>NC_136817.1:44647053-45277627 GCF_951394365.1 Tetrao urogallus | reverse complement strand
GGTATTTGTAGCCTCTGGAGCTCTGGAGACAGGTGAGCTCGTGTCCTTTGAGCAGGAGTCAGAGAATTTAATACCCTGGCTGTATGAGCACAAGACTGTCATCTCCCATGGTGCTACACAGAGTCCATAGTGTTACACTCTGGTTAAGAAAGAAGAGCAAAGGAAGGAAGACAAAATGCCTGGTGCCCAGAAGGCAGCACCTTGCCACCTTTTCAAATCCACTGCAGATGCATACCTAGGCAGACACACCACTACAAAAAACAAGGCTGCCTCAAGTACGCTTCACTTCCTGGCTAGTGTCTTATCAGTATCTTCCCTGGGTTTTTGATCTACAGATGAGTGGGCTGGGAAGTGGCTGAAGATTCCCCTTTTGCCGTACATGTGGAAATGTTCTAATTATAGGCTGCATCAGCAGGCTCCCACTCCTGTTGTGGTGCTCCATGTTGTTTATGTCACTGAAACAAAAGAGAGAACCCACCTCCCCAAACCAGCCAAATAACGAGGAACAAAATGCACTCTTTTATCTTTCTGTCAAGTGAGGCGAGTTCATTATCTGCCCCAGCCTGTGGCTGGGATCAGGTCTCCCCCAGGGCAGCGGTTTACAGTCTGATTAGTGTATAGCTTCCTGCAGTAAATGGCTGGCAGGAACCAGGACACAGGAGGAAGAATGGAAATTCAGGGATAAGATTTAAGCTCGGGGCTTAGTTTTTATTGCTTTTGCTGAATGTCAATACATATTTACCTGATAAGCCATACGCACCAACTGAACCAGCTGAATGTGTAACAGGGCACCTCTGCAGCATGGTCTGAGTTTTCTGCTTGTCCCATAGGCAGGGCTGGTAGAAATGCCAGACAAGTCTGTAGGACAGCACTGAAGCTGTGCAGAGCTGCATGTTTCAAGTCTGAAAAACCTCAGAGTCAGTGCAGTTGGAAAAAAGTTCCTGCTGCACTGAAAACAACTATTTTACCTTCTTGCAGAGTAATTATGCAACTTTGAATTTGTAAAGGATTTCCTCTAATAATCTTGTTATTAAACTGTTAGAAATATCTGTTAGAAAATGCAAAGGTACAACCATATACAAATGTGTAGCAACAGGAAGAACCTCTTTTATTCTAACAGCTATGAATCTTTGAGGGATCTCTTCAAAACGATATTCAGTGCCAGTACTAAATGTGTGGAGCCTAATAGCACTGTAGTAGGACAACCTCTATTACAGACGAGCAAAACAGCTGCACTGTTACCTAAAGAAACTTTCTGAAGATGTCTCAGCAATGGAGAAATGTGACTGGAAGAGTAACTTTGAGCAGTTTACATCTTTCTGTATGAGCCAGTGCAAAGCACACTCCATTGTGAGAACCATTTTTGTGGATGAAGATTCTGTGAAGGGTTAGCAGGAAGAGCTTTTCTTCACTGAAGATTCTAGATGTGATTTTATAGATGCATTGATTTGGATTTAAAGATACACTTCAGATTAATTTTGTAGCAGAAATGTAAGAGCCCAGAACTCTACTGCCTTTTAGTCACTTATTGTTAGCATCCTTTGTTTTCTCTTTGCTCAAATTTAAATCTTTCTTCCAGATAAATGGGATAAAGATGGAGAACCATGGTAATAATACTGTGTGCATTAACGCTCTGCAGTGTGTAACTCTGATTCACTTCAGATGTTTCTATACCATCTTTTCTGAGACTGTCACAAAAATAAACTGCTGGTTTCCCAGCCAAAGGTGAGTTAGCGTTAACTCTCGTCATCCAGCTGAAGCCAGTAGGCCACAAGGAGCAAGGAGAAGACAGCACAGATGCAGAACTTGGACCAACTCCCAGGGCTCTCCTCTCTCCATGAGGTGCTGAGAGGTGTTGCCTTTCCAGACAGAGATAAATGAAAAAAAGCAGCCGGACGGCAGGAGAGACAGTTGCATTCCCTCACCATCTCCGTGGGCTACAATGTCCAGTGACTCAGCAGTATTTGGGCATGCAAACCTTTCACACACAAAGAAAGGAATTACAGATCAGACAAAAAACTGTTGGTGGAAGGGAAGTTGTCTCAAATGAGCTGTTTCAGCTGTTTTTATAAGGAGGAGCTGCTGCAGATGCTGCAGGTAGTTGGACTGAACGCTGCCTTCATGTTCATTATGATGAGTCTTGTACTACCATCCATATTTTTCATACAGTACAAATCCAGGTGTTTTTTTTTTAGCTTATGATATTCCCCACTACATTTTCCTGAATGTTCTCCAGACATCCTGGCTACTGCTACTTCCATACTGTGGGCATGTATTCCCAACCAACGTGTGTCATAGAGAAAGCAAATTTAAAATATGGCCAAGGCAGGGTACCAACCAGCTTCACCATGGGAGCGTACTCTCACCCTGGAGTAATCCCAAAATGGGGTAAGTTACTTCTGTTTACTGTAGAGACAAAGCACGAGCATGAAAAACTTTTGCAGGGCAGCTGGTGCACTGCTTTCTTGAGATAACTTGCCTGCAGATGGTCTTCACTCAGTTCTCTGCCAGAGACAGCAGACTCAGAACAGTTTTCCCAGCCTCTTTTTAATTTTAATTCTTTTTCTTTCTGGGATTTTAATTCTTTTCTTTCTTTTTCTCCTAGCTCCTCTTTAGATTAGGTGGGATAGCAGCAGAGATAGAAGTGACTACACAAGTCACATGGCACAAATCCTCTGCACATGTTAGATCTGCCTCAGATGTAAAGATAAGTCACAGAGTGGCACTAGGAGAGGATTCGCAGCAGGCTTTCCTCAGCTGAACTCACTCCTCATGCATCTGGTAAAATGGAATCCATAGCACATAATTCCATGGTTGCTTTTTGTTTTTGTTTTTGTTTTGTTTTGTTTTGCACAGGAAGAAGGTCAGCTTGCAATCTAATAATCCATGGTGGATGGTGAGAAGTTTTCTTACAGGCTTGGAAATTCAAGGGCTTCACTTACAAATGCATAGAGTGATTCTTTTTCTACCTGGCAATAGTGCCAGAACATATGACTCAAATTTGTTTTTTACCCGAAAGAGATACAGAGACTTATCTTGGAAGCAGGCTTATCTCAAATGGCTATGTTCTGCCTTCAACCCCAGACAGTGGCTGTCCCAAAACCTAAGTGCTTCAGCACAACATGGAATGAACTTTGCTCAGGCATTCTTTTCATTTTTTGTAGCTTCCTCTTCCAGAACCTTCTTCCATATAGAAAATGTTTTATATTCAATAGGGAGCTTGTCTTTAAAAATGCCTAATGACATGTCTTACCTGTGGGAAATGTTCATGTGCCTGAAGTCTGGTCAGCTACACCTGGTAAGTCTAGGTCAGCTACAGCTGGTGAAATGCTGTCTTTCTTACAGGAACAATTTACTGATGTAACTGGTTGCTTCAATATGTGCCATAGATCTCAATTATAAAATAAAATAAAATAAAATAAAATAAAATAAAAACCAAAAAACTTAGGTTTTGTTTTGTGGCTGTGAGATGTCAGAGCACAGTGATGTAGAGATGTTCCATGGGGAGTGCAAAGCCAACCACGGCAGCTTAGCCTGAGTCAGTCTTCATCTCAGCACAGGGGATGGAAATGCTGAGATAGCACTGCACAGTGAATAACATTGCAGTCCATCTCCTTCCTACTCCACATGCTGCTAGCATATCATGAAGCTCCATGAAGAGGGTATCTGCCTAGCAGGATGCATTTTACAGCTTGTTGCCTCTGATGGAACACACAGACCCCAGTGTATAGTTTGAGAACAAATCTGTGTTCAGAAATGCATACTTTTTTCCCAGGTGCTTACATTGGCAGCTATCAAGGCTGCAGTTAAGTGCCATTGGCATCTCTACAATACGGTTTCATCTCTGTGCCATACTCAATTTGAATTAGAAACTAGCAGTATTTTCTCAAGAAAATGCTCAAATCTCCTTTGAGATTTCTGTGTTTTATGTAATCTGCCTGTATGTTTGGATCTGATGATGGGAAGTGTACAGAATCCTTCTCTTTTCAAAACAGGATTAATTTAAGTGCAGCAGGAAGAGCTTAACTATGGAAGATTCTATATATAGAATATTTTTCTTTTGTGTACAGCTGAATATATTTCCAGATCCTCTCAGTGACTGTCATGCTGCAGATAAACACAAAACATGTCCCACCTTGAAAGTCCAATGATCACAAAACTTGGGAAGAAGTCTCTTCCTTCCTCTGAATGCAAAGATTCATTGTTTGATAGCACAGTTGTTGATATACTTACAGAATTTTGTTGTGACTGTTCAAACCAGCTTACAGATGCTCAGAAGCATTGAATAACTTAAGTTAGAAGTGATCTGGAGATCGTCCTGTGCTCAGAACAGGGTCAGCTTTTCAGTTAGATCACATTGCTCAGGGTATTGTCTAGTCCAGGTTTAAATATATCTTGTATATAACATATATATAACATATCTTTAACAGAAAAAAAAAATAGGTTTTTTAAAGAGATACTCCATAAAAAACAAGACAGTTCAGTTTTTGCTTAACTGAATGAGTACCCAGGTTCATGCCCTGTGCTCAACATGAAATACACTGCTTGGTGGAGAAATAGTTTATGTTAGTATTATTGTAATTATGTCAGAAAACATGCTTGCTAATTAAATACACACTTAATGAGTGTAGTTAATTAGCCACTGAACAATGTCTGACAATTTGCACAGATAACAATGAGCTCAGGTTGAGTAAGCAATTGAATTCTATTTCTACATTTCTAATGTAATAGTGTGCAAGGGTCCAAGCAGGGCTTAAATTCTCTTTCAGCAAGGTATTGTGCAAACAAATAGCAGAAAGAGAATCACTCTCCTAAGTTCACCACCTCAAGCAGTGCATTGCCAACAACAGTAACATCTACAGCCAGAGTTGGCCACATTTTCTGTATTAAAGTGCAGGGAAGCTTATTAACTGTATTTGGTATTAGCTGAATTTCATGAGACTCTGGAAACTGGCATTTAGGAGGGAAGTCCAACCAGAAGGAAGACATGAGGGATCTCTTAATCCTGGTGATGATAGGAATGCTTTTGTCTTGACTCACTGAGATGTACTGCAAGGGGCACAGTGGAGACATATCACAATGCCTGTCCTCCTCTTGGTCTTTGTCTCAGGGCCTTCAGCTCTATGCCCTAAGTCTATCAGTTCAAGACTGCTAGATAAAAAACAGATTCAGTGCCCCATAAAATGAGGGCATCTGAGCCAAATCTTTAACAAAACTGAGTCATTCATTTAGTCCTGTGTCAGATTTACCATTTCAAGTGCCACTATTTAAACATTTAATATTTTAAGGAAATATTTTATGGAATACAAGCTCCCAAATACGGCCAGACTACTACCACTTTCAGTTACCATAAAACCACAGAGGCTTGTTGAGCTGAGGACCCAACCTGTTGGAAGACAGAGATGAGAGATGGTACAGGAGTGATAATGTCACAGAAACAGCACATGAAAAGCATGAAGTGGGTTCACAAGTAGTCTAGAGAGTATTTTTTACACTTATCAGATTAACAACAAACAAAGGTCGGGAGATGACTGGAAGAAGCCCTCCCAGCTCTCCGCGTGCCCCCCGGTGTGCTTTAAGGCACGCGCTGGGACACGCCGCCTCACCAACCCTTCCTCACTGGGAAGGTGGAATCAATTAGCACGCGGGATATGGGCTTAAGGAGCAAATCCTCACTGCTCACACCCTGCGAGTGAGGCACTGGCAAGGCTGTTTGCTCACATGGAGCCGGTTAGTTACACAAACACAGCCAGGGAAGATAGTGTTACAGGTGAAATCCTGCAGCTCTTCTAATGAAAGTGAATGCGTCCGCCTTCCTGTTTTTCCTGCATACCCCTGTGAGCCGGCCCTTGTTGCACATCAGCTGGTCAAACGCCAGTCTGCTCCCTTCCATTCGACTCAGTACATTTCCTATCTTTCATGCTGATTTTAACACAAAAAAAAACTGCAAAAGAAATATTTTGATTTTTCTTGGGAGTAACACCTAAGGCAGCTCTTTGATGCAGATGAGGTCTGCTTGGAGAAACAGCTGGAGAAAAGAAACCATGCAAAAACAAGTCAAAAATGGCAATTTTGGAAAGAAAAGCATGCTTTTTTAATTTGTTTTTTCTAATGATCTTTGACCTTCCCATTTACATTTATCTTCCTGAGTTTAAGAAGGAACCAGTGTTACTGACACTGAAAAAGTAAAACTCTTCAAACAGAGCCCTGAAAGCATTAACCTCTCTGGGGGAGAAGACTGCTTTACTGACAAAAAGTATAACCTGCACAGTGAGCACTCATCTTAATGCAAAGCCGAGGAATTAAATGCTCTTCTCCAGCACGGGATCTTGTGATGAATAAATATTAATTCTCTCTGTGATTTGGTGACACCCCTAAGCACTACTCAGTCTGTGCAAGAAGAGGCAGATGAAGTCCGAATTCTGATGGAAGGATGGAGTCTGTGGGCAAGAGAGATCCTCTTGGCCTTGCTGGGAGCAGCAGTTTTCTCCTTCTTCAGACAGCTGTTGTAATTCTTAACATTCACAAGGCAGCAGTAGTGGGCACGCTGCACCGTGACTCCCAAGGGCCACTGGTGTTGGGTGCAGATGGTCTGTGCCAACACAGGGGTAGCTCAAGGAGAAAAAGCTCCTCTGAGAACTTGGTTATGAATCCCAGATGAAATTCGCAGGTCATGGCAATGAGATACATTTTCAAAAATTTGCTCAAAAATGTGCAGATTTTTTTTAATGTTTTTTTGGACCAATATATACCTCAAATTTTTAGTCTTTATTAAGTTTATGAGTGACGATTTTCCAAACAAAACTCAGCATTTTAAGATTGGAAGTAAGTGTATTGTTTTTGTAGGCTTGAAAACAATAAGCCTATTTCTAGCCCATTATTTTTTAAAAAAGTATCCTAAAGTGGGCTACCATCAGACAGTATTGATTCCAAGGGTCAACATCTACAACAATAAATATTAAGTGACATTAAAAATGAATAGTACCAAGCAAGTAAAATTGTATTGCTCTAACCTGTTAAAGTCTGAGGGTAAGCAGAGTAGACAAACCCTGAAGTGTTGCTCTCATCAGAAAAATACTAAGACCAGCAGCTTGCTTCCTCCTGTGTGTGTAAAGCTATGCAAAGCCTGCCATAATAAGAAGACTCTAAAAGATTTTTTCTGAGTTACAGCATAAGTGACATTGACCTTAATATCACTGCATTTAAGCTTCAGTCTTTCAGGCAGAACAGAGAAAGAGTTTCTTGAGCAGTAAAGAAGAATTGAAACCCTCAGTGTAGAAGATGAATCTGTTGAAGAGTATATTAAACAAGGAGTTTTAACACAATCTCTTTTTATCCCTTCAGCTTCATAACACACAGATAAGCTGAGACGTGGGTGAAATCAAACTGAAGGGGGTGTATCCCTCTCCTTTGCACATAGTAAATGTGTAAAATATCCAGGCTCATGAAGGATGAGAACAGGTTTGAAACAGAGAGCATCCCTTAAAAATGTGGGTATACTGCAAGGACTGGGATGGAGCTGCATGACCCCAGAAATGGAGCTGAAAATGGAGAAGAAAATCACTGAGTTTTGTTTTGTTTGGTGCAGGGGCAGCTTATATTTAAACAAGCGTCTAAAAAAAGTGATAAAAGGAATGGATTGATCAAAACTAACATAAGTCAGAGCCACAGTAGTATCTCTGTCTGAAAACTGTTGTTGTTTCACAGGGTGTGGACTCCAAAGTGGGAGTGCAAGTCTCTGCAGTAAATAAAATTTCAACTAATGACCCTACTTCAAATGCATTTGCCTTTACTGACAGATCTTAGGTTGTGAAAATGAAAAAAAATGTCTTCCCCTTCCTCCCAGAGCTATACTATCCACTAGATGAAAACATGAAAATAAAAGCTGTGTTCTTCATATGATAATGGAGAAAAAAAAGGAAATGAAAAAATAATATCAACTCAGCGCCATCATTTCAGAACATTTTGTCATGTTTTATTATTTCCTGTTAACCACCCTTCTTCCTTCTTATCTTGTGTATGGGCCTGTCTACAATGATGGTTTAAATGAAAAGCTTTTTACTGAGCCAACTGCACCTTTCTCTAGGGAGTTCCCACTGAAATTCCTGATAACACCAAACAATGGGACTTTTTTTTCAGAGTAACAGAACATAATGAAAATGACATAAATTATCATGTAGAAATGGCATCCCTTTGAATACATTTTTCCTTCATTATTCATAGGCAATGTTTTTCTAGAACAACAAGCCATGATAGACCTTTCTACAGAGCAACTTCATTAAGCCAAAGTACTAGCAGTAGAGTAAGGGTCCCTCAACTAATATCAACATATAAAACAAAGAGTTTGGAAGCTGAGCAACTCAGGACCAAATTCTTCACAGCAATCAAAAAGGCACAGTTTGAGTTACTGCAGGCTTGACTCAGCTGTCTATAAATGGCTTTTAGTACCTCTGCAGATGCTCTAAAGAATACCAGTAGCCTTCTCCAGATGGTGGTCAATCTTTTGAGGGCCAAGTGTCACATTTGCTCACCTACGGGAATTCTCTTTGTACTGCACAGCATTTCAAATGGCATCTTGTACCTGAAAACTCAGTCAAGACCTTAGTGTCCATGTTAAGAGCATAATTTTAGGCAGGTAAAGATATAACGAAGGAATATGTTTTAATCTGAAGTCTAACTGTTAAGATCTGCAAAATGTTAGACTTCATCATCATGAACGCAGAAGATAAAAGTGATGTAGAAACTGGTGTCAAAGTATGAAGGTGATATTCTTCTTACATGTAAGTGTGGATTTATGTATACTTGGAAATATACTTGTGTCACTTGTGTTCACTTTCTTCATTCAGGTATACGAGAAATGGAGAAGTGTAATTACTCTAGCCCATTTCTGGCCTTCCTTCGAAGCTGTGTCATGTATCAGGGATGATGCTGGAAAGCTCAAGGAGACAAAGGGGGGATCACTGAAACCAAAGAACTCAGTGTGTACTTCGGAAAGAATGTGCACCTGGCAGACAATGGTTTCAGACCAGGTTTGGTGTCCACTCCTTTACCAGAATGCCAGGGATGTCCTCCTTGGATGCGGGCAGAGGGGCTCTGCTTTCCTTCAGGCTGAGGCAGGCATGTTCTCCTTGTGTGAGGGGTTCTCCAGCAATTTGATTATTTCATAAGGGGATAAAGCTAAAAGCATGGCTGTGGATTGTTAACGCAGTGCTTATGATTTCTGGCTTCAGAAGAGAGATTAGTCCATCCAAGAGAGTAGGATCAGTGTGGGATTTAGACAGTCCGAACCCTACCCCAGGTCTTACATTATTTCTATTTCTTTAGTCTCCTGCCAGGCCTATACACAGATCTGCAGGAATCCCTTTTCGTCCAGCTTCACACGCTCTCACAAATGCCAAAATTAACAAATCAAGATTGCAGTTAATTCCAGAAGAGCACATCTGAAATGCTCCATCTTATGATAATATTTTGCTTTTTTTTTTTTTTTTCAGAAGACTTGCATTCTTGAACAACTAAGAAAAACACTTCAAAAGGAGTTTCTAGCTAATATCTCTTCTTGTGGGTCCAAGATTATGTGTGAGTTCCCCCCATCGCTCCTCAGTCTGTGTCAGCTGGTACAAGGGGGAATTAAGGATCTTGATCTTGAACAGCGTCAGGCAATGGAAAAAATGGACGTGGGTCTCATATCCTATAGATTCTATAGACACTGCTGTCAGGAATAGAGAAGGACAGAGGGAAGAAGCAAAGGAAAAGAAAGAAGGGAGAATTTTTTGTCTTCTGAGTAAAGCTCCTGGTGTGTTCAGCAGGGCAGCCTGCCTAGAAAAATGATTTATCTATTCAGAGCATACCTTCTGGTTGAGACCAGTGAAAAGAAATCTTTATTTTCTCAGCCTCACAAGTAAGACATGGGCATCATGGCTCTGCCAGGACTGAGTCCCTTTCCAACACTTGCAGAAGGAGCCCCGTGGGCACTGTGGGAGTGTGATGGTTGAAACTGGAGGTGCTTCAGAGCTGAGCACTATGCTCCTGGGCATTGGGGCTGACAATCGTATTAAGTCTTGTTAAGCCTTTCATGGGTTTGAATTCCTGTTTGTGGGTTCCATCGAGACTATAAAATCGCTCTTCAACATTTTATTCAAATGCTTCCCCTATTTCCAGCCTTCCCTCTCCAACCATTACAAAGGAATAGCAAAGTAGGAACTGCAGAGTTTCTTAAAAATAACTCCCTTGTATCAGGGACTAGGAGAAATGCTAGGCAAATCACCAAGTGATGAAGACCTAAATCCCTCAGAGCTTATACATATATGTTAAAAATAATGGTTTGAATGTCAAAATAAATAAATATAAAGCTGATTTTATGCTCCAGGATTATACTTGGGAGGGAAAGTTCTCCTCCTGTCTTAAACAACGTAGCTTCAAAAGCAAACTCCCTGTGAAATGCCACTGGGTTTCTGCAGTAGATCAGACAACTCTGTTGGGCAGGACAAAGCTTTTTTCTGTTTGAAGGAAAAGCTCCTTTTGGAAAATTTGGAAGCAGTTTCTGCTCTCAGTTTGCTAAGTGCAAATCAGGAGAGTTTGTAACAACATACAGCTATTGAGATGCATGGTACTATTTACATAAGGTAAGCAGGATTTGGCCCAGCACCATGAGCTGGGGAGATAGCATTGTCCTGTCAATTTTCACTCCCTACAGCAATGAAGCCAGATAAACCATTTCCTGCCATATGGTATCACCTTTTCACAAGGGACTGTGTGGACCTCACCACTGGCCTCTAGGTGCTTTGGAAGGAAGATACTACTTAGCTTCATAAGGTAAATTTTGATATTTTGTTTTCCCCAAATCTACTATGTAATGTGAGTTCTGTGCTGAAATATATAAAGATGTCCTACATGAGGGCACCAGGAAAAGGAAGAATTGCTTGCTAGCTGTGAGTTTCAGTGTCTCTGCTCTCACCGCTTGTCCACACAGAGCTCTACATGTGATCACTCGGGTTTATTATTGCCTCTTTCCAAAGGGCACAGACCTGTTCATAGCAGTTTGAGTTATTTGGGATACCTTCAGTGAGAACAGGAGCCATCCCGAGTCTTGAACAATACATATCATTAAAGGCCTTGGCCAACAAATTTTAAAAGTTCGTTGATGACATTTTTTGCCTGTTAGTCAGAGAAGGTTTTCCTTGGTATTTCTCAGTCTGTGTTTTATCCATGGACACTTCCTCTTGTGTTCTAACACCCTCAAATATAAGTTAACTAGCTGTAATCTGGTTCATGGTCATATTGCATTAAAGTTCAGAGAAAATAAACGAAGTGGTATTATTCCAACTTGACTCAAGAGAAGAGAAAAGCTCTAAAGAAAGCACTTTTTTCCCCTTATATTTATGAAATAAAACTTGAGAGTCTCACCCCTAAGGGAGGGATCGCTTTATATGCTCACTGTATGTCAAATTTACCCTGCCAAGAAGCAGCTGATAAACTCAAATCTCTCCTCACAGCACGAGCTTCTTAATGCCTCAGCCTCATTTGTTCATCAGCACTTTATGAGAAAATAAACAAAAACACTGCCTGTTAGCCCATTGTCATCAAGGGCATCCCAACACTTCCTGCCGGGAGAGGTACTTGCACCACCCTTGGAGCAGGGGCGACTGCATCTTTCTTCTGCCTCTACATTTACAATGGCCAATCTACAAAGCTGGAATCCCAGGGAGCTTAATCAAAAGCCAGAGGACACCCCAGGGTATGTGTTATTGTCTAATAACAGTAAGCCATGCACATTGTTAGCACCAACTTCAGGCTAACATCAGCGTTTCTGCATGCTTGGGCATCCCTTGGAGGAATCGTGCTGCTCTTCCAGGACAGGAATTGCTACAGATGTAAAAGCATACTATTACAACTGTGCAAAGCATGATTTTTAGCAAGATGAAAAATTGAAACATCCTCAGTGTTCCCCTCTGGTAACAATTCCCCCTCTCACCCGATTGCAAAGAACATCTATATTTTGTTCAGCCCATCAGCTGCTACAGAAATCCAAAGCAACAGTACTCCACAATATCTGTCATGGCAGAGGAAGAGGATTACAGAGAGGTGTAGGATAAAACCCATAGATTTTTGTGTGAAGCACATGAGCCAGTGTTTTAATGTATTTTTTAAGCATACTTCTGTGGGATGCTCAGCACAGTTCCTACCACCCCTCAAACTAGGCAGCAGCACACATGCAATTACTGTGTGATTAACATGGTGGATATTTCTTGAAGTACCTTCCTTTTCTCTTTCATGCTCTTTTGCAGTCTTTAGTACTTGTTTGCCATCACTCTCCCTCAAATTTTTGTTCCTTTTTCCTCTTCACTTGGTCCATTCTAGAAATCTTTTGGGGTTTTTTTCCTCATTTTTAGTTTTTTTTCTGGATGCATTTGGATTGTTTGATTCCACTTCCAAACATGTTCATGTGCATTCTGCCCTCACCCTTTCCATTTATTAATTAATGAATGAGGGTAACAGAGGGCACAGCAGAAAGGGACAAGCCCGTAACATGACAATCCAACATCCTGGACAGACCTATAACAATTTTGTCAACAGTCATAGCTGAGCGCTGAGATGTGCATCCAGTAAATGTGTTATCTCATTTCTCTACCACTTTACTATAGTCACAGCATAGGAAGATATGCATTGACTGTTCTCATGCATTGGTTTACGTTGATACTCTCATACATATGTATATACACACAGTTAGCAGGCTGAGGTGTTCTAGCCTCATAGAACAGATGGGAAACAACTGGATGCAAAGACCCCTCCTTCCAGCAGACAGGTCAGGCCAAATCCTCCTGTAGAGAAGAGTTTCTTATCAATCATATTTAAAAAAAAAAAAAAAAGGATTTTGCAGGGCATATCAATGGGGAGCTGGCACTTCTATGCAGTTTTCATTTTCCATTTTTTGAAGTGTCAGTAGTCTGGTGTCAATAGATTTTTGCATTTTGATATTAAAAAAAAACTTTTGAACTTAAAAATTCCTCTTGCTACCACTTAAAAGCAGGCAAATTTGCATGAAGATGCACAGACACACATATACACACAAAGATACAGGTATAAAGAATACTAACAAAACTACCAAAAGGCAGACACTGCTCACTAATTCTTGCTAACTTTGCTTCTTGTACTGCCAGAGACCATTTCAAAAGGCAAATCCTCATCAGATATTGGGGAGGGAGGGAAGGGAAGGAAATTCATGACAGATTGTGCTGTGAATTCCTAAGCCTGAAGTTTTGTTTGTGATTTATCATTGCTAAGCCTTATCAACCACTGATTGAGTCTTTCCTCTCTCAGCCCTTGAGGGTGGCAGGCTCTGGTCTCCTGTGGTTCCCTCCTGGCCCACCAGCTTCTCTAAATGCTAATCAGATGATATGGACCCTCCTGTGATCTTGTGAAGGGCTCTATCAGCAGTTTGGTAGAAACACCGTAATGTAAAAATGATACTCTCCTGTCATCCCCGATAGGTGTCTGCCAGGAAGTACAACATCAGATAGCTCGGATATTGTCAGCTCCTGCGGGTCTCTCTCTGTGATGTGTCAAGATGTGGGCAAGCGCTAACCTAACACAGCTTTGCAAAGAAAACAAATGTTTTATAACTCATTAATTTTCTTTGCTTTTTTTTTTTTCCCCCTGAATTATTTTCAGTATATGATAATTCAGTGTGATGATATGATATGATGTAAGATGATTCTGTGATTATGTTGTTTCCATGTTGTTCAGGGCCAAGATCCCAGTAACCATAGTTTTCTCATGGAAGATACTTCAAGCATCTACAGGTAAGAGAGAGAGCAATTTCCTTTCACAAAAACAGCAGCTACACACCCAGACAGCTGTTCCTCAGTGCAAATTGCCAAGCTAAGGGCAAATTTTCTTGTCCTTTCAAGGGGCAGAGCACCATGTGCTGGGAATCTGGCTGGTTGAAGAGATAATAACATAACCCTTCCATGGCCAATTGCTATTAAGGCAGTCCTTGGAATAAAGCATGTCCAAAAGCCACCACCAAAGCTCTGTGTCTGCCCAGCATCTCTGCTGTGGTGCATTCATGAAGAACTACTTTTACAGTGATGACACACAGAAAATGACCGGACTTGTCCAGGCACTGCTTTGAATGCATGTTCTGTGAGGACTTTTTGTGGTGGACATTTTCCAGGTGCCAGTCTCCAACAGACTGAGCCAATAATGTGTGCAGGTTTCCAAAGTTTTCAAAGATTTGGAATCCTCGCCATGGAATCTGGAAAGCTCTGCCTCTCCTTCAGACCTACTGAGAAACATGGCATATGCCAAGGCTTCCCATGTCAGCTTTGGAGGCACGACCAATGGGCAGGCTCAGAAACCTCTCACCCTTATTTCTGTCCTGTACAGAAACTCCTGCATTTCTGCTGCCTGGTGAGGTGGCTACAGAGTATGGCCATGTATGCTCCCATATGGGAAATAACAGGTTCTTGGGGCTGGAAACCTCCAGGCTTGGAGGCCCACAGCTCCCAGCCACAGCTGAGAATTCTGACCGTACTGATTTAGCCTCCATAGAACCAATATTCAAAATGTCCAAAATATCAATATCTAAGACAATCTAAATGCTGAGTGCTGCCTGCCCTTCCCGTTGAGATGCCAGGGTACCCAGCCTGCCAGAGAAGCCTGCTCATCTCCAGCCTGAGGAAGGGTCTGTATTGCCTCTGGAGATGACTGGCTTCTTGGAGTAATCCAGGGACAGAGGAAGGCACCTTTTTAGGAAGACTGGATCTCCCTCCAGAAAACTTCAGAGGTGACTGCATCTCTCAGTTTCCTATGAAGGCAATGTAGGCAAAAGCAGGATTGCCTATGTGGTTATTCCCTTATAAAAGAAGGAAAACTTCAGCAAGAACTTGTGCTATTCAAAGATTAAGGCATCTTTTCTGAGAGCACAGTGTTGGAAATGAAGCAGCTTCAAAAAGGAGGTCCTGCAGAGGTGCAGGTAACCTATAGCTCATGGTACAGGGGGTGCTATGGGAGAGGAGGACTCCACAAGAGCAGGGCCTTGGACCTCAATTTTCCTCCAGAGGTGTAATGTACCAAAGGGACTACAAGGGAAATGCCTTAAAATGCCATCACACCAGCTGTGTGATGCTAGTCTTCAGTCCAAATATGAAAATGTCAGAGCATGTAATTGATTCCTTTTTGGTTCTCCCATCTAGTTTAAAAGTAAGTTGTCTGGCTTCATTGTATATGCCAAAAGTTTCAGACTAGCGTTAGTAAAAAATCATTTACTAATTCCAGTTTGTTCAGTTAGAAGACAAAAGTGCCCCTCTGCACATCAAAAAGTAATGTAAGTAATGTAACAGCCTTTGTTGGAAGAAAAAGTTCATCAACCTGTGTTCAAATATACCCCCCTCCTCCTCCCCCACCCCCCCCACTCAAAAAAAGAAAAAAAGCAGCCAAATTTAAGCTATCCAAGTTTTATTAGCAGCAAAGCAGTTTCAGACATTAATTACTGCAGGCACTGCAGGGCCAAGTTCAGTTCCCTAAGCTTTATCCAGAAGAGTAGGAGACTATGGAGATACAACCTGATATGTTTATCTTCGTGAAGCACGCTCTCTGCCTCGGTCGTGTGCCAGATGTTGCCACAGCTGCAGGAAGTTGTTTATCTGCCCTCATGACCTTTCAGAAGTGTTGGGCGATGTTAAAATCATGTTTTTATAGAGCATCTCTTCTCTTTAACTGAATACTTTCCATCGGCAGTTAAAATAGATTTTAAATTCTATAAGGAAGCCAGGGATTGATGCTGTAGATATCTATAATCTAATTGTATCTTTTACTGTGTGCTCAATGTACGAGTTTACTTTAGGGAGCTGGCTTGGAAAAACCTGGCCACTTGAACACCTGTGGTAGCTACTGTTACTGCTACCTTTCTAAGCCTGCAAAGTCTGTATATTTATTACTTTTTACATCTGTAGATGTTAGATTACTGCGACTGACTCAGCCTATGGGTGAGTTTTCCAGGACTCTGACCTGGCAACCCGTTGCTCAGCACTCATGGAGTTCTCCTTGGTCACTTAAAAATGTTGATCTCTACAGTGCTCCCAAGAAAAACAAGCATACTATGTGTTAGATAATTCTGCTGAAATAAGTTCACAGCTGCAAATGACACATCAAGAGCATTTCTCAGCAGAGCTAGATACTAATACACATTGATTGATCAAGGGTATGGTGTAAGTGATAGTTCTGAGCATGGGAGAAAAAGGATTAAGCAAAATACAAATGGTATGTATCCATCAACCTTATCATTCAGGAGAAAAAATAACAGTGTCATTAGCTAAGTTTCCAAAATAGCCCAGTTTCCTGCTTGAAAGCCAATCCTTCAGAAACAGGTTAAGCCTTCATTTTGTTATGACATGCCAGTAAAGTCACAAGGGTGTCTTTGGTCTTCTTCTGTCAACATTAATGTGCTAAGTGAAAATCATTGTTCAAATGAAAAATACTTAGTCGGCTTGTAATAAATTAAAATGATCTCTGTTCTGTTTTAGTCAGCAGTTGAATCACAGAAAGATCTTTCTTAACAAACAGATTAAGTAAATGAATTTGGTAATGCTTCATTTTCATTTTCTTTCATTCTACTTTAAATCATTTTGCTTGAGCTGACTTAACATAAATTTTAGTAATTGTTTATCTTTTGCATTTTTTAGAATAAGCAATGAAATTAATAGTAATGTATTCACTTGAATATTAAATCTTTCACATAACATTAGAATCAGTGCACATTTATTGAGCCTGCTGGTGCTGTATTCAATTAGTGTCTTAGCTGGTAACCTCCAGACAATCGCAGTAGCAATGTTTAGACACTTTTACTATGTGCACATGACAAAACCACAGAGCCTTAGATGTTTTAAAGCTCTGAGCATATCCCCATAAAGATGTGTCTGCTCCTAGACTTTTTACTGTGAGTGGAGGTCAAATTTGAGAATTATATAATTCTTCACAACAATCTCATTTTTTAGGGCCCATAGTTAATCTGTTTACATTTGGACTCAGACTTGATTCTCTTTTAAGTTAATTTAGTGTTCTAGAAAAGGATCAGCTCCACAGAGTCAGGAGCAGATACGTTATTTAGCCACAGAGAAATGACAGCTCAGGTAGGAGCAGGATAAGTTCCCCGTCTGTTCCTACTGAGGTGCCTGTTTCCTGAGGGTCATTCTAATGGGAGTAGGTAGACAGATCTGTCTCTATACTCATTTTGGACTTGGAACACTTGCCTAACTTTTGGGAAAGCTGCTTTCTAGGAACAGCTGAGGTGGCAGAATTGTGGTGTGGACACCTGCAGCGTGAAGCTTAAAGAACTCATTTCACAGAAGACATCACGTAACCATTAAATGGTCACTGACCTCATCAGTGATACCGTGAAGGAGTAAACCTGCAATCAAGTTCCTCCTCCAAGACCTTCTAGTTCTTGAGTAAAAAGTTCCCCACAGTGGGAGACCAATATATAAGTAATTCCAGAGAGGGAGAAGCTGAAGCTACATACATTCAATCTAGATAGTGCAAGCTTTTCATCTGTGAGGGTAACCAATCTCTGGAACAACAAGAAGTTTTGAGAAATCTCCATCACTGACAATTAACAAGTCAAGACTAAATCTCCTTTTTTATTACCTAAAAGATGTTCTAGTTCAAACTTTCAAGGAACTAGAATTTTTGCTGGAGAAGAAGTTGCCTGAATGATCACAGGGTTTCAGAGTTCATGACTCTGCAGAACAGAGGTAACAACTGAAGTCATTTTGAAATCACCTTGCACACTCCTGTTTGTAGGCACAAATCAGAGCTTTCACTGTTAGTTTCTCTGCCTCACAGGAAAAAAGATTGATTTTAAAAGTTCTCCTTTCCAAAGTGGAAGATTATTTTTTTTTTAAATTCTTCATTAAATTTTGTTTCAAAATGATAAGAAATTTTTGCTGTATTGAAATATAAACCCACCCAATCAGAGCTATTCTAAAATAAATACTATATAAGGGAAAAAGAAATCCACAGAAATTATCTATTTGTTCTTTCCTCCAACATCATGAAAGTGTACATATTTTCACTATACACTGCACATTCAATGAATCTAAGCAAGTGTTCCTAAAAATGAATCACTGGGAACTTTTTCTAGCTCTAGTTTCAAAAAAATATTTTGAGCACTGTGCTCAGTGTTCATTTTTCTGTACAAAAATAAGTTTGTACAGTTGAGGGTCATTCAAACTGTGATGCAACCAAAAACTCAGGGCTGGACTCTCTGCATCCACTTCGACTCAAGCATGAAACAATAGAGGGGATATTTATATGCAGCATTACTGATGTTTAACAGCTTCTCTAAACATGAACAGTTTTAAAAAATGAGTGTTCTGATCTTTTCTGTTATTTTGTTTCATTAAGAAGCAGTTTAAAAGTTGAACAAATCCTTTTATGTCTCCTCCTGAGATTTATCTGTTCACGTCCCAATGGTCTATATTTCTTTTGTTCACACCATAAATCTAAGTTCCAAGCCAGATATTTGTAATAAGTCTATAAAGAAAACAGAAAGAGGTGTGGTAAGTTTATCAGCTTGAACCACACATTTAAGTTTCTGGTGTACATAAAAATTCCAGACTTAAGTCTCTTGACTCTCCCTTCCAAAACATTTCCTGCTCATTTAAACAAAAAAAAGAAAAAAAAAAAGAGAGAGAAAAGAGAGAGAAAAAGGAGAGAAAAGGGGAAGGGGGGGGGGGGGGAGGGGGGCGGAGGAAGAGGGAGGAATGTTTTGCACGGAAAAGAAATAAATTATAGTTCAATTTAAAAAAAAAAAAGAAAAAAAGGATTTAGTAGCAGAATTCATCAGATCCCCAGTAAATGTGTGTTCACGCCATCCCCAGTGAAGCCACAGGATGGTAGCAGGATCCACCACCACCTTTTTATCTCTGCACTGTTGGTGAGCAGCAGCAGCAGGGTGGCTCTGTGTTGGTCCCACAAGCAGGGATCCAACATCCAACTCCAAAATGAATGCTACACAGAAACCCCTTTGTTCTTCCTCTCTGGCATCTCAGCAATCCTGTATCATAACAGCTTAGCACTAGCCACCAAGAGACTTGAGGAAACAACAGAAAACTTTGCGGAGTTTTCATTTCCTCCTAAGTAGCCTCTTTTAACTCATCAGATCAGTTTCCAAGGCTCTTTAGATGTAAGTGAGAACAAATCCCACATGCAGATAACAGGAAGGAAGTGAGTAGAGAAAAGCATCCAGCAGCACTGCATCTTTAGCTGTGACAAACTCTACAGCAGCCCCTCCAGTTCAGGAGGTAAAATTTCCAAGCAGGAATTTCAGAGCAGTCCTTCAAGCAGATGGAGGGCTGAATTTAAAAGAAGGTTAAAAATCCATGATCTGAAGACTTCCATCTGGCTTCCCAAGTACCAGCAGGCAGTGGAGATGCTGCTAAGCCTGATTTGCAGAGGAAAGAAGGTTGCATTCGCTGCTATTTGGAGCTGTGACATGACATGCTCTGTCCAGGAGTGCCCATGCACCTTGCCCAGGCACAGAGTTACCAAGTATAGTCATGTCCTCTCCCCTACAGCTCAGACAGGGGAGCAGGAGACAGGACTGCTCCATGCACCTGCCACAGTGGTGTAAAAGGCTGGCAGTGCAGTGGAGCTCTTTATCACTTAGAATTGCAGAATCAGAGAATATCGCAGGTTGGAAGGAAACCAGCAAGAACCACTGAGTCCAAATGTGGCTCCACATGGAATCACTCAAAATTAAAACTGTGTCTGAGAGCACTGTCCAAATGCATCTTGAGCTCTGGCAGCTTGGGGCCGTGACCACTTTTGTGACCAGTACCTGCCCCTCCACTCCCCTCATGAGGAAGCCATAGGCTGCCATGAGGCTTCTCCTCACCCTCCCCTTCTCTGGGCTGAACAAACTCAGCCTCTTTCCTCATACCTCTTGATCTGTAGGCCCGTCACCACTTTTGTAGCCCTCCTTTGAACACACTCTAACAGTTTTATGACCTTATATTTTATGACCTTATATTTTGTCATGCAAACTGTACCAGCACCAAGTAGAACACTTGTTGCCCTGTGCTCTGAACACTGGTTCAGATCAGCCAGTGGAGAAAGTTTAGGGATCCTATATTGGCCATTTTTTCTCACATCCATGATAGGAAAAACTAAATGGTTAACGCACTGGTACAAACTGCTGCCTTTTCATCTTTCTTTTTTTTCCTTCCTTTAACTATTTCAGAACTGAGAGTTATTTCAGTACGAATAGTACTCTGTGTGTATAATAAAATGCTGCTGCTTTTTATGCAATGCAGATAAGCACTATGACATAATAAACAGACTGAATTTAGGAGACTAGATGCTGAGGGTGGAGCTCTGTCCCTCATCCACCACATACAGTTGTTTCCGACACCATTCTACAATGCCTAGGAGCAAGGGGATGCAAAGTTATGAGTGGCTCTGAGCTCTCAACATGGAGGGCAAAGGAACGTGCACAAACAGCATGTCCCTACTGCTACAACAGTCTTCTTGTCACTCTCATTCCAAGAGTTTTGAAGCCCATCCTGAGCAGATTTCATTTTATCAGCGAAGTCAAAGGTGTGGAGAGAACAGCCTGTATCTTCTCTTATGTAGTAGAGCCAGCCCCACATGATCTTAACTTTGTTTTGAGTCCAGACAATGTGAATATTTATTAACTGCTGTCTCGCGTGCTCTGGCTGCTGAACGGCACACAATGAATCTGGCAAGCAAGATGTGACATTAGCCAAAGCTGCTTGCAGTATCAGAACACAAAGGCTGAGATTATTTATTGTTGGAGACCCCTCACGCCTCAATCATATCTGCTCATTCATATTGGTTTATTTTTCTAGCCTCTAGTTTAGAGAGCAACAGAGTAGTTTAAGCCAGTGCAAAACTTTACACACAGCACTACAAGTAATTAACTCACACGTGACCTTTAATTTGCTTTTACCCCCTCCAGATTTTTTCTTTTTTAATCATTTTCCCAACAGCGCCCTTAGATCTGAATGGAATGGGCACTGGCATCTGTGTCCAGATGTATCACAGGCAAACTTGAGTAGGAGGGCTACATGCAGTAGTGTCCCAGTTTCTTAAGATTGCCTCTTAATTCTGTGCCCCAGCTCAGGAGTTAACCCTGAACTATCAACCTCAGCACCCCTAACTACAAACCATCACAGAGAAATTTATCAGTGATAAAATGCTTCTGAACATGCTTGCAGTATGCAGACACCATTTCTGCCGTAGCAGGATATATTTATCACACTTCTATGCAGGTTTGTAGTGGTAAGTCTCTAACAAATACTTATTGAGAAAATGATTGACATAATACTTTTTCTGATAAATATTTGCTACAGATGTTTTATCAGGAAGCACACTAGAAAAGAAATTCTTTTAAGGGTTTGTTACAAAAAAAAAATCATATTTGAACTACATAATTTTAGGAACACAAATGATTTTCAACATCTGTTTCTACAGCTGTTAATTGTACTTAATAGTCTAAGACCTGAATTTCTTTCTAGTCACAAGTCATGGGCAGCAAGTGTTCATCGAGCCTCTCTATCTTTCCCAAGGCAGGACACCGGTAAGAATGAGTAGATGTATGACTGAAACCTATGTCTTCATGTTATGGCACAATGCAGCAAAAGACTGACAGCATATGAATATATGTATATATATATATGCATTCCAGAATAGGAAATCAGTCCACTTTCAAACCTAGCAGTTTACTGTGTTGAGGCAGGTAGTATTTTTCTGGAATGCAGGCACTTTCTTTAGCTCCCGTACTATGGGATAAGTACCCACTCTGAATGGTGGTCATTAAAGAAACTGCTTCTGCTACTCAGTAATAGCATTCCCACAGCCCATAGTAAATGTGGGTGATGTTATCCAAATGTCTTAGTACAGGATTTCATGTACAGATCGGACACCTAAAAATGAACTCAGTTAATTCCCAGGTCTCTGTGTTCACAACATTACAATACAAAATGTATTCCAAACGAAGCCATATGGGTATCTGAAATGCAGCCAGTTCCTTGGCCTCTGTCTAGGCGCACAGCATCAGGACTTCTTATTACCTTTTTTTCCATGGGAGATGACATCTCAAAGCTTGAATGCAGGTCCTACGTAATAAAGAACCAATATATAACCAAGATTATTCTACAAAATGAGAAAAAAAAAGATAAAAAAGAAAAAAAAAAGTAGTTTTCTTTCCTTGTTGCTGTGAATAACTCCCTTTAGCTAGTGAGTGGTGGGAGAGCTGCTTCCAGAACTATGCTCTTCAAGACCTCTGTGGACCATCTTGCAGGCCCCTTAAGACAGCCTTTGCAGAGCTTCTTGAAGCTGTGTGAGTAGATAAGCTGTCAGTCATGTGTAAGCACATTACAGGTTGGTGCTCCAGAGGGTGGCTGCATGTAGGCTGAGCTTTCAGGCTCACCTCCTGAATGAAAAGCAGCATCAAAACTGAAAGGGTCTCACTCACACTGAGGAGTGGTCCTCAAGATGTGATGCAGACAAGTTCATTCTCTGCAAATTTTACTGAATCAACTTTCATCCTTCTAGAACAACTTCTAGTATCCCTTTCTGTTTCTCAGCTAATTCTTATCAAATGGGCACTAGTATTAAATCACTTTTGATTCAAAGTCCTGGAGGGAGTAGGAAAAGGCCACTAAGGACAGTTGTTTCCACAGAGTTCATAAAGCAGAATGTAGAAGATCTTTCTTTCCTTGAGGAAATTTTGACCCTCCTCAATTGTAAGTTATTAATGTTGATAGTACATTTCTCTTTGCCTGCCAGATTTACTTGCAGCTTTCCCTTATCAGCTGACAGTCCTGTTAAAGCTAACTGCCCTCCCTTTTATCAACAGTTATCTTTCTCCTTTGGTAAACAGTATCCCTGAACTTTCGTACATGAATCTAAAAATTTCAGCAGGAATGTCAAGAGAAAATCTTTAATTTTAAACCTGTGTCTGAATGCAGTCTGTCTATTCTTCAAAAACCCTTATCATTTTGCAAGTACATACATTCTATCATTTTTCTAAAATAATGTAAAGCAATATGCAGAAGGTAGAGGCAGGTGAGTATGTCTTCCATCTATTTCTTGAGGATTTTTGTGCAATAAAACAATCATTTGAACCCTTGCTACTATTCAGGGCCTGAATTCTGCTCCTGTTGTCCCTATCATGGACAGATGCCCTTTGGCAAAGAGTTTTAATGATGTTATGAAACCTCAAATACAGGTTTCTACGTCAAATAACAGCTTTTCCAGATTTAGCCCTCACAGCATAAAACTAGCCCATGACCAATACCATATCACACATCTTCAGAACAGGAATAAAGCTGATTTTATTCTCCAAGTTGAAACTCCAAAGTACCTCTCAGTTTCCAAGTCTGCTATGTTGGCTAGAAACTTACTAGCTGTGATCAGTGAAAGCTCAGCAAATAGCAGAACAGAGAGCAAATCCTGTATTTTAGTACCACAGCTCTGAAAGTTGTAGAAGTCACACCCTGAATTCTGTTAATTTGTGCATATTAATTATGTATTGAGAGTCATGTAAACATAACACTACAGCTATTTCCTTGCTCAGGACTGACTAACTTTGATTTAGAGAAGACTGTAGATGATGTGGAAGTGGCAGGTTTTTCCACCTCTTCATGGTGCTGCTTGCACAGCATGCTGCCAATACTGTGTGATGTGGGTATGGCTTCCTGCCCTCCAGTAAGCCCAGCACCAACAAGCATGGGACCTCTTGTCTTATCAGAGAGCAATTCCTGCTTTCCATCAGCTACTTTCTAATTGGAAAGTCAAGGACATGCAGTCATCCTTGAATTATGGGAAGTGCATTTTGAAGCAAGTTTCCCACATCTCCAAGCACCCTTTTTTTGTGCTCTGTGATTTATGTTTTCTTGGTCCCACTATCTAAGTATTATCTTCCAATGATTAAAACCAGTAGAGCACAGGCTAGTATTTTAAGCTTCAAAATGCTGACATCTGTTAGCTTTTCTGGTTTATTTTCCCACAAATCCCAGAATTGATGCTAATTAAATGAATCAAAGAACATTCTTACTAATTAAGATCCTCAGACCCTCTGGTACCAGCCAACTTAATTAACAGAGGTTGTTATGTCCTATAATTAAGTATCTAGATTTTAGGGTCCCCACTCACACTGCCTTCAAGCATGTTCATAACCGTCTGAAGGAACATGGCCTCAGTTGCTACTTTCAAGGTTGCTCTTGTCCTAAATTCTAATCAATTGTCTCCCATACAGACCACTGGGATACCACCTATAGCTATATTACTCACAAAGCTTTCCAGGCTTTGTTAGCAAGTTAAAATCTACCTTGGGAAAAGATCTGAACAAACCAACCGGCAAAAAAAACTATCTGAGTAATTTCATAATTTCCCTATTTATTCTTAATAAATTATAAAATCAATTCAAATCATCACATAAAATAAATTCATAGGTCTATCAAGTCCAGAGTTGCTGTGAAATCTGTTTTGGGCTGGCCAGTCAATGTTACTGATTTTTGTCTCTCAGCAGACAAATTCTTTTGAGTAATACAATGGCCCGAGCTGAAAAGCTCTGAAGCAAATCTCCACCCTCCCACCCCACAGGCATTTGACAAAGCATTCTCATACGTAGTCTTGCTGTGGTCACATGAGTCCAGTGCAGTGGAACATAAAGGACATCAGCTCTCAGGCATCATCAGCACAGTTCAGTCAGTGATTGAAACACCTGCCCAACTTTTGCACAGCATGTCTTCAGAGTCTGGCAAACAGTTTGCTGTAACTGATGTCTCACTGCTGTAACATCTCAAGATAACTCTCCTGCATTCTCCACACCTTGCTGAAAATGTGTTGCGTTCTTCTGATGTCGCTGCAAATCTTTTTGCATGAAATTCACTGAAACAACTCTGGTTCCAGGAGCATGAAGTTTGACAGACATTTTTATTTTGAATCCTTCAGGATTCTATTTCCATTGGGAAGATATCCACCAAGGAGGACCATGAGCTTCTGCGGGCAGCAGGACGAGGGCCAGTGGGCTGCTTACTCTGGCGCTCGAGGAACCACAGAGTGCTGGTGCCACCTAGAGGAACCATCGCATAAAAAGAGTCACTGCACAGGGTGCAATAACGTGCCTTAGATGCCAAGTGCTAAGGAAAAATCCTAAAAAGAGCAGTCCTTACCACTGTGCAAGAGGTATACACAATTGAAAGAAGTAGCAGAGTTCAAGTTATACTGAAAAGGTATCATATTCCTCAGCATAACTTGCAAATATATAGAACGTGTACTTAAAACAGCCAACCATCAGTTCCTCTTTCCTCCAATGCATTTCCCAGCCTCACAGCTGTATTCCTTCCCTTTCTTCCTCCAGTTACCTAAGCCTCGAGGAAACTGCCAGAAACATGACCACATTTTGAGATCAGATCCTGGTTTCCTGTGCTGCTGGTGCACCATACACCACGGGAGTGGCTTGGTCGTGAAATCCCTGAAACAGATTTATGGTACAGTTTTACTGAATTCGCAAGAACATTAGACTCAGTCCTGAAATTTGGCAAAAAACATTGACATAAGAGTATTTGTTATTTCTTCACAAAGCAATATTATTGATGCCATGAATGCTTCAGCTGAGTGTGCTGCCTTGCAGGATCTACTGTTAAGATGGACTGACACAATCATAAATGCATCCTCAAAATCATTTAGGCAAGGTTTATGCCTCTGTTTAGGAAATGTCCTGGGTAGAATTCAAGAATATGTTTGAATCAAGCTTGACCTACAGAAAAAAGAAAAAAACAAACAAACAACAACAGCAACAACAAAACCCACACATATTATATGTATTTAGGATTTGGTTGGAATGCAAATACGGTGCTTGTAATGACATAATTCAATCCAATACAGGAAATGAAGTACTGTCCTACTCTCACCTAAGTGCTGTGGAGGTACAGCTGTATTGATAAAAATTCCTCTGAAAATACCCATGTGTACTACAGACCTCAGTCTCAGTGAGCTACAAGACAGTTGCCACTCCTTTAAGCTCTTAAAATCTCCTGACTTTAGGACAGCTTGAAGTAGCACTAAAAACTAACAAAATCAGGTTGCTCTGTATTTAAAGGAGCCAGCAGGAGCAAGGAGGTGATCAACCCTCTATATTCAGTTCTATTAAGGCCTCACCTCACTTACTGTGTTCAGTTTTGGGTCCCTCACTACAAGAAAGTCACCAAGACCTGGAGTGTGTCCAGGGAAGGGCAAGGAAGCTGTAAGGGGTCTGGAGCACAAGTCTTATGAGGAGCAGCAGAGGGAACTGGGATTGTTCAGTCTGGAGAAGAGGAGGCTCGGGGGAGGCTTGAGATCTCTATGATGACCTGAAAGGAGGTTGTGGGGAAGTGGAGGTTGACCTCTTCTTCCAGATAACTGTGATGTGACAAGAGGCAATAGCCTTAAGTTGCACGGGGGAGGTTCAGGTTGGATGTTAAGAACATTTCTCCCCATTAAAAGTCATTGGAACGGGCTGCCCAGGGAGGTGGTGGAGTCACTGTCCCTCCCTGGAGGTGTTCAAGAAATGTGTAGATGTGTCACTGAGAGACACGGTTAGTGGGCATGATGTCATGCTAGTCTCAATCTGAGCGGTCTTTTTTGTGATTCTATAAATACTTTGAAATATTGTTCAGCTATTTTCTCCTGACTTTAGATGTAGTTTTACTCTAGACCATAATAAGTGAAGGACAGGACTCCGGCATGCGTAGAGGAGGGTAATATTAGGAAAAAAATGAAAAGTAGGTGTCCCAGGCTGCAGCAGTGCAGTTCACGGGTTGCCCCAGACATCACGGTGCAACTGGCAGGTTCCCCAGCGCTTTTCAATGTGCCGCAGTGCCCAAGGCAGTGGCAGCTCCAAACGAAAACATGCGAGAAACAGCGAACGTGCCCGTTTGCACACAGAGAAAGGCACTAGATAACACTCTAAATACACACTTTATTTATCCCTAGCTATGTTAGCTCCGCAGAAATAAGAAAGCAAAGCAGCGACGGCTGTGAAAACCTCTCGCTCTGCAGACAGCGGCGCCGGCGCACTGCGAGGCCGGCCGGCCCCCCACGCGCCGCGCCGCGCCGGTGGGCGGAGCGGGGCGGGCTTGTGGCGGGCGGTGCTCCGCAGGCGCCGCGTCGGGGCCATGCCGGCGGTTCTGGGCGCCGCCTGGGCTCTGCTGGCCGCCGGCTTCCTGGTGTTGCTGCTGCTACACCGGGCCCAGGCGCGGCGGCCCGGGGGAGGCACCGACATCGCTTCCGCTTTCTTCCAGGACCTCATCCGCTACGGGAAGACCAAGAGAGGCGGGCAGCAGGCTGCCTGGCTGCGCCGCTTACAGGTGCCGAAGAGGTGAGGGAGGCCGAGCGGCGGCCGCGACTGCGAGCTGGGGGCGTCGAAGGCCCTCAGGTGTCGTTTTGGTGCCCGTTCGGTGCCTGCAGATGTGTTCGGCTACCAGGAGGGTTGCGTTGCTCTGGAATATTAATACTCAGTACATTACTAGCTGATTTGTGTGCTTTTCAGCGCCGCTGCATGCTCTAGAACTACGATATGGCTAAGGATATGATTCGCATGAGGTGCTGATTGTGAGGCTCCGATGTTCTTTACTCCTGAATCCCAGTCCCATACAGTATCTGTGTAACAAACCTTAAAGCAAGACTGGATCTGGGACTGGAAGGATGGACTTGTGCGCGTGAGTGTGACTGTGCAAATTTGCTGCAGGGTTGCTTTCTTAAATCAATTCTCCATCGTAAAACAGAGTATCCTGAGTTTGAAGGGATCCGCGTGGATCATTGGTTCTGTCATTGTCTTCTTCCTTCTGAGTTCCTTTATAAAACACGCCACAGGGTGCTGATAATAGCATGTTAATACAAATATCTGGATACTGTGTGAACAGTCTAAGAAAGCGAAAGAACTGTCCTGCTACCCAAGCACAACTTTTTGTCTGAAATAGTTACTGCAGCAACCAAATTGCCTGAAGACCTCTTCTTAATGGGTTGTGTTCAATAGAATAAAAGAGGGAATTAAAAGTTTACAGCTTTTTATATGTTACCGTGACCTCATTGTATTGTTCAGCTGAGACTTTTGGCTAGAACTGTCCTTTGATTTGAACATAGGTGTGACATGATTAGGGTGCTATGTAACCCAAAGATTCAGTCATCCCTAATGAGGCAACATATCACTATCACAGTTGTCAACAATACAGTTTACGTAAGTTGCTTCCAAAGAAAATGTTTTAATAATAATAATAATTGCAACACACATTAAAAGAGATGTTATCATGTATTGTCTTTGTTATCAAGCTTCTGGCTCCAGTTTCCCAGGGATGCACCTAAGCTCTGCAGTAGCCACAGCAAGAAGAAGGGTTCATATAAGCGTTGGCTTTAGTTGCAGTGCATTGCAAAGTATGGTGTTATTGTGGTAGGGTTTCATCTGAATCAACCTTTCTCCATCAGGAGTTTCCCACCACTTCTTAGGGAATATGCTAACTAAAGAATACAGCTTTCTCAATGAATTGATATCAAGCTCTCAGAATGTATGAAACAATTCTGTTACTGCAGTGTTGAACCTGTAATCCTGCTAGGTGAGAATATCCTGAAGGTAGCTGTTGGGACATTTTCTGTCCAGTTCATCTGCATCTTGTTTTTGAACAAACATTGTATTTTCACCAGCCCAGACTGGTTTTTAACTCTGTTCTTCTATTTTGTCAAATGTTATGAATAATTTCGGGTTGGTTTGGCAAACACAGCATTCCTCTTTCCTTGAAAGACATGTGCAGTTACTGTAGTGCTGGATTGCTCTGTACGTTACCATGCATAACTGAGATTGTTGAAATCTCACAGGGTATTTCTCAGCTAAGCTGGCAGGGCTTGTTTATTTATTTATTTATTTTTGTTGTTGTGACAAAAACTGCTGCTTGTGAGGAAAGTTCTCCAGCTGTTAAACTTTCTGATGACACATAAGTCTACCAAGTAATAG
This sequence comes from Tetrao urogallus, assembly GCF_951394365.1. Lineage (NCBI taxonomy): Eukaryota > Metazoa > Chordata > Aves > Galliformes > Phasianidae > Tetrao > Tetrao urogallus. The sequence goes on along the minus strand of NC_136817.1, from coordinate 45,248,616 downwards.
TTTGGGAGAGAAAGAGCTTGAAGCTTCAAGGGAGAGATATGGTTTTGTCTATATATAAATTTGGTTTGTCTTTTAAGCAGAAAATGGAGGAAGCTTTTTTTTTTTCTTTTTGCTGTTGCAAATTTGCAGAGCAAACATCACTGCCTCTGCTTGGTAGGTGACAGAACTGAGGAGTGAACACCCAGAGGGGTTACTAACTGCTAATGGGCAAGCTGTGGTGGAACGTGCATTTGAGTTTCTTGCTTGGCCTCTTTATTGCTGTTGAGATGTACGTGAGCTGTTCTTGGAGAGTGTTATTTTATTTTGCTTCACTAACTAATGAAGTTGTCTTCTCACCCCCTAGTTCTCCAAAAGAGAAGGTATGAGTGTTCTAAGAAAATGTAATCTTGTTGATAAATGAGCCAAAAAGGCATGTACTCACCATGAGACAAGCATGTCCTTCAGCTACATTTCCATCTGAAAAATGAGGAGAACATTAAGTTTAATGAAGGCGTTTTTTGTTCCCACAGGTGGTTTATTCATTTTTATGTAGTTTCTATACTCTGGAATGGCTTTCTACTGATGAGGCTTTTTCAAGCTGAGTTCCTTGGAGCGTCATTACCCCCATGGATTCAAATCTTCCATAGTGCTTTTGGCAGAGATTTGCAGAACCAGAATACGGGTAGGTATTCCTGCTGTTATGAAGCAGCCACATAAATATGACAAAACTGTGTTACCATCCTTGGCTTAATATGTATTCTTCATATGCTACCTTGTAAGCTGCTCTTAAACTAGGCTCCAAGTGACTTTGCTGGAATACCAGTTCCCTTTGGCATTATTCAAGGTGGAAATCATTCTATGCTATGCATTTAGTAGCTTTCAGCAGTTCTTTTAGCAGGAACAGCTATTAGCTCCTTTTAGGTGTAGTCATGCTCAGTCTCTGCAGTCAGCAGTGCATCAAATGTACAAATACTTTTGCCAGTGCTAGGTTAGTTTAGAAAGAGGGTAAGGATCTTGCTTTGGGGAGGGGAAAATTAGCTCTTTTGAAGTACTGTTGGGGTTAAATTGGTCCTATCTCTCCCTAAGTCGCTATTTTTCATTTGTAAGCAGGCAGTGAACACTTCTCTGCACTCTTGGTTCTCCTGCTCCTTTGGCTGCATAGCTTTCAGAGACTTGCAGAATGCCTCTATACCAGCGTGTTTTCCGATGGCGTCATCCACATTGTGCAGTATTGCTTTGGACTTGGTTATTACGTTGCTGTTGGCTCAACTGTGCTGTGTCAAGTGCCTACGAGTGTTAGGAATGGTGAGTACCTGCTTCATTGTTACCAAAGATGCATTTTTTTTTCCTCCCATTTCTTTCCATCAAGGCAAGTGGCTCACTTGATTTCATGGAGGACTTGTGTGACAAGTGTGTTAATTAATGAGAAGTAATAATAACTTGCTGCTATATTCCAAAGTAACATTTCAGCATGTTGCTTTATCAAGCAGTATTACAGACACGCTCTTGCTTGTTCAATAATTTTTATCTTAAATCACCACTGTTATTCCGTGAAATTCACCATTACTCCATCTCACTGTAAATACTCTTACAATTATTTTGGATCAGTTGCCATTGAGATATATATGCTTTGTGAAGAAAAATAATTGTTGCCAGTTTCAAATATCACTAGATAACTCCAGTTGTCAAATTGGAGATTGTTTTTTTGCCATAGGCTTTCCTTTCAGGTGAGCCTGCAGGACAGTCTTGGTCAGTTCCTTTGCCTTCCATTGAGAACTCCCCACTTCTCTGTCTTTTATCAGTCAGCCCCTTCTTTCTTTTGGTACTGTAATGTAATAAAGCAGAAATTTGAATTTTATGACCTGTTTCTGCCAGTACATTCCACTGAACTGCTGCTTGTTTCTCTGCAACACTTGAGCTGACTGTAGCATTTCTCCCGTGACTGCTTTATGCCAATGGTCATTATGGCATAAAAGTATGGTCATTACCCAGTATGTGACGTTAGCAAAGCTTTTAACCACTTTGAACCACATCAGGTCTACTTTAATCAAGTTATGTTTAAAACAGCCTTCAGACTGTGTATGAGTTGGTAAAGCCTTTTTAATCTGGACCTGTTTTCTACTTATCTGCTGGATACTCAGAGATGATATATCCACTTGTACATAGGGGAGACCATCCTCAATACAGAGTTTTTGCTGGGGTAAGAGGCTTACAGTGTGTGTATATATACAGCTCACTGTGAACAGGACAAACTGTACTTGTGTGTTGACTTGAGACATAGCAGTGTCTTTCATTAGGATAGTAAGAATTATGAACAGAGTTCAGGACTGAGATCTGAGACTGAATTATGTATCAGTTGTATGTAATAGTGTACCTAAAGATACTGGATGAAAAAACAAAGTAGCATCTCGCTACTCAAATTTTGTAAGACACGTACAACATGTGTATGTGCTGTTTTGGGACAATGCTCAGAAAAAGATAAAACATATTTTAATGAAATGTATTTTATTCAGGAAAAGGACTTTCTGTGCAGATCTACTGGTATCACATCATAGGCATTGCGATGTATATTTGGGCCTCTCTTCACCAGCACAGATGTCTTGTGATTCTAGCTAATCTTAGAAAAAGTAAATCAGGTAAGGTGTTTTATTTCTGTGAACAATTTACTTATGTAAATATTTGTTGGTTGTTTCAGTAGGCTTCTGTAGCTTCTACCACCTTAAAACACCAGTATTTTTTCATAGTGTGGCACTCTTCAGATTTTCAGTAGGTTAAATGAAACCATTTGGGATCAGACAGCTGAACGTTACATACGTATGTATATTTTTTCAGAAGTTACACTGAAGGGTCTAGCTTCTGTCATCCTAAGAACAGGCGAATAATAATGCTTAGGACTTGTACCACTCCTCTGAACCATCTCTTCCTTCTCCATACAAATGGAGAAAGAAAAAATGTAAAAATACATTTCCTTCTCTGTATTTTCACAAACAGCCAGAGTGATGTCTTACTTCATTAAGACATGCAAAGCTGCCAGATCAGATGGAGTGAACGATGTGATCATTTTAATGAGTGTTATTATGTAATTCTGAGTTAGAAAAGCTCATTTAATGCATTGTTCTCAATTAATTTCTTTCTGTTTGCTTGCAGGAGAAGTTTTAAGTCTGAAACACAGTATACCTTTTGGAGACTGGTTTGAAAGAGTTTCTTGCCCTCATTATTTTGCAGAACTACTCATCTATATATCTATGGCCATCACATTTGGATTTCACAATGTGACATGGTGGTTTGTAGTGATGTATGTCTTTTTTAACCAGACACTGGCTGCTGTTTTGTGTCATGAGTTCTATCAGGAAAAATTTACCTCCTACCCAAAGCATCGAAAAGCATTTATACCGTTTATTTTTTAGAATATGCCTTCTAAAGCATATTTAGTGCAAACTGGGAAATGTTTTACTAAAGTCAAGGCAAAATTGCACACTTTCTCTATGCTATAGAGGTTAAAAACTTTATCTCATAAGAGTTGCTAATTTATGTGGGGAAACGTAAGGTCTCTGTGTATCATATGAGCAAAGAAAAAGTTTAATGAAGCTCTTAATGAACTGATGAGATGCTAACAGGGTCTTTTCCATGTTTAGAGTCCTGTTTTATGCAGAAAGCATTCACTGTTGTGCAGCAAGCCACAATATATATACATGAGAACTGAAGAGAAACGATAGTGCAGGGAATCATTTGAAGTGCTGTATTTCATGCCTTGCCTAATACTTAAGCATATTTATATGCATTCTCTTTGTAACTCTTCGGAGGGAGGCAAATGATACATTGGCTTTTTGTGTTTCCCTGGTGGTAATGAAAACCAGGCAGTGCCTTGCAATTGTGAGCACAGAGGAGTGGTGGAGGAAGCTGTGCTGGAGCGGTGACTCACTCAGCAGCAGCGATAAGCGAAGCACAAAACACCCCTTGTTTATCCTTAATCTGGGAAAATCGTGGAAGGTTCTCTGTCTAAAGAATTTGCAGATTACATCCTAAGGTCAGGTCCTTGACATCCTTTGTGTTTCGTGGGGTGACAGCAGCCTGCCCTGCTCCTTAGGGGCCTGCAGTTCGGAGGTGCTGCCGCTCAGCACTGGGTGAGGTGGGTTTTGCACTCAGCAGCTGGACGGTGTGTCCTCCTCGTGGTCCGGGAGGGGCTGAGATCTGTGTGAGCAGAGGGCCGCTGGTGTTCCAGCGCGTTCTTGCTTCTTTCTGTATACTTAACAATATTTTGTATATGAGAAGAGTTTTTATGTACTTCGGTATATCTTATGACGCACAATATTTAATTGAAGGATGTTTGATACCTTCCGATCCCATTTCGTCTGATTTCTCAAAATCGCGATAAATACATCCCCGAAACCTCAGTGCCCGCTCCCCTTGGACCCGTAGCCCCAGCTGTGGACGCGGAGCCGCCGCCCCCTCCCGGCACCGAACCTCGCCGCCTTCTTTCCGAGGCAGCGCTCAGGCGCTTCCTCCGGTCGCGCCGCGAAACGACCCGCTCCGCTCATTGTCCCGGGGGCGGGCCGTGCCGCTGCCGTCACGGCGGGCGGGCCGGGTGGGCGAGCTGCGGCGCCGCCCCTCGCGCTCGGGCCGTGGCAGGAAGCGGCTGGGACGGGCGGCGCGCGGCGGCAGCTCCCCGGCGAGGGGCGATGACGCGGCGCCTGTGAGAGGCCCTCAGCGCCGCGCGGGCCGCCATGGGCTCCCCGCCGCTCTCCCCGCCGGAGCGCGGCCGCCGCGGCCCGGCCCCGCTGTCCGGGGCCGCCGCGCTGGCGATGCTCGTGCTGCTGGCGGCGCCGGCCGGGCTGCTCGCCGCGCCGGAGGAAGAGCCCGGCAGGAACAAGGTGCCGGCGGCCGCGCCGCAGGGAGCGGGGCAGGGAGCCGAGCCGCGGGCCGAGGTGAGGCGGGGCCGCGCAGAGCCGGCCTGCGGGAGGGAGCGCTTCCCTCGAGGCCCCGGGGCAGAGCGGGGGCCGGAGCGAGGGAGGGAGGGAGGGGCGGGGATGGGAACGCGGCTCCGCGCTCACATTGTCAAGGTGAACCGCACGGAGTGACCGCGTGTGCGCGCGAAGGCTGCGACTGAAGGAGGCTGCTCCAGAACGGGGAGCGCGAGGGCAGAAAAACAGGAAGTGCAAAAGTAACGTTCGAGCAGATAGCGTGTAACGTTCGCCGGAGTGTTGCTTCTGGAGCCTCCGGGGAAGTGAAGCGTCAGTTGTAGCGCTGCAGGTAACACGAGCGCTCCCGGCAGCGCGTATCCCGGCCTGAGCGCAGCGCTGCGAGGAGGGCGGTGGGAACGGAGCGTGGACAGGGCTCCGTGTGGCTCCATGTGGCCGCCCGGCCCTCACCTGGCGGCTCCGAGCAGCCTGCTGGGGGCTGCCCGCCTTCCGGAGCGCGACTCGGTAAGAGCTTGCATCGCGTTGTCTGACGTGGAGTTTGAATTGTGGGCGGTGAGGTGCTGGCACAGCTGCCAGGTGGGAGCTGTGGGCGCCACATCCTTGGAGACGCTGAAGGCCGGGTTCGATGGGGCCCTGGGCAGCCTAAGCTGATGGGAGGGTAGCCCTGCCCATGAGGGTGAAACGGGGAAGGCTTTAAAGTCCCTCCCAACCCAGACCAGTCTGTGACTCCATCGTCATGGCTCTCCCAGCTGAGGATGTTCTGTGTGATTCTGTTCCTATGGCTGCTCTTGCTGTAGTTGAGCAAGCATCCCTATTGTCATCTGTGTTCTGGTTGGCCACCAGTGGCTGAGCTTTGGTGATTTTTAAAGGATGAAGAAAGTTTGTGAAAGTGTTATTTTTCATCATCCTTTTCTGTTCACTGCTTAGTTGAAGAGCTCCACTGGCTGTAATGAAGTGATTGTAAGTTACTGAGGTTAAAGCTGGCAATGAATTTTGGTTTTTGTTTTTTGTTTTTTTGTTTTTGTTTTGTTTTTAATGTCAGTAGGCATTATATTGATAAAGCTGGAGCAGAGAGGAGATTTTTCTTCAGTAGTTTAATGTCTTCTGCTTTGGTTATACATGCCAAACAAAAGTCAGCTTTTTGGCAAGCTGAAGATAGAAAAGTTGTGATTATCTGTTTTTTAATGCTAAAAGAAAGGGATTGAAGGGTGTGTTACAAAAAAAAAAAAAAATGGTTTTGATTCATTATCTGAGAAGCTGTAATTGACAAACTCAATTATTGTAAGAAAAGAGCTTGTTTTAGCACCTTGTGTGTTCGCTCTCAGTAAACTACACTGGGGAGGTGGTACCTGATGCTGTGCTGGACAACAGAGCTTGGCCAAATGAGCTAATGTTTTTCAACAGATAAATATTTTTGTACTAAGATCCCATTGCTTACAAGCTGATGGGGGGAAAGTCTTCTGCGTGTAAGCAGAAGAAAGCCTATCTTGTTGCAGCTCAGGACTCTTCAGCTTGTATCAGTATTTAGGATTAGTTTGTTTGTATTCAAACTTCTAAAATTTCATTCTTGATTAGGGGTTCCATTGCCAAATGATCACATATAGGAAAAAAAAGTTGTCAGCATACTGCTTGATGCAAGACAATAGGGAGCAAGAAAATTTCAAACATCAAACCTCAGACTTCCCAGCACTATTGAGGGAGTTCTGGCAAGTCTCCTGATGAAACAAGTTGCAATCTGTCTCTGTTCATGGAGGTATTAACTTTCTTGGCCATCTCTGGTCAAGCACGTGAACAGCAGCTTTGTTGTTTTGGGTCTGCTTTTGATTATAGGTGTCTTAATCTTCATGAGAGTAAACACTGATTGTTGAGGGAAATCTGGAATGTGCTGAGCTGGTTTGAGCACTGGGGAGTCTTAGTGCTGGTGTTCAACAGTGTGTACAAAACAAACAGTTCATGAAAAGTTGCATAAAACTTTAATGGAGCTGAGATGCAAAGATTCTGCGAGGAGATCCTGACAGATTTTTAAAGGATTCCCTTTTCTCCTGAGTGCTCATAATCGCTCAATTTTTGCTTGAAGATTTGAAGAGTTTAGTTCTTACTATTTCTATCATAAAATTGCTTGCTTGCTTGAGCGTCATAATGTAAGCAGACAACAGCTGTGCCAATAGCAATATAAAGTTGCTTCTCCCCTGTCTGACTGTGGTAGTGGTTCTCATGTTCCAGTAGTAGCATGCATGGTGAAGTACTGCTTTAATAATCAGAGCAGGTGCTTCTGGTGAAGTGACCACCTATTAATTTGAGGTAGGTAGCAGCCAGTAACTAGTTAATCATAGCTAATACCACATGGAGGGTGAATAGTTAAAATGCCACGCTAGGCAATGCGATGTGACAGGCAGGAGAAACAGAGAGCTCAGTACTTCCAGGAATTACATGTTCAAGCCTAATTAATTGGTGTTTGTTTTGTTTTGTCTCCTCCTGTGCCTACAGAAGGGGCCCTCGCCAGTTGCTCCAGTTCATCTTGTCAATGAAGACTCAACTGACAAGACTAATTTGGGCTTTATTCACGCATTTGTGGCTGCTATATCAGTCATCATTGTATCAGAACTTGGAGATAAGACCTTCTTCATTGCAGCCATCATGGCAATGCGATACAACCGTTTGACTGTACTGGCTGGTGCTATGCTTGCCTTAGGACTGATGACGTGCTTATCAGGTTAGCCCTCATGTTGTTTTGTTTTGTATGTTTAAATGTGCTGGATAAGTCTGTATTTATTAGTAAACCCTAACTGAAGTCAAATGGAAGGTAGTGTGAAGACAGCAGGTGTGTGCAGTCTTCTATTTTGTGTAAACTTTGAAGGTTTTTTCTGGGGGCTGTGGCATTAGACTCTAAACTCCAGTTAGGTGTTCACACTCCCTAGACATCTGTATGCTTTTAAGGAAAAGGAATTTGGAGTGCCCAAGCAATCCCTTGGCTTTTAGATTTCTTTATTCCTTTTTATTTTTAGCTCCTGTTAAATTAGTATACCTAAAGAGAGTGTAGGGCTGAGGTCTTTATCTTCCCAAAGTGAAAAATGCTTAACAGGATGTCACATTCCTCTTGACTGACTTGTGTCTTTGTATATATATCTGGCTGTAAAAGTGGGGGATTACATTCAGTCATGAACCTTTGTGGTGCACAGTACAGAGCAAAGAGCTGGAAGGGGAGCAAGGTGTCAGATGGCACCTGGGGAGCTGTAGCTGTGGGTGCTTACACACATACCATAGAATGAAGCAGCCTTTAGGTACATCGGATGCAGCATGTATTTGGTTGTGTGTGTGTGCTCGGTTCTTCACATGCCCTTGACAGAAATACTTGAAATAATGTTCAGTGTTTTATATGTGCTGCAAACAGCCTCCTAACTGGTATTGGGTCTCAGTGTTGATCTGAGCATCTTCAGATGGAGATGATAGCTTTATGAATGCATTGTTACAATTATTGTTGCAGTCTTACAGCAGTTTCCCTTAGTGCTGTTCAGATAGCATTGTAAAAGTTTCTTCCATTACTTGCTTAATAACATTAGTCTGTGAGACTTGTTTCACTTTTGCACTGTGTGCTTCCTTTATTTAGGATCATAGGTGGGAGTGCACCCTGTGGTCTCTTTTCTACATCTGTCTGCCCATTACAGCTCTCCCTTTTTCTATGTAAAGTCAATGTATTCCCTAGGAAGGGAGCTGGGATTTTCCCTTTCTTTGTCCTTGTTTCCTGTGGTTAGAACTTCCTGGAGTTTTTGTTTTTGTTGTTTTCCAGCCGTGATTTCATGAATTTCTGCTCATTTAAATTCTCTATATCCAAATAATCAGTATGTAGATGTTTGGTTTTTGGTGTTGTTTATTTTCAAGCTGTGCCCAGAAACATTTTTGCCCTTGTGATATAACAAGCTGCGTTGTCATTCTGATTATTTCACTGCTTTTGTGCTTTGTACGTGGCAAGTAATGCTGTATGCATTCTGTATAATGCAGTATTTTCAATCTTTCAAACAAATTTTATATTCTTCTGTTTTATTTGGCTATGCAATGATATAGTTATTCTGTGTGTGTGCTGCAGCCTAATTTTATTTTGATCTGATAATCTTACTTTGGTAGTGGCAGTGTGGATGCAAGTAAGGAAGGATGTATGCATATGTTAGCATGTTTCCACTTGGCTCATTGCACGTGCAGTACGACAGTGTGGTCCAAACAGCTGAGAACATTAGGTGTGAAGTTTTAATTTCTTTGTATTTACACAGGCCTTTTGGGTCTGTAACTGTGATCTTTGTGGAGTAGTCAGTCTTGGGTACGTATTTCTTCTATTTGAGAGGTAGTTTTGGCTGAGTCTGATCACCTTCAACACCTGTAAAAGTAGGTGTACTGTGGAAGTAGTTTTTAGTCTTTGAGTGGGATTAAGAAAGGATGAAGTTGGTGGAGTGTAGGAGAGAGAGTGAGGAATGGTGGCTTTCAGGTATTTGCACTCAGACAAAGAAGAAAGGCATGAATTCAGACAATTGGCTGTGGGTGCGTCTAGAAAATTTATCTTGTAGAAAATCTCATTTTGCCTTTATCTGATGAAGAAGACAGATTTGAAATAAATGTAAAAAATGGTTGGAAGAAGATGTCATCCAACATACAGCCATGTAAATAAATAGAGTGAGTTGATATTATATGTCATAACAAATCTAATGTGATTATAGATGAAATCTTTTGGTGTGCTTGGGAAAGAGCAGAATTTGTGTTGACCTTGAGTGGAAAAATAAATTTGCTTGGACTGATAGAGGAAAAATAATTATATTCATTCTTATTTTTGAAATTATGCATTTGTTTTCTTTTCAGTTTTGTTTGGCTATGCCACAACAGTTATTCCTCGTGTGTATACATACTATGTGTCGACTGCACTGTTTGCCATTTTTGGCATTAGAATGCTTCGAGAAGGCTTGAAAATGAGTCCAGATGAGGGCCAGGAAGAGCTGGAGGAAGTTCAGGCAGAAATTAAAAAAAAAGATGAGGAAGTAAGTCATAAACTCTCTCTGTGAATTACGGCTAATGAAACAGTTATGGCTTTGAAGTTGCAGAGCAGTGCTACGTTTCATGTTTGGGATGTTCAGCCATGGCTGCAATTAATAAGTCTAACACAACAAACATGTGGTCAGCTGGACAGAAGTGGCCATGTGGATGCTATTTCAACAGATGATCCCAGACCTGTGGCATATCCTACTTCTCTGGAGAAAAGGAGTTTTCCCTGTAGAATTTCTTTTTTTTTTTAATGGTGTGTACTAACAGACTCTATAAATGTTCAAGTCCATTTCTAAGGAATAGTAATCTTGTTTCTTTGGGACAATTTTATCCACTTTTGATTTGAGAGCCACCCCTTTTTAAGAGAGACTTCTGCTTTAGAATAGATGGGAAGCAATCTGTCATTTGAAACTAAATATTGTTCCTGTTGTAACTGCTTTGTGATTGCAAGATTTGAGACTACCGGCAATTGGAAATCAGAGGTGATATTTATATATTATATTAAACATATATATGTAGTAGGCTTTAAAAAATACCATCTAATATAAATAACATGTTAGTATGCACAATCAGTGGCTAATAGCATTCCAGATGTTAAATTAACAGCTTTACAGTTTAAGTATTTCATTTGGATTGTTTGGTTGACATTTCTAATCTTATATTTTTTTTAATTCCCTTTGTCTTCTACAGCTTCAGAGAACTAAACTGTTAAATGGGCCAGGGGATGTGGAAACGGGATCAACTGCCACTATACCTCAAAAGAAATGGCTCCATTTTATTTCTCCCATCTTTGTACAAGCGTTCACTTTAACATTTTTGGCAGAGTGGGGTGATCGTTCCCAGTTAACAACCATCGTCCTGGCAGCCAGAGAGGTGAGTGCTGCAGAATGCCCCTTCTTCTTTTGCTCTCCTTGGGTTGTCTGCAGCTAGGTGAAAGAGACAAAATACCCTTGTGTAAGGTGTCACATTCACGCCTGCTGCTTTATAGTGCTTTACTTAATGTCACAGCTGTGCAGAGATGTGAAAATCAATGCACGGAGGCTCTGTGTGTTGTTTTAACTACTGTCACATGATTAGAACTGCATGGGCCTTTCTGAAAAGAGTTGTTTGACATCATGTAGCTGAATACAATTATTTGATAAGGTGTAAAGATAAGGATGTTACAGAACTACTTTTTCTTTGATCTGTGACATAATGCAGCTTTAACACAGCAGCTTTAAAAGGAGACCTTAATCCTAGCAAATTTGAAACTGTTGATAAGATACTGCTTTTTAAAAAATCTAGAAGAATTTGTTAAAGTATGTGGAACTAAAATTCTGAACCGCTGTGCAGTAAGCAGTACCATAAATGAAATGATACTCAGCATGATGATCAGAGCGTACGTAACTGTTACACATTTACAGGAAGATCAGGCTTATTAAAAGGCTGACTATAAGCCTTCAGTAGTTGCCCTGTGTTGTTTCCATTCATTGAGATCATTTACATCTTTTTCCTGGGACTCGTGCTTCCTTCAGTGCACTCTCAGACCTTCCCCAGGGATAAATCAAGGCTGCATAATGAAGGAGGCTATAATCTGTAGGAACCTTTTGCCTTTATTACAGAGTAGGGAAGGCACTGAGAGCTAGAGAGGCAGGGAGCAGGTTAGAGAGGAGGATCTCATTGTTCAGTTAGCGACGTGCCATCTTGGCAAACTGGAAATTATTACTACTGCCTCCACCAAAGATTTTGTATGGTGCTGGATAAGTTGCTTATGCCCATCCTATCACAGGTTGACTTCTCTTTTGCATTTTTCTGAGTGTCCCATTAAGAAATGTCCATCAGACTCTGCGGTGCGGTCCATGAAGTACTGAGGATTGTAAAAGAAGACTGTGGATGTTAAGCTTTTAACATATGAAACGTATAAGTGCTACAAAAGTACTACAAAAAATAATCTTTTCTCATTCTATCTGTGGAATTATTTTATACTACTTACATTCAGATACCTTACTAAATAAGTATTTAACAAAGAATAATTTACATAGTGAGAGATTGCCAGTAGTGTGCTAAGTCAACTGTGAACTTGAGTGAAAAGAAAGTACTCTGACTGCTCATTAAGTGAATAGTATCCATCCTGTCACAATGAATGAAACATGGTTTCTGTGGAGGAAAAAAAAGTATAATGTACACTGTCTCAGAGCATACACCAGGAGAAAGATTTAGGTCTGTCTTAATGAACCTAATCCTGACAGCAATTCTTAAGAACTAGAATTAACACCATAGCGGTTTTCTGTGTGTAAGAAACACTCATCTGCCTAAATATTTGGAAAGGGAGCTGAAATTCTATCACATCATGTTAGACTGATTTTCTTGGCTGTATCTGAGCACTTCTGCTGAAGATACTGAACTCATGGAAGAAGTTGTAAATTATTCTCTCCAAGGGGCAGCAGTTGCCAATGGAGCAGAGGGCAGGATCCACCCTTTGCCAGTGGGCTGCTGTCAGCATGGAAATGAGGAGTTCCAGGAATACCGGATTCTGTTCCCAATTGTGGAAGCAAATGTGTTCTGCTTGCACAGCTCTGCCTCCCTCCTGGCCTTCTTAGTAGTTTTCTGTCTGTTCTTTGTCCACTGCTTTTAGCTTCTCTCAGTAGCTTGTGCTACTGGTTGTCTTGATCAGGCAGTGTTGTGTTTTCCTTATATCAAATCATTTCCTGGACAGTTTCTTTTGTTTCATGTTAGAGATTTCATGCATTCCTCATGAAGCAAGGCAGTAGCTTTTTCTCCTATGAGCTGGAAGTCTTTGTTTCCTAAAAGAGAGGTTTGCAGGACTTAACTCTACCTTCCCTAGTTCATCCTAGTGCAGTGGAAAATCAGGCTCTTACCTTGCCTTCTTCATCTGTCATTAAAAGGTGTTTTTTTTCTGTTTCTAATGCTAAACTGTTCTGTTTTATGAGGTGCTTAATACATATGCTGTAATTTGTGACAGGGTCTTGGGAACTTCTTTTTGTTGTGGATTTGTTACTGTAGTGAGGTGATGCACATTACGCAGTGTTGAAAGCTGTTGTTGACAGCTTACAAATGTATTTGTAAGAATACATTTTGAAAGTAGTTTATTATCCTCTAGACTTAAATTCTACGATAGTCCCCTCTTTGGCTAATTTTTCTATTGGGACACCAAAGTATAAAGCACAAACTTGCTGATAAACTTGAGCTGGATGAAAAAGTTGGAATGTTTTAGCTACTGAAAGCTTTCACTTGCAGTTCTTAGGTTTATTTACATGTTTTTTCTTCCTTTATAGTTAAGTTGATGTTCTTCCTGCTGGTGTGCATCAAGAGCAGCCATCTTCCCATTAAGTGTTACTTAATTGTTTAAGTGCAGCAGAGTGATCTCTGCATCTACATTTAACCACCTGAAAATGCTTTTTGGTTGAAACATCCCAAATACTCCTGTATTGATCAGATTTACATTAAGGCTGTCTTACTAGCTGAAGGCTCTGTTACTGTTCTTTCAGTGATAGGTGGTGGTGCAGAGTAAACACTAGATAGTGTTCACGTGCTTGATTCTGTGTAACCAAAGAGCCAGGCTATGGTTCCATCATGGTAGGAGGTTGTTCCAGAACTAGCAGGCTTTCCATTGTGCTGATGTTTCCTTTTCCTTCTGTGTTTTCTCCTCAGGATCCTTATGGTGTGGCAGTAGGAGGAACGGTGGGACATTGTCTATGCACTGGTTTAGCAGTTATTGGAGGGAGAATGATAGCACAAAAAATTTCTGTTAGGACTGGTAAGTGAAAACTCACTCCAACTGAAAAATGTGTTAATGCTGGTAATGTCTGTGATGTCAGTGGTTGCGTGTTCAGGAAGAATGTTTCTTGAGACTTCTTTAAGATCAGTTCAGTGTTTGGGTCTGTGTGTGTTTTCTGCAGCTTCAGAAAAGGAGGTGAAGGGGTAAATTTCAATGGGAAAGGTGAAATGTGTATTCTGTCTTGTTTGTTTGTTAAGGCCATAGATGATGAGTTGCTAATCTAGCAATAATTTAATGTGCTATCAACAAGCCCAGCATGGATGTCTGGCAATAGCAATAACCTTAGGTTAGGTCAAAGATCCATCTAACCTGTTAGCTGGTTTAGAGAAGGATGGGCCACATGCAGTGATACTGCCCCAACTTCTAGCAGCTGCTGGCCATTGCAAGCAGTTAATGGTTTTAATACTGGCTCATTCAGTATGGTTACCTGAACTGTGCTAGAATTGCTGATCTGCAGTGTCACTCCTAACTGATGACTTGCTCTAGCCTGATAATATTGTATCTTATTTTTTTTCCATGTAGCCAAACACACAAGAGTAGGCATCAGCCTCAGCTTCGCGCTAGCTGAAGTAATAGAAGTAATACACATGGTCCTTCCTAAGGTCCAGAATATGTCTTTGTAGATAAGATTAAACAATGGGATGGTGTATGGGCATCCTGACACTGAGCTAGAAATAGCATCTACTGCTTCACTGTTTGCAGCATTAAGTTTTAAAAAGATTTTTCAGTAATCAGACTTCTTAACAAATAAATAAATATCTTCCATGACACATTATGAATTTACTTAACTTTCTCAATGTCTAATTCATTTTTTGTTTGTTTTTCCTTTCCAGTGACAATCATAGGAGGCATTGTCTTCTTAGCTTTTGCATTTTCTGCACTATTTATAAGTCCAGACTCTGGTTTTTAAATATTTTTCATCACTACGAAAGGACAAGGATTGGAAGCATCTAGCAGCTATCCTTGTGTGGTTTTGTATATAAATGTACAGAATTACAGTTTAAACAAGCACCGAAGATGAGACACTGAACTTTTTATAGCAAACGATTGGTGGGATTGAGACATTTATAGACAGCTTCTGCGGTGGAAATCTGTTTGCTGTCTGGTTTGTATGTTCTGTGGCACCTGCTACTGTGGTAGGATTTGCGTGATTTTCCTGTTTGCTGAACCTGGCTCAGCTGAGTTTTGAGAATCTATGTCCATAAATGTTAGAGCTTTCTTTTTTTTTCCCCCCACTGTTACACATGGCTCCCTTTCCTGTTGCTTCAAGAGCTAATTCTTACGCCTTCTCTGAAGCAGACCAGAGTGTTTTGTTTCATAATGTTGAACAAAATATTAAAGAGATAACAGTTGACTCCCATTTCCAAAGACTTTGGTTCCAGGACGTGCCTGAGGCTGGATAATGTAAGCAACAAAAAGCTGGGGAGCCGTTCCTATACCATTTAGTTGCTGAGCCACCAACAGAAAATATTATGAATTTCATGTAGAGGGCAAACTTCTTAATCAGGGATTTTTATCAGGAAATTGTGTGCTGATTAACAGCCTACCAAGTTCAATGTGCAATCTGGAGCTAGTAGTATTTGATTTTTTTTTTTTCCTTTTTTTTTTTTTTTTCTTTTTTGACTTTCTAAACTTTATAAAGTACGTGGAAAGTAATAAAGTGGTCCAACTTAACGGTGTTTCATTCCCAGGACTGAACAATAATGGAATCTTTAGATTTAGATATGTTCATATTTTTCTTTTTAGGAATAGAAATGTAATCTGGAAGAGTATTAATAAAACATAGTGTCTCAATTTGAGTCATTTTCAGTATTGTTTTTTGGCAGTTCCATAATTCCTGCCACAGAGGTTAAAGTGATGATTTATTTAAACTTTACTAAATTTATTTTGGACATTTTTTATATGTCCAATTTATTTTGGACATATATTTGTTATAAGTACCAGTTATAAAAACTTTGAAAATGTTGGTCGCTTAAGATATGGGATACTGAAACACGTGGTTTTCTCTGCTGCTTGGTAGCTAGTAGATTCTGAGCTAATAGCTTAAATAAGATGTTAAGAACTTCTGTAAAGCAGGAGATAGAGTTTCTAATAGCATCTATCTACTGCTTTAGCCTAAAGCTAAAGTAAGATCAAGTGCTACAAATTAGATTGTCCAAATTGTTGCTTGAGAACAGAGGGTAGGAAGCCTCCTCTTGGATTTTGCTGCCAGTAGAAACCCCTTAATGCTGAGGTTCTCAAACCCCGAAGATTGCAGCCGCTTGATTCCTTTTATGCAGAGTGGTATGAAAACAGATTACAGCTCCAGGCCTAGATGTTCAAGTCCTGATCTGAAGGAAGGAGCTGCTGGCAGTGCTGTTGTTAATTGCTGGGTAATGCACTGATTTGTTCAGTTTTGAAGCAAGCATTGTAACCAATTGCTGCAGCCTCTTCTTTCCACACCCTGTAAATGCCCTCTCTGTAGTCTGTTTAACCTTTTATCCTCAGGAGATGCATTACCTGGATCACATTAAAAAAGAAAGAACAGGGAACCCAAAGCAGGGAAGAGTGAACTTTAACTGCTCACTGGGAAACTGCTTGTTGTGTGGTGCTACAGCACAGTGTTTTACACGTGCTAGGTAGTGCTGGGCAATCACAGTGCTGCAGGCTGCCTGTCCTTCATCCTGCTGAAAATTCTTGATCAAAAGCCAAATCAGTTGGCTGTGTCCTAGGGTAGAAACTTTCTGAACTTCCTATGCACTGCTTGAAACTGTTCTGGTGTTAAAACAATTGTGATCAACAGAAAAAAATGAAGACATTAATATTTTTTTTTTGTTTTTTTTGTTTTTAAGAGGTAAATATGAAGTTGCAGATCAAATCCATGCAACTTTCACATTTACATTCTGCTGTCGCAAACTCATGTGATGCAAACTACTGCTTTTGACCACTGCCTGGTCAAAAATAGGCAATACATAGGCAGATATTCATTGAGTTAGAAAATGCTCCTACTATTTTTGGTTGTTTAGAGCCAATGTTAACTTACGCTTGGAAATCTATTATAAAATGAGGCGGGTTCTCGGATTTTAGCAAAAGTTTTAGAAGGCACTATAGCAGATAGTACTAACTGGAGAGATTTAATGTTGTGAGTTGCCTGTTGGAATTTTTCACCGATCCAAGACTGGTGTAGTCCAGTCATTGTATAACTGAAGCCTGCTCAAGGTGGTTGGAGACTCCCAGTGTATTTTTAGCAGCACTGTATGCTGCCCTGCCTCTAGCAGAAACAGTGTCCTCCCATAAATCCTTGTAGTGCCCAGCCTCTAGCTGTCTGCTTTGTTGGCTCAGACAACTGCACATGGGCTGGTTCAGTGGCTGGGATTTTAGCAGCTTTCCTTACTGCATTCTCATACTACTGATGCGTTGCCTTCGGAGAGGTGTGGCACTGTTCAGTCTTGAAATCCCTGTAGACTTGAGGTGCAGGTTACTGCCATGTGTGTATAGATGAATAGATATCACACCTAAGGTGGCCTACCCTTATGGGCAGTCTGCATCCTAAGCTAATACTTGCAGTGCTGGGAGAGTGAGCAGTAATTCCTTCTGCTCCCCATGGCTATTTCCACATCCTCCCCTCTGCCCTCAGATTTGGAAGAAGTGACTGATCTCTAATTAGAAAAATAAACCACTGCCTCTCTGCTTCTCCCTCAGCCAAGAGATGGAGAACGGTGTGGTGGTCTGTCTGAATGAGTGGTTCATTCACTGCACCTTGGTCCAATTTCCTCCATCATACTCAGTGAGTTTTAATGTGTTTAGCAGTGGAGTTGAGCATAGGAGAATGGAAAATGATGTCTTTTCAGCAGCTAACTCGCTATTGCTCTTTGGACATGCAGATGTAGGAAGTTGTTCACCAACTTGTAGGAGTGTTCAGGCTGCAAGTTACAGCACTGAGAAGAGCAGAGGGGTGGGTAACCAGATGGGGCTGACCTGAAATATAATGTTGAAAGAGATGCACAAGCTGTGAAACTAGCTAAGCACTTGAGGAGTGTTGGTGAAAAAGTAGGGTAATGAATCACCTGACAGTACTATGACAGCATCCCAGTTGGCTTTCTCTCAGTTGCGTGGAAGCAGTCAGTAACTAATGATCAGTTCTAAAGTTGTCCAGAATGATTTGCTTTTGCCTTGTAAACAAGAATGCCGATTAGCAGGGAATAAAAACGTGAAGAATAGCCAGAAGAGCCAGGTATGGGTCTGATTTAATGGTTTTGGACATGTCAGCTTGCTCACAAGGATGAAATGCAATGCTTGCCTAGTTCAGTTCTGCAGCAACTCTCAGGTGGGGAGAAGGAGCCGTTTTCAGGATCGGGAATTACAAAATCTTGTAAACCTTGGCTGCAAGGCGGCAGAGCGGGCTTGATGCCGTGCTGCTGGGACATGCCTGCCTGGGCTTACACATGCTTATGTCCTGGGGTGTAACTGCTGCTTAGAAGAAAAGGGTATTCTGGGGGAAGGAGCTGCTTATTGCATTGGCCAGTCAAGGCCCTGCTTTCCAGAAATGAGACGTATACAATGTAAATAGTACTCTTCCTTTTAAATACTTTGCCTTGCAGAGTAGAATGAGAAACAGACTAAACTAGCTGGAACTTTTGATGGTTATCTGCTATTTTGTTTCCTTTTGTGGCTGGAGGATGTTAAATGTGATGAGTGGATACTTAAGCAGCGAAGATAAGGCTCTGCAAATCGCCATACCAGCAATATGAACATAAGCAATGACCCAGCACAGACTTTCCAACCCTACTGAAGTGGGATGCATTCTCAGTTCCAGCAGACTTCCCTGCTGGTTCCAGGGGAATTTCCACATCAGCTTCCAAAGCAAGAATTTGCAACTCAGGCTGTGAACGCAGTGGAAACTTGAAAGTGCAAACCACCTACAACTACTCATTTCCAGGCTTGAACACTGGAAACAGAATTAGATGGTACGGTCAGTTCTACAGGGATGGAAGAAAAACCTCCCGCCAGTCCAAGTTGTTTGAAATGAGGAAACTGGTGCTTGTTCTTTTCAAGGTTCCTCACTGATTCACAGCCCTCATTACACTGCATGTGGCAAAGTGCGCTAAGCAGAGATTAAGGTAAACTTGTAATCTTCAGTACAGAGTTTTTCAGAAGAAATTCAGTGCGCCAAAGTACAGGTCCGGCTCACAAACCAGCCTGTGCTCAGAGCACTGCAGGAAGGCCTGGGTCCCGTGAGCTGCTGCTTGGAGGTGCGATAGGCAGATGCTGCTTGTGGACATCTGCTGGTTAATAAGTGGCTGTACTCAGAGCTCTCCAAAAGGCTGCCTGCTGCTGTACAGCTTTCCTTTGCATCAAACAAACTGGGCTCTTGAATGGATTGTGCAGTTTCATCCAAATTTACCCAGTTATCCTGAAGTATTTCTGTGATACTGGATGCTGTGTAGGAGGCTATGCTGACATGGCATTTTCTTGCAGCTCACCTTGCTGTGTCCCAGAAGCCAGCGCTCATGGCAGGTTGCTACTACAACCTTGTGCTGATGTTACTGCTGAGGTGCAAAGCAATGGCTGCACCCATCTGTGTGATGTGCTACACAGGTGTACCCTCAGGCTGATTTACACATACTTGCTATGTAAAAACAGAGTTGCCAAAGGTGTTTGAAAGAGACTGTGTGGTACCGTGACTGCTTAAGACTGGAATTCTTGGTTGCTACCCACTGTCCTCTGACTGCTGAGGTCTGGAATTTGTATCGCTGACACTGAGCCCGGGGTGCTGAGGTAGCTAACCTTTGGATTGCTAATCTTCCCAGTTACCTAACATTTTCCTGCAAGCAGAGCTTTGCGCAACAGTGAAGTGTCATTGAGCAGCATTGATCAGGTGCCGCAGTAGTTATTTATAGTTATAGCTCTTCTTGATAAGTTTATGGAAAAACATATTGATATTTCTAAAGTTCAGATCTAAGAAAAGTGCTAATTTGTGCTGCATGCTATCAGCCTTAATATTGGTGGGTGTTGGCAGTTTTTAACTGGTGCTTCTGCAACTTGTTTTGTTTCCTGTGGTATGTGGAGTTGCTCAGGGGCTGGAGATGGGACACAACTTGCACAAGGATGCTTTAATTCCCCAAGGCAAAGGATGAGTAGTTTTACCATGAGCATCTGCTGTGATGATGATACAGAGAGAGAACAGCAGACTGTAAAGAGCATTTATCAATTCCTCCAGTTATTCAGCTTCAGCTGTGGGATTTCCTTCTCTCTCACCTTCCCTTAAACATTTGGTTAACTTCAAATTATTAAATTTCTGCCCTTGGCATTCCCACTTTGCTCAGTGACAGGATTAGAGCAGCCTATAAGAGCGGCAGTGTAACCACACAAGCTGAAGGTCTCCGGCCATCAGCATGGGCCAGCAGTTTATGAAGAGATACAGAGAGCAGACAAGAAAGGAGTACAGTATGCATTTTTACTGAAGTCTCACAAGTCATTTCTCTTGGGAGGGAGAGAAGGTAAAATCGACATCAAGCAACTTCTCACACGTCAATTGTTGGGGGGTAGAGAGTGCCTTTGTTACATCTGTGGAACGGGTATGAGAGCACTTCACTGTGAAACTCTTATCGAAGTGACATTAAGGAGCTCGGGAAAAAAAAATAATTCTAGAACCTTAGAAGCTACAAAAAGCAAAATTTTAAACGTTACATTTATTCAATTAAAAAAAAAAATTGACAGTTAGTAATGGTCACACGAACACCAGGGAACTGTATCTACATTTCCTGACATCAATATGAGCGGCATTAGGGGTTGTTGGTGAACAAATACAAAGCTAATGCCAGTTCAAAAAATACAGAACAAAACTGGAACCCGAGACACTGTGAAATCAACACTGCTTAAAAACTCAACATTCAATCCGATGTATTTGAAAATAAATAGTTTTTACCTTCCTTCTTTGAAAACACGACTCACCAGCTGCTTTCAAAGCAGTAACACCTTTAAGACCATTCCCGAAAGTGTTTCATAAATAATTTACCCATTGATTGTCTGTTAATGCAGCATCTCTCAGTCATAGCTAGGGTCTCTGTATAGGCCACACAGTATTTTGTTCAGACACAGTGTTTTGTTTTGTGTTTTTGTTTTTTTTTCCCTCCTTTTTATTTAGGTACAATTTCTTTGAGTAGAGCATATCATGCTGGCACAATTCATGCAGATGACGCAGCATGAAGTATAACAGAGCTTAAATCACCTGGCTAAAAAAAAAAAAGACAAGGAATGTAGTGTTACAAATCGTGATATTGAAAAAGCAACCATCCAGTCTCAGGACAACCACAATTTCAAATGTTCGCTCACAGTTGTCTCACCTACTCTAATTGGCTTAAATACGTCTTTTTAAATCCAAATTCATTTAACTCTTCAACTTTTTCCACCAGGGATAAGTAAAAAAATAAAAATTATTAAAACTAGTCTCTCTCCTTTTAATCAAAATAACCATTTTTTTCCAGTCCTCTGACTGCACATCTAATTTTAATGATTTCAAATAGAGAAATTCATGACTGCGACGTCCGACGTCTCCTGACGCCGTGACATCTACAACCCATCACAATACCCGGGTTAAATTCTGTGAACGTATGCGTGGTTTCTGAATTGATTTCAACATCTGCCAAAGGCCACATCTTTAACCCTGCGGTACACTGTCACACACGTTATAATCCTAAGGGACACTTAGAATTACTGAGCAGGTAGGTGGGCCCCAACATGAGTCTCTCATAGGCAATTGTGCAACGTAAAAGGTCTCCTCCCTAGGAAGCCATAATCGTTCAACCTTTCCCCACGCCATGTAAAACCAATGAAGCCAATCAGTTCTAGAAGCCTTTTTCATCTTGCACTTTGAGCCTCAAAGGATCACTGTATTAAAGAAACATTTTCCAGAAATGTTTCTGACAGTTTTACACATCATTCCTTGATGCCCCCCCCTTAACAGTTTCACTGACTAAAGAAATAAACTGGTTTTCAAATAGTCTTTTCAGTAAAGTGCTTCTTATTACTCCAAAAAATAAAAATAAAATAAAAGATAGAAAGTGCTATTTGAATCTTAAAGAGAATTTCTTTTTCCATGAAAAACTGTCTGATATAGCTTTCTTTTAATTAATTTTTTACATAAAGCTGAAATGAAACCTACCTGTTGTAAGGATACTGGGTTACTGATTTTGGTGTTTGGCAGCAGGCAGGATGCCCACACAAGTGGCGACACACCGGAACCATAGTGCAGAAGGTAAATCTTCTAGATGAAATGGAAGGCATATGGAGAGCTCCTACTAGAATCTTTTCATATTTATATACAAATATATATTAAATATAATATAAAAATAGCTATATATTCTTTTTCTCTGTAATTTTCCTAGAAGCTTTTCTTCCAATCCTCACCCATCGCTGGCAAACAATGTCTGTCTTCTAAACTCCATGCAACTCTGTTTCACGCCGTTCCATACCACCAGACTGCGCCTTCACAAATACAACCCTCTCCTTAACAGATTCCTTCCCTTCTGTCAGAGTCATTCTGTGACGTCTGCACCCCAGACTCTGCAGCATCATCATGCTATTGATTAGGATGTTGCAAAAAATCTATGACTGTAGTAAATAAGTCAGTCAGAAGCAAAAGGCTGATTAAGAAAGAGGCGACAGCCTGGTCCTCTTCCCACTAAAATCAAGAGCAGCTCAGCAACTGATTCAGCAAGGGGGAAGCCGCAGACACCTGAAATACACACCTTTGAGTCAGCAGCTGTGAAACAAAGCATTTGCGTCCTTGCACAGAACACGGAACGAGTTCTACGTACTTCTGTATAAAGTTTGCCTGATTCACAGTAAGTATATTTCAATGGATGCTGTGTTTTTCCAGTTTCTGTGAATCTCCCCACCTTCCATGCTTTGTCTACTGGCTGGTAGCTCCACAATTGAATGAGCTCTCTCCGAGGTTACAAAAAGCTTCTTCATCAAAGCGTACATTTCTTTATTCTCTTTCAGCAGCCCTGCTATCACTGTCATCTATTTTCTCTCACCTAGTTCAGCGTTTTACCAACAGACCTATAGCAGCACAAGAGAGTATCGGGGAGGGGGGGAATGGGAAGAGAAGTTTAAATGGAGCTTCATATAAAAAGCTGCATCATTAACTGGCTGACTGTTATCTCTATTTTTTGTAATTCTCAGTATAATAGCTTAATAAACCTATTTTACCACTATTCCGTAGTTCTAACAGCACTATTAAAGCTCTCCCAGGTTTCTTTTTTAGTGCTGTTATCACCGTAAACGGGTAACATTTTTTCTCTAACCTACTTCCATTAAGCAGCAGTGCTGCTAGCACAGACCTCTGGTAACACAGCTTATTTTAGAAACAGGTGGATGATGCAGCAGCAGAGCAGAGCAAGGCAAACTTTGTTACACAGAGCTCTACAGCAGTGGGCTTCTGACCCTTATCCCAGCTCAGAGAATGGCAGAAATCCTTTTAGAGAAGTGGAATTTGTCCTTGCAATGTCTGGCACTGGCACCTGCTCCTTGCTGCGAGAGGCCTCCTGGAGCAGAGCGCAATCTAACTCTCTTTGGTAACTATTTCTCACACTCCTTTCTTGTTCACAACTGTGCTTTTTGGTACCAAACTCTTGCTTTGTAAGTGGGGAACAACAAAGATGCAATGGTGGGACACCTGGAGAGGCAAAGGCCAGCCCCAAAATGCCATCGATGGCATGGGGCGCTCGCTGAACTGGTGCCACCCTCCTGTGGGTTTGGCTCACCCAGTAATACAATCAAACTGTTCCAGAGAACAAAACAGTCCGTCACCATTTGGTTACATTCATTCAACTCCTCCTCAGTATTCAAGATTAATCCAGCTTTCTCTCCCTACTACTAATTTTAACTGCTTTTGCTGTTTTATTTTAATTCTCAGATCTATCTGTGTTTATTTATTTTCCTCTAAAGTTGTGGTTTTCACAAACTAGTACCATAAAACCCTACCTAAAATAGCACATCATATCTGTTGGAACTTTTTATTTTCTTTATAAAGTGAAGTTGCCTTCTGAAGTCTTAGTTCAGTGATATCTCCTCAATCGACCGTGGTCTCCCCCAAGACATACTCTAAACACTACAAAAATGATTTCTGACTCTTCTTATTTCAGATCAGGTTACCCTCCCTGCTCCCACTGAAGGAGCACTCTCTGTTTTTACATTTTCAAGAACAATACCTTAAAGGTCTGAGATTGCAGAGACTCCTCAGTTTCTGACTTAGTGTTTGAGGGGGAGCAGCACTCAAAAACGCTCACGTTCTCAACTCAGATCGTTATTGAGATGATCACGATGCAGAAACAGCTATGAAGTAGATACACGAGTTTGGCTGACAATGTACTAAGACTTCAAAATCGAGAATGGTTACAGATTCGAGACACTGCAAGTCAAGATGTTCAACATTATCACCTGAATTAAAATCAAGGCACTATGGGTTTTTCTGTCGTTGTTAAAATGACCCTGAATTAGTTCTGACTAAAGAAAGATCTAATTTTTGAATGAGAATAAAAAGATTCCAACATATTTTAACAAGTTACAATTCTCACCACAGAGAAAGTGGTTAAAAAGTGCCCAAAAGGTTATTAAATGTAAATATATTTTTTGTGCAAATTACTCCTATAACTGAAACATTCTTGAAAATTACCGTCTTTTTTTTTTTTTTCTTTTTTTTCTTTTTTTTTTTTTTAACATTTTACATAAATATTTCCAACTATGAACTATATCAAAAGATAGCTTTGGGGAATAAAATTCCAAACCATCCGCAAGGAAGCAGTGCAAATTCCTATTTTGTTTTTTTTTTTTTTTCAAATAAAATGAATTAGGTATGAAACGATGGATGATACTCATGAATCTGAACACCCTGAACCCTGATGCACGACCACCAGTTCAAACGGCTTCATCAATAATTTAACCTCGAGAAGTCAACGAACCAACACACCATACCTCACAGAGCAGACTGTGACATCACAAAGCACAAACGAGAGACTTGTGCCCACACTGAGGGTGAAAGTAATGATGCAGCATGTTGTAAACAAAGGGGCAGAACAAAGGAAAACGTCAGTCTGAGTATGGCGTGAAAATTTAGGGGAACATATTCAAACCTACAAATAACAGATTACATTTCATGCATCATATAAAATATTTTGCTCTTTCTCCTTTTATGCAGACATATACACAATATTTTACAGCATCTGTACAACAGAGAACTGGATTTCACACAACATTTTCAAAATATTTACTGTCCCATAATCATCTGAAAAAATTAGATGTTTGTCGGACTATATTCCTGGCATTTTTTCTGCTAAATCAAACAATTGCTCTGTGTCCATTTTAATACTTTAAAAATGTACAGAACTGATAAAAAATACCAATATTTTCAGCATCCCTCTCATTTCAGTCACATTTTTTGATTTCACCTGGACAAATAGACACATGGCAGCAAACCTTTTAGAGCACAGAAACCGGGACAACGATCAAAGTTGGCCACGTCCCTGCCATCACCTGGTGGTTTTCCTCAACAGATTCCAGAAGTTAGCTGTAGGTCTCAACACCGCAGCGTTAGAAAGGCTTTGTACTGCTACCTCTGCAACTTCAGTGCGAGTGGTTATGGAGCAGCCCCCTCCTGGTAGCTGACTTCCAGGAGAGGCAGAGCCCCCAGCTACTGCGGCTGCGCTTTGGAAGGATCCGTCATCTTGTCAGTTCTGTGCCGTGAGAGCTGCTGCTGCGATTGGTGCTGCTGGTGGTGGGACTGAGTAAAAGTGCTTTGCTGTAGTGGGAAAGCAGCAGAGAGGATAAGCTGAGCTGACTGATTCCCGTGAAGTAACCTGGATGTCTAAAACATGCAAACAGAAGAAAATCATGTTTTCTGCTGCTCTGAGCAGGCCTGGCTGCTTTTTGACTTTGTGGAAGAATTCAGTCAAAATAAACTTCTGATTTGGTCACTGAAGCTGAACCAACACCACAAAGATTAGTTGGCATTAGTGGAGATACTTAGAGCATTTGATAAAGCAGCTGGTCTTCGCGATTTCCTGTGACAGTGGGTACAGCACATGGCAATTTGTCCCCATTTCAGAACACAAGAGCATAATGGGGCTTAAGGAATCTATTTTAACCATACACATCTGTTACTGCAGTCACATACAAAGCAGTGTCTTGGCATACCAAAGCATGACTTGGCACAGATCAAATTTATCCCTGGATAAAAATCTAAGGAAGAAAACCAAGGAAGCTGCCGCTTTTGCAAACCCAACCATCTCCTTTGAAGGGGATTAATCATTACTGCAAGTAACACTTATTTTTAATGTCGCTCTTCTTAGAAACAAAAGATGATGGTGCTGAAGAAAAAGCAGTGAAGGACGGGTACAAAAGGAATTGGACATCTCAATCCAGAACAACTACATCACTGTTTCACCTGCAGAATCAGACTGTGAGAAAGAGATCACAAACATGAGGGAAATCAACTTTTTACATGGGTAGGAAGTGACGGGACACAGGGGACTAGTTTTAAACTAAAGGAGGGAAGATTTGGATTAGATACTGGGGAAGTTTTTTACTGAGAGGGTGGTGAGTTGCTGGAAGAGGCTGCCCAGAGAGGCTGTGGATGCTCCGTCCCTGGAGGTGTTTAACACCAGGCTGGATCAGGCTCTAGGCACCCTGATCTAGTACCAGATCTGGAAGTTTGGTGGTCCTGCCTGTGGCAGGGGATTTGGAACTTGATGATCTTTGAGGTCCTTTCCAATCCAAACTGTTCTATTCTGTTCTATTCTATTCTATTCTATGAACACAAGCAGGAAAAGCCTCCTTTTCTCTCTTCTTTAAAGAGAGGGAAAAAAAAGCAAACAACAACAAACCACATGCTTTTCTTCAAATTCTAGCACTTCAACAGAGAGAGAGGGCTGACCAGTTTATATTAAAAACCATAAACTGTTGCCTAGAAAGAAATGCCAGGACAGGAACAGACCATTGAAGATTTTAATCTTTCACAAACCTTGTTTTCAAAAGAATGAAGGCAAAACTGCATAAAAGCAGGGACAGGCACTACCTACCTGCTAAACAGCATGAATGAGTGCTGAAATTCAAATAACTAGGTATTCTTCGGTTCTCTTTTTGATCAGAGATTTCAGCTTGCAGTTAAAAAGCCTTTGCTGATGAATGGCTGAAATTCCATTTTCTTATGGAAAATTCCATTTCTTATGGAAATTCCATTTCCTTCTTTTTAACAAGCTACTATTTTCTGCCACTGGCCCAGGTAAAGAAAATTTTACTCATCCATAAATGGAATCTTAACTATTCCTTGTCCATATAAACTTAGATTGAGTTTCCAGCTACTTACTCCATTGTAGAAATTCCACCTTTATCCAAGAAACCTCTTTTATTGAAAAAGGGAGACTGCACATAGTACAAAAGTTTGTTCAACAAGCTGCTCAGGGAGGTGGTGGAGTCACTATCCCTAGGGGTGTTCAAGAAATATGTCCATGTGGCAATGAGGGGCATGGTTAGAGTGGGTATGGGATGATGGTTTGGCACTAGACTAAATGACCTTAGTGGTCATTCTAGATGGCCACTAGCTGTCACACCATGAAATGAAGAGCATCTTGATCAGCTCACCACGAGAATCAGCAGATTATGACCAGGGAACTGTGTGCAGAGCTGAAGTTCAGCTTCATTGCGTTGGAAATGATGGTGGCAATGCTAGAATATTGCAAGGTTTGCACCAGATGTGTCCCACAGATGCTCACATAGGAACAGAAAGAGCATCTTATGCAAGCTTGTCAGGACCTACTGAACCAATATGATGCTGCAGGTGACAGTTTACTGGATTGCACCATTAAGTGGTGACAAGACGTGGTGTCACTGCTATGAGCTGGAGTTAAAATGACAGTCCACAGAATGGTGATGCATGAATTTCCCACTGAAGAAGAAGTTCCAGACACAGCCCTCAGCAGGTAAAGTGATGTGCACTAACTTTTAGGATAAGAACAGTGCAATCCTGGATTTCCTGGAAGTTGGACAAACCATCAACTCTGAGTGATGTAACACAATGCTGACTAAGCTGAAGACCCAAACCAGCAGAGTAAGGCTAGAGAAGAAGACAATCTTTCTCTTGCAACACAGTAATCTCTGGTCCCACATCAGCTCAAAGACCATGGAACACACAGCCAGCCTTAACTGGACTGTTCTACCACAACCATCATATAGTCTGGATTGCAACCTTCTGACTTCCATCTATTTGGACCAATGAAAGATAGACTGCGTGGGCAACATCTTTCTAGCAACAATATCATTATAGCAGCTATGAAACAGCGGGTCATCTCTGTCAGTACGGACTTTTACAATCATAGCATTCAGGCTCTTGTCCATTGCTGGTGAAAATGCATAGCTAATGGTACAGACTATGTCGAAAAACTGTTTTGTAGCTGACAGCTTGCTCAATCAAATAGTGTTATTGTGTTGTTCTCTGTATCAGTTGTAGTTTCCATGGAAATAAATACAAGACATTACTTTCATGGCAGCCTAAGTATTTTAAGATAATCCTAAAATAAGCATGCTGAAAGGACTGACAAATTTTTAGAGAATGCTACACTACCTGTAGGAACTGTTGCGGGTGCTGGGTCAGCTGCGGCTGAGCTGGTTGTTGAACTGCAGTGAGCTGCTGCTGCTGCTGCTGGTCTTGCTGACTTTGCTGCTGCTGCTGCTGCTGCTGTTGCTGTGTTACTGGCAAAGTCTGTGGCTGCTGCTGTTGGGCAGCAAAAGTGGGATAAGCTGTCACCACCTGTCCCATAAACATAGTACTTGGTACCATTACCGCTCCACATGCTACTGGGGCTGTGACAAGTTTTGTTACAAGCTGCTGACCTTGAGAAAATCTGTCAACAGAAGAAGACATTTGGCATCACTTTAGGAAAGATGCATCAAGCCTTAGGTGCTCTTGACAAATGCAGCTTTTGTCAGGCTCATACCCTGTTGTAACACTACTGATTATGATAAGCCTATGAATGCACTGTCTTGGGTAAAGTTTACCTAAACAGCTGTGTGATTACAGTAACAAATAATATGGGTTTTATGCTACTTTTCCATACATGATATCATAAATGCTGTGGTTACATAGCTACAAGTCATCCCAATGTGGTCTTGAAAACTTACCTGATTTGTCTATCTTGTGTAAAAGTAGTTACTGCAGCAGCATTCTGGTTATTGTTGTGCGGTAAGCTAGAAGGAACCTGAACCACATTGCCGGTTGTTGGCTGAGAAATCACCATAGTGTTATACAGAGGTGTTGAGACTGTGTTCTGTGACTGACTGGCAAGAGAAGATTGTTGACCGTGCCCACTAAGTACGTTTTGTTGATTATGCTGTAAAGGAAGAATAGGTAATGAATCAGTCACTTGAAAATAGCCAGCTACTACAGTCATCTTCCTCAATGTAATTACCCATGCTTTACAACTGCTAATGTTTTTCTATTACAAATGAATTCTTACTTTAAAGCAGACAGGTATTTCCTATCAATTGAGGATTTGGAGGTGTGACTGGCTCTAGGGCATCTGAAAATCTCTTAATCTCTTCTCCTCTTCAGAATATCTTTTTCCTTAATATTTCATCTGCTTGCATACTGTTTGTTCAAGATCCTGTCTTCCATTCCTTTAGCAACTCTGTGCCACATTAAAACACGCACATTACCTCAATCAATTTCATACTTCAAAGTCTGGAACTAACTTAATGCTAAAGTGACAAACTGTCCACCATTACTCTGTCTCATCACAGATTTTAAAAAGTAGTATGGGATTTGGAAAAAAGGAAAGAAGCGGATGACCACAGAGATCACAATTATAAGCAGCCTCTGTATAAAACTGTCAAGCACATTAAAACTCCTCAGCTTGAGAAAAAGACTTACATGCATACAACAGAAGACTCCAAAATTATGCATGGTGAAGATGAAAAGTAACTATTCAGTGTATTTCCCAGTATAAAAGCTAGGTGGCAGGTTTAAAAAACAAACAACAAATTTCACAGCAGCTAAAGCTGTAGAACTCACTGCAAGATACTCTGTATTTCAGAAGTTTAGATGCAGTCAAAACAAACTGGATAATCTCATAGAAGAAAAATCCATCAAAGGCATTTAAAATGCAAAAGGTATCAGTTATGGCATCTGACTGAAATTGCTGAGGAGCAAAAAAGTCAACTTCAGAATCATCAATATATACTTTTCCTGTTCTTACGTTCTTCTAGGCATTTACTGTAGAGATCAGTGTCTGGATTTCAACCTCAATTAGTACAAATGTTCTCATGCTGTACGTTCTGTCAGTAGAAAATTCATAAAAATGCACAAAAAGGCAAGCTGTTTTCTGTATATTGGTTTTTCCAAAAAGCATTTGGAATTATTTCCATTTGTAAATTGTAATTATTTATACTTGTAATTATTCACATTTCTAAGTTTTAAAACTAAAGCAAGGTGTGAAATTGCATTAGCAAGAATATAAGTACATTTCAATTGTAAAACTTTGAACAAGAAATAAACTTGATTTGAAGGACAGTCACAAAAAATTTGGAGGGGGAGACGTCAGGAAAGCTATTATTGCATTTCTCACTAGTGAGAATTTTACCTGTGATGCAGAGCTCTGCAAAGGCTGTTGCTGGATCATATGTGGTGTACTTGTATGTCCTGTGTTCATCCCACTTTGAGTCTGATTAGTTTGAACAACCTGACCTTGCATGTTTGCTGGTGCAAGTTGCTGAACACTTGAAGAATTTCCAGATGTAAGTTGCACAGAACTGAAGTTTAGTCCAGAAGCTGACTGCTGCAAGAACATCTTAAAAAAAATCCTAAAATTAGTTCTTATGAAAACTCTATTATTCAATATCTTATACAAAAACTAAAATTAATTTCTTATGATATTAATACAAGATAAAGCTTCATTCCAGCTATTAGATGTCCAAACAGCACTGCAATTACCAAGAGCGAAGGGCTAAGTCCCATGCAGGATCTGTATTCAGAGACTCTAACAGCTAAGAATGAGAATCCTGAATTTTAAAGCCCTTAACACTGACACTTAGTATCTGGTTTTAAATTAGAAGCAATATTTGTAAATATTACTTACAATGTAGGCTATATCTAAAGATTAAACTCTTTAGAGATCTTGCTTCCACTTGTCGAGCCTCCAGAAGTGAAACTAATTAAAAATCTCAGTATCAGTTGATACAGACATAGCACCAAGAAAGTGCTTCCTTGGCAATTACAAAACCATACTGGTTATACTGCATTTTCCAATATTACCTCATTTCAATAAACTGAATTTACCATGAAAGGATTTTGAGTCTTTACAAAATGTTAGACTAAAAACTACAATGATTCAGTGTAATAATGTAGAATGTGCAGCACTTCAATTTTGTATTCTACTTTCCATAGTCCTAAATAAGGTCCCTTTGCAGTGCATGGGATGATAGCTGTGAATCTCTCCTTCCAAGCACCTCCCAAGCAATCTACCGCTGGAAGGCTTACGTGAGATCACAGTGAAACACAAAAAAGCACGTGCCAGAAATTCTTATTCCACAACAGAATTTAAGCAACGTACTCAATACTTCCAGGAAGTAAAGATTTTTTTACTCTTTATTCACAGTGCACGCTGAAAATATTAAGATTCTTTCTTATGATGTTTAGTTTTTTTGTTTGTTTGCTTTGGCACTTTTTAATTAAGCTAGAAAAGACCAATCAATATCATTCTTATCATATCAAATCATTCTTTTCTTCCCAATATAGATGCTGAAAACAGAATGACAAATTTAAAAATCCATCAGATACATATATTGGTTAAAATACAGAAGTCAGGCAGTGAGGTCTTTGTTACTCTCAGCTGCTAGACTGGGTAATGCATAGAATCATGGAATCACCGAGGCTGGAAAAGACCTACAAGATCATCCAGTCCAACTGCCCACCTATCGCCAACAGCTCTCACTAAACCACGTCCCTCAAGACAATGTCTAAGCATTCTTTGAACACCTCTGGGGTTGGTGACTGCACCACCTCCCTGGAGAGCCCATTCCACTGCCTGACCACTCTTTCAGAAAAGTAGCATTGTGTAAATTGTGTAACCTTCAGACTGAATCTTCCCCGGCACAATTTGAGGCCATTCCCTCCAGTCCTCTAGACTTCCTGTCTTTGTGGCTGAATAACTACTTCAGAATGCCACACAGTGTATAACCACCTCACAAGAAGAGTTTGTTAGAGGCTGTAAGCCTGATAGTTGGGACAATCTTCTAAGAGGTATGTATTCATCCAAGAGGCATGATTTTTACACCCCTGAGCTAAAAGGGGAAATAAATATTCATTTTCCACATTTAGAATGAATATTCTAATGGCTGCAGAGCTATTCAAGAAGTAATAAACACTACAACACATTCATTTACATTTAGGTAGCACAAGTCACTCAACATTGAATGAATACATAGGGGCACAACTAGATACATTCAGAAGCAAAATTATAAATACCTCAGGAACAGTAACATTAGTTCTACGAATTTCAGGCACACAGAATCCAGAAGACAGATGACAAGGGGTACAGAGAATCCCATTTTGGAATGAAGTGTCTAAATCTCATTTTAGATCTCTAAATTCTCCACAGATCAAATGTGCATGAGTTACACTTACTCACCTGAAGTCCTTGACCGTGGACAATCTGAAGCTGTTCTTGAATTTTCCGCAACTCTTCTTGCTGCCGATGAATATTTGCCTCTATCATGCGTGTTCTCTGCTCCAGCTGGTCCTTTAGGTGCTGCATAGCTCCTAATTGAGCTGAAAACTGAAAGACAGGCTGTAGTGCCATGTATAAATTATAAGCTGAGCAAAAATAATCACATTTAATTCACAAGTAGTAAATACACTCCTCCAGACTAGCGAAGAAATCAGGCACTGATTTTTAAACTGCTAGTAGTCATCAACCAAGGACAAAATCATCAGTACAAAGATGTCACAGACTTCATGTCTGCACGTTTAACTGACGCATCAGAATTAGTCTGCTTAGAACAAAACAAAACAAACCACAGCAAAAGAAATTGATTGGCACTCAAATCACTAAGACCCTATAAAAACTTTAGTAATTCACATGGTACTGTTCTGTCAAACAGAAATGGGCTCATTTTGAGAAAAACACTGAAGGCAACTTTGACATCTAAGAACTCAGTTTTTGAAAGAGAAATTAACTTTATAGTCAGATCAAGACTGTTAAAGAAATAATAAAACAACTTAGCAAACCAACTTAATCCATACCTGGGACATGCTGGACTGGAGCTGTAAAGTAGCAGGCTGAGACATCGCTGGCTGTGTTACTGGTTGTCCAAGAGACTGGGAGCTTAAAGACTAGGATTTAAAAAAAAATTGTTCCATAACTAGAAGAGAATGGACTTCATCCTTGACATGAAATATTTCCTTACACAAATTCAATTCCAAAATGGCATCACGGGAATATATGAAAAAAACAAGTGTATTTCTTGAAATGCCTAAGCCTAAATATTAAAGAATTAAGAACACACACAAAAATATTATAATATACATAATCTCTATATAATTGCTTCCCTGATAAAAATATATAAGCAGCAGCAGGTATAAAACAGGAAAAACAAGGCTGCTGTAAAATTCTTTTTCACAATAAGGGCAAAAACTTTTCAACAAGTTTGGAAGTTGACACTTCTGTTCTTAAACTAATACTCGGCATATTAGCAGAATACATAATTTGATACACCATTCTATTTTTGTAGTAAATGTGTTAGTTCATATATATATAGTGCAATATGAGCACTAAGCACACGAAGCATTGTATTTTGTCATGTTATTAAGATTTCAGAAACCGTATTACAGAATTTGCTGATATTCTCAGAGGTATAAGCCTATATGAATAGGCTATAGGGACACACAGCATTATGTTGGCAATTATTATATAGTTTTATACACACACAGATAAAAATAAAATGTAGAATCACATAAAGAAGTTATGTGTGAGTGAAAGCACAGACTCAGATACAATTCCTATGAATTCTGAAGCCCAAAACATAAATACCTACATGCTCAATTATTGCATTCCCTTAAAATGCAGTATTCTATGCACTGAAGGTGCATAGAAATGACAGCCAAATATCCCAAGTAAAAGTCTTACAGTTTAAATGTTGTGTTTTCAGAGGAAATAGAATGAAGGTCACATGAATTTAATAACACATTTTAAAGGAAAAATGCACTGATTTAAGTATAAAAATGTTTCTTCAAAGAATTACCTGACTACTCAGAGATGATCTTCTTTGTGTAGACTTTTCATGAGCAGATAAGCTTTGTCTCGGGGGAGTGCTAGTGTCCACTGTCATTTTAGTTGGTGTCGCTGACAAAGTTGTTACAAGAAGATGAAACATATTAATAGTAATCTCAATTCTGCAATGCAATATTCAAATCATAGGAAGATCTTCCAGAATAGAAAAAGCTTAAGGCTTGGACTTGGACTCTTTTTTTTTTTTTTTTTTTTTTTTTTTCTTTCCTTGCACATCCAACAATAATACAATCTGATGGACTGAAACAGGGCAGTATAGGGGCTGCTACTGCAGTTGTAGAAGCAGAAACCATTACACAGTGTCTGAAAATCTTAGTGGGAAATCTTAGAATATCTGTGACCCATCATAAAGGACATTCTCATCTGCACACTCTTAATAAAATGATGATTAACTGCTAGAGATGGATTTCATTAAGTAAAGCAGAGAAAGTCTTCGTTAAGAAGAAAATTATATATTCAATAGTTGATGCTTACACGAATGATCTGATACTGCAGTATGTGAAGATTTTCTTGAACTCCTGGAGGAAGCGGAAGGTGTGGGGCTGGTATCAAATCTTTCCAGAGCTTCTTTGAGGCTCACTGTGTTTATGTGATTATCAGATCCAGAGTCTTGACTCTGAAGAGACACACAGAAACAACAGCTATTTTATCAGATTCAGCCCACATTGTACATTTCAGGAAGAAAGTATCTGAGGCCACACAGCAGCTCATCAACCCCTTTCATCGCTAACTGCACAGAAGTAGCGTCCTGCTTTGCATCTGTAACTTCTACTCTCTCATAACAATTTTTATAACAAAACAAAGCCATAGAAGTCTAGAAAACAAAATGCATGCAGACATGTCACAAATTGACTGCTGAGCTGACCTGCTTCTCTAGCAATTCAGTTAAGACTGAACATCTGTGTTAGGAGTGAACTGCTTATTCTTTTGAAGAAAGAAAAGTTAATTCCACTAGAAGGTGCACTGCCAGATGAAACTTTCTAAACTGCCAAGGGAAAAACACCACGGAGTATCTGTACAAGCTGGCTCAACTAAGACTTGCTGAGCTTCCAGGGATGTTCAATTAAAATGAATCCTGCATACATCTAAGAAGTAGAATAAAGTCACATAAGGAAACAATTCCTACTTTCTTGTGAATTCCTTTATGTCACCTTTGTGTGCTGACCTTGTTCTTCTAAGTTACGGATCCTTCCAGGAAGGAAGAATATTTATGTATGAACCTAACTGCAGAAATCAGATCGTAGTAGGGACTTAGGGAAACTGACATGCTATAATTACAGGTATATAAACTGCTGAGAAGAGGAGGAGTGGAATAACAGTTAAATATCCTTCCTAAACTTCCTTAATGACTTCAAATAGACATACTATTATAAACTATGAACATTATACTATTATATAATACATACTATTATAAATTATGAACTTCAAATAGACATACTATTTAACGATTGAAATAATTACTTTAAAAGGACAAATAACTCTTGCTGCTAAGTATTTACTATATGTTATTATTGCTATGAAATGAAGTGAAACAAAATGTTTGTTACTCACTTTATCTGCTTTTATCTCTGGAAGAGACTCCTCAATACCAAGCTCTCGCCGCCTTTCTGCTCTGACTTCTGCATAACTAGAAGAACAAACCAAATACGACTGCTCAATCCATAGATGATTTTAAAAACACATCTCAGAAAACAAACTCCTCCAAAGTATCTTCCTTACAAAGTACCACAGGAAGTTCTCTGGTAATTCTTTACTATTTATTGTTTTCTATCTCAAAAAGTACTAACTAGCAACACAGCTTCCATGTAATCTAAATGTCTCTAACATGGATTTAGCAAGGAAAACTTACCTTACAACTGTGTGCGTACATACAATAAACTCTGGCCTGGAATTCCACTGGTGATATGTGATATAGTAATGTGTCTGCAGCCAAATCCATTGCTGTCCCTTTGTAAGGAATCTGTAATAACATGACTTCCCTTTCCCATATTGCATTACTGTAAAAGTGAGGAATAAATTTTACTGTCTTTCCAGTCTATAAATACTTAAATTATATAATGAGCATTATTTCCCAACTCTTCTTCCCAACTCCCAACTGAGCTCATGTTCAATCTGATACTAAGGCTAAGAAGAGAATCAAAATTGTAGTTTTCTACCAGAAAGAATCTGCACTTGTCTGAGAAATGCAAAATTCAATTTACCATTTTTGTAGAGCTTTTATATACAGTGAAATACTCATGTGCAAAAAATTGAAGAAAATCATAGCTAAACAGAAAATTTATTCTATCACATGCCTAGACAGTTTTTGTTTTTATTAAATGTCACAGAGACTTTTAAATGCTATTAGAAGAATGGGAGAAGTATTAATCAGAGTGCTGTGCACTCCCATTCACCACAACAAAAAATCTAAATTAAAAGTTGAATCTGTTTTCCAGTTCAGTACCAAAAGAAAAATATCAATATCAGTAGTATGATATCATCAAATGAATAGGAGTAGGGAAACTGCACTCGTAAATACAAAAAAACTTCACTCAAACCTTCACTTAACAAACTTTAAACTGAACATCTAGAAAGCAAATTAACTCAATTTAGCAACTTGGTCATACTCACAATGCTCATGACATTTTGCCAGATTATCTAGATCATCCACATGATAATAATCATAGCCTGACGTTCCCAAAACTTCAAATGGAAGATAGCCTATTATTGGAGGTGCCCTAATTTAATACAAAATTTACAGTCATTTTCTTTTCACAAGAAAAAAAATCATTATATACATTTTTTGCATTTTTTTTCATTTGCATTTTTCATTTTTCTCAGAAAAAAAAATTAAACCCAACATAAGCTATGATTAATTAATACTGATTAGTGAACTCTACATATTATAGCCATTAAAAGTGATTCAGCTACTATTGCTGCTATATATAGAAAGAATTGCAGCACCTGTGATCCAAGAATAGGAACTTCCATTCTAAGCTATGTCTAGATGTGAACTCTTCATTGGGTTCTTCAACAGTGCACATTTCCTAAAAAGTGAAAAAAAAATCATCTCTTTCAAAACTGCTCTATTCTAATTCACAAGCTCTCCTTAAAATCAGGCTTACCTGGAGTTAGTGGATAACTTCACAACAGGTATAAGATTTGTAAATTTCACCGAGATTTTTGGCTAGATGCACAGC
Organism: Tetrao urogallus; assembly: GCF_951394365.1. Classification (NCBI taxonomy): domain Eukaryota; kingdom Metazoa; phylum Chordata; class Aves; order Galliformes; family Phasianidae; genus Tetrao; species Tetrao urogallus. Next base: position 45,211,415 of record NC_136817.1, on the reverse strand, counting down.
ACTGTGGTAGAATCTAATGTCAGCTATGGTAGGCTGAAACTCAGCTGATTTAAATGCAGCTAGTACACTCATGCTCAGCATCTACAAGCACAGTAATACAAGCCGTACGTGTTTATAATGGGTAAGAAGTACCACTAGGAAGATGGTCACCTTACTGCAGCTCTACAAACAGGATAGAGTACTCTAAATCTCTACTTCAGCTACTGCAGGAGCTTGCAACAGTACCCCATAGTAAGAAACACAGATATTTTCAGTTTCATATGACAGAATCCCTCATGACTTTCATCAATAATATCTGAAGTGCTACATGCATTTTCTCTAAAGTTTTCCTGTTCAGAGTACGGTTAAAATAATATAAAGGTGATATGATAGAAATGTGCATACCTTGATAAATTGAGGTGTAGCTAATCTAACTGTGGCTATAAAGCAAACTTTGTCTTCATATGAAGGCCGGTGCGATCGCTGAATGGTTCCTTCAAAACCATTGTGTGCTGAATTGGGAACTGAGGGAAGACAGAGAAGAGCTCAACAGAGGTTACAACACAGGCATGTCACGTCACAAGACAAATGGATCAGTATTTATCTAATGTAGTTTCTTCTGAATTTGTCACCAGTGTGAAAACTGCTACACAGAATACATACACATATATACAAAGGAATTAATAGGAACACAACCATAGAGAAATTTTCACCACTAAAATTTCATAATCTGATGACTGGTCGCAGCACTTTGGCCATGTTCAATTTACCTTCCACAGTAAGCACTTTTTCTAAAGGACTATTATTTAACTGTCTATAATCCTTTTTCCACTATATACTTGGTTATCCCTGAATGCAGCATTTTGCATTTGTTCTTAACAAATGTGCCTGTTTTTCTCCCCAAAACCAATTAATTTTCTATCCTTGCAGCATTTTGAATGTTTTTAGCATTCTTGCTTCACTGTATGACTGCAAACTATGTTTCCTTATTCATAATATAAATGAAAATACTGACGAAACCCAGAAAAAAAATCAAAACTTCCATTTGACAGTGAATTGTGGTAACTTTTTCAACCTGTTCCTGCAGCTACTCCGAACAATTTCAATTAACATGTGCTCCCTTACATGTTCATGGATATATACTATGATCATGGTCAAAAGCTGTCTTAAAGCATACAGTTTATTTTTCTTATCCACACAGTGTGTTACTCTGGTAGAGAAAACTGAACGGATGTGAATGCTGTTTGTATCTGAAAAACCCATAATGGCTGCTATTCCACTCCTTGTTAGCTTCCTGAGCTCCCAGTCAGTTCAGCTATTTGTTTGGGAGTATTTGACTCTATGATTCTATGATTTCCCAATCTTGAACTGCAACTTATAAGCCCACAGTTCTCCAGCTCCTCTTTCTGAGACTAACACCTTATTTCATCTCTACAGACCTGTTTTTCTAGCTTTTTTACAGCATTAGATACTTGCTTTCGGCTCTAACACTCAATCTCTCCTCATCCTATGAAAAAAGTCAGTTGATTTGCAAGACACAGTTTTTGATAACTTTTGATATTTTTTTTTTGAGAAGTGATCTACTGAGCACAGCCCACAATCCCCCTGTCTGACTAACCAAACAGATGTGACTCTCAAGCAGCTACTCAGCACAGGCTGCCCAAACAAACTTAAGATACTGTATACCAAAGTGGAAATAATGAATAAAAATAACTTTATTGGATGAGAGAAGTCATTCAGTGCAGAAAAGTGAAATTCTATAACGGTCCATCCACTGATCTGAACAGCAACTCCTGCAACTGAAAGTAGAAATGGGGGGGGAAGTGCAGAATATGCATTTTTACTAGTCAGCTCACTGCAAGAATAATGAGAACAGCGGATACTTAGTATCCTCAAGTTACTCAGTCACCCACTTAAATTTGGATTATACTTAAATTAATTCAGGCTCTTACTTTAAAGTGTCAAATTTCTCTTACACTATTTAAATATGTTTTGCAGCTTTCTTTAACTGAAAGACTTCATATTTTGCCTTCAAATACACATAATATATGATGGCCAGTCTTTGTTTTCATTACAAAAAATTGACGTAACTCTGTTTCACATTCTTCTTCTCAAAGACTGATTTTAGTTTTTCCTTATGTTTTGCATAATGATCCTGAGCTTGTTCAGGTATGAAGGTCCCAAAGTATTCCACTCTAATGTGACTGAAATTACTTACCATTATTCAAACACTTGAAATTTCCTATAAATTTTACATATTCATATGTAGGTTGCTCTTTTGGGTCTATTGTTCCTCGCAGCATATGGCAACAGAATTCTAGCTGATTTTTTGCTGAGAAAAGAACAAACAAATTAAAAGATTGCATGGTTGATTAAACACATGGGCAACTAGAAATGGAAAGCAGGAATAATTAAGTTGCGTACTTTACTAAGATACTGTAAATATGGTGATTACAAATAGCTACAGCCTTTGTTTTTAACCAGTGTGATATTAGCTAAGCTAAAGAAAAGGAGAACTCATTTGGCATGTGTGTATGAAAGGACTGAATGCCAGGGACATACAGATCCCTTGAAAAAAATAGAACTATTTTAAACAAGCATCTACCCAAAACATAACTTTATGTCCTTCCAACACCCATGGCCTGTTTTCATTCTTGTCAGCTGCTAGAATGGTCTAAATAGAAGCCATGTAAACAAAGTCATAGAGTGAAATGCCATGCAACACAAAATTACTCTTCAGGGAAAAGAGGAACAGCGCAGCATGAAAGTGCTTCCATTCAAGTTGCATGTTTCATTCTGCATGCCTCATCCACACATTTCCACTTATACAGCACTGGAAAAAAGAACTAATCACATACAATATGAAGTGGATTGTTCTTAATGCAACTACTTACATTTTAAGTATTCCGGTGTCAATGAATCACTTTCCAGCAGATGAGAAGACAGAATTTTATAAATTTCTGAATGTTCCCCCTCTGGGATAAAATTAAATACGCTCTGATCCACAAGATCAGACTGAAAGAAAAAACATTTAATACATTTTAAAATAATGCAAGACATAGAAAATCACAAACGTTACTATTATAGTGCAAAACAATTCCACAGATCAGAAAAATATCACTAAAATATTAGTAACTCATTAACGTCACTTGCTGGATTACATGCAAACACTTTACAAGTAAAACAATCCACCATTTTCAGTCACATCTGTTGTTATAGCCATGTGGAACACAAACTGATGCTAGCTTGGTACTTCTTAATCTTGCATAAGAGACCACTGACTGCATTCTGCATATTCAAAGGAGATGTTTAATATAGGACACAAACCAGGAGCAAGGATTTGTGAAAAAGTATGAGAATACTGTACAGGTCTGCACTATAATGCCCAAAAGAACAAAAATTATTAGTACTGATAGTAAAATATTATCCACAGACAAACCAGCACATTACTGAAAGCAACTCATACTTACTGGCAAATGTTCAAGTAAAGGAGTTACACTTTCAGACACATATATTATATTTCCATCTGTCATAATTGCTAAAAAAAAACCATCAAGAGCCTGAAATTAAACATAATAGGCAGTTAAATAAAAAGAAACTGCATAATTAAAAATGCTAAGCTATATGCAACATTGAAAAGAATTTAGACTAATTTTAACTGAATTTGCAGTGAGAATTCTGTATTAAAACTTCTCGGTCTTGCTTTTACACTGTGAGCACTGCAATTTCCATATTGCTTTGTTCTCAAATAATCTATGACTTCACAGGCAAGATTTTGGTCCTGACGCATCTAGCCGTTGTTAAGTTGGCTCTGTGGCATGCCATCTTGTCTGCTCGTTATTTTTAATTGCAGCATCATTTTAAACACCAGAAAGCTCAGGAAAATGAGCCGGCAGCAAAAGAAAGAAAACGAGGAGAAACGATAAAAAGAACAAATGAAAGAGGAGCTGAAATCAACACATTTCAATATTTAAAGTCTCAATATCTCCAATTTCAATAAGAGAAACTTGTAGCAAGATCTTACTTAAGCTTAAATACTGTGAAACACACTTCTGATTGCTTTATCTTCTACTTAACTCAAACATGTTCCTGATGAAAAAACATGACTGAGTTTTGGTAGAAAATTACCAAACAGAATTGCATTTCTAAATAGGAAATTTTAAATGTCATATATTCAAAAATCTTACATCATTTTCTTCTAACTGTAAGTCACTAGTTGTGGACACATACTTTGTAAGAACACTTGAGAAATACTAGAAACAGCTAGCAAAATCTTTTAAAACAGAAGCAACTATTTCACTACCATATGCATTTAATGTACATAGAAAATTCAGCTGTTTACCTTCAAGAAAACATACAGATGGAATTAAAATATGCACATGAAAGATAAGCCACCAAACAAAAAAATGTCACCATGGACTCACAGCTCCCTAGGAGGTAGTATTCTACTTCCAGAAAAGTAGACATAACGTACCTCTAACATTAACTGTGTGAACTCTTCATTACTAAGGAATGTTGGTTTCCAGTCCTGTCGAATCTCACTGGCATCTGATTGTGCAGTAATTTCTACAATAAAACAAAAATACAATATAAGGATTCACACTCCTAGAAGCCGCTTTCTTTTTCACTAAGTCACACATTATCAGCAGGAAATAACAAAAGCTTCTCCAGTCTCCTCTATATGTGGATGTTGCTCATTTATCAATTCTTCACTATTCTAGCATTTTCAAATTTTTTTTGTTTACAAATTCAAGGCATTCAAAGTAGCATTACAAAGTGACAAGCTCTCAGTAGAGTAATTCCAGTATGCTCAGCCTGCTAGTTTTTTGTTTGTTTGTTTGTTTACAATAAGAAGCAGAATCCACTCTTGCCAATAAACAAATCAGATAGTTCATCTGGACCTGTTCCCAGAGTACCAAGATTAGTCAAAGTGGAAGTGGTCCAGAAAGAGCCAGTAGCAACATACTTAATCTAAATCTGGTGGCTGAACACAGTAGGATTTTCAACAGAAAAGCAGACAATCTTTGCTGAACAATTTATTCACTGCTAGAGTAATATAATGAACAGATCCAAGGACCTCAGGAGGCAAAGCAAGCGTCTGACCTTAGCCAACATTTTGTGCAAAATATTGTAATGTAAACCTGTGCAGAACAATGTTGGTAGGCACTGGCTGCCAGAGCTTTAGGTACCTTAATATGATAACTGCAGTCACACAAATATTCTGTCCCATTAGGTCAAGGACAAACGCCCAAGACCTTAAAACATACCCACTCCTACAGCTACATTTTTTCTTTTATTCTCAAAACCAAAAACAACCAAAAACACACACTCAAAAAAAAACAAAAAAACAACAATAGAATGAAAACAGCAACAGGAAAAAAAGTAAGTTTAAGTTTATTCTATGTGGCATTATTCTATATGGCACTATGCAAAACACATCTGGTGATGCTTGAACTGTGTTAATAATTCTAAGGGAATATTTACCATATCTTAACATACCTTGAACTTATACACTGTGGGATAAACAAATACTTATTCACACACTTAACAGCCTACTTATTTTATTTTATAGCTAACTAATAGCTGCTTCCTTTGTTGCTACAGCTTGCTAATTAGCATACAAGCTAAGAAACTACTCAAGGAAACGGCTTAACTAGGGAAAGAGCTTGTTTCTTCAATTTTAATCTTGTTTTTGGCAGTGTGAACCACAAGGTGCCATATTAAGAACAAGTGTACAAGCACATATAGGGATTTGCCATTTACAGAAATATCAGCCATAAATAGTGTAGGCTTGGTAGAAGATGGTTGTTTTTTTTTTTTTGGCTAAAAGAAAACAATCGGTAATGAATTTCAACATAGTTCATCTTAATGTACTCCCCCCCCCATCAGCTGATGCAAACAGAGAAACAAAAGCACAGCAAAGATGTCCAAAGATATTTCTAGTTTTGACATTTCACATTCAAGTTCACAAAACATACACTCATTGGCTTATATATAAGTGGATATGTCTCGAAAATGAAAAAGTTCAGCTGAAAGCATTTATAGATTTCCTGCCTTTTTTTCCCCTCTGTGCTACAGCTAGAAGGTAAAAAGAAAATGCCTGGGTTCCAGATCTGCATTCCTAAATTCTCAAGGCACGCCACTCTCTCTCATCAAACAAACTAGCCCAATAGCCTGCTGTAGAACACAACGCTCTGTCATTCCAGTTAAAGCTGACAGCCATGTATATGTCATATAGCAGAGAGAGGGCTTAGATTCACTTGGATTAGCTTTTTCAATAATTCATCTTGCTTCATATGGAAGCAGGAGAGACAAACCAACTGTTCAAAGCAGAATCTAAGTATCAAAATAAGTTCTTCCAACAAATACATTAACTAAAATGGATCAGCAGAGCTCTCTTGACAAGCATAACTTTAACAGTTTGCACCTTATGAAGCAACTGTATGACAGAGGTCTCCATTGGCCCAGCTCAAACAACTTCAAGGTTATTTAGAAAATAAATGCTTCTCTTTATGAGACTTGTTCAACAGCTATGGGATTAAAATATATATATATATATATATATATATACTGATTTTGAAAAATACTGTCAAAAATATAGCAATATGTCTGGTACCTAAACTATGATCACATGAATATCTTTCTTCAGAGGCTCTTCAGATTTTTGACAATACCCTTAAAGGAGCTGCACAACTGTTAATGTTTTATGTACTTAGTGCATATCATAAATACTATCGTAACTTACAAACATAATTTTTGTTGTTAGTTACCTTTGTGCTTCCGTAAAAAGTCAATGCTCTTCTGTAGTACAGTGGATTTATCCATCTTCCGAGCATTACCTGGAAGCATGGAACCCAGCTCTTTGATAAGAACATTAAACTGATCTCGACGTTTCTTTTCAGACTTGTTTCTAGACACTCTGACAAATAAAACAGAAAATGTTTTATAGCAATTATGAGAACTTACAATAAGATACACACTACAAACCCCCGCTGGAAGAACTGTCACACTTACTCCAAACCACAGGCAACATTTTGAAAGAATGGCATCCTTCTCAAGGAAGGATGCACTTGGGTCTTCGCAGTAGACCCCGGTTGGACAAAAATACAAACACACCACAAATCTAGAGAATAACAGCAACAGAAATGCTTGAATAATGTTGTAAAATGCGGTTACTTACAATGTTTAACTTACAACTTACTCATGTTTTTTATTCCACTGAGAAATCTTGGTCCAAAGGTACAAGCACAGGATATTCTTAGAATTAGGTGAACTGAAAAATTACCTTTTTGCTTTATCTTTGTCATCTTCTTCCACCAGACCATCAAAAATGCTTCCATCATTTCTGAAAGAACCAAAAATAATGAGGAAAAAAAAACAACACACAAAAGAGAGAGCTCATTATACATCATTTCCCTTAAATCAAGAAACTGAAGCACTGTTTTGTTACTGTAACATCTCACAAGGACCACCATCAATAACCCAAAGACAAACTGCTCTAACTTTTTGTAGACTGTTTAGTAAACAGAGAGCATAAAGACTTACATTTCTGACACAGCCCAAACTAGTTTTAGGATATTTCCAATGCAAACTCAAAATTCTACACAAACATTTAGTTAAGAATTATTTAATTTCATTTTTCCATCTTCTTAATTAAATAATGAATTTACCCCATCCTTTTGAAAATGTTACAGAAGAAATTTGTTGCTTCAACTTTTTCATAGGATCTATTACAATATTGGAAATACTTCCAGTAAGAAAGTACTTGTTTTGCCTTAAATACATCAGTAATGGAAGAGAGCTCGGGAACATGCTATACTTCATCCATGCAAGTAATTTTATGCATATAAATATATGCATATATTGTTAACTCTAAACAGTAGCACTAATTATTCATTATATTTGGTTCCTAAACAAGTATCACAATTTTTACTCAACTTGAAAATTGTGCATGTATTGCTAAAGAGGTTTTAAGATATTAACATGAAAACATTTTACTTTTAAGAAGCCTCAGTATACTTTATACAATACTTTATTTGATTTCCTTTTAAAAGTCAAGATGAAATTGCTCTTCTGTTTTCCAGAACTGCTGTATAATTGACTCATATTTTATTTCTCCCATTTCTTCTGTCTGTATTCAGTTTATTTAGTGTTGTCCACCCACTGGCTACTGCATGTCCAACCTTAATTTTTTAACCTCCTGTTTCCTTGCCTTGAGGCAAGTAACTATCCATTCAAAAAGCTTACTTCATCCCTCTGATTTACAGCGATAAATCATCAAGTAATCATACATGATGATAATCAGAGATGTTAGGAAATAATTATCTTCTGTCACTACATTAGCATGAAACTTTCAGAAAGAATTCACATATTCAAAATGCTGAAGTTTCAGAGAGATTCAGCAAAACTTCACTAAAAAAATAAAAAGTCATAAGTACTTTAAAACATTTATCCTTTACATTTATTGGGTTTTATTCAGAATGGGCTTAACTTTCTGTAAATTTTATGCAAGTCTCATTTCCTGAAATCTGAAAAATGGTACCAAGCAGTATATTAGGGTCAGATGTTCACCCAAGCTGCTAAGAAAGTCTAGGGCAAGGATTCAAGTAGAAACCATGCCCCAGCTATTACTTTTCCTTTGAAATAGGTTACCAGGTCAGTTTACTGTCATGTAGCACCACTAATCATTTAAATGTATTTGTTTTCCTTAATCAAATAGTGAAGTATTTAAAAAAAAAAAAAATCAAGTAAGCACTAAAAATCAACTCAACTTGCACAGATGCTGTTCCGTGTCTGAAAATAGTCGTACATTTTAAGATTCATCTCAAGCAACAAAATAAACTATTTCCAATTATTACAACACAATACATTTAAGGACAATCAAAATAGTGGCCAAAAGTTGCCAAAACCTCACCCCTCTTATTTTTTTTTGCTTAAATTATCATTCTCTGTATATTAACTGTAAGAATAAAGTCAGTAAAGAAAATATTTAACAGTAATTCCCTTAAAACTCAGTTTCTATAAGCATACCTGTCTGCAATGGAGCTCATTTTATGGGTGCTTATGGTAAAACACATAACATAGCACACTTTAGTCTTGTGGTAGACATTTGTACGTTTGCCTGTAGGAAAAGAAAAAAAAACCAAAATGTAATTCTGGAGGAATAACCACATACTTCACTAGAGAATACTTGTCTTTATTTTTTCTTTAAACTGCTTTTAATCTCCTCTCAGTCTCCTGCTCTGTACTGACATCTTCTCTAATCTAGTCTCCATTACCATTATAACCTGGACTTTAATATTTTATTTTACATGACAGAGTTTAAAAGAACACTGCTTCATTAAATGTCATAATCAGTAAATTTGGACAAAGCCAATATAAGCCTTTCCCTGGCTCCAAATTTGGGGATTTAAAATTAAAGTATTTATTTCAACAAATATCTACTTGCTGGTACCCAAACATTACAGAACTACAAAGGTGTACAGAAAGATTGAATGCCAAAGATAAAACAGTGCAGTAAAATCTCTCTTTGACATAAAAAAAGTGAGTAGTCAAAAGCTGCTTATGGAGCAGCAGGACTGGAATTTAAGAGATTAAGGAACAACCGTGTGAAACAAAAAGTTTTATATAAGAGCTACAGTTGCAGATTTTCAGGTGTTTTTTAAATGCTATGAACTTAACATTAAACAGGAATTACATCTATTTCAAAGGAGCTCATTTTAGTCACTTCAGTAACTCACAGTTTCTGAGAAGGAAGGATTTACTTGTTTCTGAAAGTGCCAAATCCAGCAGAACAGTGGTAATGCCTCAAGAAATATGGCAGCTGCTACTTCATGATCCAATCAGTCAACAAAATGTTCCAGGAAGAGCTAATCTCAGTTTTTTGACAGAAAGGGAAACTGAGGAAGAAAGCTTATGTTCAAACCAAACTTCAGAACTGAGCACAATGGGAAAAATAAATGAGAAAGCTGGGCTGCAGCACAGTCTCCTTCAAGGTACATAACAGAGTGCGCATGCAATTTTGCCTAAGAGCCCTCTTAACCACTTCTTCAAGTAAAAAGGTTCAGCTTTGTGTTGCATTTATTCTCCAAAGTCCAGTGCCCTGTAGAGGCACTTGAAGTAAACCATTCTACTATTCAAATACTTCAAAATAGCAATTGTATTGGCCGTTCCTACAAACTTAATTCCCTACATTTGTTGACCAAGGTTTATAAAGTAACAAAGCTGTATTATTTGAAAACAAGGCAGAAATGGCAAGAGAAAAATAAATTTTGAAAGTTTTTGCTCAAATTTTTGTGAGAAGTAAGCAACAGCACAGAGGTTACACTGCTCAGCTGTAAAAGCAATCTACCATCACTAGCACAGAATTAAAGATGATTGGAATTCATTTAGATTATACAATACTGATAGAGGAATGCAGTAGTTACAATTTTAACCTTGCATCAGTTTTTAAACAATTTGGGAATTCATGGGGATCAAGAGTAACATGTAATTCCATTGGCTAAATGATACACTGTTCCATTAATATGCAAAAGAAAAATATACAGCTAAGCATATGTCACTAAATACAACTTGTGACATAGCTGACATCTTCTTCATGCAGAATCAGAGCTCAAGAGTCAATATTTTTCACTTCAACAAAGTGCTCAGTCTCTAGTTTCCCTTACTACAGTACACAGATCTTCCATCAGAACTGGCGATTCAATTTGGCATCCAGAACAATTAAAGGAACTTCAAAACTATCTAAAATGCGTACGTAGTGAATTTTTTTTCTCTCTTTTCAAGGTCTGACCCTTTGCATCCTAAGTAGCAAGAAACTGTAACTATCAGTGATACGTGTCAGTGGAAAAGACTGCAGAGACACATACAGTGAAATCAGGCAACTTTAATGCAAACAGCACAGAAATCAAGGACTATGTCTATTTCTAAAAATCAAATTCAGTCATGTTCTACAGCAAAAAAAACACTACTTTGCCACTGCCTTTAGTGTTGATGACAGAAAGCCAGAGGAATTTTATTAATTAAAACAATACCTTTTATTTTACCTTTTATACTTTGGGACTTGTTAAAGTGTATGGTTTAGGGATGAAACGCTGGTTCTTCTCAAGAACAATGTGGAGTATCCTCTTTTACAGAAAAGCATTAAATTATGAACTGTAAAAAAATCACAAGGAGAGTTTTTAAGTCAATTAATTACAGAATTAATATTTTCTAAATAAAAAAGTATTCATGTGATTTATTAATGCCATATTCTGCCTGCTTTCACTGTCAGAATTCACCTTGCTTAAAAGCTCTGTTCCTTGTTAAACAGTGTATACTAAAACTATTTCTTCTCTGCTTCAAGCTGCTGTCACTTTATGTCTATCTTTAACCTTGACATCATTTTTACTTTTAAATGTGGTATCAACCACCTACATCTTCGCTTTCATTTGCTACCTGCAAAGCAGCTCTCCACACCATGATTTAAGCGTCCCTTCTGCTAAAACTCTTACTTGGCCCTCCACTGTCTTTCTCACTGACGCGTTTTCTTCTTCAAACTCTCAGAATTGCTACTCTCAGGACTGCAGAATGTATAGAACGCCGCTAGTGACTAGAAAAGTCATCCAGCTGCATTACTGCTGCTGCCTCAGACAGACATTAAATTCTTCTTTCAATACCCAGTTCAAAATCCATTCCAAAAACATATTCCAAACTAACCCCACAAATGCAGTATTTGCATTAAGAAAATCAGTCTAAGTGATCCTCAATTTCTGATTCCTCTATACTACTATTTTTCATTGGAATGCATTTTATAGTCTTTCCCTCACACCATGCTACTTCCTACGTTTCTAAGTTACTTGAAATTGTTTTTTTCCTCCTGCCTTTATCTCATTTCTCTCTGCCTTGCTTTCTGTTCTTAAAATAAAATGAATTCACTGAACAACGTGTTCATAAAACTTTCTACAAATCTTATTATAAAAAGCATTAAATTCTAAAATGGACGTCGTGATCTAAAAACAAAGCTTATGCTACTCTCAGATTCATCAATGCTACTGAAAACATCAGAATTATTTCTGCACTTTTTTCGATTAGAAAAATTAAATTTCTCCTTCCCTTGCACCTAGCAGAGGCTCTTAAGTAGTTAAAAACCAGACACAGATATTAACATAGGAAGTTAAAACACAGTAGAACAATCTGCCAAAAAGAGGAAAAACAATTACGGCATGATTCAATGAAGCCACTCACTCTTTTCTGGCCAAATAACCTGCTGCCCCATTGACCTACTTTTTTAGGTGCTTACAGCCTCCTCTCCTCTCCTGTTTTGTTCCCTTTGACAAGTGCAAACATTAACAGTGACAAGGAGTCCCATGTAGGCTACGTTACAGAGACTGCAACATGAAACCCATGTTTTTAAACTGCTTGGAGTTGAAGAACTCTGCCAACTCTCACCCAGCTCCTAGCAGAGGAAAATTTTAGACTTCATCTCTGCAACATGCAGAAGTTTGGGCGTTTTTTGCTTTTGATCACCATTAACAATACAGAGCTTAAGCACAGAACCATACACATCAATGTCTAAAACAAAGCAAAAAAAAAAACAACCAAAGTTTTTAAGAATATTTCAAAATGGGATTTCAAGATGAAGAGGACAAGAATATGTTTATGTTATAAAAGAACATAGGCAAGCTTAAACCAGACCAAAAGGAAAGCTAATCACAGTGGAAAAGCTTTTGTAACCAAAACCACACAGATCTCTAACTCAGTAGAAATGGCATGCATGTGAAAGCAAGCAGAGAGGTCTGGACGCCTACACACCAGCTCTTTCAGCCACAAGTGTTCAAAGGTCAGGAGTCTGTCTCTATAAATCATGAGTGCTGGGGTTTTTTTTGCTGTTGTTTCTGAAAATTATTTTTAATATGATCAATTCTTTTGTTGTTGTTTCTATCTTCTGTACACATTCAGTGCATGCTTTCAAATTTTTCTGTCTGATCAAGAAGAATAGCGACTTACTATTTTTAGGAAAACCTAAGTTCCTCAATCAAAAACCTCAGCTGCTGCCATGGATGTACAAATTATTAATACCCAACATTGCTCAATCTGCAGCAAAAGCAGGAAAGCTAGCAATACCGCAGCCTCTGTGCTGTGCTGACTTATCATTCTGAGAGTGACATGCAGTTACTGGATAGCAAATTAGTGCACAGCCAAAGAAACACAGTTCTGAATAAGTCCTAGGGTAAAAAGCCACAATCCAACCTCAGGTAACAACAAAAAAATCTGCACCATCTGACAAAATGTTCCATGTTACAGGCTGAAGGAATTTCAGTAACCTCAATCCGATTTTGTCATTGACTGGTCTGCATACTGACAGTATTAAATCTTAGAAAAACAAGTTCAAAAACTGGGAACACTGGGAAATTACACCACAATCTTGCTCATGACAAGTATGACAGATGAGGCAACAGCCAATTCTGTATATAGTCAGTGACTGAAGCTTTTATGTCTCCTCCAACACTTCAACAGTAACACTGCTAAATATTTTTGAGAAAGAATCGATATGGTCTTTGTACTATAAGAAAGAGGTATCTACATACATCTTAATTTTATAAGTAATGTTTTCATCACTTTCACCAGATTGCAGTTCTCAGATGGAATTACTGGGAGATGACAAGCACTAGTAATACAAATAATTTCAACCAGGAAAAATTTTATGAAAAATACAGGAAACAATTCAGTTGTCCAACAATACAGTGTCTGCAAACTGAATCAGATTAGCATCGTTAATACAACCTGATCTCTATGCCATAATCCTATTTTGCCAGGGGAACAAACTAGTGATTACAATCACTGAGGATTAGCTTTAGAGATCTTGTTTAAAGAATCAAAATCACGGGACAACAGTCTGCACTTCCACAGCAGCTGATGCCACAGAACAGCAGGATACTCTTGGGTTACAGAGCACAGTAAGCAAGCCAAGGAGCAGAAAAGTCACACTGTGAGTGAACAGTCAAACCAATACCTGACTCCCAACACAAGCAGAGCAACAAGAACTTATTTATTAAACAGACCCTGAAGATAATTATAAACCATCTTGATACTACTTTCCAAGAACAAAGGAACACTTATGTCTGCACTACAAACTTTTCAGATTTTACTCTAGAGAGACATCCCAACACAACAGGCCAACAGAGATCCATCTGTTATCTCATGTCCAGAATACTACACCACTATCACTCAATGCTTTCACTTCATTCCTTCCTTCCTGTTTCCTTCCTCAGTCCAATCATTTTTCTCTTCATCTTTTTGGAGGAAGGAGTAGAGAGAAGAAGAGAAAGAATTTGCTTTGTTCAGTTTTAAGTAACTATGGATTTCTGGAGAGGGCAAGAGAGCTTAAGATAGGTGAGCCATGACCTGTTCTCTAAACAGATTTCCATCTCTCCACGGTTATACAGAAAGCACTTCTGTTCATCACTTCCCTGTTCCATACCAGTTGGACTGATCTCTTCTCAACCAGCTGATCTGCTATCATCTTCCACTTTTCTCTGGAGTCTACTTCCCCTTTGCTACCTTCAGCATGAAGCCTGGCACACAGATTCCTGTCCTCTGAAGAGTTCTGCATCAAATTACTCGCCTGGAGCACAATGCTGATTTCTCATCTGGGTTCAGGCTCTGACTCAAGGTCAGACTTCCCAGCTTGTTCTTAGACTTGACTTCATATCACAGAGTAGCCTGATGATCTGGGCTCTTGCCTGAACCTGATTACACGCTCTGATGAGCAGCCTGTCCTTTTGGCTCCCTGCAGTGGCTAGAAAGAACTCAGCTAGTAGCTGCAAAGCTTCATACGCAGCTGATCTTCAGCAGTGAAGACCTGAAGGCCTTCTTTAGCATTCAAGTGCATATCAGTCTTCTTTTCCTCCCCTCCATCTCTCCCCAGGCTACTTGTTTTATCTTTAATTTCTCAGATATGAATTAAAATTAACCACAACTAGAAATAATCTGATGTGTTGCTTATGCACCCTTTCATATCATTACCAAAGATACTGGAATAAACTAATTACAATACAGATTCTCAGAGTTTGTCAAAGGATCACAAAATAGCTGAGGCTGGAAGGGGTCTCTGGGTGCCTCTGGTCCAACAGTGACACCCAGAGCAGGGCACCCAAGGCCATGCAGCTCTGGAAGAACTCCAAAAAGGAAACTCCACAGCCTCCAGGCAGTGCTGGGTCACCCTCACAGTGAAGTGCTTCCTGATGTTTGTTTGTGCCTACTGACCTGTCCTTGGGCACCACTGACTCCCTTCTCTTTTTGCACTCTCCCTTCAACTCTTTACAGAAATTCCCTGACCCTTCTCTTCTCCAGACAGAACAGTCCCAGCTGTCTCTTCTCATAAGAAAGGAGCTGCTCCATGCCTTCCCATCATCTTCACAGCCTTTAGCCGGACTCTCTAACAGTTCCAGGTCTCTTTTGCACTGGAGAGCCCAGAACTAGACCCAGCAATCCAGGTATGATCTCAGCAATGCTGAGTAGAGAGAGAAAGGACATCCCTCAACCTGCTGGCAATAATCAAAGAATATAAATCTAAGCAGATTTATACAATAAATTCAAAGGGCAGTGCTTAACAACTTGGCCACCAGGTCAATATTCTTCCATATTCTCATGTAAAATATCTTCTCATTCCTTTGCACTCACAGTTCCTTATGGGAGATTCTCTTCCCTCAATAACAAAGCCATGCAAGCATGACACAAACACTGCCTGTAAATCCTGTGAAACTAGTTTGCACAAGAGGAGGCTACAGCTACAGGTTTCAATTCCTCTTGCACCAGTTTTTATTTTATAAGGTTCCTCCCTACCTCTCGCCACTCTTATTGGACTTTCACTGGAGGTTTGCATCCTTTTGGCTCTGGCCACAGAAAGCAGATTTGTGAAGTAATGTGTTTAAAAAGAACTCACAAATCACACTCACAGTTTTAAATACAACCTTTATTATTTTGTTCTTATTAAAAACTGTGGCTCTATGTACCTTTGAAAATTCGCATAGCTGAGAAGGAGGAAACTATTAAGTAAATCTGTGGCTGCTGGGTTTTTAACAGGAAACCAAGGGTTAAGTCTTCAGAGTATGTGCTGTTTTCTCACATTTGAAATCCAACTTTGCCTATCTGAAACACACAACTAGTACGTCCTTATTGAGTATTTAAAAAGAGCACTTCACTGCATGAATTTTAATCAAGGCAAGCTAACTCGTTAATGCTACAATTCAACACTAGAAACCCTCATGTCCCTGAAAATCTCTACTTTAATGAGACTTGGGGCAGAAATAGCTTCCACAGTCAGCTCAGTAACAGATTCGAAACTGAAGTTAGCTGAGCAGAAAGTACAGCAAACTGTGCAAAATCCTGACATTCTGCTGTTCTCACAAGAGGGATCTAAACTAAAGGGTCTACTTTACAGAGAAGAAAATCCCACCTTCAGTCCTTTATTCTCTTAAAAACAAAGGAGAATGCATGCAATTGACAGGTCAGGTGTTTTTTCCAGAAGCTCGAAGACATAACAGTACCATGAATGTGCTCAAATACTGAAATTCCTACTGCAGAAAATTATCTGTTTAGTACAAGATAATTATTTTCTACAGAATAAAGTTACCAGACAAACAAAAATGTTCTTTTCACTTTATTTCTCAAGATTAATAAAAATGCAATGACAAAACTTATTAAAACACTGTTACTACACTGAGAAATGAGACAAGTCAACAAGTTAAGCATTCTTCTTTCTCTGTCCCAAAAAACAACAGGGAAGAATGTTTAGATACAGCAAGTAAAAACTGTCCTGGAAATCATCCACTATCAAATTCAACAGATGTAATTACTACACATTCAAAACAAGGTAGGGTAGATTAGGTTCTTCTTCCATTCCATAAAACAATTCTGCTCTGTTTTGATAGAAACCCATGTTTAAATGCAAAAAATGAGACCTTACAGTTATTATTACTGCAACAAAAAACAAAGCATTTGTCAGTGCACTACAATTAATCATGTCAAGTGAGCACATTACCTGCCAGACTTTTAGTAGCAGTGCATGTGTGTACTGTAAGTATGAAAGAGGTAGTTTAAAGCAGTTAATGAAATGCATACAAATGAACCTTCTCAAAATTCTATCCAAGATCAAGAAATTTAATCCGAAGAATATTTAATACTTCAAATAATCCAAAAGAATTCCCATAGTTTGTATGTGAAGAATCAGACCAACTAATAATAATAAAAAAAAAAACCACCCAAATAAAAACCTTTGTTCAAAATTTCTCGCTCTGTTACCACTACTGCATTCTAAAACTCTTTAGAGATCACTGCAGACAAAAAGATGGCCAAGAAGGCCTCTAAGAACTTATGCTGTGAAAGTTTAAGGATTTTGTTGTTGCTGGCTTGTTTGGTTTTTTGGTTTTTTTTATAGGAGACAAAAGACTTATTCCTGCATAGGGCACTCATCTAGAATAAGGACAGACAGACTCAGTACTCCTTCAGATCAGTGCATACATGAAAATTACCACACATAAGATAGCAGGGACAGGGTACGCATAGGCGCTGAAGATAAGGACATGGCTACAGGTACAAGTGACTTCACAGAGAAAGTATCTATTTCTAATCACTTTTACCAAATTCCTTTGTAAAGCTGAACATTTCCAAGATAATGTTAGCTTTTTACAAATTATTACTTTTGCCACTCATTTCTACAACTGTATTAAATTCCCTCTCTACTGCTAGCATTAGTAACTGTGATCACACAGTCAACACAGCCTGAAGCCAGACCAGCCTAAGGGCAACCCAAACATTGTTTCATTCAGGTAAATCACCCACATTCGCTTCACCATACAGCGTGCCTGATGTTGGCACCGGGGAAGGGGAAGCAGTCAATCACCAGGTTAGACATATTCTGGCAACAATGCCAGCTCATGATGATCTACACCATGTGTTAAATTACAACCAGAGAATAAAATTAGAAGGAATGAGATTTCAGTTTCTGCTCAGAAAAGACAGTGTTGTAGTTCCTATTTGAGAAGTCTGCTCCATATTTTAGATGAAACAAACATTTGCACTCTCTCATGAATTGCAGTACAGCATGTGACAATGTGGAACAAATTAAATTTCAAAATGAGGTTTGTATACATGCACTATTTCAGACTAATGCAGAGCTTAGTTTCTTGATATAGAAAGAATTCCAGAACTCAGCTTTTTCAATAGGAAACTCACATACAATGCAAAGCACATACGTATCTATATATTATACTTACGTACTCTATTCACCTGTAGCTACAGAAATTTAAGTGAAAGAGTGACTTATACTAAGACCACAATTCTTAAAGTCGTGCAAGAGTACCAAATGGACAAACATAAAAAACAAACAAGGATAGTTGAAAACAGCAACTCAAAAATAAATGACAGGTGCTGTAGAAAGCTAATATTTAATCTGAACCTTAATTATTCATCTCATTCAGAAATGCAAGGATAAATACAACACTTCAAAAATATTTAGTGATGGGCCTTTTTTTCCTAATTTGATTGCACAATCCTCAATCTGTGCAGCTGTGCAACTGCTTCTGATGCTTAGATTTCCCAGCACACATGACTCATGCACAACTAAATTATCCTGTAAAGCATTTGGGAAGAGCAGACCGACTGCCTGTGGAGTGGCAGAAAACTTCATTGGAAACTGTCTTGGAAAAGAAAGAGGAACTAAAACTTCATGTTCATGTTACCATAAAAAAAAAAGAGAAGGAACACTTTTTGTTCAAATACTCAAGTCCAAGTCAAAAATACCAAACTAGGAGCTTCTCCTGCCTGCAGCTCCCTCTCTTCCCCCATATCTGTATTAGCACACAGCTCCTGCTATATTCATAAGATTAACGAGATTTAGCAAGGACTTTTCTATAACTCTGGCGTCTGCCATTAAGTCCTTCAGTGTTTCCTCTGCACAGTACAACTACCTGTTACTGAAAGAGCAAGTTTATGCATTGAACAGAGTCTCAACACTACAGTCACAGAATTCTGAACACCTGCATTGTTGTGCTCTCCTTCATCTCATTACACAAAACATTAGAGTTTGTCATTTGTCAGAACTGTCAGCACAACGATCCAGGCTCAACTGGAATTACAGTGATTGCAAAACCTGAGACACAGGACACATGCTTCATTACAATAGCAAGAAATACCTTAACTGGATAGGGGAAAATAAAAAGGCAAAATAAATTAAAAAAAGCTTTACAATCGCTGCTCAGATGAAATATCCTAACTGTTGTCTTAGATAAAAAAATGGACAAATCCAAGACGAAAGATATTTCCTAGAAACCCCTGCAGAACAATCTGTAGCCACACTGGGGATAAAGTTTGAGGTATCCTTTAGCCACTTCAAATGCTATAAACAAAGACCAAAAGGAAATGGAACATCACAACATTCAGCAAGTAGCATGACTTGCTCAGGCAGGAAGAATGGTGTATTTTAAAGGATGGTACTGCACAAAGCATGCAGAAACACAATACAGCAACAGTGTATAAACTCTAAATGTAACGTAATTTTACTGCAATCATTCCTTACATACATGGTAATAAGTCTCTGCTTAAATATTCAAATATTAGAGTAATGAGCACAACTGAATTTCTGAATGTTCAATTAATGCTATTAAAAGGAATACCACTGTAATTTGAAGAAGCACTGCAACTTCTAAACAACTGTCTTTAGCCATTTATCTTCTGATATCCTATCAGTTTATGCAAATGTCATGTTTGTTCAACTTCTCTCTTCATGCTTCTGAGTAGCAGCAGCACGCACTCCTTCTTTATGGCTCTATGACTACTGACATAAACAGAAACCTTCAGAACTTGTGTTCAGTAAGTGGAGTTCAAAAATTCCACTCTCTCACCTTCAGGGGCTCAACAAAGCACACCAACAAATTCCTTGTTCCCATTAACTACAATTACAACCAAAGCCTTGAGCCTGGTCTACTTAATTGCAAATTAGTTTGATTATGACGACAGAATTCCTCTTCAAACATCAGTTATTTTTTTAATGAACATTTTCTGGAGCTTGCAGAGTAATTCAGCACTTGCAGCAGAACTAGACGCAACCATTTTCCACTCTGCAAGCACTTTCAAAAATATTTTTAAAATCGTTAATACTTACTGAAAGTCATAAAATATAATACAACCATAGATTTTTTTTAAGGCTAGTGTTTTTAAACTTTGCTGCTCAAATAAGAACTTTCAAAACGGTTTGGGGAAAAAAGTAATTTTTCAAATTAAACTCCTTTTGTATTTTCAGAAATTCAGATTCTATCCTGATACTTCTCTATACGCTTTTAAGAGCTTTGTATGAGTGCTCCAAGTTATTTACATTAGAACCATTACTCTTTTGCACTGCCTATAATATTCAACATGAAATGATATCAGCTATTTGGTACCACACACACTATCTCAGCATGATTCTTTAAGCCCTTTTTAGGCTTCCATTAGCTTTTTTTCTTTTGCAACTTTTCCAGCTTTTATTTTACAGAACAATAAGGTGAACTACTATTTACCTAAACCCAATTCAGCTTGCTTACTTCTTGCCCCCTCAAAGTCTTCTCTGCTCTCTCAAGTTCTCAACAGCTCCCAAATTAGCATCACTGTGATTTACTCACAAACACTTACAACCTTTCCTTCCAGGTCATTCCTGAGGATACTAAAATTAGCAATGCTTAAAAGACTGCCATCTCAAATAGCAAGGAGGATCTAGTTAAAAATCAAGTTGCACTAGATGTGTCCTACAGCTAATAGCTGAAATCGTAGCAAATGAGGTAGAACATTCCATTTAGGCTCTTTTTCCACTTTTTAACAGAATCTGATTCAGACTGAGTATTGAAGACCTGAGAAGTAACATGAAGAAAGTATTTATAAAAGCCTTAGAGATTCCTAGGATCTTGCTAGGCTCCTATTGAACACTGGTATCAAGGAATAGGATACCAACAGTTATCAGCATTCATAAGAAACACTGGAACTAATATAAATCAGATGTTGAGGCCACATGCTAAAAGGCTAATGAATACAGCCATACTTTACTTAAGCATACATGGAGGCTTGAAACAGTTTAGTTATGCCTAATGCATGAACTAATTTACTAACAGAGTGAGAATGAAATACAGAAGAGAGTAATATTCCAAAGACAAGGTTACTTAAAATAATGAAGGCTCATTATAACTTGCTGGCTTACAATTTTAAAGTTCTTACTCTCAACATTTGTCTTCATTTTAAAGGCTTGTTCTTGCCTCAATAAGGCCTCCTCAATAAGGCTGCTAGATGAAGCACCAGAGTACTAAATTTTGATTCTGACTTAATTCTTGGGTTTTTTTGCTAGCTGAAGTCTCTGAAACATGTATATAAAGATTTTTTAGAAAGGGTTATACAATTTGAACAGAGAGATGCTTTATGCCTGGGAGAACAAAATATGACATCTAACATTTTCATGCTAGTTATAATACGCAATAATGTTGTGGATATAACCAATTTAAATTACTCTGCAAATAACTTGGTTTGAAAAAAAAAAAAAAAAAAAAACAACAAAAACCCACACCACATTTAATACAAAAAAAAAAAACCCACCCCAAAAATAACAACCTGAAGTTTTCCAAAATGGTGTTGATATCTGTGGTGCTACAACTTTAGATTTGTTTAATGAGCACATTAAAGAACTGATGCTCTCAATGGCAATCTGGTAATTCTGGGGAAAAAAAATGAATCAAGAGCTGAAACGTGGAAAAATCTGATAAACAGAAAATATAACTGAGTTTATTCCTAATCACTGGCTTAGGCAGGCAGGATATCACCCTAGCAGCAAGTGTTCACAAGTTCCTGGAACTCAGGAGAATTAAAGCCATACAGGCACAGATGGGGAGAACTCTCACAACTGTTAGTTCAAGATGAAGTGATTTAACACTGGCAACCAAATATTACTTAAATTTTCAAAGCATTAACAACTGCCATCTTTAACCTCAAACTGAGGAATACAGGAAAAAAAAAAAAAATCAATACTGATTCTTGATATCAATGCATAAAAAAACCCAACAAACTGCAAACATTTGTGAAGACCACCTCTTTTTTTTTTTTTCCCCCCCCCTCGCTCAGACTCAATGGCTGCAACAGAATTCTGGGCTTCTGTGCCTTTTTGTTTTATTTTTAAATCAACACTGATTAAAAATTCAAGGAAAAATCTGGAGTAGGAAGTACACAAATTTCAGTATTGCATACAAAATTATAAAAAAAATCATGACTCCTATTTTTCACAATTTAAGAACATAAATAAGGAAGGAAAACAGATTAAAGAACAATCAATTACCAAAGACAGCTGTGATATAGGTCATTTGATTTACTGTCATTGGCAAGTTTTTTTTCCCTATTTCCTTGACAGTTTGTATAAAAAGAAGCTGCTGCAAAGAAAACCTCAGCTTCCCAATATTAATCAAAGCTAACAATTTTGTCCATGTCACCACGAGCAAGTAAAATGGAGCAGTAGAGAAGGATCAGTAGACAAAAGCAGCGCGTGGAGACACTGCTCAAGCAGGTTGATTTTGGGTTAGATTTCATTTAGCCTCCAGAAGCAAACATTACCATTACACAGGCCACTCAAAGTTTTCCAAGAATTTAATAACTGATTCAGGCCTGTATGTTCCCAGCAGAGACAGAAGAGCACCTCACACCTGCAGCAGAACTTAAAAGTTGGTTTTCTCAGAAGGGAATGTAATTCAATCACAGTGAACCAGTAGGTACTAAGAGGAATTAGTTGAGAGATCTGTCCAAAACCATATTAATGACACAAATTAAAATGGTAATACATATACTTCAATTGTATTCTTCCTTTCCAAAAAACAGGCATCATCTCACAAAACAGAACAGGCACTGATTCAACAAGAACTGAAGCTTTTGCTCTTAACTGCTCACCACGTTAAAAGCAAAACTAAACAGAAAACAGTATGTGCCAACCTACTGGCACGTATCTTTCAGATTTTGTGTCTCAGTAATTTATTTCCTCTTATTACCTGTGCTACTAAATGCAGCAAGTGAAAACTGAAGTTGTTGGCATCTATGAACTTTCAGATAAACCTTGCAGTATTTTTCTCACTTTGCAATTCACACGGCTGAAACTAAAACACGTCTGTAAGCACTACTACCAAAATTCAAACTAAACTTACTAAACAAACTAAACAAACTAAATTTAAAAGAGCTGAAGATGAACATGTGCTTGCTTCTGTCATTCAAACTCATCTCAACATCGAGCAGTAATGACTGTGGGAATTTAGAAAGAAAACGGATTAATGATATAGCAATATTTGTTTATGCCAATATTGAAATGCCTGACCTCAATCATCCCAGAGAGCAGCCACAGGAACACTGTGGCAGATATGCCAATGGAAACGAATCAAGAAACTTACATTATAAAAGAACTACATTACAAATATATTTGTACATGAGCAAAGGGAAAATCCAGGAATACACTGCATAACATTTACCTTTCTTTTTCTGAGCTATGTCATTTGCTTATCTAATAATTTAATCTTCCAGATTTTAAGTTAAATGCCAGATTGTATCTTAGCACTGTAAGTTATAAATAGGATTTGGCCTCACATGATTAACTCATCCTGTTCTTAGAATTATTAAAACATCCACAGAGACTCACCTAATTTCACCAACATTCAATATATATCATCCAAATAACTTTCCAGAGGTTTTTGCAAATGAAGGAATGGGCTTCACACTGCATTTGCTGAAATTGAGATGAAAAGAAAACAATGCTCAAACAATGCCTAAAAAAATTATCTTTTAAGGAAAAAAAACCTAAATACATACAAACCTTAAGTTGAAATTTTAAGAGCTGAGGTATTATGTGTATTTTAGAAGATTTATTCTGTGTGGGCCTGGGCTTCAAAGCAAAAAATAACAGAGTAATAAGGTAACAATCATTTTCATCAACTATAATAAAAATTCAGTTGAATGATTGTAAGCATCATTAAGCATCTGTGAAATATGAATGCCACATCCTAAATCTATAAAAATTGAAGCAGTAAGAAGTCATCCCATTTATTCCTATATGGAACACAAATTCCTTCTTCCTGTAACTCATCAACACCAGAAACTTTTGGTCTGGTTCAACACAAAGTCCAAAATCTTGAAAAAAAAATTCAGCACCAACCTGTAATAAGCAAAAGGTGGGAGGGGAAGCTTTAAGACAGTCCTCCATGCTACACGGGCTGTCTCCAGCAAAACAAAGTGGAACTACAGCCTCCTGCCTGTCTTGCCCATCTGCATTACTCTGTTTCACAATTGGAATAATTTGACAAAGAGCAGTGCTTTATCCTACATGGCTCCTCTCCCTCCTTACTGCCTGCCCAGGGCATAGCTTTGCTTTGGTCAGCAACTTCACCTCTTTATTTAATTTCAGTCAACTCCTCTGATCCAAAGATAAAACCTGGGATAAACTCCGAACTGGCTCAGAAGCAATCTCTTTCTCTTTAAATCTTTCAGGTACCAAGAAACCATTTGCAGATCATTACCTCTCTAGAACCTACTAAATACACTGAGATTTTTCTTCACTGTGATAGATAGAGCGGCCCCAAAAACTACGACAAAGAGAAGCTATCTGCCCTACAATGTTACATTTCCCATCTCCTATGGATGGGCTCCAAATGCACCACCATTCCTTCTTATGCTATGGAAGTAAGCAAGTAAGAACAAATCTAAATGATAGTGGTTTGATTTTTCTCCTGTGTAAAGGGGTTTTTCCACAAGTGGTGACACAGGCACATTTCCAGAAAAGCAGAGGCTGAACTGCATGCATTTACATATGCACACACGTCAAGGAGAATAACAACTTCCAAATCTCTGTTCTCTTCCTATTTCTACAAATCAGCATTAAAAATATTTTCATCTCTACTTAGCCATTTGCTTGTGTGGAAAACATTAAGACAACATTTATGAATATTCCGTTTTTTATTTTATAAAGTAAATATATAAAAATATATTTGTAACTAATATTTATAGAGTAAATACAAAATGTTCTGTTGCTTAAGGACAGTTTTGAACTGAAGATTTTCAGCACTTTAAAAAAAAAAAAAAAAGGCTATGAGAAAGTAACATTTTTATTTGTCCTTTTGTTTTTGTAAAAGCAAAGGAAAACAGCCCATGGAGAGAAAAATGGCAAATAAAGCTGAAGTGTGCCCTGGAAAACACAAATTCTTGATAATTTTCACAGTCTGAAAAGGTCATTTTGAAAAAAGCAACATCTATGATTTACACCATGAATAAGAAATCAGGATGCTCAAAAAATCTTCTGTTGTAACTTTATAACCTTGTACAGCACACATTATTGCAAACAGTCCATTTTGTTATGAAACTTTCTGTACACAAAAGCAGCAACAGATAATCATAATAAAGAAAATTTGAACCAAAAAAGCTCAATAATTATGGAAATATCCTACTGAAGGTGTGTTGCACAAGTAGAATGAACACAATATTGGGGGCGTGCTAAGGAAAAGCACTGAGAGCACAGAAGAAAGTCTCCTTACTCAGTGCTGGTACCTGACATTACAAAGGAGCAGAGCAGCTGAGGTCTGTTTACCTATCACAAACCAGCTAGAGTATGCTCACTTGCTCCATCTGGTTATAAATAAAAGGACCTACCTCATCTGATTTGGACAGATGAAACAGCTGCAGGCAAATCAATGAGCTGGTAGAAACAGTTTTTTCAGAAATCTATCATGCTGCCTATGTAGGATGGCACAAAGCAAGTAGCCCGATACTGCAACATAACTCTTCTAGCTTTCTCCTGAAATTCTACTTGTCTCCTAAGCACCTGAGTGCTTGCTCTAACATACACAGGTCTTATATCTTTCCATTTCTAAGATTAACACTGCAACTCAAATCACGAAAACAGTATTGCCCTCTCCTTCCATCTCATTCTCAGAGGCAAGCTGATCTTTGGTAAGGCTTGAACTGAAGCAACTTTTGGCCAAGTTTGAACAATAAAAAGAACTTCTGCTCATTAAATCCTGTTAAATTACAAAAAAAAAAAAAAAAAAGAGGTCTTCAAACAGAAAGCCTAAAGCATCATTAACTATAAGGACACCAACCATTTCCAATGCATGATAAAATATCAGGAATACAGAAAGGTTTTCTGTCAGTGAGACAAAACGACCTAGTTTGAGAAAGATTGGCACAAAGTCTGCTATATCTAAGTATATCCACATTGCTTGGAGGGCTTTTTTTTGTTTATTTTACTGACAGAGTCACCTTAAAAGTTTAACAGTAATATAAGCCGCTCACAAAAGGCTCCTCAAGCTATCTTCCCAGTCTCGTGTACTCCTCTTTGCGTGACCATGGATATACAATCAGTAAACAGACTGCATGACAAGACACGAATGAATCCTGCAAAGATGGAAATCTGCTCCTCCTGGCCCGTCTTCAGCTGGATAGCAGAGTATCAAATCAAAGCAGTGGGGAGATGCAACCGTTTCAGAAAGATGATGACAAGTGAACAGAGGGACTGCTAATTGGAACCTATTAAGATGCATTTGTTTGCTTTGTATGTAGTTGAACATTAATGGAGTATCATTACCACTTTAACAAGAGCATCTGTGAAAGAAGACCCCAACAAGCTGTGAGCACAGCAATACATACGCTCATTCGCTGCAACACATCCCTGGGAGAGACACTAATTCAGGCTCCTAAAACAGCAGGGCCACATTAGCATATGTCATTGCTAAGGACAGTGCTATCATGGGTTGCTTCTTTTCCTTCTGGTTTCTCAGGCACAACTGTTTTATTCTATGCTCCTGTCTACAGGATGGAAGCTTATTAAAAGCTTATTTGAAGTCTATTCCAGCACCCACACAACATTAATTTCAATCTCAAATTGAAGGGGAATGTCTACCTTGCCGAGGTTGAAAAAAGAGACACTTCTGTTTAAAGCAGTACTGTTTTAGCAGCAATAAAATCTACATACTTACTTAAATTACCTAGAAATCCATTATGCCTTGAAGAGTGGGTGGATAGCTTTAGTAGTCCAAGTATGATGTCATCTGAGCAAAAGTCTTTTTTGGCACAGTGTTCTGAAAAAACAAAACAAAACAAAAAAAAACAAACAACAGCTCTATGAAAATGAATCTAGTTGAAACAACTTGTGGATGAGCCCTTGATTGCTGCCCTATTTCCTCTGCTACTATTACGGTCACTTTAGTTCTAGCCCTGAAGTGTTCACAACTTCACACTCCAGCTCTTCACTCCACACAACTGGAACACACATGAGGATGGAGAACTTCAGATGTACATTCCTCCCTTTACTTAGCTCAGAAGTCTGAACTTCCTCCACTCCGAAATCCCAACCTGCAGCCTAACACAAAGGCCTAAGGGTAGCACCACAGTTACAGTTCTAACAGTGCCTACTAAATGTTACAATTGCTTTGCAGCAAGTTACGCCCTTCTTCCATAGCATCAGTAACACACCAGCCACATTTCTAGGAAAGAAGTACACGGATACAATCTTAACTTTGTATTATGGTTCAGACAGCAGGTGTTATCCACATCAGAACTCCTAAGGAACACAGCATATGACAGCACAAGAAAGAACAAAAGCCATCTTCCCCTCACTAAGGAGGAACATAAACTTCAGTGAGTTCTGCTGAGTAGAAACTAGCCATACCCCAAATATTTACGGAAGCAAACACTATTCCCTTCACAAAAACAACTCTGTTTCCTACAAGTATCTGTGCAGTACTCCTACAAATAGGGAAGAGTTTTGTATATATGGAACTGCTGACAATTCTGCATGGAAAACCACTGCTAGTTATCACTGCTGATACCTTGCAGTGAACACTTACATGAGGCAAACTATATCTGTTAAGGCATCCATACATCTACTTCCAACATACGCAAGGAAAACAAATTTCTTTTGACCTAAAAAAAGAACTTCAAAATCCCTATTCCTCCCCATCTTGTCCCCACATACATACAACACAGCTGGAAGATGTCACAATAGAGACAAAGAATGCCAGGGACTGAACAAGGCTATTTCAAAAATATATTTCATTAGAAAAGTCTAATGTGAGAAGAAGAAAGGCAGATTATCATCCATTTATCTACTTTTCAGGAGAACAATCTAATATTAGAAATCAATCTACTGAATCAAATCCCAGTATAACATATAGACAAGAAAGGACCAACTATGTTTTTTTTTATAGGGCTGGAAAAGTGTCTAGGTGACATTTTAAAAACATTCCATACAAATGTATGAGATTACTTCGCATTCCTGTATCAGCAAAGCAAACAAGATTCAAACAACTCAATGTAAACCAACCACACATTTAACTTTACATTTAAAGGTAGTACCAGTTTAACTAAGATCATCTAAAAAAGTAATTTCAGATAATGTAGCAAAAGCCATTTCGGATCCTTTTTGACTTATATTAAGCAGCAGTGCCCGAATCACCTCTGATGCCAGCTGCTTCTACAACCCCACCTCAGTGGTGCTGAAACTCATGCAGAAGTCCACCAGCTCACACAAATCCTGCATGGAATGGGAGACAGCGTCAGGAGAACACACATGCCTGAGTTTTCAGGCCCACTGCTGTTGTTCCACCACTCCCTTTAAAAGCAACTGAAATCGACAGCTAAATGTCAGGGTGGGGCAGGGGGTAAGGGAAAGTCTTAGCACTAGGATGTGTGTCCCAGCTTTCCTGCCAAACCGATCAAACCAGCACATTCCCCAACCCTTTTCCTGTCTCCTTCCTTTTTTTTTCTTTTCATAAAAGCCATAATTTAGAAGTTTCTTCTATGTTTTTCCTGTCTCCGTTTCCTACCACATCCCCATTCCTCTTCATCTTGATTCTGCCTACTCTTCTGATGTTACATTTTCCAAATCCCGCTCAGTAACATATTTTCCCTCTGTTCCTTCAGATCTTTATACTATTTGGATTTGCTTTATGCTGTCTTCTGCCTCTATATTCTCACCCTTTTCTGTGCTGGTACCTTAAGCTGTTCTTAGAAATTACAACTTGTTTAAGTTGCGTGCTATGACTTCCAGCCATTTGAATCCTTGTCCCCTTTTCTGAAACCATTCTCCTCATTTTCTTTATCACTGACATTTAGATCACAAGCTCTTCAAGGCTGGAACTGTGTCTTTATCTGAGAAACAGCATGCAAACCTTTAGCGCAGCACAAAATGTTTAACGCTGCTAGGCTGGCAAAAAAAATATACAATCTGGAAAAAAAAACTTCAAAACAACAAAAATATTTTCACCTGAAAATCTGCATTTGCTACAGCTAGATAAGGAAACGTATTTTAAGCAAGGTTACTGAGATGATAACAAGCTACCATTGAAAGCAGCACACAAGTTCCACACTCTACTTTCATCCTCAGCCACACACTCGCTAACAGCAGCTTGATTACATATAATGAATGTTGCTGCTGCTGCGAATGGCAAGAAAAGCTTTATTAAATCATATTACCTCATTAAAATTGACAGTGAGGAAAGTGTGTGAATAGGGGGAAAACATGCATTCCTACTCTGACAGCTCTTGGAAGCCCTGATTCATGCTGCTACTTGCTTTTCTACGCACAGAGAAAAAGCTGGTTTCCTTCAGAATACTTGTTACTATGAAAACTACTTTAAAACAAGCACAAGTCAAAGCCACATAACTATTTTACATCTATTACGCTACTTTGTAACTGACATATTGTAATAATTGAAGTTTCTGCATCTTACAAGATTTATAAACACTACATCTGTCACAGAGGCTTGAAAAGAGTATCTGGCATTTCTGAGCAGAAAATTGTCCAGGAATTAAAAGTAAGCAAACTAATTCTGATCAGAACAGTAATTCCTCAGTTAATGATCAAAATACTCATTAACAGACAGTAAAGCACAGTTCCCATAGTTTTACCTTCCATCAGCACTCTCCTGCCCTGCAGTAACAAGCCAGCCTACACCCAATGACCTCCTGCACATGCTAAAAAGCAAATCAGCGCCAAACTTGCAGCGTGGTCTCTCTCTCAAGAAAGGGCACTGACAGGTTTCTCTCCACCCAGTTTGTTTCTCTTCCCCAAAACTGTAGGAATGCGACAGTCTGAGATCTCTGTCCTTCCTGCAATCATGGTTGCAACTGGTCTGTGACTTCAAAAGCTATTGGCAGATATCTAAGGAAAGAACAGGATAAACAGCATCAATCACTTTCCGTAGGAAACTGGGCTTAAAAGAAAAACAAAAAGCCACCTCCCTTGTTGCTTGTTTCCTGAGCCAAGCAGATTTTGGTGAAATGTTTCCTGATTTCTCACATCTTCAGATCTACGTTTCAAATATAAAAAACACCCCTCGTGGACTAGGGGCTGGAAAAGTCCCTCCACACACCACCATTTTTCCCCCTAACACAGCCTGCAGCTTTTGGATGATCAAGGAAAACCAAGCCAGCTGAAGCCTCTGGTATTTCTCTGACAAATTCCATTGGAAGAACTCCCCATCTCCCACCTGCTCACATCAGCATGAGCTTACCCTCTCAGAATTCACAACCACCTTGCTGCGAGCAGCCACCAAGCTGCTGGAACATTATTCTTCCAGGACAGCTTTGTCAAAGTGCACGTGAGTAACATCCACTACTCAAAAGACCAATACCAGTCTCTAACACTGCATTAAACATGCAGTGAAACAGCCACTAGAATCGTCAAACACTCTTTAATGCCAGCAACTAATATTTACTACACCAATAAAAGCTTTTATCATCCTGGATGGACTTCACAAAGTGTAAAAATGGTAACTTATGTTTTATTTACCGCAGCAGCAGCATCGGAATTCTTAGAATTGGAAACATGAAGTTAGCTATATTAATGCAATTTATTTTAAAGTGTTTTTTCTTCCTTATTATGCATCTTACTATCTCATACTCAAAATATTCTCCAAACTAATCATTTAATATGTAAAATTGCATGCTTCTTCTCAGATTTTTGTTAATGCATATTAAGAAATGCACACATTATCATTCCTCTTTCTTCCAAGGGCCACTTGTTACAAGGCTTTTCCTAATATGTTCATAAATACTCTTTCTGATGGTACTCACAAGGCAGTGCTGGAACTTTAGGAATAACTGTCAAGTCAGCAGTTAATGGGATGCTTATGGGATCAGCGACCTGAGATATTTCTCACATACTTAGAGAGCTGCATGTTAAAAACTTTTAGATTTTATCTACAATGTTAGCATTACATTGTAAACAATACTGTACCCCACCATTCATAGAATCATAGAATCACAAGGTTGGAAAAGAACCTATAAGACCATCTAGTCCAACTGTCTCCTCATTACCATTGCTTCCACCAGCACTAAACCATATCATGCAGCACATCATCCAGACACCTCTTGAACACTGCCAGTGTTAAGCATTAAGCATCTCAAAGTTAGATGCTGTGCTGGATGATAAGCCCACTCTCAGGCATTCTTCTTCTAGGTGTCCAATAGCTCCACAACTACCACAAGATGTTAGTAATTCAGTTCTAACATCCAATCTGAATGCTCCCCCTGGCACAACTTAAAGCTGTTACCTCTCATCCTGTCACTGTTACCTGACAGAAGAGGCTACAACCTCCTTTCAAGTAGTTGTAGAAAAAATAAGTACCAAAGCCAAGGAAAGCTGCATTGCTCAGCAATACTTCCAAAAAAGTTAGAAGATACACAGACATTAAAAGTAACTAGTAAATACAAAACTAAGCCTTCAACATCACCTGTTTCTGAAGGACTGGAACACTGGTAAGGTTAGTGTTCGCAATCCTGATGTATATAGCTAAGCTTTTCCCATCAAGACACACCAGAGAGAGAGAAAATAAGCGTTCTCATTTTTGTCCAGCAGCACAGTTACAACACAGTAAGCCAGAACAGAGAAATCACAGCTACTCTCCAGAGGGGTCCAGACCACAGCCTCTCTGCAGGTTCCATGCTCTGCTGGAAGCTGGATCAACTCCTGACCTCTCTTTCCAGCATCAGACCTCAGAGCGAGTAAGAAAAACTGAGAAGTAAAAGGCTTGCAGGGCAGCATGCAGACTCTCTGGGTCCCAACATGACAGAGAAGAGTTCTGGCTTCCATTCCCTAACGACATTTAAAGTTTTATACGGAAGAAAAAACTGAAGAGCTCTTGGAAGAGGCCAGAATACAATTGCCTATCTCCTTCATCTCCAGCTCCAAGAAAACAAGCACTGTAGTGTTTTTCTTTTGCCCAGTTTAATCACCTTCTAAGCAGTGAAAAGTGGATTTTTTGTGCTTGGGTTTTTCGTTGTTGCTGGGAGCATCTGAGTTTTGGGTTTTTTTTGGAGACATAAAAAAAAAAAAAAAAAAACAAAAAAAAAAAAACCAAACAACCGCTCTACCTTGTCCCTCCTTTGTGCTTCTGAACCAAAGGGAGAGTCACCAGGTTGGCCCGAGTCCAATCCCATAGGTGTGACTCAGGTGCGGTTTGAACATGCCTTCGGACAAGTGAATGCCTAATTTACAGATTGCCTAATTTATGAATACTAAACAGGCAGAGGTGCCAAGATGCTCCGTTTTGACAAGAGCATGGAGGATCTGAGTGAGAACAAAGCTTCAAGGTGCCTGGAGAACTTTTACAGAGACCTGTAAAAACACAGCCAACATATGGCTAAAAGTTTCACGCTGGACTAGATATTCAGAACCCATCTAAATCACAGTTTTCACTCCTCTCTATTCCTTTTGGGTCTGGCCAGATACCAAAATAACATGCATCAAAACCTCCTCAGAAGCACCTGCAAATATCTTTTTACATCTACAGTACCTCACAGTGTTTACATTCCAGTATTTATTTTTAAATTCACTTAAGACGGATCTTTCTCCAAGAACCATTTCATTCTGCTTTAACATAAGGATATAACTCCAACACCATTTGTCCTGTGGTAGCAGGCTGTCACAACGAGTCAAATGGTTTTAGCTCTAGAACTGAAGCTTTCTCACTCACTTAGAGATTATTAAACACTACTACAAGGACAAAGCATTTGTCACCACTCTTAAGCTTCACTTGGATACATCTTTATTGGGAAGATGGGGAATGCCCACAGTATCTCCTAAGCTTCATAAGATTCTGCTGAAATAGCTGTTCTGAATCTTACACAGCGTATCTACTTCTAATGGATCTATATTGAATAAAATATTAATATTACTACAGCTGATTTTATGATAGAGTCAGCATTGTTCCTCAGAACATCACTGCAGAGCAAGAAAACTAATTCAGTGATTTTAACGACAAAATGTAACAGCTGGAAAGAGTCCAAAGTAGGCAAACAGTAAGGCGACAAAAGACTCCATGAAAGAACTCGTTCTACTGAGTATTAAATACTTGGGAACTGAAAAGCGCAGAAACTTTAAATATACGATTACATATTCTGAAAGCAGCTATATTTAAGAATTTATATTACACATTAACACTACGGTAAGAGAACATTAAGGCCATAAAATTAAACACTCAGGCATGAGGTATGCCAAAATTAAAGTGGCCTTTGCATTACAAAGGCATTTTGTGGCAGCTGGAGGGGCTGAGAATTCAATCCTTCAGGGCAGCAGGCAGCTGCATTAACCATGAGTGTTCTTCCTCTCTTCCTTGTGCTTCAATCTTTAACTCCTGCAACAAACGAACTGGGGAACACCTAACGGTTTCAAACTACCACTGAAGCCCATTATCTGAACTAATAAAGCACCCAGCTGTAATTTTGAGCTGCTTTCCCCAGGTGAACCACACAGAAGGGAATGAGAGATCCTGATGGGAATGGCTGTGTTCCCCTGTGCCAGCATTACACAGAGGCACTGGAATCTTTCACTTCAGGCTCTGCCACATGACCAAAGATGCACTTCTTACACCTCCTTCTATTCTAAAGTACTACTGAATTCAGAATAACAATGCTGCTAGCAATTTCTCAGCATAACAGAAAATAGGAGGCAGCCAAATATTTGTACCTGTATTCATCAACTGCTAAGTGAGGCTGAAGCTCTGTGCAGCTCTGGACACAGTGCCCCCTCTGTGAAGGAAGGGCGCAGAGCGAAAAAGGGGCTGTTTCCATACGATGAAATTACCCACTGATTTAGATTCGCAACTATTTTCAACACAAGTCTATTGCGTGTAGTAAAAATCAAGAACCCTACCCCAATACAACCACTTTGTATAAAGAACCCAGAGGGTGATATTTCTATTGCTAATTTATTAATATTCCAACCAGAGTCTGACTAGGGCCAAAAAGCAGCAATAGCACAAAGCTTCTGAAAGCAGCGATTTCCTCAACCAGGCCAGTCTCTGAAGATTTATGACTTCAGTGAAATTCTATGCTAACAAGATAATTAACCAACACTACAAATTAAAGTAATTACCGCTCCATTTTTATATTGTTGAGCATAAAAAACAGTAAAATTAGTTACAGGAGGGACTTGAGCTCTTTCAAGCATTTAAAAAAAAATACTCATTGCTTTACTCATATCCTTTATTTTACCTACGTAAGTTAAACTCTTTGAGGTAAGAACATGATGCAGAAGAATTAAAAAACAAGGCATGCCTGAATAACATCTTAAAGTATCAAGCATCAAACCTGAGAGGCTTTCAGGTTTGTTTTTTGACCATGTGGACTGTTTCTTAAAGAAATAACTCTTCACAAAACTCTCACCCCTTCACAGCACTAGCACTTGCATTCAACCAGAAACCCCAACCCAAACATTCAGTATTTTATCTATCTGAAAGCAACGTCTTTAGCGCTTTCAACAAAGGACCCCGAATGGATACATACATAAAAATCAGTAGCAAGACTGGCAAAGCACACAGTCTGTCGAGTAGAATTTCCCTACTAAAACAATCAAATGCTGCCCAATTTCAAACCTGCAGATATCCATAGATAAAACCAGTTTTACTCCTGTGTGATATGATGGAAGTGCGACCCAGCTGCTCAAACAGCCCTGCCAAGACTGCCCCAGTCATGGTGTACTTCTCAAGCACTTTTCTCACTAGCGCATTTGCCCTAACAATCCTCTTGCCTTCTGACACACCTGTCACCCAGAGCAATGAGCGAGGTTAAATATAACCAACCACATCAGAAAAAAAAAAAAAAAAATAATAGTGGTTAATTTTAACCGGGATCGCTCCCAGCCTTCTGCGGGATGCAGCTCCATGCAGTGTGGTGCTGGTGGGGCTGAAGGCAGTGGGACAGGAGGACCAGCAGTTCCAGTCTGCAGTGCTGCTTGTCAAATCGTGCCATGAGAGCACACCTGCTGTCAGCATTTAGCAGATCGTACAGGTCACTAGGGTTCTTCCCACCTCTGTGCATCCCAACACAACTGCACCTCGCTTTCCTTCTGCCTCTCAGCAGGTCAACGTCCAGCGCCTACAGGAAAGCCCAGCCCTTACGAAGATGTCAGTGTAAATACCCCCGGGAAGTTTACAAGCCCTGCTCCTCACGCAAATACATTCCGAGTTTATGTCCCGGGCCCAAGGTACAAGCCATTTGAAACCGAAACCAACCGGAACCCCACGGCCGCCTTAAGCGGACACGCGTGGAAAGCAGGGCGGCCCGGCCCGGCGCCGGGTTGCGCACCTACCCGCGGCGCTCTCACTGCGCCCGGAGCCAGGGCAGCGCGGAACGGCACTCAGCCTCAGCGCGCGCGGTAGCACTCGGGAGCGGACTTGCGGCCATCGCCACCGAGTTTATAACGGGGAACGTCCGAAAGCACCGAAGGCTCGACAGCCGCTTTCCCGCGAAGAACGCGGCCGCCCCACCTGCCGCGGGGTCGCCGCCCGCCGCCCCGCAGCGCCCCGGGCCCGGACGAGGCCTGCAACAGCCCGCCGCGCTGCCGGGAGCGGCCGGGCCGGGCGGCGGGCCAGGCGGGCAGCGCTCCAAACGTGCCCGGGAGTTGTGACAGGAGCAAAGTGGGTCACCGGGCCTAGCGGGTGCCCCGCGAGCGCCCCCCGGCCCTGCCGCCGCCCGCGCCCCGCTCAAGGGCGGCCGCCGCCCTCCCCGCGCCCCGCCGCCGCCCCGGCGTCGGGGGACCCGGCGGCGCCGTCAAACTTCGGCGGCCGCCCCGCGCAGTCCCCCGGCTCGCCCCCTCCTCGGGATCCGAGCACGTCGGAGCCGCCCGCATCGCGTGGCGCCTCGCTTCGCACCCCGTTCCCGGCGCGGCTGCCGCCGCCCGCCCGCCCGACCTCTCCCGACGAGCGCCGCTCTCCGCGCGCAGCCCCGCGCCCGCCGCCGGCACGCAGTCTTCCCCGGCGGCAGCAGCGCCGGCAGCCGGGCCCGCCGATCCCCGCCACCGCGCCTGCGCCGCCGAGCCCACCGCCGGCAGCCGCGGCGCCTCGCGCCACCGCGCGTGCGTCACAGCGCACTGCAAGCCGCGGCACGGCGGCCCTTCGCTCCGGAGCGCCACGTCTGCGCGTGCGCGGAGAGGCGGCGGGCGAACGGGCGAACGCCCGAGCTGGCGGGTCGCCCTTCCGCGCGTGCGCAAGATCGAGGAGCCGGGTGCGGTGTGGGGGAGCCGCGCAGGCGCGCTGGCTGCCGCGCCTTCATGACCTGGATTCACCTCGCCTCGCCTCACCCCGCTTCGCCCGAGGAGGAAATGGCGGCGGGCGCTGTCTCAGCGGGGAGCGGGGATCCCGGCCCCGCAGCGCCACCTCTGCGGCTCGGAGCGCCAGGCCGGCCGCAGCCCGTGGCGCGGGTGATGGAGCTGGGGCGCGGCGTCCTGCCTGCGGAAAGGGCGCGCTGAGGACTGCTGCCGCGCGTCGGGGGAATGCCGCGCCGTCCCGCTCCGCGGTTTCTGCCGTCGGTGTGGGTAAGCGGGCGGAGCTCACGGGTCGGCCTTCAGCGTCTCCACGTTCGCGGTTAGCGCCGGTTTGCGAGGCAGTCTCAGCTGTCAGACGTCGGAAGCGGCCCTGGCAGCATTGGAAATCCCGACGCCTATAGAAATCCTCCGTGTTGTGCGTTCAGAAAATGTTATATCGGCACAGGAACGTGCGGCTGCGATTGGAGGCAGCAAGACTGTCTGATAATAAAAGTCAGCTTTTTTGTGTGTGCCTGTGTGTGCTTTTTAAAGCTTATGTGAACCGCAGGATGCAATCGTGTGGTGGACTTTGCAGAACGTGCTGTGGAATACTGTTCTACTAATAGCCACAAACGCGGCCACCGTTAATCAGGTGCCTGCAGTGAGGGAAGGGAATTGATTTGGCTCCCAAATCTCAGAGGTATTCATTTCTGGATTACTTTTCAGGTAAATTCATTTCCCTGTTTGAGCTGCCTTGTGACTGTACACAGGCAGCGTGGGGACAGGAAGCCTTTTAGAGGTAACACTGCCAAAAAGCTATCCATGAGCTTGTTGGGTTTTTCTGTTTGTGAAATTGTAAACAGCATGAGTAATAACACTTGGAATATTTACAGATTCAAAATACTCCATTTCTAGCTTTTGTTTGTAGAAAATCGATATGAATAAAGTGATCATATTGTTACTTAGGTAAAGGGTAATGCTTCTGTGAGGAAATGCAGTAAAGGCAATAGGACACAGCAGGAATGGAAACTCCAGGAGAAGACACAGAACCATTTTCAACAAAAAGGTGTTATTGCCAGAACTAGGACACGGCCAAGAAACCCACAGACTAAAGTTAGCATCTAGCTCCACGTATGGAATTTGACACAAGTAGTGCCAGTAGTAATCCTTCAAGAAAACATGCTAGAGATACGTGCAGTATCTCTTCCCTCAAAATATGCCTTGCAGAGAGCAACATTAGCCTGCTGCAGTATCAAATCTCCCTTTGAAGCTTGCATGTCTTATGGTTGCAGATTTGCCAGGCCATGTAGATCACACACCGCTGCACTTTCTGCCTGTCATAGCCTAACTGAGGCAATGTTTTTTAATGTGTTACCTTAGAAAACATTTTAAGGACTTCGGAAGGAACAGACAGCAGTTCTGTGAGGTTATTTCCACCTAGAAATACTGTGTTCCTAATCCTTGTTGTCAATGTGAGTTTGCTGCAATGATTCAGTTAGGGGCAGCAGAGTGTAGATATCAGACGATGAGGGTGGGTACTGTGTTTGTGCCCCTCTAACACTGCAACCCCTTAATGCGTAATGGAGGCTAGCTGTGAGGAAGAAGTGGTGGCAGCACCCTTTTCTTGGCAGTCACCTAAGGTGAACACCAGCGTTGCCTAGGGAATCATATCAGACATCGCTGATGACCTGTTTGCATTTAAAAACTAGAAAGGAACTAACATAAATGGCAGAGAAGCTATTAACTCTAAAATGCATCTATCCATTCTATTTGAATCTGCAAACTATAACTTTCCAATAGTGATACCTGACAGCACATACCTACTTATATCTACTTTATTCCTCCTGGCTAAAAAGAAAACACTGATGTTTATTTTCTTGTTTTTCTGAGGTACCTTCATGCCAAGTGTTAAGTGAACCATTTGTTCTGTTTCTGCATACTGATGCAATAAACCATGTCAAATCTGTATAATCTTTAGCACACAGGGTTTGTTTTTGTTTTTTAATTGAGTAGTTGGAAAAATTAACTACAAAATCCAATTTGGTTCACTGCTTGCAATAAATAAAAATGCCAAACCAGGAGTGTGGTCACTTTATTCACTGACATGGTTTTGTTTTGCTTATATACACATGGAACATAAACTATTTTGTGAAGTATGTCCTTATTTTTACTGGGAAGGAACAACTGATCCAACTATGTGCATTAGAAGAGTGCAAAGAGAATCCCTGCCGCTAGAGAAAATTCTTGCATACCTGTCAACCAAGCAAAAGTATCAGTCATTACATTCAGGGCTAAATCCTGTTTTTATATCATTGTACGCATCGTTTTCTTCAGATCAGCTTTTCAATGGGGGGGAACTAAGAAAGTATTTAGAGCAGAATCCCACTGCAGTCATTTCACTGTGAATTAAAGGAGTCAAGCACGCACCTCTTGATAGAGAAAGAGAGGAATAAGTATGGATTGCATCCTAATTGCTAACAGCCTCCTTCCTCTTCCATTTGAGCAATTTGTTTGAAGAGAAGAATGCAGGCTCTCAGTGTCCACAGGAGCAATCTCCGGGCAGGACTTTAATTTACTACGTTAGTTCAAAACAAAATCAAATCAAATACAAAAAACAAGTGAAACAAACGCCCTTTTTATTGTTTCAGACTTTCAAAAGCAATAGAAAGCTACATTTGTGCTAGTTTGAATCTGAACAGGTTACCCACATGGAAAACTCATCCTCAAGTAATTTGTGGTTTCAGTACATCACTGCTTTTTGTATTGATGTTTTCATGAACAGAAATGTTTTGCATTGATAATGTCATCATATTTATAATGTCCTTTTTGGGGTTTTCTTCCAAGTCACTTTCAATTGCTCCAACTTCTGCTAGCTTCCATTCAAGCTCTGTAACAACAAATGACAATTTATGCTGTTGATTGCAGTACATTTTCACTTAAGGGCTTTTATAAACCAAGCTCTATCTCAGCAGCAAGAAAAAGCTGTTAAATGTTAACTGTGTTAGTGTAAAACATCTATGCTTGCCAAAAATTCTTAGCACTGCAGGATTACATAAATTATTCTTTACTTTTTGTCGACTTTCCTACAAAAATATTTTTATTTTTTTCTTTTAAGCAGCAATCTTTAGATCTAACGATTACAAACAACATAATTCTTCTCCAGTAAGTGAATTATTCAGAAGTATTTCTCTTACCTTCCACTTTAAGATACATCCCGCCACATTCAGCTACCCCGATGAACCTGGCTTTTATTTCCCCAGTTTTGTATACAAGTATTGTGGGTAAGCACCTGTCATGGTAACTGTGGATGCAGCTGTTCACAGAGGCTTTGACAAACTTGGCTTCCGAAAACTTTCTGGCCAACTGGCTGAGATGTTCATTGACTAGTAGGCACATTGGGATGCTAGGAAAAGAGGGCATGATCATATCTGCAGTATAAATGATGTATAAATAATTAACCCTACTATAATTAGACCTTTGACGAATAAAAGTGCACTTTGGCTTACTCTGTTTCTTCTTCATGTTGTAGTTAGGTTTGCACCACAGATTTTTAGCTGCTTCTAAGGTCACTTTGATTTGCCCAAATAAAGACCTTCAATGCATGTAATAGGCACAGTTCCCAGAACATGTCAGTAAAGCTACCAGGTGCTTCAAGCAAGCACTGTACCTCAATTTTGTTACATGCAAAGATTTGAAAGCCTATCTTGTCCATTTATTGCAGGTTTAGATGAAATTTTAAGTCTATGATACGTGTTTCACTTGAATTGGCATTCAATTTAACATTTAACTCTTTTAGTGAAAGCTAAACGACAGGGAAATCCTTGTATAGCCATATGACCACCACGGGATTGCTCATTACTTTCACAGTATTTGCTGTGCAATCGCCACGTAAGCCTCCATGACGAGAACAAAAAAGCGCGGTGGTTTTGTTTCCCTCCTGCCCGGTTACCGCTTACATGTCGGGAACTTGGCTGAAAGGGATCGAAGCGCCAGCGGGTACAGCTTACGGGCGCCCCCTGGTGGCCAAAAGCACGTGCGGTTACAGTCAGGGGATGGGATCTGTTTATTCGCTACGCCTCAGACATCTCATATTCAGTCCTAAGGAACTGAACATGTTTCTCACAGTCTCGTCTGTATAACGAACAAGTAAAGAAGTGATTCTCCAGTAAACAAAAACAACGAAGAGGAAGAAAAGATGCTTTTTTTTTTTTTAATTCTTCAGGTTTGTAAATTTAATTTACTGCAATTTGAACAATTTCATTTGATTTGTTGCCCTATTTGTTGCTCCTGGAAATAATGCTCAATTCTTGGCAACTGAAAGGAATCAAATAAACTTCCTCCCAACGTACTTAAAAAGAAGGAAAAGAGAAAGCTGAAAGCTGGTCTGAATCTAAACAAATGTTGAACATTCCATTCTTATTCACAGTGCTTCTGCAAAACACCTGATGGAGTTGTTAACACATGGTGAGCTAATCTTGGCAGCCCTTTGAAATTTCTGCTTCATTCTGTCACAACTTCTGCTACTATTACTGAACATATTGGGCAACTGCTGAACTAAGAAATTCCCTCAGCATTCCTGGATTTTCAGAATTGAGACTTTCCAGTGCTGCTGTATTTGATTTGCTATAGGAGAAACAGAAAAGTCCTGTGAGAGGCCTCCTGCTGAGCAGTGGGGCTTCAAAGAAAGTTCTCTTAGAACAGAAAGTAAAGAACACTTTCAGTGAAATCTGGAAATCTCTGAGACTTAGTACCTGTTGATATGCATATACAGCAAAAGGAATCTTTCACACAAATGATCAAAGTAAACTAATCTTAAAAGTGAATTAAAAAAAAAAAAATCAAGGAGGCCCC
The DNA here is from genome assembly GCF_951394365.1 of Tetrao urogallus. NCBI lineage: Eukaryota > Metazoa > Chordata > Aves > Galliformes > Phasianidae > Tetrao > Tetrao urogallus. The sequence continues at coordinate 45,170,044 of NC_136817.1, read as the reverse complement.
ATGCTCAATGGAATCACTTCCACTGCCTCCAACCAACTGCTATTTTGATAGTCTGCTGTGTTTCATTTTTCTTGGTATTCCTGTGTAACCCCCAGCTGAATTCCCTGTTTTGATGTACTCAGTACCTTAAACTAGAAAGTAATTACCTTGGCCGATAAAGATGAATTATGACCCAAACATCCTCAGGAGCATTTGTAACTTCCTTAACATACTGCTCTCCACTGATTTCTCTCAGCTCCCCATACTTTTGCCTCCTCTGAAGACATTTCCATTCTTGCAAGCGCTGCTGCCTAATTAGAAAGCAGTAAGGAAAATAAGTATATTTGAAACATTTAAAATGCATTTTTAATAATATCTAGTACATTCTGCTCAATTCCTTTTAAAAACCCATTTTGAGCAATACTCTGGCTCAAGGTCTTCTAGTATCATTTCAGAGCTAGAAAGGTTTCTAGGCTAATCTTATTGAATAAAGTTAATGAATAAAGTTAATGAATATGAACATAAAACTAAGGAAGTTTTTATATCAGCATCAACTTTGGGAAACTTAAAGAAACACACTGCAAAGCACCTTAATCATCTGAGAAAAAGCACAAAAACTGTACAGGTACAAATCATTTCCATCATTCTGAACATCAGTAATTTGAGCATGAACTACCAGTACGTAACGTGTGAACGCGATACCACACTTGTACAATATTTCATGAAAATTGGAATGCAAAACCAGTAGATGGCAGCTTTCATCTATAAAAATAATTGCTGAGTAGAAAATGAAAATGCCTCCCTGAGATGCGTTGAACTACAAGAAGCTATTAATTTTACTGACTGAAAGCCACCACTGGATGGCAAGACTAAATGTATGCACAACATTATTATACTTTGGCAACAAACACAACGTAATTTACATTCATAACTTTCCCTAAATTATGTGAATGATAAGCTTTCTATGTGAATCTACTACCAAATGCATAGATTTTAGTTATTTTAACAGCACAAAAGCAATAAGCATAGGTAGAATCTTAGACGAAATGTTTTGATCACATTCCCACTTTTATTCTGTCTGAACTGTTTATGCCTGATTTTTCTTAGTTACAGTGTTAAGCTCTGCAGAATATCACAGAGTACCCTGTAAAATACACAGGTGAATGTCCAAGACAACTGAAATAATTATTAAGTCTCTAAACAAGCCACCCAAGTTTTCTGAACTCAAAGCCAGAAAACACTAACTCCTCATGGTATGATGAACAGATTGGTATACTATTCAATAGCTGCGTGAGAACTTGGTTTGTATTACAGTTATGCCTAGGAACAGTATATGTATGTCATGAAAGGACGTCTTAGTATATCTTACTACACCTGTACATCTCAATAGCCTTCCTATCAGCCTCATCAAAGTCATCTTCAGCCTCTTTTAATTCTTCAAGACTCATTCTTTCATATGGTTTCACTAGAAACAAACAAATAAACAAACAAAAACACCAACAACCCACTAGTTTTGTTCTCTAAAGTGCTTGCACATCTTAAATGCATGAAAGTTAGTAAACAGACATGGAATTGACAAAAGTAAGAGATATGCTGATTTCAGAAGCTGTTCAATGCCAGGCTAGGCGGGGTTTGGATTAACCTGATCTAGTCCATGCCCGTGGCAGGCAGGGTGGAATTAGATAATCCTTATGGTCCCTGCCAACCCAAATCATTCAATAACAATAACTAAAATGATGCAGTACGCAGTGGTATGTCACGCTAACATATTTTTTATTATTTTAGTGTATTTAACTGTACTTTTATACAAACAATACCCTGATAAATGCTGCCTGTGAGAATTTGGCAGAAGTTGCGTACTGAAGACACAACTTTCTCTGCTCTGAAATAGTGAGCAGAACTCAATAGAATCTGAAAACTGAATGAGCTGTAACTTGCCTTTCAGCTCAAGGGTAAAACTTGTCAGAAAGTGAGAATTACTACAGCACATTTAAGCAAGAGCCTTTGTTGCTCTATGCAAAAATCTTTGCCTGCAGGAAAGTAGTGGAAACCAGTCCACTAGTCTGTAGTGCCACTTCCTACACCTTAATGCTTTCTATCCTTCAAATGGAATTATAGAAAGTCAAGGCTGGAAAAAAATTGGCTGGGTTGGATGAGATCCTGGGCAACCTGATCTAATGGGCTGCAACCCTGCTCACAGCAGGGGATTTTGAACTGGATGGTCTTGGATTGGTCCAACCCAAACCATTCCATGATTCTATGGAAGCTGCAGTAATAATTCTGTAGTACTTTCAGGTATCTGTGAAGAAAGCAAAGACATTTTTTTCATGGCCTCTGTGAAAAATCAGTTTTTAGAATTCTGATTAAATGAACATTTGCTCAGAATTGGATATTTCTAACTGATTCTGCTTTGAGGGAAAACAAGCTGGATTATATTCTTTCCATTCTTGTTTCCTTTTGATCTGTGGTCTATGAAGGTCTCTTAATTTTGATTGGAAGAGATAGCAGAGGATGGCCCTTGCAGCAGCAATGATTCCCACCATGGAGATGAACCTCACACTACACAGATCTGCGTTCCAAATGTTGTTATTCTAATAGCATGTATTTTTAATTCGACTCACCTTCTGCTTCTTTTTGCAAGCATAAAACCATTTCTTCAGTTTCATCTTTTGGCTCTTCTTTTGGAGGAAGAATTCCAAACTTTCTTAATACATCATTCCATTCAGTATCTTCATTTGGGTCCTGTTTTGGTATTATGGAAAAAAAACTAAATTGAAAAATCAGTCTTTTGATAGATTTTGACCAAGCACAGCCGTTTTTCACTTTGGCACATATTAAGGATGTAACAACTGGAAGTCATTACTTAGAGTAACTGCAATACTTTCACGGACCATTCTCTACTATGCTTTTCCATTTGTCATTTTTCAGTTCTAAGCAAAAGTCAGGAAGAAAATGGGAAAGAAAAATCCCTCAAAATGTAGGCATAGACAAAGAAATCAGTATCCAAAACATCTGCTGAAGTTTTCTAGGAGACACGTGGAAACCTGCTTCAGAAACCCAGAACCACCAATGGCTTACTTAAATAAACAAATACTGCTAGATTTTTGTATTGGTATTTTTATGTTACTAGTGAGAATAAACTACAGACATTTTGTATAAACATACAAAAACATGACTAGAATGCTAGAATGAAGGAGGAAAAAAGGACTTTTAAATTTTAGATGAATGATTATTGTTAATATGTCAACATAACCTTATTTATAGTGTATGACTGTTGTAGGTATTAAGCCTACATTTATAGTAATTTAATTAAGCCATTAAGATAAAGGAACCACATCTGTTTATAAGGCTGTATTTATTCTCAAATTATCACATTAAAAGAATCTTTATTTTAACTGGGTTGCAACACATAAGGACATCTTTCACAAGGACTAGAAATGCTAGGCAGATTTTAAAACAGGTTGTTAATTTCTGTGGTATTTTTTGCCTTGAAATACAGTCTGAAAACCTCCATGAAGAGATGCCTGACTGGATTTTTATGTAACAGAAATATTTAATGGCATTAATAATAATAATGCAGCATCAAATGAACAAACATTACATTACAAAAAGGTCACCTGAGGAAACATCCAAGATTTGCATTATATCATTACTATGCCTGCAAGTGATATATTTGCCTTTCCAGCCAGCAGCTGCCTTGTTTTTATTCAACAAATCACAGAGCTTAGCATGAACACAATTCTAATGGTATCTTCTAATGGTACTGCACAGCAAATGCTAAGATATACATGCTCCCAGGAATTTTGTAATGATAAAACAAGTTCTTCTGCATCTCAGATGTAAAGAAATAGGAAAGCCACTAAGACAGTGTATAATCAATGGATATTAAGATGTTATAATCACAAAAAGAACAAAAGAGTTAGGCAAAGTAGACTAAGATAATAAGAGAGAATAAATAGAAAGCTTACCCATATGCTAGGCTCACCTAGAAAAAAAACACCAGAAGAGGGAATCTCCAGACAAGACCCTTCTCAACTGATAGCCAGCTCTTAAATAGGTCTAGGAGAGGTGGAGCCAGGCTCCACTCCTTCCGGCAGCACAGGTGAATTGCCTTCACCTGTGCTCCTCTGGCTGACTCATGGCTCGCCTCAGGTGATCAATCAGAGGTTCAGGCTGTGACTCAGCAGTTCCCATAGACAGTACAGAGCATCATGCTATATCTCCCTGGGAAGCACAGTGGGTCTGCAAGAAAGCCTTTACCTCCCCCAGTTTCTTCTGGCAGGGGTGAGGAACTGATGCTCTGCAGGGCTGGAGTGGGAAGGAGATGTCAGCAGCTCATGGTAGCTCCTGCATCAATCCTGCATGGGCTCAGCAGGGCCATTGCTCATTACTGCTGCAGCACTCTGGCCTCGCAAACATCTAGTGCTTATTGCTGAGAGAAAGGGATTTTGTACTGGAACATTTTAACTGATTCCTTCTGCAACGCTCAGACGTCCATGCTCTGAACTAGGAATGCCAACTCCATTAAATAATAAGCAGTCATGTTATTTGGAGAAGTATTTTCTGCAGCGTTCTACTGCTGAGAAGCTGATTTTATTGCTAAGTCTTAGAAGTACACTAGCAAACTTAATTCTTTGCTTACGTTTTCATACGTGAATAAAGTTAAAACAAGCAATGTTTGCTCATTCTTTGAGCAAAGTAAGCTGAAAAGTAGTGGATGTAACCCATTAAGAAAAAAAAAAAAAAAAAAAAAAAAAAGGAAAAAGAAAAGAGAAGCTCTGTGTACAAAGTAATGAATCAGATGATCATGGGTCTAGAAAAACCCAAAGGAAGGTTTTGCTACAGTGTAATTCCCCAACGCTATAAAATATCCTTACAGTCAGTCTCATTGCAAGCTTTCAATCCTTCATCAAATACGAATTTTGACTGCTGCACAGTGAGGGTACAAAAGATCCCACGTTGGGCAATGAGAGCCCCCCCTCCATGGGAACACAGTGCTCCGCCCGCCCCCGCTCTGTTCCGCCCTGCCTGCAAGGCGGCTCTCCGTCTCCCCCGGCTCGCCTCAGGCCCCCGCTCTCACTCTCACCTGCATGGCTCCTCACGGCGGCGGCTGGGGCAGGACCCGGTTCTAACGGCCCCGCCTCCATGTATCTCTATGGGAGGCAGCTGGTGCAGAGCGAGATTCGCGGTGCACCGGTAACGGCGCGGGGTTAGGCGGGGGTAGGCGAAGCGCGTGTGGAAAGGCAGAGCTCTGCCCTTCGGCTGCTCACCCAAGCGGGCGAGCCGGAGGGGTGCTGAGGTCTGCTCACTCTGTGTGTGACCAGCCAGTGTCAACAGCAGCCCTCGTCTGCACTGTTGCTATTTTATACAATCGTTTGAATCGGAAGGGACCCAGAAAGGCCATTTAGCCCCTTCTGTAACGAACAGGGACACCTACAGCTCGGTCAGGCTGCTCAAAGCCCCATCCGGCCTGACTTTGGATGTCTCCAAGGACAGAGCATCCACAGCATCTCTGGGCAACCTGTTCCAGTGCCTCACCACCCTGATTGTAAAAAAACTGCTTCCTTATCTCCAATCTACATCTCCCCTCTTTTAGTTTGAAACCTTTTCCCTTTGCCCTGTCACAACAGCTGCTAATAAGAAGTCTGTCCCCTTCTTTCTTACAGCTCCCCATTAGTTACTTTAAATATCCTCAAATATTTCTGCCAATCCCTGGTGAGAAAAGCTTGGAAGACAGAGAGGCTAACTTACTCTTTTGTATAAATTTCTTTAAAACTACACCAAAACCAGCTATGTTCTCAATAGACCTTAATTCTAGAAGAATGTAAGTAATGAAGTCTTCTGAATCAGAGCCGTACTGTATCACTGCTCTTAAAAGGTAAAAAAAATAATAACACCACAAAAGCTTTCATAATGCTTTAGCTGAGTTAAAATCAAGAATTTTCTCCAAAACACACAATTCGTTGCTAATGGAGCTTCTTTTTTTTTCTTTCTTTCTTTTTTTCTGACAGTGAAACACTATTGAGACACCCTGAATGAAGTAAAGTATGACAAGAACTGGACTTAGTGCCAAAAAGGCATTTGAAAGCTTAGCTTCAGTGTATGTCTTTTCTGTAGGATTGAGCTTCCTCATACCAAGGTAATGAAAGAATGTGCATTTTCAGTAAATATGAGAGCAAAATAATAATTTGCAAATGTAACACTACATAAATTTGCATCGTTATAAAAAAAATGCCGTCTCAAATACAAAATAAAGTAAGCAGCCATTATAAAGACTACATGAGAAATTTGAAGAATATTCAGAAGAAAAAAAATGATACTCTACGTTGCAAACATTCACATTAAAACAACTCTCTCAGTGCCTTTATTTGTACAGGCAAATAAATGGACATTGCAGTGTTGTTGGGGACAATATCTCTTGCATGCATACACTGAGGCTTTTTTGTGGTTCCATTAGACACAGTTATAAACATCATAACAGTAGGAAACAAATAATTTTAATATGCTTTTAATATAATCAAGGAAGTAAAGAAACATTTGAATTCTTCAGTGAATCTTATGTAAGAGCATTTACATTCTAGTGATTTTTAATTGTACATTAATAAGGAATTATCTCTGTGAGGAGAACCCTATGTCCATACGCAGCATTCCTGCAGTGTAAGTTCTACTTCAGGAATCTAAAATCCTGAAAAATAAGAAAAAGTTTTAGTTACAGGTATGGTATAGAGCAAAATACTTAAAATACATCAGAAGTGTAAGATACATTAGAAAACAGAGCATCATAACATTAGCATGGGATTATTTTTTTTTTTTCTGTCCAAAGAATTGAATGATTTTAAAGTAAAATGTGAAGTCTACACTTAATTTCAATGTAAAGGTAGATCTTAGTTCAGAATAAGAGCAGCAGGATTATGCCCACGCTGTGGCAGGTTGTTGAGTTGGTACTTCTTGACACATACACTTTTTATTTGTCATTGATAACTTTTTAAACTGCCTACAGATCTGGGATCTTTTCCATTTCTTGCTTCCAGAAACACTTTGCTCTCTCTTCTGGGAACTGAGTATCCATAGCTTCTACTCACTTTAAACAAAGATACGTGGATTTAGCATATCTCAAAGAAGACTGTCTGCAGAACTCTAATCGTAAATACTGTGGCATATTTGTATAAAAATAAAGTAATTTCAATACAGGTGATGATGAAATCGTTAAATAAATACCTCCTTAGTGAAAATCCACTGATCTCTTCCCATTACGTGGCTGAAAGACAAACATCCAATAAACACTGTAGAAAACTGATTGGTTTCAGTAACAAAGTCCCACACATCCTGATACCACTAACCTTGTTTCAAGCCCTATGTAGCCAGAGACATCTGTAAGTCTCCATCACAGTGGTTATATACTCCTAAAAAAAATAATCTAAAGACTTGAGAAATTCTTATTTTGACATAAGATATCTTAACTTACTAGAAGTATCGCCAAGAAGTTTCAATCTGGTTCTGTTATCCTGATCACTTTACAAGCATATAGTCTGTGCTATACGTAACTGAACTCACTGGAAGTTGCATTTCTCATCTACTGCAAAGATGAACACTTCTAATGGAATCGCTTATGGCAGAAGACTCTTAACAGACAAGTTTTCTCTGACACAGTAGTTTTCATTTTATTCCACTAATTTCTCTACCTTTTGTTTGGTAAACAGCCTAGAGAGTAAAAATAAAGGAAAAAATAGTAGAACAAACCATACCCTGAAGAAAAAGTATCCTCTGCTTTGAATCCCTCCAGCTCCTTGAAGATCCTCCTTGAAAAAAAAAATAGTATTTTAGATGATACCAACTCTTGTGAATGAATCCCCTCAAAGATATTGTTTATGTACTTATAATAGACATTTCTTCAGTACTACTATACAGTCTTGCCCCTTAAAACATACTGTGTACATATGTCTGTATGCAGCTCATGCTCTCACGTAGAAATTGTAGAAAACACATGAATGAAGGCCAAAATCCACTCTGAGTTTTGACTCATTTTAGATTGTTTTAGAATTAGTCTTTGTTATTGACAGGTTTCATCACAAAAACACAACTGGTCCCATAGTCTTGGAGTCTCTATGCATGAAATAGTTTGTACCTCATAGAAGGACAACAATGGGGAAAAAAACACAGAATTGCTGAGGTTGGAAAAGACCTTCAAGATCATCAAGTCCTCAAAGCTTAAAAAAAGGTATTTGGGCCCAGCCAGGGACTGAGGTCCCAGACTGATCCCAGAGGTACATCCTGACAACCCCTCTCAGAATTATTCCCAAAGAAAAGACCAATACTTATCATACTCTATCCTATTCATGTTGTACACATTGAGAAACAGCTGCTACTAATCTGTACAGCAAGGAGCAAAGAAAAGATCAGTAAAGAAAATAGTGAGAACAGAATTAAGTATCCATCTGCTTTAATGAGACATTCATTAGAAAACATACTAAGCTTAATCACAGTATTTTCATTGTCTGTCTGTCTTGCAGAGGGAGGGAAAGACCAACTCAGAAATGAAATATTTCAGATCTTGAGCTTAGCAGCACATAGGATTTAGATGGAATGTATTTACTGTATGCTCTCTTAGTGATGATAGTTTTTCTCAATTAAAAACTGAGCTTGTGTAATATCCTAGGCTATGATCATAACCAGAGTAATCATAGACAGAAATTGCTGCTTGCTCTATCCTAACACTGTAAGAATTGTGTGAAGCAGCATGGCTCCCATCACTTACAAACATGGGAATGGCTTCAAGGAAACTTTCAAAGGAAGTAGGTTTAAACTATACATCATTTTTGAGTCTCACTTTTAATTTTGACATCAGTTCATCAGATATGTCATTATGCTCAGTTTCTTAGCTGTACATTTAACACCTGTGATTTTTATTTATATTGTCAACTTCCTTCTCTCATTACGTAGTTTTGAGAGACCTATCTCAGACCTATAAACCCTTAAATATTATCAGCTTTATTTTTTTTAATAAAAATGCATCTGTAATGGAGTTCTGCAAGTTTTTTTTGTTTGTTTGTTTGCTTTAATCTTTTCAGATACTTGGAGTGCCTTACATTTAACATATTTGTTTTTCTACCTGTGTTATTTTTTCTTAGAAAATAATTGCTTTCTCTTTGTCCCCATGTTAGATTATGGAAAACGAAAAAATATATTGATGATTAATGAAGCTTCTGTGACAACCAGATCAGCAGTCTCCACAAGTCACAAACTAGGAAATGGAAAGACCCAGAAGATCTGAGCAATATTAGACAGGACTATTTCTCCCTTTACGGGTCAGGGTGGATCAGAAACATTTAATAAAAGAATTTCCAAAACAACTCACTGTCTCTTAATGAAAGAAGGCTCTGTAAGCATAGATATCTGTTCCTCTTCTTACACAATGGTGTACACACTGTACACAGTGGTGTGGTACTATGTCTGTGCAAAGCTTTCCTCGCTGTAAAAACTAAGGAGTTTGCTGAATCCAGCTGGCATAGTTCCTTAATTATCTCACTAATTTGTTATGTGCAATTCCAAAAGATGATACTCTAAGTGATTCAATATACAACAATGAATAGTTGGAAGAGGTATGCTCTTAAGCTTCTGTCTTAACATATCATCCAAGCAATTGCTTAGAAAAAAACAAAAACAAAAACAAAACACTGCCACAGGCTACGTGATTTTCTGAATGGTTCTTCAAAAAAAGAAAACCTCCTATACCTACAATTATATATTATATATTATATATAATATACCTCCTAAACCTACAATTTCGTTGTAGCTCATCAACACCTCCTCACTGTTGAACTTTTCAAGCTTTATCAAGTATCAAGATGAGAGACAGCATTTTACTAAGCAAAAATAATTGTCCAATACATTTTAATCACAAAGATGTTGGGTTTTTTTTTCCTGTGTACTGCACATGTATCTGAAAGACATAAAATCTCTACACAGGGACATAACCTCCACAATGCACCATACAGACTCCACTATGGACTATCAAATCTTGATAGGTCCACCTCTGTATTCCACTTTTGTATTATGTCAGGAGAAGAAAATAAGCATGAACAGTGGTCAAAATAACCAATAGTCTGCAGTGAATCTAAGGGAAAAGCAACCTGAAATTGATGTAAAACAGAAAGTATATGGATCTTAGGTTTTGCTATACTTTATGTGAACTTTTGGAATTCTTATAAAGATTCTTATTCTGCACTTTTCTATTCTTTTCATAGCTGTATGATAGAGATGAGCATTAATACAGCATTAATTTTCATTTTTGAAATTTGAAAGTGCATTTGCAGCAAAAACACTGAAATTTGATGATATTTTGGAAACGACTAAATTATTATTTCACTGTATGTGAAAATTTTGCTCCCAAATAAGCTGTTTTTCTATGGAAAATTAGTTTTACAGTGCCTCCAGATTTCAATAATGTGTAAGCATGGAAGGGTTAAACTTTATTGAACTGCTTAGCTGACTTCATGGGAGCGTGAAGTTATTTTGCACCTTTTAAAATAGGAACCTGATTTTGTACTCGCTGGTAATAGAAAAATACCTTAAATTCAAAGCAAACTTTTGCTTTTCCATCTGCAAAACAGCCAGTGACTGCTCACTCTTTATTTTCAAACTGCAAACTCCAAAATAAGAAATGTTCCAAATTTTGTGTCCCTCTGATTACCACCTATTTTATCAAAAGCTTATTTCAGTATATGCTACTTGAAGGCAGAAGATGTATTCCTTTTCTTAAATTTTGCTTCTGCTGATGCTAGATCAGACCATAAAGTAATTCAATAGCACTTCAACATCCACTAAAGGATATGGGAATGAAAGAAAAATAAAAGCACCATAGAAAAAGAAGTCATTTTCTTCTCAAAAGACCCATTTCTATAGCTTATTGTTCAGGAAACTAAGACGCTGGGCAGAAACTGTAACAAAGAAAGGACTTTCTTATCTGCACCTTAACTTGAACAGTAATATTGCTTGTACTTTTTTAGAAATCTTTAGCTCTGTATGTCATAAATAACATATGTTTAAGGAGTGAATATGGTTTGAATTCCAAATGGGGAGGGAAAAAGAAGAGCCCTTTCTACAAAGTACAATTCAACTGCAATATAATGTATGGATAATCTGAAAGTATTTTTCTTTTTATAAAGCAACTACTCAGCCCAGTTTGAATGTAGGCTCAGTGTTGAACCAATATTCTATGCTAAGCATTTATTACTTTATGTTTCACCAGGATCATTTTTCACTAATTAAAAAACAGAAAAAAATGCACATTTCTAACGAAAACACATCAGCGTGACACTAAACACTGAAAATAAAAATGCTTTGAATAGGAGGGTCTACAAGGACATTTTAGGTGTGCTAATGATTTGCCTAATATGAGAATGCAAGCATGCACAGTTTAAGATTACATACGTCCACTTTGTATCTCTTCAGTCTTCTCTCATTAAGCTGGGGAACGAGTTGCAGCAAAGGATGCAGGACAGACGACTGAGAGGACATGAACACAGACACATGAGCAACAATGAAATCCTGATTTTATGATGCAAAAGTAATATCTCTTCCTGCAGTTGTGGCTTACGGACCAGTGGGTACCAAGGACTGAAGATGTTATTTGAGAAACGTGATTTTGAACACTCTGAGTTGACAACAAACAGGAACATACATGTGTATTTGCATGGAATGTGGTTTGCAAGGAGATGGAGGGACAAGCTATACATCCTCACTTTTATTCCCTGGAGATCAGAACTGTTTACAGACCTCCCCAAGTAACTGCAGTTATTCAGGCCTTGATCAGCCTCTTTATGTGGTACAGAGAACATTCACATACACTATCCTTAATTTCTTACGGTTAGCTGCTGCAGAGGTTAACATCTTCAATCTCTGTTGTACTGAAAATTCATTTTACTTTAACTTATTTCATAGAAAGAAAAATGATTTTTAACTAGAAAACAGTTTGCAGGAGGGATCCATTCTGAAGTAAAATTTGTGACTGTGGCCCTGGTCATTCTCCATAATAGACAAGCTCCGATCCTGGAATCCCCTGTCCTTGATGAGATGCTGTATGCTCACAAAGAGCCTGGGAAGCACAGTGGCAACGTGTGCAGCCCTAAGTCCCGTAAGGCAGTAACTGGTAGCACAGAATCATCCGGGCATGTGGAGAGAGATTCAGGATGGAGAGGAAGGGGAATACAGTAACCTTTTAAGCAAGAGTAGGAATAGAAATAGCTAATTTCCCAGTGCCCTGATTACCATTAAAAGCTCCAGAGAAGCTCTGCTGTGAAAATATTGACCGCAACATCAGCAGTACTCTCAGGAGTCTTAGAAAATTTTCACTTTCCAAGGAATATATAGCCTATTTCTGAAGGAATGTAATGAACAAGGCAACGATGGACATCAACATGTAAAAATGATCGTTAAGAAATGAGCAAACACATGTATGTTTAACTTTCTCAAAATCCTACAGCATACATACAAAAATAAACAAATGTGCTGAAACAACAGATGATGACTGAAATTTAAAAGCAAGAGTGGATCACATGATTTATTTGCTGGCTGCTGAGAATATTTTTATAGCAGAAATACTAGACTATTTTTAAATCATGATGCTTCTCATAGTGTACTCCAAAATGTGAATGAGACTTGCATACTCTTTCGCCTGATAGATATTTGTGATATGCACTAATAGATACATACCACTTAATTAATAATTAATAAACCATTTAATTAATAAAAATGCTTCTTAAAATTGATGGTCATGTTCTCAACTTCTATGAATCAGGATTGTTTCATTGGCTATTATGTTCCATTACCAGAAGCAAGTGTTTTATCTTATTCTTAAATGTTGTTTCTACAAGACTAAGATATGTGTTGTTTTCCGTTTGCACACCTGCATATCATCAGTGATTGTCTCCCATGTTATTAAAATACAGCCTGTATATAAAATTTGAAACCCTCCTGTCTGAGCCATCACAGCTGCAGAAACTACTGAGGAAAGGAACATCGCCTTGATGCTACTTAAAGGCACACGTGTACTCACATGGAGGTGCTAGGCCACTTACCCTGACATCTGAGTTTCCTGAGTCATGAGTCTTAGAATAATGAAATAAGAACTGTTCAAAAAAATTAAAAGTGAGGTTTTACTACAAAATAGGACAAAAGAGTTAGGATTTTCTTATTAATTTTAGAGTGATCATAAGGCATACATAGAAATCTTACCCTTTTCATGTTGTCTTTTTCATCTAAATCCTGTGGGAATAATAATCAGTAGAGAGATTTTTATTTGTTAAAAAAGAAGTTGCTGATGATTTTATTTCATAGAATCACAGGATACTGCAAGTTGGAAGGAACCTGCAAGCATCACCGAGTCCAAACCATGGCTCCATACAGAACCACACAAAATTCAAACTCTGTGTCTGAGAACACTGTCCAAATGTACCCAGAACTCCAGCAGCTCAGGACTGTTATCACTGCCCTGAAGAGCCTGTGCCATGCCCACCATCCTCTGGTGGAGAACCTTTTCCTAACATCCAGCTTGACCATACCCTGACTCAGCTCATTCCCATTCCCAACCTGTTCCTTTGGGTCCTATTATTGTCACAGAGATCAGTGTTGCCCCTCCGCTCCCCCTGTGAGGAGCTGTGGGCTGCCATGAGCCCACCCCTCAGTCTACTCTAAGCTGAAATGATGTTTCAAACTTTTCAGTACTGGATTGAAATATCATCATTATTCCTCGACAGATTTACTGTACGACTTTGCTTATCAATGCAATTACTCTTCTGAAAACCTGTAGAAAGCACTGATAACTCTCAATTAGAAGAATTGATGGGTTTTGTGGGTGCTCCTTGTTGTCTTCCTGGCAGTGACAGCAGCAGACTCTCATCAGTAAATTTCTTACCCCATTCAGAGCTCATAAATTTTCTAATCTAGAGCAATAAAACCAGCTGAAACCTTGTATCCAAGCTGGAGATCATTTTACAAATGGTGGAGTCTCCCAGTTGTCCTTAATAGGCACTATATTAGGACATTTCAGAGTAAGAACTGGCATGCTACTTTCAGCACTGACTGGCACGTGATTTACTGGATCCTCAAAATCCACTGTAGGCGCTGGCGCACTGAGAGATCTTGCTTCAGAACTGCCAAGTAGTCTTTTGTGTGTGTTACCTGTGGCTTCTGGAGAAATCCCATGATCAAAAAACAAAGTTCTTCCAGTGTACTGGACACCTAATGAAAGGAAAACATGAACTCAGGTATCACACTTTCATTCTTATTGTAAAATAAATACCATAATTAGTAAAGCAACCCTTCTTTGTCTCACCTGAGGCTGAGATTCTGTGGACATGTAGGTAGAACAGGCATCGTCTATCTGTAAAAGTTCACAGTCCTTTTTCATTAAGTCAAATTAATGTAAACAAGTTAAATAACTGTATTCTTAAAAGTATTTTGTTCAGCCAAAGGTATGGCAAGGTTGTCCTGCATCAAATTCCAGAAGTAATACTTATATATATGTTCACGAAATATTTTGAATTCAAGGGGAAAAAAAAGCAAGCCACCAAATTAACACATATATATGTGCTTGATCTCAGCTATCACGTCTTGTATTCTCTTATACCACTTGTGTCCCTACTAAATCTAACTGTCTCCAGCTAAGACATGTTGTGAGTATCTGGGGCATGGACTATAAACTTCAATACCTTCTGTGATATCTTTGGATTATACAAAATGGCAAAGAAAATGACAAGGCTACTGCAAGTGATTCAATGCTCAGTCCTCAAACACTCCTCTGCAAATTGCATTCCGACATCCCTTCAGGTGTATGACCCACACATCTCTTGAGTGATGATGATATGTGCCAGCACCTCTTACGCATGCTACTCAATTTGTGTGAGTCACCAAGCAGTTTATGTCTGAGGTTCGCAACGATTTCTTTGGCACATGGGGAGCCTTACAAGATTTTGTTTAAAACCATATCAAAACCCCCCTGGCTGTTTAGCTCTTTGTCTTATTCCCCCAAAAGGCCAAACCTCAGCACCTGAGGAAGAGCCTAAGAAGAGACCTGTGGTTTAGTGGAAGCCATACTCCCCATCCAACAGCAAAATGTATTGCAAGTACATAGAGTTGGATGTAGGCGATTTGTAATGAAGCTCAGAGGATTTCTGTTCTGTGAATTTGACCAATCTCTCTCTGAACCACTGTAAACTTTTAGCGTCTACAACACCTTATGGTAAGGCTCTTCTAAACACTCCACAAAATACCATTTCCGTTTGTCTTGGTCAGTCCTTCCAAAGCTCACTTCATTTAGCACTATCATGATCTTTTCTTGGAAGAAGTAACAAAGAAGTGATTCCCACTCATCCTCTACCTGCTTTTCTTTCTATATTCTTTCTATATTCTTTTTTCCAAATGAAAGCATCCCACTGTACTAAATTATTTTCAGTGGAGCTTTTAATCAGGGAAAGAGAAGAAGTGGAATAAAGAACACTTGAAATCATGAAAGAAATTTTACCCCAGCTGAGAGCTAAATGTATTCTGTAAGGAAGAGAAAATGTCTCCAGAGCTCAAACTGAATCAGCACAGCTTAAAAATAATGGGGGGGGGGGGGGGGGGGAGGAAAGCTTAACTTTTCATTATGTAAGTTTTAAATTGTATCTTTTGTGACCCATCTGATATGCACCAGTTTTTTTCCTTTGAACGTTCATTATTGTTAGAAGAGGTGCCATCATTGTCTTGTTCACAGACTGCATCAAAATGTTTTGTTATTTAATAAAGCGGGCAATGCAATGGGTCTTGTGATTTTATTGTATGTAAAAGCCCTAAAGAGCACTCTTTAGTGAAGAAAACACTCAATGAAAAAAGCAATAAACAAATAATGCTTATCAGTACTTCAAGACAAGAGATGATGCATTTCTCTAGAGACAGGCTATGAAAAAGCATTTCAGATAGAGTGGAAAGCTAATAGCTCACAGGATTCCCCCCTCATGTAGTTTTTGTTTGTAACACAACCTCCCTTGTCTCTTTTTCCTTCATCTTGCATTTGTTTGTCTCTAGTATATTAGTTCAGAGAAAAAAAAAATGTAAAGGGAGAAATCTGCGGTGAAGGACATAAACCAAACTGAATTCATTTCAGAAGCCTAAGATAAAAAGCTGCTTTTTCTTCTCAGTGAGGGATTCTTTGTTGTTATTTATTTGTTGGTTTATTTACTTGATTTTTAGTTGTAGAACTATTAGCTCCCACTATTATTGGGAACTATTAGCGATCACCATAATTCAACAGCAGGATAATCCAGAGATTTCTTTGTATTCAATAAATACAAGGCAGTATATCTCTCAGCTAAAACCTGCATGGGAAAAACAAGAGCTAGAGAAAAGCCACAGTTCGTGCTGATTTATTTTTAAAAATGCATATATGAATTTAATAGTTCCTATTGCCTTTGATGCATCTTCTCAGTAATTTTCTCTCTTTCCTCAGAAATGTGGCCTGAGGTTGGAAGCGTGTGTGTTATTTCGTGCTGGTTAAATAACAAAGAAATTGAAGGATGTTAGAAAGTTCCACTATTTATGCACTCAGAATCATTCCTGGAAAATAGGAGTTTAATTTTGAGGCAGAGCTTCTGCTGAATGATCAACTACTCAAATAACAAGCAGGGAAGAAAACTCCAAGGAACTCCAGTACGGATTTGTCGCCAGGCTGAGCAGAAGTATGTACCTATGCATCTAACTCTCTTTACTTAGACCTTAAGGCTCTCCTAGTCCTGTATTATTCTTGTTAAGCAGTGTTTTACACCACTCATGTTACATAATTTTACACAGAATTTAGTGTCCATACGCGTATATTTTGTTAACTGAAATCAACAGTAACCTTGCCTTTCCCTTCAGTAATCACTGACCTTAATCCAATGCTATAAATAACAAATCCCAACAATAAATGCAGAAACACATAAAACAGCAGGTTTTCAGTCTGGAATTTAAATAACTCATTTTCACAAACTCCTTGTAGCCGTTAGGATTCCCAAGAGATCACTTTTCTCCCAGGAGCAAAATACCACCAGGGCTTGTTCAAGTGCTGTGCTAGGAACATGACAGTGGTTGAGTCAATGCTTCCAAAATGCGCTGACAGTAAGGAAGAAATTTACACTGTGCAGCTGTACCCAGGGTGAGTCACTTGCTTTCTAATGTTATCAGAAGCTACAAAATTAAATATCAACAGAATACTTGAAAAATTACAGCAATGGCAGGGAACACAACTTGCAAGCTGAACCCTCTCTCCGTGTTATGCTCTGCTTCTCCATCTGCTCCAAAAGGGCACAAAAGAGTTCATGCCAACAAGTAACATCCTGGACTAAATTTCAGAGATGAGAATTAAAGTTATAGCTGCAATTGGTAAAAAATGTTAGAAAGGCAAACTGCAATGGGATGTCACCCTCTACCTAGTGAATTAAAATGCTAAAATGTGATTGAATACTGTGTTCCAGCCCTGTCTGCAGAATGGAAGAAGCCAGAGACTGATTGAATGAGTTGAAACAGTTAGTGTCTACCATACACAAACTATAAAAGTATCAACTGGAACACTGTACAGCTTCCAGGAACAGCAACGTCCTGGTCAATGACAGCTAGAGGATAACTGTCACCAAACATAGCTCCCACTGAGCCAAAGCAGTCTGTTCCCCGAATGAAATCTCAACATCCAGTCTCTGGATAATGTTCAGAAATCCGGAAAATTACGTGTTTCACATCTTCACCAATATCAGAAGAGATATGTGGGAGAAGTAGGACTGGAAGAGGAAGCACCTGAATGCCATACAGGAGAAAGTGTGAAGAGGGAAAGCGTGACCACAGAAAAGCCTGGAATTAGAAATAGTGTTAAACTTGTATCCCTGTCCTACCAGGGCTAAGCTGGCAAGGACACTCTCAGCCCTCCCCCTAGAGCCATGGTAGAGCCAGCCTGCCCGCAGAGCTCACCTCCTTCCACAGCTGCAGTTCCTGCTCTGCCTCCAACACTTGGGATGGCATCGGAACACCTGGAAGCACAAACACTGCTTAGTGATGCTGCGCAGCAGGGGTCATTCTTGTGAGTATCCTATGGCAGTGATGGAAATAAAAACACTCTGAACATGCTGTGGCACCCACCTACTGCAAAGCCAAAAAGCAGTGTCCCAAGTCCCAAGGAAACTTGCTGCTCTGGGCATGGTGAGGTTTCCCAGGAGTCATCCAGTTTATCCCTGTGCCCAAGGTTGCTGCCTGTGACCATGCCCAGCAGTTCATGCTCTGTTTTTACTGATCTCTGGTGAGCAGAGATTTTACAGCCTCCCAGAAAGTCCATAGTTACCTGTGGTCAATTTTTTTTCCCCCCAAAGAATTGTACCACATTAAATAAATAAAAGGTGAAGGTAGTCTTCATGAGCATGGCCAGGTGAGCAGGATGTGAGCCCAGCATCTTCAAGTACCACAAATAGCAACAACAATAACTTCCAAGCATTAAAGTTGCAAAAGCTCTTTTTGGTATTGGCACAGGCTTGAGATGTGTAACCAGCATGGATAATGATAGAGGGGGGTTTTAACTTCATACTGTGTAGAAATTGCTTATTTCTGAAAACTCTGCCAGGTTTACATGGCAGCCTTTCAGTGAAAACCGTGCTTTTTTGATGTGTGCTTTAGTTCAAGGAACAACTCCAAATAAAGGTGCTACCTTTAATTTACCTTGTTGTTGTTTTCTGTTCTTAATTCAGAGTGTTCAGGTTGGAGTGTCGCCTGGGACTGGTGCCTTGGTAGCCATGAGTGCACCATGACGACTCTCTGTGCTGTACCTTTGCCTGTCTGTCACTGCCCACAGCCTCTGGTTCCCCAGGATTTCCAGGGGGAATCCAACAGCCTGTGGAGCAGCAGGCAGAGAAGCCTGAATATTACACAGTAGGTTTTTTTGTGAAACAAAACTTTTGAACAGAGAATTATTTCACCACCTCATAGATTTCCTTAACCCTTCTCAGCTCACTCACAGAACTCTGAGGGCAGGTGCAGTCCCTCTTTGTGAGCTCCCAGCAGTGCTAGGCAGCATCTCTCCCTCACTCCATCCAGAATGCTGTTGAATCCACACGAGCTTCAGTAATTTGCACAATGGCGTGCACAGGTTTTCTGGTAAGATACGCAATGTAGCCATGGTGGGAGAAGAGTGCTCTTCGGGAAAGCAATCCTAACCAAAAAGAACATAGAGGAGGAACTCCTACAAGATTGATGCTGACCATTTGTTCAATTCTGCCAGCTGCTAAAAACCTCAACTTCTTGCAGGGCAGCAGGGTGCCAGGTTCGGTCATTTCTAGCAGAACAATGTGGCATGCTGCTGCCATTCCTCACCCTCCTCATTTCTCCCTCCTCCCTCTCCTATCTCCAGAATTCATTTCTAATACAGTATGCAGTGTGTTAAAAATACTCAGAACAAAAAAGTAACTGAAAGTGACTTGCTCATCCACAGTACACGCAAGCAGAACTGCTCAATGCACAGCAGCAGATGATGTAAAGTGCTTCACAAGGTGTAAGCATTCCGTGCACACAGAGTGGGACAGCAGCACAGGCAAAGCGATAGGCAAGGCAGGGTGTTCTGTTACATTGCCCATCAGCTGCTCTCGCTTCACAGAGTGCTCCCTTGTATAGAACTAGCAGCTTCCAGGTGTAACACAGCACTCCCAGTGAGATCAAAGATAACCGTGTTTAAGTAGCTGATCAGCTTCATCCTTCCCCACTAAACTCTACGATGACATCAGTTTGACCAATAGTCTTTTCCCCCCCTTTTACCGGAGCGCAGTTTGGCCGGGACGGAGTTATCCCCAGGGCAGGTGGAGGAGCCCCAATCCGCACCCCACCCCCTGTCCTGGGACCAGCCCCCTCCTGGCCCTGGCCTCGGCACCTCCGCATCCCCCGCGCGAATGCCACCCCGCTCAGCAGCCCGACGGAGCGCTGCGAGGCTTTGGGTTTCGCGGGACCTCTGTCCCCTCGCGGGGATGCCGGGGTCACCCCTCCGCCCCCCAAATTTGCAGGGATGGGGCTGCGGGGAGATGCTCCTCACCTTTGCAGACACGCACGGAGGAGGCGAAGAGGAAGAGAAGCAAGAGAAGCGGGGACCCCGGCAGCCCCCCACCGCTGCCCGGTCCGCGCGGGGAAATGGCCGCAGGGAGCTGCTGCTGGCAGAGCTGCGCCATGCCCGCGGTGCCCTGCTCTGCCTGCCCGCGGCTGTCCGTGCTCCCGCTCCCTGCCCAAACTTTTTAAATCGCTCTGACACGTGGACAAGCATCACCCTGACTCACGGAGCACACGTCAGCCGCCCCGCCCGCCCCGCCGGGCTCCCCCCGCCCGGGGCAGACCCCCTCTGCATCGCCGGTGACTCAGCCCCGCTCCCGGCCCTGCGTGGCCCTGCTCGGGCTCGGGACAGCGGCCGGACGGCCCTTACTTCTTCACCTCTTTCCTCGGGGAAAAAAAAACGTGTGTTGACATCCACAGCTATGGTAGCGGGCTCACGACGAGCACAAAGTGGCCGGCTGCCCCTTGCAGAGCATAGAGGGGGAAGGTGATGAGTTGGGGTGGTGGAGGTGAGTTTCGGGCACTGCCCGATGGTATGACTGGAACCCAACTGGCAGCTGGAGAGGTGCGGGCAGCTCTGATCCAGAGGAGGATGAAGCCAGGTGGTAAAGAAGCCACCAGATGTGCCTATGTCTGACTCTGCTTCCCCATCTACGTGTGTTCCAGGGCAGAATTGTGATTCTTTCTAATAGGGAAAGAGGATTTGCTGGAAAGAGCAGTGCAGTTGCATTTAATCCCAGGCATGATGGCAGGGGAGGCTCTGCACAGCCCAAACTTGGCAATTGTAATGGAAACCAGCTTCCTATCTTGACACTGGGTGAACCCTAGGACAGCAGAGAAGGCACACACACATGAAATGCCACACCAGGTAGCAAAACTCAGCAATACAGTGGTACAGCCCATCTGAGGATTCAAAACCCAAGGCAGTGCCACCAGCCCACAAGCAGTGCAGCAGGGTGTTGGGTTGGTGCCACCTGCCCTGTGTCTCTGTCATAGGAGGACCTTCTATATCACGTTCAATAGCAAAGCTTTCCTTGATATGAGTGGGGACAGAATTAATCCCCGTGTTGATGAGAAAACCATTTATTGGATCAGAAAAGAAACCAAAAAAGCCTGCATTTTGTATTTATTATTGTACTTACATCTATGCGGTCCAAAGAGTTGATTTAATCCAAAACAAGGAACTGCCTCTGGTTTAGGTTTCTGTTAATAAAAACAGAAGATATTTATTTAGAAGAAATCATCATAAACTGGAAGTCATTAGAGCTGAAATATATCTCCCTAATCTATCTCGATCCAAATACATAAAACAGCACCCTGAGCCTTGGCCTATGGAGGGATTTAATCTGTTGTGCATTTTGCTAATTAATACCTTCTAATTGAAATGTTCAAAAGATGCTGGATGGGGCTGTAAGCAACCTGGTCTAGAGGGAGGTGTCCCTGCCTATAGCAGGGATTGGAACTACATGATCTTAAAGGTCCCTTCAAACTCAAATCATTGTAAGATTACTCAGAAAAATAAATTCCATTATTTTATAAATTTGAAAGTTTAATACCAATCAACATTCTTATCCTGCCTACTGGTGCAAATAACATTTTATGTATAGCACAAAAATGATACCACTTGAATTAAACTTATTTTCAGATGAGTTCAGATTAGCGCAGAGGTTGCATTTATAGGGGTTGAATTTATGTGACATCTGTTTTAAGACTGCAGACTGAACTATTACGCTGAATCCATTTGCATAAAAACATTAAAACTGTCTTTTGTGATAGGACAAAGGGAAATGGCTTCAAATGAAAAAGGGGAGAGATTTAGATTGGATATAAGGAAAAAGCTTTTTTGATGAGGGTGGTGAGGCACTGTAACTCTGTCCAGAGAGGTGGTGGATGCTCTGTCCTTGGTGACATTCAAAGTCAGGCTGGATGGAGCTCTTAGCCCATGGTCTAGTTGTAGGTGTCCCTATTCATTGCAGAGGAGTGGGATTAAATGGCCTAAAGGGTCCCTTCCAATTCAAACAATTCTATGATTCTGTGAAGTACAAGTGAGCATTCTTGCAAACAGGAAAAAAAAAATATGCATCTTTGTGTATCATGTCTGCTTTTGTTTTGTTTAATTGCTTGATGAAATTAATGTTACACTATTGCAGGAACAAAGCACATCCTAAAAAATAGCCTAGAGGATGTTTTGGATGCTGTAATTAGCTGCTTTGAAATATTTATTTTCTTCCTAATGTTGCTTGAATAGATGTTAATTACAGCCAGTGCAGAGGAAGTCAAACAGCTGAGTATGTGGAACCATCGGCTCCTCTGTCTTCCTAGAAGCCAAGGTCAGGAGGCACAACACCGAATGCACTCCCTTGCTGTGCACATGCACACACTGCCCAAAGTGAAAGTGCGTGATGGTTTTTCTAAGACTTTAGATCTAATAAAAATTATGAGGAATCATTCCATCTACATATGAACCTGAGCACCAAGAGAGTCCAGAATGTGAAGTGGCTCAGTGTGTGTTAATGTGTACTGATGCCTCTCACAATTCAGATGGATCTGTTCATACCTTTCCTCTTCTGTGCAGTGAAAAAGTTGCAACCTGGATTCTTGTTTGTATTCTGGGGAATTAAACTTTGTGGAGGGAAGTCTCAATAATCAGTTAATGTCTACTTAGGCACTGCACATCTTCAGGGCACTCTCCATATCTTACTGACTCATAATGCGCAAGATAGTTGTACCGGAACAAGAATCCGTGAAGGGACTTAAGTTCAAGAATCAGCCTCTCTGAATAGACTTTCATCACAGCCTTAATTCATAAAGACTTCCACTTCGTAGAAGTCTTTAAAGTTATTTCCCTACAAATAAGAGACAAAACAACAAACAAGCCATGTAAGGCATAATTAATGCTGTATTTTCCCAGAATATTGTTTTCTTATTTTAGCCAAGATAATACCTCAGCTCTTTCCTCATGAATAAGTAAAAATTTAATGAAAATGGCTGATCTCCAAGATAGTTCCTCCATCACAGTTTTCTTAAATAAAACCTAAGACTCATCAATGCATGTGACTGCTTTAAAAACAGGATGATCAGATCTACTTGGAAGAAAAAAAAAAAAAAAAAGATTTTGAGCATGATGTCAGTTATTGGCACATAATTAATAAAATAGTGAAAACTCAGTATCACTTCCAGAATTAGCATGTTTCATAAATAAGATTACATTAAGCGTGAAAAAAAGCAGTAAAGGTGACACTGCCGACACTGAGAAAATGTCATCCTGCTTCAACACAGATATGAGATGAGTTGATCTTACACTGGGGCCTTTTCTCTTAAGGAAAGACAAACCAGTGCTGTAGCTTAGCAGTAATTTAGTTTATTTCACTGACAATAGAAATCCAGCTAGGAGGAAGGCACCTTGGAAATGTTCCAAAGAAGCTGCATGTATGTAAGTATTGGCTTGGTAGTCTGAAGGGAAAGATTATGAGGAAATAAGCTGTTACCATTAGGAAGTTCAAGCACTGGACCAGGCTGATGGGAGAAGTGACATCTCTGTCCTCAACATCCAACTGGACAAAGCCCCAAGCAAACTTAATTCAGTGTTGAGTGTCATCCTGCCTGAGTTTTTCCAAGGTTCTCAGTCTGAAGAGCTGGGCAGAGGAATCCCAACACTTTGCTGTCTTGGCTGTCAATTTCTTCACTCTCCTTGCAAGAACAGAACACTCAGTGGATGTCAATTTTACTTAGAAATCAAATTTGTTAGTCCGTCAGGCAAGAGATGAATAACAAATAGATTATGTTAAGTCAAAATAATGGTAAACAAAAATCAATTCTAGCAATCTTTTCATTCTTTTATTTCCCAGCTCTGGAAAGTTGCTCTTGCTATAAATTCATCTGTGATGCAGCTTACCTGACAGGATGTAACGGATGTGACACAGGATATTATTTTTAAATACAGCCAACCCTATAACATTTCTTTAATTAAACTGAACACAAAATGCAGAAGAATGCCAAAAACAATCCACAGAGTCTTTAGAACTGCTCTGCAAATATCAAAACTCAATAAATTCCCCTTTTCTTGGTTTGGGAGCCTGCAAGATTGCTCATTCTATCTCTGCAGTTTAAGAGGTAACATATTTCTCTGTGCAAAGTTGGACATTGGAAGCCAACTCTTCAATTATCATGAGATGAACAGCACTGCAGTCATTACCTTACATGGTGATGTCTTGAAAATTAACTATAATAAGAGTTTTGTAATGCATCTTACCTAGCTGATCACAGACAGTGTGATGTGCTACATGAACTTTTCACTGACTTTAGAATGAAAACCTGCAACTTAGAAAAAATAAAGCTTTTATATGCATCATATCTTTGATTATCTTAAAACTGAGTAGCATTCTCAGTAGAGATTGCTCACCTCATGCTGTCACTAACTTCAGATCAACTTCAATCCTGCAAAGTGTTCCACATTGATCATCATCCCAAGCTCCTTCGCACAACAAATCTGCAGTCATATTTCTGGTTCTATTCAATACTATTTGAAAACTGTAAATGTTGAAATAGTAAAGCTGCAGGATTAACTCCTTACGGAAGTTCTTACATCTTGGAAGGCAAAAGTGACATTTGCTTACCTAGCTACTTATGTAAGTATATACACTTACAGTACTTACAGTGTATGAGTAGTAAAAATGACACCCCAGAGAGCTCAAACCACCGCTAAGCCAAATGGAGACTCTGTGCAGCTTTTCTGCTATGAAAAAATGGGGGCAGAAAACAACCAACTTTCTGAATCAGGCCCAAAGCTACATCCTGTAGTACATTCATGCAGTTATCGGCACGGCAAAGTGCTTGCCTTGAGATGAAAGTCCTCAATTATATTTTTCTGAGCAACAACCATCCATGAAAAAAACAACAAAACTTTTGTCAGGAAAGATCAAGCTAACACACGTGGTCTGAATTCTACCACTTTGTGGTCAGGTGCTGGAATGGGCTGCCCACGAGGTGATGGAGTCACCGTCCTTGGAGGTATTCAAGAAATGTTTAGATGTTGTCCTAATGGACATGGTTCATTGGGGCAATATTGGTGATAGCTGAATGATCTCAGACGTCTTTTCCAACCTTGGCAAATCTACGATTCTATGATACACTCACAAAGGAACTGAAGATCTCTTCACAGCCATTTTTGATGCTACCTTGTTTAAGGTTAAAACAACACTAAGCATGTCTGAGTTTGAATCACTATGTAAATTAAGAAGCTGCATGAAAACAGAGGTTAAGATAACAGCACTCAGTGACATACAATCATGTTTATTTTATCATTTCTGGACAATCCTGTAATAACACCAAGAACATCAACACCATCAGAGAGACCACGAGTAGCTTCTGAGCTCTGCTTTTGCATTTGCTGTGGCAGATTTTTACTGTCATATCAGCTGAATCTCATTACTTTGAGGAGTCATGCTTCAGGAATTGAACTCCTTGAAATGTCATGACCTTTCCTTGACAAGAAAACATGTCACTAAGGAAAAGGGAATAGAAGTAAGAGACTGAGAATCACAATTAATGAAAATATATTTATTTCAATATAGATAGTAATGGACTTTATAATGAAAGTACAATTGTCACCCCCAATAGTTAAATTACTAAAATAGATAGAAAACATATGCAGCAGTTTCAGTTGGTCAGTCCCTGGTAAAAAAAAAAGCAAAAGGAGTTTCTCTCTGATAATACTCTGGTTTGACACAGGTGAAGCAATTAAATTGATTTAGCATTACACTGATTTAATAGTTGATAAAGCCCAATCAGTTGTCAATATATTTAGTGTCTGGTTTGGAAATTTTTATTTTAAAGCTACCACTTCAGTATATTTTGGGCTTGGAGAGTTAACACTTCATTAGCTACCCATGACCTGACAGATCCTGGCATTGATTTCTTGCAATGAAAGCACTGAATTTAGTGACAGCTTCTGACTTTTACAAATGTTTAAAGGAGAAAAACTGTTCAGATGCCGTGTTGGTCAGCAGTTACGCTGAAGAAAAATATCTGTGGAATTACCTGAATGTTCACCAGCAGAAGTTTTGCTTTGGACAATCTCACTACCTAGTTGTTCAGGGCTGAAAATTTGTGCATAGAATATTGTATGTGCAATATAAATTGCATATATATATATATATGCATACATCTATATAGCATGTCGTGCATATGCACTGCATATTGTATATGTAATATTCTATGCAACAGGAATTGGGATCAAACTACAAAGATCAGCCAAGCATGAGAAACAGGCTTCGGGCAATGATGATAATGATGTGTACTTGAGGGAAGACTAGGAGCAGCCCTTTATAGACACAACAGTTACACATTTGCCAGTTTTACAGACTTTATTAACAACTTATTAACTAAACATAAGCTTGGTTTCAATCCAGATACACTCAGAGAAAGAATAAGAACACACTGCCTTGCCTCGCTTCTTTTTCTAGACTGTATTCTTCTGACATTGTATGCATGTTTTCCAGTCCCGTGGACAAACATATTTGCTAAAGGATAGTGCTCTTACAGAAACAGGTATTTTAAAAGGTTCATTATTCCTAACATCTCCCAAGAAGGTGAGCAGGGTATGTATTACCTATTTTTCACAAATATTGAGACCGCATAGAATATTACATGTGTAGAAAATATTTATTAGATGTCTGAAAGGATAGATGTCCTTGTTTGAATTCCCTCATTCTTATTTCAGTACATGGAGGCTCCTTCTCTTTCTCTGGTCACTGCAAAAAGAAGACACGCATGCATTCACTGGCCACTGCTGAACCCTCTGTACCTACCACGGGACAGAAAGGCAGTAAATACATGCTGCTGGAGCACAGCTAGAGCTGACAGACAGGGAGAAATGAGACAAGAAATGCACAACTTCTTCCCTTCATCATTACCAGGCTCTATGCACATCCATGGGGCTTCTGACTTCCAACCTGATTTGAAGGGGAGGCACTTTTGGTAATATCAAGTGATGATTGAGCTCCAGCTGCTTGTGCAGAATGACTGATTACAGTTATTTGCAATTTTCCCCTTTCAGATAGCATTATTTCACGACTGTCAGTCTTAATTTTCTGGTCTGTTTAGGGACTGAAGTGTTGCTTTTTATATATATTTTTGAAGCTTGACTCACAAGAGGCAGTTGGGATATTATCTTCCATGAAAATTGACGCACTCCAGTCATTTTGAACTGATTTATACCACACTGTACATTTCCAGATTAGAGTTCTAAAAAATTGTAAGTGCTTCTGTACCTTATGCAGACTTAAAACATTCCCCAGCTGAAGAACACTTGCAAATTATTAATGCTCAACTGGGCTTAATTCCATACACTGTGGATGACTCAAACTCGTATTATTCTTTTCCTTCTCCTTTTTCTTTTTTTAAATCTATGTATTGATGATTGTCATAAAGCAACTGCAATGCTTGTGCTATACCTGTGCAAAGAGTTGAGTACCTATGGCAAGCTTTCTCCCTGTCTTGGCAGCATCCATTTTTGTGATACCAACTCTTCTCTTTGAGATTCCTTATGGAACGCCCACAGCTATGTAAAACGAATTGTGTCTGTTTGCTGATTTTTCTATTGACATTAATGCAACCTGGATTGCAGCACAAGGGCCTTTTTTTTTTTTTTGCAAACTCACATCACAGCTACACAAATTGCTGTGCCATATGTGGAACAGTTTTAGGTTGCTAAGGAAAAGACCTGTCTGTTTTAATGGCAAATCCAAGTTCAGTCTTCTTAGAATTCATTATTGTGTTCATTTTATTAAAATGTTCACGTTGAGAATATAGAAAGTCACCTTTCTCTGTAAGCAGATCTATTTGTATTGTCCTGGTGCCTTGAAAAATGATCCTGACATGCAGCTAATTCACTAGCATGAAGTCAGTCTTCTGTAGTAGCAAATTTTTTCCCACATACTGTAGGTAATAGCTGTGAGAGATTCATGCAACCTCTATATGTGTTTTGGTTTATTGGTCCTTATTCATTCCTAATCATAATACATGTCTTTTTTTTTTTCTTTTTTTTTTTTTTCTTCCTAAAGAACAGTCTTAGAAATAAGCAACTGAAACAAAATGTTGTGTTTACACCATGGGACCATGGGCCTGTGAGTGCAGGAGGGCCCTGAGTTGATGTTTTCAACTCCAGTTATATTATCAGATAGGTAAGTAGAATCATAGAATCCTAAGAGCTGGAAGGGAGCTTTAAAGGCCATCTAGTCCAACTCCCCTGCAATGAACAGGAAATCCACAGCTAGATCAGGTTGCCCAGAGCCTGGTCAAGCCTTGAAAGTCTCCAGTGATGGCGCTTCCACCATATCTCTAGGCAAGTAATACTTGTGGGGAGAAAAAGCTGGAACTCAGTGTTATGATGGCATGCATTTATACATTGTCAGAGAAGTGTGATCTCCTTATTTCAGTCTAAAGAATTGCCCTTTCCCCCCTCACTCCTATTAAAAAGAAGAATCTGTTTTCTTTCATATTCTCAGTATGGTCCTAAGTAAATTGTTCAGTGACCTTTTAAAAATAATGTACCTGATGATATTTTTATTGCAAAATAAAATGGTTGTTTGCACTAAAAAAAAAGGAATTTTAAGAAATATGATTTGTGGAAGAAGAAAAGAAGGAAAAACATGGTTTTTTTTTTTTTTTTTTTTTTTTGCAAAAGTTTGTGAACTTAAAATAATTCTACAAACTTCTCTGGAACTGCCTCCTAAATCAGGATGCTGTTAAAAACCTCAG
Source organism: Tetrao urogallus (assembly GCF_951394365.1). Taxonomy (NCBI): domain Eukaryota; kingdom Metazoa; phylum Chordata; class Aves; order Galliformes; family Phasianidae; genus Tetrao; species Tetrao urogallus. The sequence goes on along the minus strand of NC_136817.1, from coordinate 45,141,223 downwards.
CCCTTTGTCTATCTTTACTGACTTCCATATACTGAAGTAACTGATCTAACTTTAAGACGTTAAGAAAACTGTGGCTTTGAGTCAAACTGTTTTTTGGGTAACAATAATTTCAGCAGCAGAGTATGAAAGTCTCCATCTTCAAAGAGGATTCATTGTTATTGGTAAGAAGAATCCTGAACTGATAGTCTAAATTAATGAATGATATTTATGGATACCACAGTATTTGCTCTGACATCTTTAACCAGATCCAGATGCAGAGCAGAGTCAGTGCAAAACCTGCTTAATTCATAGCATCCTGCAATCTTTCACTTTCAACCCAGATCATTTCCAAAGGCACCAGCTGCTCTGGACTGCAGAAGATCAAACAAAACAAACTAGAACTGAATAATATAGGTGTACGTGATCTTGATTTTATGCTGGCAGCAGGAATTAGGCATAGGAAGAAATGCAGCATCTCTGCAACTAGATGAGTAAATTTGTTATTAAAAAGAAAACAATGAAGGCAGAAGAAGCTGCAAGGTGAAGTACTCTCTCTCTGCTTAGAAACAAAATGTTTGTGCTGGTCACCAGTAGATGAGCAACACGGGTCAGCTCTGGTGATGCAGCAGAGAGGAGGCTGCCACACTTTTTCCGACATCTCACTCAGTGCTGCAGTGGTTGCTTCATGTTAACCACCATGGAAATGGTGGATGCTGAAGAGCATCAGCACACAACAGTATGTTGTGCTGACAAATAGTACTTCAAGAGGTGAATAACTCCATCTTGCTGAAAGAGCCATCCTTGTTCCCTAGCAAAGATTGTTTTACATCTCTTCTCTAACAGAATGCCACAAAATTATATGCTGCAAACCACAACTCCAATACAAGACTTCATGCTGGTTTCTGGTTGACTTCCAAGTTCCAACTTCCATTTGTTTTACCTTACTTAGCTAGGAGATCAAATTAGGTACAGTAACACAGACTTCAAAGTGCCTGTCAATATGGCTGATTTGTAGTTTTAATTAGTACTACTAGATCTAAATAGAAGTAATAATCACTTTTAGCCTGCTTTTAATTCCTTTCCTTCCTAATATCAACAACACAATCACATTTTAACAATAAACCATTTACATTTTGAACCAGATAAGTTGTTAGGAGATGGAACTGTAGGATACTTAAGAATATCTCAGGACTACCATTGTGGGTCTACAGACAAATATTGTCCCCTTTTATCACACTGAACCAACCTGCTACATATTTAATGTTATCATAGGTAGGAGTATAGAATGGGGCAATTTAGTTTCTCTCCATTTGGCAAAGATGGTATTTTTTTTGTTACAAAGTTGGTGGTAGCAGTTGTGTATCATTAACAAGGACAGCAGCTAAAAATTACATCTGCATATTAATTCCAGTAGCATATTTCCATATGTCTCTAAAGGCCAAGTTTCCTTCAGACTGTTTTCCCACATCAGTGACAATTGACATCAGGCAGACTTCAGTATTATTTTTTTCTAATATTTCTCTGTTGTTGTTGTTGTTGTTGTTGTTTTTGTTTTTTTCCCCAGCTACTTAAGGACTATTTGGCTTCAAAGATAACCAGATGATTACAAACCATTTTCCTGCTATTCATCCCACAAGCACCATAGGCCCAGGCTTTCAGTGTTCCCCTCCTAAATTGGCTGTCTCTGCAACATGCCAGGTTCCACTTTGCTTTAAGATGCATGCCTGCTCAATGTCTGGCCCTGAATAAAACTCCCTTTGTCAAACAGAACTAGCTTCTCACAGTGAGTGCACAGCCATGGAGCTGATAAATTTACTTCGATGGGTTTTTTAATACTTGTTTTATTTAAAACAAACTTCTACCTAGTAACTTCTCTAAGGTCTAATCCTACAGCTTCTACCTAGGACTGTTCAAGTAAAAATGTACAGTTAGTGGATGGGAGGCTTTTCAGAGCTAGACCTTGGCACCTGGACATCTTCTATAAGGCTGACTTTATCTTGCTGCACACCATAGCCCTGGTCCTGGCTGTGGGACTGGAGCTCATTCTGTCCTCCCAGGCTACAGCCATGGCTCTTGAGGAACAGAAAGAAAAGGGGTAGGGCGAGCAGGGTTTCCCTCCAGCATTTGGTGTGTGAACAGCCTTGTTTTTCTCAACGATTCTGCTTCACAGGAGCACTGGGAGTCACAATAGACCACTTTCATCTTTGCATAAAATGTGCAACGACTTCTTCCTTGGATTTCACATATATTGTTTTGGAAGTTGCTCACTATGGCCTAAAAAGCAATGGAAATTTGCCAAACTAGGGAAAAACAGCTAGAGGTCAGCCAAAAGTGTCTGTGATGAAGCTGATGATGGAAAAATAGGGAGAAAGTAAGTTGTTGTATGATCACCCTACATGCTACTGTGCATATCCAGAGGAATATTAGCATATATTAATGAGTTCTTGGAAAAGAACGAAGCAATATATTGACTATGTATGTCTTAAATGTTTAAATGCAGAACTTGAACTCTAAGAGAGTGTGCTTGATTTGTCAGATCACCTGGTACGTATCGTGAGGAATAAAGGAATGCTGGTTGGTGATAAGAGAGTTTTCTTCACAAATTTCAGATGACATTTTCTGAGCAAAATCCTCATATTCTCCAGCATTTACACGGATATCTGAGATGTTCATATTCACCCAAATTCCAAATGTTATAGGAATAGAGAAAAATTGTCTTCCCCATATGCACATTGCAATTTTGGAGAGGAAACCACAGAGCTGAAAACCTGTTACTGGTTTAAGTTTACCCTAGACCCCCTCTCCTGAGGCACCCAAGCTCACAAGGACAAGTAATTTGTACCTTAACTTCTTGGATCTTTGGTACTGTGTCCTAAAAGATATTAAAAAATATTTTGCAGCAAATTAAATAGGTTTTCCAAGACTCCTTTAGAAGACAAACATTACTGTGAGAGCTGTGCTTGCTATAACAAATCATGTCCTGGGCATGTTTGGGCTGTGGCAGTGAAGGATTCAGCCCTGCTCAGTATCTGGTATAAGGCATGAGCTCACACCCACCGTGATGGAGTAGAAACTTCTCCCATTCCAAGCTGGAAGAAGCATTGTCCCAGACACAACCTTAACCTTCAGACTGCAGTAAAACTACAAGCATATGCAATAAAAGAAGCCCCCAGATGATGAAATGACACACATGCACCCTGACACAGGAGCAATCCATTGAGCTTTGTTCACACAACACCCAGCAACACCACACTGCATTCTGTATCCAAGGAGGAGCTCTAGGCTCTGCTGTTTGCCTGGGCAGCAAGCCAGAGGTGCAGTGCCATCAGAAGCCCATTATTCGGTGTCTTATTCTGTCATTCCTCAGGCCAATTATACCACCCAGCTCTAGGATACATGATGCTTACATGACATGTGGGAACTTTTGGTGCCATGTCTTGTCTCAGCTCACCTCTAACCTCACTCAGAGCTGCGTGTCAGCTTTCTGACAGTACTAAGTCCTGTGCCGGAGCCCAGGAAAAACAGCCTGCAAGAGCCTAGACCAATCTCACAGCTGTGCTTTCCTCGGTTCTTTCTGACACAGGAGACAAGACAATAATCCCTACAATTACAGGATTGCTACAGCTTTGAGGAATGATTCCTATCCTTGTCCCAAAGATTTTGAAAATATTTTTGAATTTGTGAAATAATTTTTCCTCATCTCTGATCCTCACTACTAATACAGACCTGAGCAGGAGTGAGTTGGCTGTAGGCTCAGTACATGAAAGGAAAAGGCAGAAGAGCCACATCCCTGTAGAGATCTCAAGCATCCCTACAGTAGCCTCTCCAGCTGAATGAGGTCCATGGACAAGTGGATGTCTGTCACTGCCTAGAGATGAGCAGTCTTGTGAGTTGATCTGGCAGCTCATCCAGCTCACGCTGCACCCAAAAGGAGTTGGCCAGTTCCTGCACCAAGCATTGGAAGAGGTTGAGTGGTTTGGACACTCAGAAATCCTGGTGCAAGATGATCTCTGCAGGTACTGCCTCACTTCCTATGAGGAATTGCTCCAGGCGTTTCTCCTCCAGGCAGCAGTGCAGGTATCGTAAGACGTCATCCATCCTCTCAGAAAGTCTCTTACACGCCACCGTTCCAAAGGGACAACCATCAGAAGGCGCATGACAGCCATCATCGCTTCATAGGCAGAGAAGCCCACCGGGAGACACACCGATACATCTGAAGTGGATCTTGTCCTCCAAGGCATGACCAATTTCACCAGTGGTGGTTGGATACCTTCCTGTCTTGCTCTTTTTTAGCAGATGTCTGAGTTGCTCAAATTCCCCTGCTGGATGAGTGCTTGTGATTGTAACTCCTCCTGGAGGTGGAAGTAGAAGGCCTCATCAGCCAGCTCTACTTGAACGGGTGATCTGTAGCAGGAGCCTATTGGAAGGCTCCCATTGCTGCCTCTGACTGCCACCCATAGGCATTCCGCTTGCTCATGAGCAGTTTTTAGAGACAGCTCTTCACATTCTATTCATTTCCTGATGTAGATAGATAGCAATTCTCCCTCCTTCCTTGCTTGTCTCTTCTGTACATCTTGTAGCTGTTGATAGCCACACTCCAGTCATAGCAATTATCCCATCAGGTTTTTGGTGATGGCAACTCTGTAGTGGTTTTCCAACAGCACAGTAGCTCCCAGCTCCTCCTGTTTGTTTCCCAAGCTGCGTGCATTGGTACATTACTTTCAATCTTCCAGTAATTTTTGTTGATGAGGGATCCTTGGTACCAAGACACAGCACAAACATCAAACAGACAATGTCCATACTTGAAATGTTTACTATCAGAAAGGACAGCACTTTTTTGGTGTCTGGAATATTTACTTTTTTGGAAAGTGCTGGTTTGTCAAAAGCAAAAGGCTTCCACTTGGAAAGTGATTGTTTGCAGAAACCAGTCCTAAAGGAACTTAATGAGAACAAGGGAGTTACAAAATAATTCTGTGACATAGTAATCACATAATATTAGCTCTACATCAGCTTGCTTTCTACACATATATACATATAATGTTAATGACTTAATGAGTATCATTTTATTTACAATTTTAGTCTCTTGTTGAAGTGATTGTTCTCTGCTATTTTATACCTAAAATCTCAGTCTCTTTTTTTTCACCTTCATACAGAATTATCCATCTCTGAAGAAGGATTAAACAGCCATTCTCAGTTATATCAAGCAGCCAGAGCTCCATTTAACATCACTAGGCACTGCACATAGGCAACATCTCTAAAAATCTGCCCATTAGATTTGTTTTATTGAAAGCAGTCATGATGATACAGAAACAAAACAGTACAATCCACAGGTTAATGAAAAGCTGGGCACTTAAAAACATTTTTTTCTGTTCCATTAATGAGCAAAGAATTTTCCAAACTAATCTGCCTAAATATATGTTGACAAGCTTCACGGGGCAAAACATTTCATTATTTTACTTCTCCACAAAGCAGAGATGCTTTGAGCCTAGAAATCCTACAAATGCTGGCTTACAGCCCTGCAGCAATCTTGGTAGCACTCTAGAGGTTTGTAAAAATGCTGCACAGTGGAATATAGAAAGTCTGTTGGATAAAAACCATTGCTTTCAGAAACCTATGATTACTGTGATAATGTTAATAACCTCTGATCCACTTTGTAATTCAAACCTTGAATGTTCCTACAGTTCTAGCCTGGTACTACAGCATTGCTCATTAGCTGTCTCTGTCCTCACATTCAAGCACAGCTCTGTGGGATTCTATGGAGAGAGCACAGTACGATTGCCATCAGAATAAAGTCTGATTGGGTGCTAGTCTGGTCCCTAAAGCCGTTCTCCTGATCTCTTCATTCTGAGAGCAGCTACTTCTTTGCACATAATTTCTAGGTTTATCTGGTAAGGCATATCAAATAGAGTCAAGTCATTTTAATTTGACAGAAATTCCCACGCCCCAGGTGTACGGCATGGACAATGTGGGTTCTTCAGATCCCACTCACTATTACCTTGTATGTATCTTAGGAGGATATCCTCCCTGTTTTACTAAAACAACGACAAAAGTTTTGTTTTTTCAATTTATAATTCTTGTACCGATTTGTTGTTTTTATCTTGAGAATGAACAACATACACTATTCTTGTTCCTTGTTACACTGTTCTTTTCAAACTCAATATAATCACAAAGACATGCAAAATTTCTGGTTAGATCTCAACCAGATAAAAAGCATCAGAAGCAGTTTTAATGAGGACATTTGCACTAAAGACTAAAGGTATCCACAAGATGAAAGGCACATGTGCAGAAATTGTCTTTCAGGTATTCTAGGTACATCAAGTATTGTGAAGAACACCTACAGCTTGATCATCAAAATACTATCCAATCCTTTAAATAATGATTCAAGAAGAAATGAGTAATACCTGTAAGACCGAGGAGGGAAAGGCTGCAATACTTTTTAAAAAATTTGAGGTGAGAAGGGTAAGCAAAGAAGAAGAGAGTAGAAGATGATTTTAAATGACAGTACAGATGAAGCAAGGGGGAAGTCAGTTTGCTCTAAGAGTTGCATTATAAATGCATGGCTTTGCTGCAGAACTGCATGCAGGAGATCTTTCACAAATTTTTGTGTGTATAAACTTCAAATCCTTGTAAAAATAATCCCACGTAGACAAGTGATCAGAGTAGAATCTCTACTAAACTACCAATAAAACAGCCTACAAGAGACTGTACAGTTTGACTGGTTAAAGGCAAAATTTTTAATGCAATCAGAGAGCTTACAGATGGGCACAGGAAAGGAACCTCGTTATAGCAAAAAAGAAGTGACTGTTGGCTGCTCTGCATGGGAGAGTGACACGATGCTGCCATTGTTTGTTAAATCAATTGAGGAAGATGTTCAAAAAATAAAGTGCTTAAAATATTCATTAGTTTTAGAAGGACATACATCTTCTTCATTAGCTCTGCCATTGGATTGAGTAAACAAGATTTTAATGGCGGTTAACAAGTGATGCATTAATTAATTTAGGAAATGATTCATGCTCTCTGACTTTTTAAATTTGCTTCTAATATGATAAATTCTGGCATGAGCTTTCCAATTATGCATAATGTCCTTGTATCACTCTGTGCAATACTGCATCTTGAACATCAGGATAGGATGAGTACATTCAAGCAAAAAATTAGGGCAAGTAATTCCAAATGATTGTGTGATTCTTGAAGTCAAGGTTTTCTTTTCCAAAAATTTGCATTTGTTCAGTTTTGGCTAACAATATATCATGTTCTTCCACAGCAACCTAATATGCAGGTACCAGCTGATTAATGTTGTTCCTTAGACATCTGGTCATATGCACAACATCAGCTATTAAATGGATAAATAAACAAGCAAATAAAAATCAATCACCATAATAAAGAGCAATTTTTTCAGCAGTACCAGACTAGATCATCTTCCTGACCAAATCAATCAAATTGCTCACATTAGCACCAGGTTAGAGCTGAATAAAACATGTTTGTTATAATTAGGTGCTTTATCAGCACTTACGCAGCAATATGCAAGAAGGTCATGCTAACTCTCTTTGAGTAATTTTTAAAATACAAAACTGTATGATTTATGGTTGAGATCCCAGTCTTTTGTGCATTCATGTTCCACACATCTTCAAAGGTGACCACCATAGGCTCAGAAGCATCTCCGTCTACCCTGAGACAAGATAGATGAGGAGAAATACAACAAATTGAAATTATGTGCCTCACAACGGCTTTAAATCAACACCTTCTAAGAACTTCTAAGACAAAGTCAACCCTAAATTAAGAACTGGGCACCCTTGAGTAGTCCCTTAAGAAGTGTCATTCTGTGAGCAGATGAATAAAAAGCCTTTAGAAGTTTAGCAGGCCAGAAAGCATGATTGTAAGGCAGAAGTCATGACTGTAATACTGAAGCTGATATGATCCATTCTCTTAAATGGACCTCAGAATGAGATTAAAAGAACACCATAATGAAATTTGGGAGGTTAGTTTTCTTTCATTTCATTAAGCTAAATCCCAAACTAGACAAGGAATCGCTCTGCAGGATGAACTGTGGGAATTATCCTAATACCTGCAGGTATCCACACAGTTCTGATTTAAGGAATACAGATATATATAGATATATATTTTTTTTTTCAATGAATTAACTTGAGAAGAAAATAAACATAACAAGAGCTACAGCATTAGCACACAAACACAAGAAATATATTGTGAGGTTGCTCTGATTACTCTGAATTTTCGATTTGTAGATAACAGTCTTTCCCATCCTCTGGGCTCTTTAATCAGCCTTTAATCAAAATGTAAAATCTCAGCCATAAGTCTTGGCTCCAGAAATATGCAGTGCTTCTCAGATGGCTCTTGAGGCACTGTCAGTCATCTTTCCAGCCTTGAAAATCTTCTTAGTTAACAAACCTCCAATGACTGATTATTGAGATGTCAAGGCTACTTTCAATTTTCAGTGAGTGGTTCAAGCCTAAGTGGCGAGGTGCAGCCATGTGCTGACACTTCTCCTGTGCACTTGTGGCTTTGTGTGTGGACAGCTGAGCAAAAACCTGCATCCTGACTGCACAGAACTACACAGAAAATGTTGAATTGCATGTTACATGTTGAATGCAAGCACGAATATGCAAAAAGAGGGAGATCTTTTCAGCATAGCAAACATTTAACCTGTATCTCCTGCTGTCGTAGAGAGCATCCAAATCCCAGTTTGTGGAGTAGTCTATACTACATGGCTGGTGGCTCACCTGGATTTCAAGCAACAATTAGTTGTGCAGTTGAGGAGGGAGAGACAAAGGGGAAAGGCATTCCACTCACCCTGCATACACTCACTTGGACAGCTGAGAGTTCAAGTTCACACCTGGGGGTGTTCAAGGAAAGACTGGATGTTGCGTTGAGGGACATGGTTTAGTAGGAGCTATTGGGAATAGGTGAACGGTTGGACTGGGTGATCTTCTAGGTCTTTTCCAACCTTAGTGATTCTATGATTCTATGATTCTAAGTAGCTGTAGGATTTTAGACCTACTGTAAAACAAAGCCACAGCTTTAGAACTCAGCATAGAGCACAGTCCATGTATGCTTGGAAACAGAACAGAGATGCCAGCTCTAGTTCATCACAAGAAGTCGATCTGATGCCTGAAATGAGTAGCAAATTCACCACAGTTCTCAGCATTCCCTGTTCTCAGTCCGGAGCTTTGTGGTCATTTTTAAGTACCTAATTTGCAGAATGGCTTGTGGGGAGATTTAGGACCATATCCTGGGGCTGAAGGCACCAAAAATGAAGTAAATTTGTAATTTGGCACCAAGGCAATAGGCTCCTTTGAAATTTCCCCCTTGTGCATACTCAGAACATAAGTTTTTACGTAAAGAGAGCTAACTCACAGCTGAGACAGTCTGCAACACATTTCCCATTTCCTGAATAAAATCCTTCCTGCGCTATTAGTACTGGCTACATTTGCATGTAGTTATTAGCAAATTCTCTCTAGTTTTTCTGAATAAAAAGTATTCTTTTTTAATATTTAGTTATGTTGCATTTTACTAGCAACAGTCTGTGATATGTCAGTACGGAGCAGTGAGTGGGGGACCTTCTTTTGTTCAGATGACTCTGAAAAGGACACAGTGAATCTCTTATTGAAAACCAAAAAGTGGCATTATGCCTGTTAATAAACCTCCTAGCCTGATCTGAAGCATTTAGGTGAAATTACATTTCTACTGAAATAGAAATGAATTAAAAACATTTGATTGAGGCCTTTAGGTCTTTCAGCAACACATAAAGCAGCTAACAAGGAAGGTGGCCTTGGGAGGACGAGAGCAAGGTATGTAGTGTGCTAACAAATACACAGAAATGAAGCCAAGCAGTTCCTGAAGTAGAAAAGAAGAAACCACCATTACTCTGCTCCTCTCCACGCAGCACTCAGAATGCTGATGGCTCCATGCAGCCACTCTTGTCATTGAAACACGTAAGGACAAATGGTAGGAAGTTGAGGAGAGCGTCAGAGAAAGGGGAGACAGACAAAAGTTTGTGTGCATAATATGCTGCATTCCACTGGTGTGCATTTGATAAAACTATCTATTTTACTATAATTAAATCCCATAATTGCGTCACAGTAACATTCTGTATCTTAATAATTATATCAGTTTCCATGTGACCTACCCTTTTCCAAGCAAGCAGCAGTAACTGGAAATTACAGTATAATCTGACAAATTTAAGGAGATCTGCAGAGGAAGGACCAATGTGCTCATGAGGTGCCTGATTCAATTTTTTTTAATGTCCAGAAGCCCTAAAAAATTAAATTTTTTTAGGGTTTCTGTCCTGCAAAATCCAGACTATTTTTGTTTTAAATTGGATTGGACCAGGGAGAGGAAGAAAATCTCCCTGTAAAGATTAGACAGATATGGAATAACATTAGGAATGACCAGATAAATGCTTTATGAATCCTATTTTATGATACATCTGTCGCTTAATGAAACAAAATTGAATTGCTTTGCAAAAAAGATGACAACTCAATCTGTTAATTTTCCTGGTGTCATTCCTCCCAAACAACTTTTTCTTGATACAGGCCTGTGGAACAGAAAAGAATCATCAAAACCTGAAGGCACAGCAATCTCCCTGCCATAAAAAGGATAGAAAGGGAGCCTCCAAGGAAAGGAATGAGCATGTTTGGCTTTTCTTTAAGATTTTTTTAAGAAATGTCAGGTGAGAGAACTTTTCCTCCCTTCCAGTCAACTATTTTTCTCCCAATAACAAGTTAAAATTGAGGGAGTGGGAAAGCACAAGTTGGCAGCTTTTTGCTTTGGAATGAAAAACAGCAAATGATTTTCAAATCATGCAGAGAGAGGTTGATTCTAGGCACCTTGCATGTGGTGGGGTACAGAGCCAGCCCTGGGGGAGACCACTGTGTCTGCGAGACTTCCAAAATGGAATAATTTTATGTTTGACTTTCATGGCCACTTCAGTAGTAAGGGGAACAGGGGATATAAAGTTCCTGATGTGAAAGAGTAGCTCAAGGCATACACTTATACCAAACTTCGATTTTTTTATGCTACACACATATGCACAGATGCATTTACCCTCATTTTTTTCTGTAACACAGAAATGAAATTGCATCCCATCTTATTCAGTTAGGCAAGTAACTGCATCTGTATGGAGGTCTGCACATAACTGATAAGCTCGTGTGAGCTTACCCTGAAAGACCTTCCCAACTTCCAGCAAGGCAGCAGAATGCACACTTGTGCTTGATCACAGCAGGAAGCCTATAACACATCAGTGCCATCACAAACACTAAGGCTTTCTTCTCGTTGTATTTGAGCTCATTGACTTCAGCTAAGCCATAGCAAATTCTGTTGGGCAAAAGATGGGGAAATCTTCCATTATTCAGATCAGTCTCCTGTATCAGGAAGCAACATATGTAATTTCAGTCATCAGCTTAACAAGTTCCATATGAATCAGAGCAAACTCAGAAGGTTAGGGGAGGTTGGCTGGTATCTTAAGGCTGTTCCCGTACCTTCCCTTTCAGTACCTCAGGGCAACTCTATCCAGATGGGTGCAATGGTGCTTGCTTTGCCTGTGCTTCAAGCCAGTCATGTGCAGACACCAGTCCAGAAACTGCATAACCGTGTTAGCACTGACTGTGCCTGCAAGGGATACGTGCCCTCAAGCCCAGGGCTGTGCTGACACAGGCTGATACTGTCCTACAGAGTCAGAGCAATGTGGAAGCTGTGTTGGGTTGGAAAAGCAAGTTCATATGTTGATTTCTGCAAACAAGCTCATTATTTTCTAATGCTAGATGTTCTACAGTTCATAACATTTTCATAAATATGAGTTCAAAGTGATTTACAGAGCAATCAAGCATTGAGCTTCTTTCTAAATGATAGAAGAATAGGCTGTATATTTATCAGGGAGTGATGCTTGTCCTTGGTCAGCTTTTAGGTGTAAGTAAAGTTCTACCTACGCATATAGTTGACTTTACATCATCTTGTACAAATAACTAAAAATGAAAAATGCACCGACGTGACAGAATATAACAATCATATGAGAGATTGGTTTATTTAGTTTTGACACTGTTAAATAAGCTACTTTGTGAAATTTTATTCTGTAATATACATTAAATAACAGTGGGATGGGTACAAATATATTACTGTAAATATATTCCTCAAAAAGTAGCAATAAAGAAAGGAACAGCAGAATAAATGTAATGATAAATAGTTATCATGCTTGAGAATATAGCCGTGTACTTTTTGTACCTATTAGTTATACCTAGTAAAAGAATAATTGTACTCATTTTTAAAATCAAAGCCTTTTTCATTTAGAAATTAATTCCTGCTCAAATATTTAAAATGTTCAGATAATCATCTAAGTCTATTTTGTTTTTCAAAATGAACATAAACCTCAATATGAAAACATACGCCCAGAGAAACTGTGGTGAAAGACAGATAATCTGCAAAGTTGGGAAAGGACATTTGAATCAGCACAGGGCACTCATTCCCCTGAATTAACTCCTTGTATAGGCCTTACATACATCAAGCAGACACCATGTACTAATTCACCTTGAATTTCCTTGAAAACTTTGGTCTCAGAGCATTCAAGATCATTTTTTAAAGAGAAGCATACTAAAGCCTTAAGACTCCACGAGTGAATCATTGCCTTGCTGAGGCTGAAGTACAACAGCTGAATTTGTTAGCTAGGAAATACTGCACAAATAGCAAGAGTAATGCTGACTCCCAGTGGCAGAGAATGATATAGTCACAGGGTGATTAAAGTCACGGATGCATTGCATAGAAGGAAAGTCAAGTGAGTGTGAGAGCACTGAAAGCAAGAAGATACTGCTGCGAGTGTGAATAAATATGTTTCTGTGGTGACTGGCTAAAAAGAACATCTGAGAGAAACAAACTCCAACTAAAATTAATCTTTGATTTCAACTTAGTAGATATGTATCAACAGATTTATTTTCAAACTGAATTCAATTTTGTGAGATTTCCTCCTTATTTATTTATTTCTTTATTTTAGAAATAAACAACCTTACAAAAAAAAAAAATCAGAGTTAGAGTGATATGTCTTAGGATATAAATGAAACTAATTCTTCATTTATTACAATCTTTTCTCACATTTATTATGAAGTGAAGATCAAGTTTTGGGCAAGCAATTATTAATCTTAGCAGGCAGCAACACTCAAATAGATATGCCAGATGAAGAATGAAAACCACAGCCTTTTTGTTTGGTAGGGTGTAAAGTTAATGACTGCCAAATTCATCTGGACAAAGGCTTGACAAAAAAGAAGCATATAATGTCATGCCAATAGCTCATATTTTATGGGATACAGCTAATTCTAATCAAATCCTTTCTCTTCTTGTGTTTGCTGAAAACCACTAGGAACTCAAAACTGCAGAAAAATGTTGGTGAAAGTAGACATGGACATAAAGAAAGTCAGAGCATGTACCAATGGTAGTCGAGAAAAGGTCAAAGAGTTTTTGAATGAAATGAAAATGTCTTTTCTCAGGAGAAAAAAAACAGCAGTAAGGAGACGTCTTGGAAAAGACATCCTCCACTTCTTTGAAACCATGACAGCAACAACAAAAAGACCCATGAGCCTAGTTTAGTTGCTGAAAGATCACAAAACTTCCAAAGTTCTTCTATTCCTCTATGGGGCCTTTACACACAAATAATTAAATCAAGCACAACTCAGTGACTTGGCTTTTAGTGAGATGAATAAGGCTATCCAAGCCTTTTCAAACTGAAGCTTTGTTAAAACATTAAATCAGGATGTGATTGAAACACAAGGACAGAAATGTGCAAGAGTGAACATTTGAAAGGGACAAATGAACAGACGGTCACTTCAGCTGACTTTCTTGGCACCTTCTTCAGGAAAAATGCTCATCAGAGACTGTCCAAAGTTCATCGTAAAACAGGAAAGGTGGTACACCAGAGATGGAGTCCCCCAGATGGAACTTTCTTACCCTTCAGCATCACAGTGGGTGAAGCCTGAATGGCAACCACAATCTGATGGGTGCTCTTAGGCAGGTAGCACAACACTAAAGGAATCAGAAGAGGTCTCATAGGTTAGTAAGAGTGCTTCAACATAAGAACTTTCAAAAATCAGAACAAACACTGTCCAAAATAAGGAATTTTGTTGAGCTAGAAAGCACAAATATATCAGAACAGATGTGTGACCTAATGTGCATTTAGGCTTACTTCTACTTAAAGCTTAGGAGACAGGTTGTAATTGCAGCTGTTGATTTATCACTAAATAGTTCCTGTCAGTAATTAGAACACCATTCTCTCATTTTCAACCAGCTAAGGAGCCACAGGCTTTTCTTCTTTGATTCATGTTCTTGTAAGATTGTCATAACGTATGTCATATTAGTCAGCAACCTCATGCCAACATCATATATTACATCAGACTTCCTTCAGCAACAAAAGTGGTTTCTGCTACTAATATCTGTATTTAAATATATACTCATTAGGATTTAACAAGTTATCATACTGAAATGGATAAGTGATAAACACGTGATAAATTTTTATCACATGTGAGCCACATATTTTTTTGGAAAGAAACAGCCTCCTAATAAAATATCAGTATGTTACTGCAGTTGTTGGATGTGCGATATAATACAGAGTATACATTTTTGTGTGCTAATATAATGTTTAAATATCTTTAAAATGCATTATTGGACATAGTTGCCATTTTCACTTACATTTTCAGCAGATTTATGACTATAGGTAAAAAAAAAAAAAGAGAAAACTGACAAAAGCTTTATGTTCATGAAGTGTCATATTTATTCTAAAAAAAATAGTTCACTTTAGCTATTACTTCAGGTACAGCTCCAATTTCTTGATATTTTTTTTAAATGTCAGTCCCTTTGGAAAGACCTCACCAAGTCAAACCAGACAGTTTTGCCCTGTCGTTCTGGGGCATGGGTTCATTGGTATCACAGAGCACCATCTGATGGCTGCTCTCCTACAGATTATTACATTACTATGCTGTTCATTGGGATTATCCATTATGTTGATTCCCCTCATTTTGTTGTAGTGTTTCTCTTTTGTATCTTAAATATCAACAGACATAGAGCTCATGAACGTTCCAGTCACACGCTGGGCCCCTAACAGAGCCAAAAACTCCTAAATGTGTATAAATGCTTGCAAGTTTGATAGGAGATGTATTTCTGAGGGACTCTGTGCCGGACGTTACCCAGACATTCTACTATCATGTTTCAGTGGCATGACCAAGCTCAGCCAAACAGCGCCCACCTCAGCACCTCTGAACAACAGCTGCTGGGTAGCTGCCCCCAGGGGATGAAATGCCTCATCCAAGCATTGCTAATCCTAGTTTCTAGTTCCTAGAGAAACTCAATCATCACCAAATACTAAATGACTGCTCACTAAGTTCTTGCCAAGTTCATAGTTCTACATCTTGGGAGAAAGCAAAATGCTGTATTTCTCAGTCTCTTCACCCTTATGTTTGAGAAAAACTCTTTCTAATCTTTCTTGTTGCTTAGGAAATCTCACTAACTGGCTCTCCAAAGAGCTAGGTTAAAGTTATATGCCAAAAGAGCCAAAATTATAGATGATGTCAGTTTTCACAGTTTTTGCACTAATATGACCATAAATCAAGCTTTGGAAGAGTGGAAAAGCTTTTGTTGCCACCTCATCTGAGGCAGTATCATGCCAGTAAGGTGAAAACAGCAAACTTCTTAAAATAGTGGTAACACTGGAAAAAAAGGGAATGAAGAAAAAACATTCTCTCTCTCATTCCTTGCACTGTGGAGACGGGAAAACTAATTCACTACACATGGATAATAAC
Organism: Tetrao urogallus; assembly: GCF_951394365.1. Taxonomy (NCBI): domain Eukaryota; kingdom Metazoa; phylum Chordata; class Aves; order Galliformes; family Phasianidae; genus Tetrao; species Tetrao urogallus. The sequence continues at coordinate 45,125,459 of NC_136817.1, read as the reverse complement.
ACTGGTAACACACCTGTAAACAGAAGGAATTTGGACAGGATTACATGGATCAATAACAGTAGCATTTCCATGTGGCATCTCTCTCCAAGTGTCCTTCAACACTTATGCCCAGAATGGTTTATCCCAAGAATGAACTTATAAAGGTTCTTCAAAAAATCTTGCATCTAATACAGAATGTGCATTTTTATGACATTATGTGCATGAAACAGAAGTATTATTATTTGACCTAGTCTTTTGTCTTTAAAAAGTAACATTAAATAAACAAGTTCAGTCATAACCTGCTATGAAAAGTACCTGACTCATGTCAGTCTTATTAAAGAAAAAGGTAAACTTTTGAGAAAAATAATAGAATACAAAAAAATCTAAAAATAGGTTTCATCACCTCACATTTACAAAAGCAGTGCCCAGAACATATCCTTTTCTCTCAGCCAGGGCTGACAGAGTTGACTTAAAAAGTAAGTCCACATTACACTAGGGTTCCAACTACACATATACATTAATAATGTGCGTAAACCTAACACTACAAATAGACAGCAAATGTGGTAATGGTACATTAAGCATTATGGATGCACATGATTTACCCTCCTCACCTGCCACATTTCCCTCTGAGGTTGCCAAAATCCCCAACACATATTTTGAACTTTAACAAGGCTGAAAGAAAATCAGTAAAATCAAATCAAAAAAGAGAAGGCAGAATCAGGAAAAAGAAAATTATCAAGAAACAGTTACTGACTCACAGAATCCATCCACAACCTTTATAATTTCTTCAGAAAAAATAATACTTCTAGGAATTTTTTCCATATCATACATATCTACGCATTTCTGTAATGTCTTATTTTACTATACAAGATGATTTAGACATCAGATCAGTATTTGTCTCTTATGCAACAGTCAGTGCTCAAATAGTAGTAAATACTTAGTACAGGTAGTAAGCCATATAGCATGAGAAATCTCTGCATATCTCCTTTAAGCTAATTTTCTATCATCTATTGTTTAGCATATTAAAAAACAAAACAAAACCAAAAAACATCCAGAAAGACTCAAATGCTTTCCAAGACATAAGAAACATACCACTGTTACATTAAAATGACTGAAACTGTGAGAAGCCAATCTCTGCTGGAATGAGAATGATGAGAAAGGCTAAGAAACTTCTATGCACCAATCCACGCCATAAACCCAGACCCTTCTGTTCAAACATCTCTGGGTGTACCAGCAGGGACAAAGCTGATGTACTTTTAGGTATTCTGGGCTACAGGATACCACAGAGACCAAACAGTGGGTAGCCACCATTCACAAACCAGATGTACCTAGGAAAGGCTTGTAAAAAATCAATTTTCCCAAGGAAGAACACCAATTACTTCCTTTTACAGAAAGTGGAACAGACATACAGGGCTAAAAGGCTAGATAAGGATGACCATGTAATGGCAGGATTCAAGTTGAAGTTGGGCATCCTGTCCCCTTTCAGTCTCTTTTGCTAATTTTCTGCCTTATTTCACTGGTAATCACGGTTCTTTATATGCTTTTACCTTTGGCACAAAATTGTATTGAGCACTGACTGATACAATAAAATATATCTGTAACTACATTTCTGCTCACAGTTTTTATAAAAAATCACCCAAGTAAGAGAACGGGCTTACACACATGTTTTAAAGTTTGTGTGCAAGGATGCTGCAACCAGAACATGTGATTGAATCATGCTGGTGAAAGTCTGCGTGTGGTCACTCACTCTGGAGCTGGAAGACTACCTTTTCCAGACAGAAGGGGCACTGATCCTTGCTAGCAGGCCATTATACACGAATGTTAGTGATCCACATAGTGTTAACCTGAGTTGGCAGCTGACACCTGCTGCACCCAGGCTCTGCTGTATCCCTGGGCTGCAGGAAAACCCCAGCCAGCGTCTGGCCTTCACACAGCTCCTTCATGGTACCGGCAATTGCTTCAACAGCATGGCTTTGCTTTCCTCTAAAAGTCCAGAAAGAAGTTGTCATGTGATCATCCTTTTTGCAGAGTGCTGTTACAATCTCATAACAGTTTGGATGAGCAGGAAGGAAGAACCTCACACCACAGAGGGAACCTGTGCAGCAAGCTGTAGGAAAATCCATCTGGTGTCCATCTGATGTTGCACAAATGTGAGGTGGCCAACATCTGAAAGTGACTTATTCATGTTCCATAGCCTCCTTTTTGTTATATGTCTATCTTATTAAGCCTTTTGTTATCAGGTCACCGAGATCCAGAAAGAGCTGCACCGTTTCTCTCCTACGTTTTCACCTGCACAGGTGCAGAATTGAGGAGTTATAAGTGACTTTGCACTGATTAGAGTGAAATCATAAGTTAATCTGCATTTTTTTTGTTTCAACTTGTGTCAACAGTTCTTTAACTCAGTTTTTACCTCTGAAGCTGACAGTTAACTCATTGCACCTTCCACTGCCCCTTTGTTCCATCTAATGAGAGGAATATGCAGCTACCGCCCAAAATGGTATAGTGAAGAAAATTCCCAAGACTGCAAATGTGAAGCACTATGAAGCACAAAAACATTGCCTTTAAAATACCTAGGACACATGTGTCAGTCAGGAAATTGCTGATCAATAACCTAATAAAGCAAAAAGTAAAGGATCATGCTGCCTCCAGAAGTGCTAGAGCCAACTCAAAGGCTTTGAAAGACCCATCAAACCCCTCACACTTCGCTTGCTTTCCCAGTTATAAACTTATTCAAATAAAACACAGCCTACAAGTAAAAGCACTGGGTAGACTAATTGAAGAACAAAAACTGGGAAACAAAGAAAAAGCAAGTGGAAACTCCTCTACCTCTGCCTTGACAGCCTGCACGCCTGGCAGCAAGGCATGCCTTTAGTAAGACAGAACCTTTACTTTAAATATGTGCCATCAGGTCTATTAGGGAAAGCATCAATAATTAAAGTTAATGCCTGGAAACTGGCATCAGCTACGGGCATGATGACTCAACCTCTTGGAGATCCATTCATTACATTCAACTACAAAAGCAAGAAGTTATAAAAAATGCATGAATAAATCCTTTAAGTATTAACACACTGCTTCTTTAAATGTTTGTCCTGACCCAGGTGGCACTGCTCTGACTTTTTTCACTTAAATGACCTTAGATTATTGCAACTGTCTCCTGGGATTAAACAAATTACTCTCTGAAAATGTGTTATTGAAGGTCCATACAGACAATGCTCTCTGGCATTCTGTTTTCAAACTCATCACAAAATGTTAGATTTCAGAGCAAAAAATATAATCTTAGATTTAAGTATTTTGAGCCAGATATCTAAGTTGCTAACTTTACATCTAGGCTGGGTAGAACAAAGTAAGAGCAGCCCAAGAACTGCAGAAAAGTCTCCTGTTTGGTGCCCATAAATTCCACCAAGCTGAAGCTGGTAGACCTGGTTCTGCAGCAGATTTTTCAGCCAGGGATGCTGTGCTCAAATATCTTCAACACTGAATCAACAGCAGTAATAAATAAAAACAATTTTATGGGTTAAAAAAAAAAGAAAAAGTAATTGAAATAGTCACAGCTCTCTTCTATTGCTCAATCCAAGCTAAAAGTTGAAATCTGGATATCAAGGGAAATACATATTTGGATTAGGAGGTACATAACATAGCTCTCACTTCTGAAACTTGTCACCATCTTTAAACACTGCTATCAAGTTTTGTGTCCAGTTCAGTTCACACACTGTTGCTGTTGTCCTAGATTTTATAGGCCACCCACATATTACACATCTGAAGCACAAGAATTCCCAGTGGCCATTATCCTACCAGCTATATGCTGTAGGATATTTTTGTTTTCCATTATTCCATTCATCATTACAGTTAATAAAGGTGTTTTTTTTTTGAAGCACGCATATAATGCTTCAGATTTTTAAATGCTCTTTAAGTCTTTGCAAAATTCCAAAGCTGAATCCTGTGATACTTGGAGATAGGCTTGCCAGCTCTGTAAGCACTGAATTCTCAGTTCGCACTGAAACAAATGATGGCTGAAATGTACTGACCACATTCTTCCCTCTTAGAGTCAGACCCAAAAAGAAGTGCAGAGAGAATTCCTTTTCCACAAGCAGGCAGCAGAGCATATAACCAAAGGGGTCCTATGGCAATTTAATAATCCACTTCTGGTGACAGCAAGCATTGCATCAGAGTTAATTTTAACTAAGGTGAATGTAGCAATATGCACTTGATGAAAGTGCAATACTGCAGCACTTCCAGCAAACAGAGAACTGCTTAAAGTGTAGCTATTGCCAGAAGAGTGGCTGTGCAAGGTAGACACTTTTGTACCCCCAACATTCATTTTATGTACTAACTCAGGCATTTCCAACCCACTGCTCACAGCCCTCACACTGTCCACCCCACCTGCTCTGCAGCCACCCCCTGCCCCATGCCATCACGGTGGCAGCTTTTTCCCTCCAGCCAGCCCAGCCCGGCCCTGGCTGTGCACCCATTGCTCAGTGGCAGCCATTGCACTATCTACACTGCCTGGGCTGAAACTAGGGCACAAGGCATGCAGTGTGGTGCTAACCTGAGTGATGCATGTGCATTGTGATACATTTTCTAAACAGTCCTGTGAACAGCAAATAATGGAATTTGAGAACAAGTTTCAAGAGTGCCAAAACAAATGATCAATTTTTTAATTTGTGACTATATTTTCAGTTGACATAAATACATTACCTGCACATTTTCAAAAGGAATATGTAGACTTGCAATCAAAAATCTGACCACGTCTCCTTACCAGACTTCTATAAGCCCTCTCTTACCAGGGAGAAGTATCCCTTGCTTCACAGTCATGCCTCATTCACGTCACTGCTCTTTGGCAATATGTACGTTTATGAACAACTGTTCTCAAGGATGAAGCACAGAAAGAATAAAATTTCATCAGAAATCTCTGATGAGAGCCTTGAGAGCTCACTAAGGATTGTTACCACCACTGTCAACCGAACCTGCTTGATGTGCTAGTTTCACCTAAACAAGATCACATATCCCATCGGTTTTATAGTTTTGTTGCCTTCTTTTTTAATTTAAAAAAAAAAAAAAAGTTTTGTTACTTATGTACATTAATCATATTGCATATTTTATTAAGGCTGCTCCAAAAGTAGAGCCTTTTATTTTATTATATTGGCCAACAATATTAGAGGCAGATGCTGGTGGTACGGCAGTAGAGGTGGAATCTTCCCACCAGTATTTCATTCCATTTTGTTGCCATGTGACAGATGGCAGCAGAAGAGGAGTCTGACAAAATGATGTCTGACATGGAAGTGAATATGAGGCAAAGCTGTGTCACTGAATTCCTCCACGTAGAAAAAAATGGCACCCACTAACATTCACTGATGCTTGGTGAGTTTTAGTGGAGACCTAACAGTGGATGTGAGCACAGTGAGATGGTGGGTGATACATTTCCACAGTGGTGACAGTGACAGTGAGTTACTTCTGCTGGTGCAGATTTTTATAAGCATGGCACAGTAATTATGCTCTTTGTATCAGTTATAGTTTCCATATAAATAATTAAGAGGCATTACTTTTGGAGCAACTTTCAGAGATGCAGCCCAAGACAATTCCTTCTCAATCATGCCATTAATAAATTTGTGAAGGAAATTTATGATGAGGCAGAATAAAGACCACAGACATGAAGAAACCAGTCCCCCAACAGTTGCTTAGCATTTATTTACAAACCATATGAAGCTATATAGCATTTTATCTAGCATAATGGTGCACACACTGTTTTCTCAAATGGAGATTTTTAGTCAGCTTTGCTAGTGAAAAGTGTAACGTAACTATACACAGATTAATCTATTATATTACATGAAAAAGAGCAACTATATAATGATGGTAGGATATCTAACTTTGTATAATTTTGTTTCATAAAGCCTTAGTATAAAAGAACCCAAATTAGACCCAAATTAGACTGATGATTATGTAGCAAAATACTACAAAATGGAGAATTTACAGTAAACGACATTGCTTTAGGATCTTGGAATCTTTCTTTTGATTCTAACTCCCATCGCTAATATCTTGCCTGTGGCGTTCATTTCTGGTGTTTATTCATGCAAGAGGTGAGAAAAGAAAGCACTTACCAGATCCTCCAAATCCCAAGAGCTGAAAAGGTTTTTAGACATTTCTTCTGTAATCCATTACTTATTTTACCGTAAATAGACAAATTCTCACAGAGTTTAAATGCCTATCTCTCTCTTTATGAAACAAACCACAAGTACTGCTGACTCTATAATGTTAATAATACATAAAAACTAGATGGACATCTACCATGAGAGAGGAAGATATCACTCTCTGCTTTGGAGGGCATTTTCATTGTCAAAATATGCATAATGAAACTCATAAGGAGCAAAGAAAATGAGGAACATCCCTTTAAAATGGCTAAGCTACTGCTGTCTAGCTATGGACATACTAAACATCTTGAAAATATAACAGAAAGTGGTATTGTGAAAGTGTGGTTTTTTTTTTTCTTATATTTGTCAACACTGTGAGAGACACAAAGAAGACTGAAGACAGGCTTCTGGAGTTCTGGAGGATTTTCACTGTCCCAGAGTGAGTCTCCTAGTGCACAGATGTCTTTTAAACACAGAATGAAATAACAGTGTGGTTAGGAAGGGATAGAGATGTTGAGGAGATGGGTTAGCTTCTCGTTGTAGTTAGAGTGAAGACATAGCCTTTAGTTAGCTATTGAGACACATCTTCCAAATGTAAAGAAGTGCTTTGTCCTTAGAGGAAACTGTTTTCCATGTGGAACAATATCTTGGCTTTTGAGCTACTATGTGGCTCTCAAACTCAAGGTAGCTTCCTCCTGGGAGCTATAATATTGTGAGATAGGTGAAAGATTGTAGATGCAATGAGCCTCTAGCTATTTCAGTGTTAATAGTGGTGCACTGTATGAGAGCAGATGCCTATCCTTTCATCTGTAAAGGAAAACTGGGTGAATACTCTTGTCTTCCACATTATTATCTCATTCACACTACCCAGGTTTCGAATGTATTAGATGTTTCTTTCCATGGATGATCACATAAAGATTTTGACACTCCAATCATACAACCAGAAATACTACTCACCTTTTAAATAGCTAATACTAGGGGAGTTGATCCATAAGTGTATGATTCTTTATCTCAGAAGACAGGATGCTCTCTCCTAGTCATTCTTGTTATATGATTAAGTGGGATGATACTTCATCCTCTGTTCCTTTGAGATGTTCTGTCTCAAACAGACCTTTAAAATCATAAATTAATCCAACAACTTTGAATCTTAGAGTAAAACAGTGAAGAATTTCTTCCGGTTCAGCAACTATGATATTATCTGAAATTCAAATTCATTTTTTTAAAAAGGGGGGAGGGAAGGAAAAGAACAGTGTATGTGCTTTGTGCCTCAAGGCCTGTGCAGACTTTCCATGATCTCTACTGTGTTTTCCTCAAGTTTTTTCTCTGCCTGGATGGAGCTCATTCTTTTGTTTCTGCATTTATTTGTTTCTTTCCTTCCCATACATATACATACACACAAGAACTAACAGCACTGAAAAATGTGAACGCTGCTGAAAAAGATGAAAGGTGAAAACAGAAGCAATGTACACTGGGTGGCTATACAAACCATTACTTCCTAAGGATACTGTAGTCTCACAGTATATAAAACATGAAGTCTGTATATGCAGTACTAACTCTTTGCACCTATAAATACCCATTGAAACCCAGAGCAAATCTTTCAAGCAATAAAACTGTCTAGGAAATGGCAGACATAACTTACATCAGCACCATTCCATTCATTGTCTTCACTAGCAGTGGAATATCCTCCATAGTGAAGAAAAGTCAGTGGATCAGTTTTGCTTCCTCTCCTCCATTCCTGCCTAAAATGTTTGCGTATGGAACAACACTTATTATTTTTGTCTGTGGAGTACTCTGCAACACAGGAGATTATCATAGAACATACATTACTTTCACAGTTTTGGCAACAAGAAGAAACTAGATTTCTGTGTTTTGAGTAAGTTCTCTTCAAAAAAAATCCACAAAACCATGAAAATAATGAACACATTGCTAAAACTTGCAGAATATTTCATTTGACATTTACAAATTGAGATACATTATTGTAATGTAGCTTGGCCATTACTTGGAGTTTGATTTATCTTCGCATATATTAAATATTGACTTTTATTTGCTTAGTATTGACAAAAGAGTCCAATTCAAAATACTTAACCTTTTATACCCATCTAGAACCACTATTTGATTCCATTAAATAATTCTGTGAAGTCTCTCCTTGTCTTCCTGTGCATGTCATTAAGCACACTAATAACCAAATGTACTTCTGGGCTATCACTGAATACCACAAAGTGTCCTACAGATACTCTGCAGTGTTCTAATAGGGTCAGTAAGTTCCCCCATTTCTCCATTGTCAATAGAGATGAATCAGGTTTCTTACTTCAAAGTTCCCTACAGAGAACATTATCGATTATCTCTGGTACCTGGCACGTCATGATATAAAAACTACAGCTTTCATTAGAACAAGAATACGGTTGGTAAACAGCATCAGAAATTTACTTAGAGGGACTTCTGTCTTCAGGGACTCATCCTTTGGTTGAAGACTAAGTGATTTAGAAATAAAGAATCATAGAATGGACAGTATGACTTGTTCCTTATTTGTGATATATGTATATAAGAATATATATAAAGTCTTTTTCCTTACCTCTAAAAAGACTGCCATGTTAAATTGTAGTGCAATTGCCATACAAACTAGATCTTAGATTGTCTGCTGTAACACAGTAATTTATATATTTACATACTGTTTTATAATAAGCAGAGTGCAAGCTCTTGTGGGAGAGGGCAGAATACACGAAGCAACCTCAAGGTACCTTGTGAAGACTGTGAATTTAAACACTGCCTGCAGGCAGGCACTCACTGGCAAAAAAGAATCCAAACAAACTTTTTTTTTTTGGCTCAGCACCTCAGCACCATATGACTTCCACTGTAGTGTAAGAGTGAGTTGGCGTTCATTCAGCACCTTTTTTTTTTTCCTCATTGTTAGATCAGCCACTGCATAAGGAAGTAAATTTGCTTAAAAATCTCATTTGCCACATTTTCCTTCACCTTCCTCCCACAGAAAGCATACTATCCCCTATGTGTCCTATCACTCTAAACCTACCATTGAGTTTGTTCGTCTTTGACCATCCCTGATTCAGGTCCCCACTGAAGGTTTCTCTCACATCTGAAGCAAAAGGAGAGGGTGGACTGGTCTGTATCATCTGCTGCTATGCCCACTTCATTGTCTTGTGACCTGCAATTTGCTACACCTCCTTTAGACCATTTCATTGATAGTAAAGTGGTCAGAAGAGTGTTCGTATGTCCAAAAATCTAAATGGTCCCTAAGAGCAACCTACCACTAACTGAGTTAGTTGAACTGGAAATTATCACATCAGTGTGAGCTTGTAATGGACACATGAAAACATTTGCAAGTTTAAGAAAGGCTTGGTAGAACAGTAATTATACGGTCAATTGAATGTACTGAAGGAAAAATGGCTTGGAAAACTCTTGGTGCATAATGGAAGTGACATTTAGTTTATCATTCATTCTTCTGATGAGTGAGACAGTCAGTGCGACAATCTCTTAAAGGAAGCATCAGTATTTGTCAAGTAGTATACAGCAAGCTCATGCTTACAGAAAAGTTTTATCCTGTTTGTGCAACTAAATGGAAATTTATTAACTCTAAAACGCCTACTTGCTTTGTATCCACTAAAAAAATAGAATCTAGATTTCTTTGCTTATCACTGTATAAGAAGATCAGGAGTTGGATTCAATGATTGTTATGGGACCCTTCCAACTCAAGAAGTTCCATGATTCTATGATTCTGTTTGCTCCTTTTAAACTAAGATATTAAAACACCAAACAGTGCAGAAAAATATCTTGTCTCGGCATGTCCTTGCCCTGCCTAAATGGGAGAAAATACTCAGCAACCCTCTGGAGACCATCTTTGAATTAATTTGAAACTCTAAAAAACCCTCATGTATTCTAAAATAAATCTTCCATCTTGAATGTTCACTGCCCTGAAATCAAACAACTGTTTTCATACATGCTTAATTATATCATTTCATCTTTGCTCTTTCTGTTCCCCCTTTGCAGAATGTTTTTCCCATTAAAATAGGAGCAAACAACTCAACCTGCTTTGCTACTTCAATATAAGTAGTCACAGTTATCTCAGTGTACCAACGTATTTTAGTTCTGCAGTATTTATGCTTGATAATATATACTGAAGTGCCAAGTTTCCCCTGCGTACCCATATTGCCAGTGATCAATACTGTCATCTGCTCTTCCTTCATACCACAACAAAGACTGCCAAGTGCAGGTCCCTCAAGATCAGGAAACTGGTCTCAGCCAGATCAGTACTCCTACACTCAGGGCAGGAGTGACAGCTTCAAATGAAATAGTCTGAAATGTCAGAGCAATTATTAATGTTGCACACTACAAGCAAAAGCTCTTTCTTCTAAACAATATTTGCATAAATGCCATGGTTATGAATATCAGTATTGTCAGATAAATTATTTATCAGCAGAAATCTATTTTACTTACCTGCTTGCAGTCTTGCTGGCTTCTTTGCTGAAAGCAACTATTCAGTAAATAATAAAGCTTTTCAAAATCTTTGTTCAGAAACAAACAGAATATGCAAATATTGCCCATGCATTTATGTGGATTGTATCTCACTCTCCCCATGAGCACTTAAAGATTCTACAGCAGTTGTGGGGAAACATATTAAATATGAACTTTGCTTCAGAAAAAATACTGAAATACGTCTTAATTTATAGAACAGATTCTTTATAAAATACTGTGCTGTACAGGTGACACATAAAATAGTTTTATGGAATGTCTTCTTCAACAAATAAAAACAGCCAGCATCTACAACCTTCCACTATAAGCATCTGCTTTGTACAGGAGCTGATTTGCTCTCTGCTTGGTCTACTGCAGAGCTCAGGTCTGAAATGTGTTCAGTGACCAAGTAGAAACAGCCAGTTGAGACAATCTCTTTTTTTTCCCCCCATTATAGTGGGGGTAGTTAAACCCCTACTTAGACTAACAGAGGCATTGAATTTTCAATATCCCTAACTGAAAATTGGTTTCCACAAGCTGTGTTACTGATTTACTATCACTGAATTCTACAATAATAAATTATTTTAAATAGGATGAAGATAGTCATTTTACAGTGCTATAAATTCTCACTGGGAATTCAATAACAATTATTTGGAGTTATTTTCTTATACGTATATTCTTATATTTTGCAGGACTTTTTTATTTCAAGGATCTAGAACAAGGCAAGAAGAATGCAACATCATCTCTCCAGGTAGGGAGCAAGAGGTAGAAGTAAATGGTCAGGTTTTGTAGTGAAAAATGCTCGGTCAGGTCTATTGGGGATCAGAACTGTGACATGAGCTCTCCAAAATAGGACAAATGAACTGGAAAAAAAGGGAGTAAATAATGAGGTAGCAAAATGCATTGATGAAACAAGCTGATGGTGAGTGACAAACAGATGGAATTTTGCTGTACTGCTATGCTCGTCTGAGAAGTAGAAAAAGAAAATAAAGTTGAGAGAAATGTGGCAACGTGGCAAGACTGATCATTGACATAAGAAGAGGTTAAAGGGATTAGGGTCTTCCAGTTTGCAGATTAAATGATTAAGAGGCAGAATAAAAACCTAGAAAATCCCAAACAGACTGGAATCAGAAAATAACTATTTTTTATTTCTTATAAAATAAAAGCTATGGGTTATCCAAAGATACTATCAGACAGGAGGTTTAAAATGAACATGAGGGAATACTCTTTATCCGATTTATTATCTGAATTACAGAACTCACTGCCACAGGATGGCATGGAGGACAAAAGTATAAATCATTTTAAAATGAAATTAGATTATTTCATTGAAGACAAGTCTAGTGATGGCTACTGAACATAATGAATACAGTCTCGGTCTTAGAAAGTCCCTAAGATGCTGACTGCCATGAGTCAGCTACAGCTTAGAAAAGATCTTTCTACACAGGAGTGTAGCATAGAAAACAATATAACCTTTTAGATTATTTTTTGTGATAATACTCTATGCCACAAAGAAAGCAGGATACTATAAATAGGGGAAATCTCAGTTTTGTCTAGTATGGTTGTTCTATCTTTTTGGTATCAGAGCTAGTGATACCATATATTATGCATTTTACTAAGCAGAATACCTAGACATTACAAATATCAACCAGATTACCTGTAAAATAGTCACTGGCATTGAAAATAGATCTCTTCAAGAATGAAACAATCTAAGTTGAACATTGCCCAGCTCACTTCTGGACTCCAACCAATGTATACTGAAAAGAAAAGGTGTACAAGAATACTTCAATGGAAAAAAAAAAAAAAAAAAAAAAGCTTCAAAAAGGCTTGAACAGTTGTATGTGTGCTACATTTTAAATATGAGAACAGTTAATCCAATGAGATTATTCGTATTCTTCAAGGATTGGCAGCTGGAGGGAACTGAAGCAAAGCAATGAAAAACGCCAAGGAAGCAGGAGCACACGTGTTGCAGTGTGTACATTATTTAAAGCATACATTTATTATTTAAAACATCATAATCTGAAACATTATAGCCTCAGAAACATGACATCTATGCTTGCACATAATGCAAGGATGGAAGTGCACGCAATCACTATTCTCACATATCTAATTTTTTCATCTCTTGGTTAACATTGCTGAAAACTGTTGCAAAGCAGCTGCCCCAGTGGGCACTGAGCAACTCAAAATTCATGAAAACGGGCTGCTAAAGACATAAGTGGTCCCCTGGAGGAATTATGCAGGCAAATATTCTAGCCACTTGAAAATCTACACAAGAGAGAATGCACCCACACAAGTAAGAGCAATAGTTTGAGCTTTATCAGAGTGCTGCTCCAGAAGAAATAAAACTGAGGTGTGGATTCTCCGGTGTCCAATAAGGCATTAATTGTAATCACAGCTTTTCCTGTGGTGAGGACATTCACAATAGCTTTCACAGGCTTAGTCTGATGTCTGAGCAGGGAATAGCTCCCACACGTCCGGCGTGCAACTCTGCTACAAAATGAACCAGATACCAGACAGAAGCTCTCTGGAAACTAAGTTTAATTAGTTTCAGAATTAATTAATTATTTAATTAGTTCAATGGAACAACTTGATTCTGAAATGTTTTTAGATCTGGCAGACACAGTGACACTTCATTATCCTGTTGCAATATACTTCAATCATGTAAGGGGAGAATGTATTTGTTACTTTTATTGAGTGTTGTTCCCAGACAATTAAGAAAATGTTCCAAAAAAGGAGAGGAAGGGAAGGGAAGGGAAGGGAAGGGAAGGGAAGGGAAGGGAAGGGAAGGGAAGGGAAGGGAAGGGAAGGGAAGGGAAGGGAAGGGAAGGGAAGGGAAGGGAAGGGAAGGGAAGGGAAGGGAAGGGAAGGGAAGGGAAGGGAAGGGAAGGGAAGGGAAGGGAAGAGAGTCTCTAGCTTGGATTGACTGAACAGAGAATTTGAATTAATCTTCTAATCACCTTCTGACCAATGTAAATAATGCTTTTTTTTTTTTTTCCTCATGAAGACCACTCTTGTTTTTTCCAAATTTTGAAAAAAGTGTGCTGGAATGAAAGATATTGTTAGGCTGAAAATATTTTTAACGTTCTTTTAATACTTTAACATTCTTTGCTGAAAATATTTTTGAATGTGACAAAGCGCCGTGTATCTCAAGAAATAAAGTAACAGAAAAACTGTATTTATATCATTGTTGTATTATGGATACAAGTTTTGCCACCCATTTTTCTGTATCAATTACTCATATGGTCACAATACTTGGACTTCACAATTCAATCTTTGTTTTTTAAACAATAAAATATTAGTCATTTATTTACAGTTCTCATACACGTGTCACTTTGCACATGTATTTTCAACTTGAAAGGCCTATAGCTATTGTTTCTAAAACTTCCTTCAGATAATAACTTATTGAAAAATTTCATGTAAACTAGTATTTCCATAAATCCAGGTACAGCATATACTGCATGTGATAGAAACAGAGATGTCATTGCCACTTAACAGTACAGCAGCAATTTCCCACTGCCAGCATCATCAACATAAGCCTATGCTTGTTTTATAATGCTGCATGTAGAGGAGCAAGTAGAAGTGCAGAATCTTTTCAAGCTCTAATTTTCCAGTAGTAGAAAGGGAAACACTTGATTTCAGTAATCATTATGTCTGCAATATAAAATAATTTTACTCATGTTATTCTTCATGAATGGCTTTAGACAACAAACCAGAGGGACATTATCCATGATATTAATAAATACGAATTTGAATCAGTTAACATATGACCTCAATGAGGCATGTACACAGCAAGGAGAAAAGCTAGAAAACCAGACAGTTTTTCAGACTAATGTGACTAAGAACTCTGCACTCATCCTTAACAATTACATTCATTTGATCATACTTGAAATAAACACTGTGGAACTGAAGTAACTATTTAACTACAGAATTAGAAGTTCAGGCTTCTTACAGAAAAGAGGGCCTTGTTAGTTTCTAATTTTAACTTTTACAGATATATGTATTCTAATGGAAGCAAAGTAATTACAGCATAATTAACAAATTCCCTGCAGATGCTACATGAAATCATCAGTGTGTTTTTAAGACCTCTCTTAGTGAAAACAAACGAAAAAGGGTTCAAATGTCTTTGCTGGAGAATTTTGAGGTTGGATGTAGCTACCTGACAGTATGGTTCCTGAAGGTCAGATCTTGAAAACTTTCTATCTCCTCTACTACAGCAACTTTTCTACTAGCAGCATAAAATATTTTGGTGAAGACAATTTTATCCTTAAAGAGTGACTGTACAGATTCATCTATTTTTGCACAGCAGATGCTGCAGATGCAACAGACCTTCCAGTGGACAGAACTTGTGATTTTCTCCTCACAAATCACCAGGTCAACAGTAGTCAACTGATTTGGTTCTATGCCTTCTGCAATGTCCACTCACTGGCAGAGATCAACACAGCAAATCATGTGCAGGGTCCTGCTCTTCATGTCTATGGAGCAAAGATATTCCTGTCTTCATCTAGATCTTTACCAAGATCCTAATGGGAATAAAAATGATTATTGACATTGTGATATCTGTCTACAGAAGGAGAGAAAAGGGAACTATTAAATGTAATTATAGGAAAATGCTCACTATACATGTAAAGTAACATTTGCTCACTGAAAAGTATTACCCAGAGTCAAGACTCTTCCCTGCCATGAGAAGGGAAGTGGGGACAGGTGAAGTTACTGTGACCTGGATTATGAACTGAGGTACGGAAAAGACGTAAGGAGGTTGGGCTATACTTTTCCAATCTTTCTGCCATCATTTCCAGTTCTATATCAAAATTCTGACAAGAAAGAAAAATACACTGTAGTTTTATTTTATTGAATTTAGCATTAGCATGCAACTTTTTAAATTTAGGGGTGAAATGTAAGAGTTAAATGAAGACTAAGATAAATATTACTGCGCTCCCAAGTCAAAGATCTCAGAACTTTTCCCTGGATACCTATTATTTTCTCAATGCAGCCAGAGAACCCTAAAGAGGTCAGGTTTGCAAAGAGCCAAACAGCAGTGGCTGAGAATTCTTCTAGTGCTGCAATTTGGAATGGGGAGATTTCTTTCAGATCCAAGTAGTTTCTTCCATGCTCAGGACTCCCATGAAACCAAACAATTCAGAACTGCCTCTTGCCTTAATTATCACAAAATGTTTTGGCTCCACGAAGTTTAAGATCAGATTGTGCAATCTGTAATTGCTGAATCATTATGTTTCTGTTAATCATCCTTAGACTGAAAGCCTTTAGTTTATAACTGATTAAAGTTACTCTTTTACAATGTCGGCCACCTCTGAAAGCATTTGGAGTTGTGTCCGTCATTCCCTTACCAAGGTTTTGTGTGATGAATTGAATTCATTCTCAACAATGTTGTATTATATTTCTCCTCTAAGTGTATTTGACATCAACCTTTTTGAGTAACTAACACTACAAGAATACATAAATATCTGTGTAGAATAAAATGTATTTTATGCCACACAGCTGTCAAATATGTGCTCATCCCCTAAATACAATATCCATACAAATCATGTAGCTGTACAGATTCCCAGCTCTTTATGAATTTTTAAAAAATGGATTAGATATCCAGCAGAAGCTTATAGTGTTTTAAGAGCGCTCTGCATCACATTGGTGCATTGATTTTAAATATAAATCCACATTAATCTGAAGTAATTGACTATCTACATTAATAATAATGTTCAATTTTCATGAGGGAAGAGAATGGCTCTTGTGCCAAGACAAATGAAATTTATTACTAGAGACAACAGAAGTTGGGATGAAAATCATTATTAAAAAGTATGAAAAGGCTTTTGAAAGAATATCTATTGAAGTTGCTCTGGGTAACTCTTCAAGAAAAACTGTGTTTGTTAAAAAAAATACAAGTAAATAAGAACATAAAAGGGCAGTTGGGTTGGCTTCACAGCCTAATTTGTTTCAAACATATTTATCAAGATACTTATTGACTCTTGGTCAATACAACCCTCTGCTGGGCTTTTTTCCTCTATATTTTTATAAAACATGCCACCAGGAGTTACCGGTTTTGACACAGATGTCAAAATCCTGAACTAAGCTCTCAAAAGCTTCCAGCTGTGTAAAAACTAACATTTATTTGTATGCCTAGAGTGGCCTAAGATTATTTTTAATTTCCTTAACTACCCTTTTTTTTCACTGCTACCTTGAGGATTTTACACTCACAAAGAAAACTGTATGATGTTGAATGGAATATATGTGGATAACAAAATGCTGAATCCATCATGCCAGGATTTTATGCTGTTAATTAAATATGCCTCCAATTCATCACTGCATTGTTATATGCTTTCCTGAACACAAACCTAAATTCTTACTACATAGGTTAACTTACTGAAGGTCCTCATTTTTTTCACTCATAAATATGTACTATTCAATGTGTCGCTATTCAACATTTTTCATAGAGTTACTGCTTATGTGTATTTTAGGTTTCAACCTGTGTAAATTTCATCCATAAAATAGCATCTATTTACTATTCTATGAAAAAGTGGTTTAAAGGAAAGCTTTTGGTGGAATTTTGGCATGCTGTTGTATTGTTTTCCAAGCAACAGTCTTGACTGCATTTTCAGAATGATGAATTACAGTGCTCTGAATAAATTTGACAAATTAGAGCTTTAGTTAAATAAAATCCCAAACTCCTTCTCCTTCCTTTCAAGAAAAGAGAATAATGCTACTTTTTTTTTTTTTTTTTTTTTTTTTTTAATTGACTAGTTACATCACTAAGGAAAACAATTATATTTGAGTTTTAATGCTATTTATCAGAATTGATGAGATCTTAAGTCATCCTCTGCTTTAGCATCCACATATCATGAAGTTAGTATAGCACTCTTTTAATGGGATCACAAAAGGAATTCAGGAGAAAAACAGTGCAATTTAACCAACTGCTATCTTCCCATGTGTATGTCCACTTCTACTTTAAAACTGAACCAGTAACTCCAGCTGTACATCACTGAATAACATTTCTGCATGAAACAGTGTTACCTCTTTTGCTGCTTACACTTTTCTGCACAACTTAACTACTTTTATGCTTCACTGCACAGAGATCGAGGTTTCCTGGCTGTCAAAACATACCAATAAGTAGACATGGCTTGGAGTCAGATCTTTTAGGTAAACATCATTGGGAAAACAAGCCTGAGAAAAGCAAATCATTGAAAAAAGTGAAAAAAGTAATGATCATTCAGAATATTGCCTCATAAATCTCTCTACACAACCAGGTCCCTGTAGAGTATGAAATGGAAATGTTGAAAAATATTCTAAAACCTCATTTGAGATGTTAAATACGCAGTCAGGAGCCCTGAAGATGTGAAGAATACTTTTGGACAATGAATTGAGTACAAGCTGAGAAAACCACAACTGGCTGAAACCTCAAACAGAAATAGCTAGAGCAATATAAATCCCCATATAAATAAAATAGTAAATAAGGTTTTTCAGCCTAGGTTTGTTTTCCTTCTTTCCTTTTGTTTCATAACATTGTCAAGCAAGGAGCAATGCTCCAGTGAACACTGCTTTATAAGGGTGTGGTACTTGCTGGGAGTTTGAGATGTGAGAACAAATGTACACCTCCAGAGTGCTTCATCATGCAGAACACAGCAAATTCCCACCTGTTTTGAGCAGAGCTACTGATATGTTTTTCATGCCTTATTCCAGTCAGCAGGATATGGTCAATGTGCTTATTTTTAATAAGGAAATGTCACTCTCGGCTCCTGAGTTGCCTTTCTTGGAGGACAGCCCCTCTGCTACTGATGGTGGAAGGATAACAAGGTAGCAAATTGGTCTTTTCTACATTGCCTTAGCCCAGTCATTATTTGCTTCCTAAGACTGTTTTCATAAATGCTAGAAGTTTATTCATTAAAAACAGTTGCAAACATCATTGGTAATCCTTTCATTTTTGTGAACAGAAAGCATGGTGACTGTTGTGCTGCTCAACTAATGGCTACTCTGAAACCCACCAAAATTAAAGGAAATCTTATTACTGACCTAATGGGTTTTGGATCAAGCCCCAGGGTAATCATTTAGATGTATACACTAATGCACATCAGTAGATACAAAGGAATATAAAGACTCATCATAAAAACTGCTTCTGAAGCTGTTGAATTGCTTTTTCCCAGAACAGTGAATCTGAGAAATAACAAAGATTAAAAATGGTGAGATTTACCTATTAGGATCTGCTACTACATCTATTAAAATTAATGTCCTGTATACAGTAAAGAAAAACTGTAAGTTTGAATGCAAATGGCAGGGCACAGAAAGGAACAGGAATAATTAATATTTGGCAGAAAGGTCTAACACAATTCCCTGATGAATATTTCATTTTGTAGAGAGGGCCTTTGTAGATCACAGTGAGACTGCTGTATGGGGTATGCAGCTTCCACAAACATCTGTGATGTTGACAGTTAAAAAAAAATCCATGTTAAATTGGATTTAAATTGGTTTATGGCATTGGTAACAAAAAGTTTTACTTGTTCTATCTGTAAATATAGTGGGAAGAGCTCAGGTAGGGAGGGCTGACAGTGGTGCTTGACAGCAGGAGCAGAGCCTGGTCCTGGACCACCATCCATGCGCCCTTGCTGGCTGGGTAAGTTACTGCCTAACTGTTGCCTTTAAGTTACGAACTGTCAGGGTTTTGACTTACAGTATTATGGCTAAGATGGAACAGAAACCTCATAGATCAAAACATCTGTTTATCTTCTATAACACTGTGGCAGCATGGCTTTTTCTACTCAGTAAATAATGACACCAGCAAAAAGGCATATTAAGGTGAAAGCTCTTACTGACAGTTTCTGAGTAGTGTTAAATTTGAGTCAAATGGGAAAGCTTCAATTTGCAGAACAGAACGATTTCCTGCAGTAGTATGATTTGTGTATGCTTCTTCATACATGCTTATGGCTATACTCACCTGCTTTCAGCTAAACCCCAGTTTGTGTGTGAAATAAGAGGGACTGCGTGAGTCATAAAAAGATCCTCTAAGTCCTTAAGAGTTGTATGTTTCTGAATATGAGTGGGAAAAAGAAAGAGAACAGAAGTAACACCAGAAGAAAAGCAACAGGAAGAAACAGAACAAGGAAACAAAAACAACAGAAGAATGTGTAAGCAGGGAAGAAGTACTGTGCAGACATTGCAGATGCTCTTTACCTTCTGTAAGAATCATCCTACAAAATCTGTAATATGCTGGTAACCAGACATGGAAACATAAGAGCTGCCTTTGTGCATGCTGGAAAGGGAGGATTCCTAAGCCTACTAAGCCTTACTTCCCTCCCACCCAAGTCAGTAAAATAGCAGAGAAATTGGAAGAAAAAAGTTATTTTGTGAATCACCTCGAAAATAGGGCAGATGTTTCTCCACAATGTAATGTAATCATAAAGAGAGAAAAAAACTAACTATAAAGCATACAAAAGATAAGAAAAAAACGTTGATTGTCATTGTCCAAATGACTACAGGCCATCCCACTGTCAGCTCACCAGAGCTTTCCCGCTGTGTTCTCATCAAGAACAACACTGAATTACAGATTTTCCTGTTTCTTATTAAAATATTCAACATTAAAATCATCACTGTAACATCTCTTTACATACTCAGTGTGGTCACTTAGTGTCCTGGTGTAGCATTTGAGAATGTACTAACGCATACTGCAGATGTAATTTAATCTCTTTAATATTTTTTTTTTTTGAAATGTAATTTGATTTAAGAGGAGATACAAAGAAAACAGTTACATCACAGCATAAGGTCTTCCAAACACTTCTGCCTATACAAGAATGAGGGAGATAAACCAGCAGCTGTGCACCCTTCAGTACTGCTCAGATAGCAGCTGAACAGCCCTGCCCCAGCGGCCAGACACAGCTTTCAGTACAGAGCTGCTAAGGTATGTGCTGATACCAGACATACACTGTTAACCAGAGCAGCTTAACATCAGTATTGCAGAATATCCCCAAAGACAAAAATAATGGTAATGCATCAAACCAAAAAACACTCCTGTGAAAACTGAGGCAAAATGACTTAGAGTTTGATAGAATTCTGAAAAAATGAAGCCTAATTCAAAATGTCTCTCTGATAATCCGAGGAACATCCAAGAGGGGAAGAGCAGAGCTCCACATAGCCACTACCTCAGCTCTCTCAGTCACTTCCAGGATGCCAGTGCCATGTAACTCACCATCCAGGCAGTTTTACTGCCATCAGCTGAACCTCTCACAAGGGAAAGCTGATAGATAATTCTTCCAGAGCTGAAGATACTTTTCTGAAGGTACTTTAGCATCTCTTCATCTATTGCTTCAAACCTGCACAAGAACAACCAAGTATCAGAGATGCAATGTGAGCTATAGACCGAGGGAAAACCAGGTTCTCCATGAGGCCTCTGGCACTTAGTACTGGCACTGACCTGACTGTGATGCTGGTAACACCAGTGGTGAGGAACCGAAGGCCGCAGGCTCATGCTTTCTGATAACATATATCCCAAACCTAAAGCTTAGAGTAATATTGCTTTCCCAAAGCAGAGATGAAAATTCATCAATAGATTCAAGAACCACAACTATCTCTCTAAATACATGGGACCAAAAAGCCCATGCAATATATTTAGTATCTACAAGACAGGGTTATTCTCCCTAGTTTCACACCTACACAATGGAGGAGCAGTTACCTGCTTTCATTCACTTCATATCAGCAAAGAACCTGGATGTCTCATGCGCTGAACTATTCTAATAATATTGGAAAATCCTCATTATTATTATTTTCTTTTTTTTTTACTCATTCAACTTTTACATGCAGCCGGGAGTTAAAACTCTAAAACAGGCAACTGCAGATCCATAAATTAGAGGAATAAATGTACACCAGATGCTACCCACCCACATGCAGCGTGGCAGAACTGCTACCATTTCCAAAAACGCTCCCATTGATGTATCCAGCCTCTCATACACGGAAACACACCTGCGTCCCCTGACTGCACCCACCCTCTGAACACTCCTGTTGCACGGGTCTTTATGCCCTCTCATTTGCTATATGTAAAGAGCAGCACGCTGTAATTTCCCCCCTAGCTGCAAACAACTGCACCGCCGCTCGCCCAGGGGCCGTCCCGGGGCGGGAGGAGGCGGGGCGGCGAGATGTGCCACCCGGACGCTCCCGTGCCGCAGCCTCGCGGCTCTCTCAGGGCTGCGGGCCGGCAGCGGGGCCCCTCGGGGCTGCGCCCGGCGATGTCCCCCCGGTGGCAGCCTGGGCGGCCCGCGGCGCGTCGCTCGCTGCCGGGCGTGTGCCATGTCCTCGCTGGTGAAGGAGGACCTGGCCAAGAGGCTCTTCGGGCCGCGGCGGCTGCGGCTGCAAGAGTTCATCGAGGTGGAAGGCTCGGGCGCGGAGCGCTGCTACCTGTGCGCCGCAGGTACCGGGCTGCCTGCGGTGGGTGCGGGGCGCGGGGTGCGGGGTGCCGGCCGGCTCCGCGCTGCCCGGCGGCGGCTGTGCCTGCCGGCGCTGTCCGGGCTGCTGTTTCCTACTTCTTCCTGAGAGCATGAGCTCTCTGAGCAGCGGGGAGACTCAAGGATCTCCGCACAGCTGTTGGTGAACGTGCGGGACGTGGCAGCGCTCGGAGTGATTGTTGGAAAGAGAAATGCTCTTTGCTAGGAGTTTGTTGTTTTTTGTAAAACAAAGCGTAACGATACATCCGCTTTGCAGGAAGTGTTCGTCATTTTAGAGCTTCTGTGCTATCTCCTGTCATACTTTAAAGTCCTGCATACTGCCCAGTTACTTAAGTAACGATTAACTGGGCTTATGGCTTAAACAAATACATGTTTGAATTAGTAATTAGCAAGAACCGTGATTAAAGCAAGACTGTGTGACAAAATTAATTATTTGGCTCTTTACTGAATTTGATTTCAAGTGCATGTGTTTCTTAGTGACTTTAGAACATGGTTCTAGGGCTGTTTGCGTTATGTTTTTAATTATTATTTTTTGTACTAGTGGAAGCTGATCGGAAAGAGAGAAATTCTCATGCATCTTGTGTTCAGGAAACATTCAGATGTTGTACCAAGGGACATGATTCAGTGGGAAATATTGGTGATAGGTGGGCAGGTGAACTAGATGATCTTGGAGGCCTTTTCCAGCCATGGTGATTCTATGATATAAGCAGTTGGGTTGAAGGGAATGCTTTTTGCAGTCTGTTTCCTCTTGATGATCAAAACACACAGAGCAGATAGAAATCATCTCTGTATTTCAGAATTTTTTTGGCCAATATGGGATGATGGCAAATATATTCTGTGAATCCTTATGTTTGAAAACATCTGGTGAATAATTGTATTTTACAGATTAACGGACATACTGAGCAAGATCTGTTCCCAGCAGATGTGATTTTAGTAGAAGAGATTTTATATTTTAGAACTGCAAAAATAGTTTTAAGATATGGATTCTTGAGTATTATAGAGCTTCTAAATGTACAAGAATACCAACCTGATTCATAGTTTACAAAACAATTTGGTAGAAGTGTGATTAGATTTGTATAGTAGAATTAAACAGTTTGGTGTTAAGAAACTCCCAAAGAGGAGAAAAAACATTCGCTATTTATACAATTTTAACTAAAAATTTCTTCCTAAGGTAGAGAAGAACAAGGCGTTAGAGAAAGCCTCTAATCAGCTTGACTGATTGATTGTCACTGAAGACATAAAGGAAAATGTATGTAGAGTATCCAGTATTAAACTCTCTTAATATTCAGGCATATTCAACTGAGTAGTAAGTAGAGTAGCACTCTAATTCTGAACAATGGGTTGCACTCATCTGCCAGCAGTTACTGTAATCTGCTGTGATTCTGTACTCTCTAAAATCTTATCCCCACAATACATCTTCAGTGTATTCCTCTGTATTTCAAATTAACATAAGAGAAAACAAAAACAACAACAACAACAAAAAACTAGTCAAACTGCATGTAGGCAAATGTTTCAAAGTTTATACCTTTTCAAATCTATATTAAAATAAACTCTTGCCATGGATAACTTCCTATTAACAATCTTATTTTTGTGCCATATGCCCAACCTTATTTCCCTTCCTTTTTTCAAAAAAGCAAATCTAGGTTTTTGTGTGAAGACAAGAGTATCCTTTCATTAAATGCTTTCTTTGTGAGCCCTGGAAGAATGCAAAGCTGAAATGCAGCTACATTTAGGAACTTTCACAAGTCTGCATTGATCTGCCTGAGAACAGTGGCAGACTAACATCAGACTGTTCAGTGGAATGGAGAAAATCCAGAAAGGTCTTCAATCCATGGAATCGTTAAGAAATAATTTGTGCTCTTGAGGGCACTGTCATAACCATTCCTGCCACAAGAAAATCTTTGAGAGTTCAATGAGTGAAATGGTAGATCTGAACTCATGTTATTTATCAAAAATATAGTTGTCTTTAAAATGTCAACTGAATTCAGGACCCAGTGATGTATCTAAAATGCAGGAAAATTAAGATTTTATAGGTGAAAACTGCCCACCCAGGTTTCACCACTGAGCAGAACGTGCTCCTGGCTTCATTATTCTTACTACAGCAGTTTCTTAAACACATCTGCCTCTGTCCTTATTTTGAACAATTTCTGTTCTTACATGAGTGATAGAGAAATGGTAGTCTGTGGGTCTCAGAGGTGCCTAGGACATCTATTTCTGAAAAGACTGTGGGCTTTTGGGTTTAGATTTGTTTTCTTCTAACTCTGAGGGAGACAACATACTGCTTCACAGGGCAGCAAACAAAATGGGAGAAAATCAAAGTGAAAAAAGCACTTTCTATGAGAAGCCTACTAGATGCATAAATGAAAGCATTGTTCACAGAAGGTGAACAATACACCTGTGATCTTTCGATTAAAAATCATTGGGCAACTATGACTGTTAGAACCAAGGGGAAAAAAACAAACAAACTAGTGGTGTGTGCTTCACAGCAGGCTGTTTGAGAAGCCATGCGCTGAGGGAATTACAATTAATTTAAACATTTTCCTCTTTTTAATTTGCAGTGGAAAGAAGCTGGATAATCCTTTGTTTGTCTTTATTTTTTAACCATCTTATAAAAAAAGTCAGAAGCAAAGCATGTTTTAACATAAATAAGATAAATCTAGTTGAGTTTCAGAATGGATTTTCAAAATTCCAGGCAGAATTTAGATAAGAAAGAATCTTGGTCCTTCATCTATAGCATCACATTATGTTGTCAGAGGTGACGGTTAGAGTGATTAGCTGCGTTAATCTCAAAGGTGGCTTGGGGAAGTGCTCTGCCCAGCAGCTGCTATGCTGGATGTGCAGAAGTTGTTTCAGGCTGCAGTGCTTTTCACACTAATTGTTTCATGTTAAAGAAGTCTGATCTTCTACACAGCACTCAGTGTAATCAATTAATAATGGTAGTTATCACAAGGAATGTCTGCACGCTCTTTTTATTCTCATTTCCTGTCTAAGTCAGAAAACAGTTATTTCTACAAAGATAGCACTGAGCAATGTGAGGCTTTAAGAAGTATTTTCAGTGTTACTTCGGTTAAGTGACATAAATACATTTGATAGGGAAGTGAGAGTTTTGTTTAAAAATAAGTCCGTAAGAGAACTTCATCCTCAGAACAGAAAGCAGTCATACTCACAAGAGCCTTGGTAGTGATTTGGCAGTTCTCTGACTTCAGTACCCCCAAGGATTCACCATCAAAGTAATCAGGATACGTGGATTATCCCCACGGTTCCAGTGCTGGAGTTGGGCCTTCACTGCACTGTTGGTGAGTTCAAACCAGAGGCTTTTGCAGTGGTAAGATTGCCTTTTCACAGGATAGGGAAGCTAAACACTCGATCTGTTTAAGACAGATAGGTTTCGTAGGCTGAGAACACTGGCCTATTTCTACTCTTACTGTCATTTAAATTTTTATTTTAAATGAAGTTTAAGTATTTTATTATTAGAACTTTGGGGAAGTATTTGCTTGCATATCATAATATCATAACTATTTTTGTCTTGCAGTGTCTAAAAGTGAAGAAGTAGAAATATGTATGGTAAAACACTTTCGAGATCGAGAAGAGAAATATGAAGTAGTTGAAAAGTGGTTTTTAAAAGATCTGGAGATGATTGATGGAAAAGAAGCAGATACTGTAAGTGTTATGTATTATTAAATACACAGAATATAATTCTATTGTGTTGCAAGTTGGAATACAAGTATTGAAATGCATTTGAAGGACATTATCTGATTATCTTTTTTTTAACAAAACAAAACAAAAAGCCTCCATGGTTTTTTGAGTTTATTGCATGCGAGAGGGTCCAGATTGCATTTATATTTATATTTATATTGCTTGAGGTGTGGGGAGAAAGAGAGATTTTCTTGATTATTTTAATTTTCATCTCTCCTGTTGAGATCTGAGGGACAATCTGGATGTTTTCTCATTTGTTCATTGTAACTGGGAACAAAAATTCACAACACGCAATTCCTGGTGTAAATTCGAATTGAGATCAGTGTATTTGAAAGCATGTTTTTGGAGACTCCTTCCATTTGAATTTAGGATCTTGTTGTTTGTACAACAAAGAGAATTTGTATCAATATGTAAAACATCATCTTTCACGTAATTTAAATTTCATTCACATTACTTGCATCAGTTGAATAACTGAATCAAACAGCTTTGGCTAGCTATGATTGATATTACTGCTAAAAAAGTCATAATCTCTCAGATTCAATTACAGAAGGGTAAATGAGGCTGCAGTACAATATACAATTTTATACAAAACACCAAAAGTAGAATTAAATTCTATTTTACAGAAGCTATAAGAGTGCTTTGAAGATAATGTCTTACTGTAGATAAAGTGTTATAACAGGCATCCATGCATATAAAATGTCGTTTCGGAGAAAATTACTTTTTTACCTTTCACGTTTCAAATGAACATAAAATAGAACTGAGATTATATTGTCCTGATGACATAGAAATCAAGAGCCGACAAAAGGGGCATCAGAGTCTTGATTCAAGGAAAAATGACAGACTCCAGTTGTACTCATTCCATCCTGACAACTGTTCTCTTTTCAAAAACTCTTCCACAGCTCCTGCATGGGCAACCAGCCACAATCTCTGCAGCTGTCTGCAGTCCCTTGTGCGTTGCTCTCAACTCTAAAACTAGAAACCTAAGAGACTGTGGAGGTGAGATCAGATTCAGAGTATCCACGAATCACGCAAACTCTTTGCAGTTTAAGCCAGAGGGGAAAATAGCCAAAGCTAATAATATTTTATGTACTCTCCAAGTTATCTTGCAGCTGGAGATGTTCCTATCCCTTTACCAGATAAGGCAGCCAGAATATTACTTATTGTTTGCCTACATGGACTCATTCACTTTCAACTTTTTTTTTTAAGGTTTCTTTTTCGTTTGTTTTTAAAAAACTCAAATACACTTCAGAAATTATTCAGCCTTCCACAACTAGGATGTTCAAAATCTTATTTTTGATTACAGAAAAGCATAGATGAGCCTCAGACTCCTCATTACACAGTGATTAGCACTGATATAAATATTCATCATATTGCTATTCATATCCATGGAATTTAATACAACTTAGCTGTTGCTAGTATTAATTGTGCCAAGAGCTTGAAAGCACACAAAATTACAGTTTGGGCAGGAAGAGCAATCAATATTCTTCTTCTGACAGGCAAGTCAGAAGGCAAGTGTGTTTTAGGCAACATGACAAATTGGTTCACTTCAAAACAGCATTGTATAATCACAATAAAGTGCAGTGTCTTCCTTAGACAAACTCTGAAAGTTTTACTTAGGCAAAACTCCTAGTGGCAAAGAAAGGCAGCTACTTATAAACAGTTAATTAGTAAAATTTTACAAGACTCTTTAATAGGAATAGCAGAAATACACAAAGTCCATAGCTAATACTTTTTTCCATAAAACTGAGAAAAAGAAACCCTAAAAGTAAGTAAACAGAAAACAAGAAATTGCCATTCTGATGTCTATAATGCATGTAATAATTTTGTTCTCAATTTTTTTTAGGATAATCCGTATTTTGATATGCACTTCCACAAAGTCTACAGTATGGAGGCATACAGTTGTGCATCTAAATATACCTTTGCTCGAACGCTAAGCTATCTGAATGAAACGTATCTTAAAAAGGACTTGAAGATTGTGAACTTTGATAGCACCTACCTAAACGATGATTCGATCTGGTCATCCAACAATAGGGATTGTTTAGTACTTATGAGAATATGCTTCTATGCTTCCAACCTTTTATGTCTCTCCTTGTGTCCTTTGTCCTGAAGATGTATTTTATAACATTAAGGAGACTGGTTGATTTTGCTAACCAGCATTTTATAAATTATCTGATGAAAATAACAATAAATGATACGTGATATCTGCTTTTTAATGTTACCTATAAGTCCACAGAGGAACCTCTTTTTTTTTTAATATCCATCTGACCATTAATTTGTATGTATTAGAAGGGCCTTACTGGCAAATAGAAATACATGAGGCTTTCAAAAAAAAAAAGGACAGTGATTCCTAAGTTCAGTGGTGGTTGTTAATGTAAGATAAGTATACCGTTTGCTATATGTTCATAGAGGTATAAATCATTTTTCATGAATAGCTAGAAATATTGGAAAATATTTTAAGAGCATTAGCAGTTCATTTACATCCTAAAGTAGAAAAATAAAGCAAGAAAAATGAATTTTGCACAAGAATGATGCATGTTTTCATTTTTCAAATGTGTTGAAATACAGAACTCTGTTAAAGAGATCACACCTGCATAAATACATGAATCAAATACTCATCCTGATGAAGTATGGAGTTTTGCATTTGTGTACTGTGGGACCAGTTTTTACCTATGCACTTACAGTGATTTTTCCTCCCGAATATCAAGTGCTCCCTTTGACCTTTCCATTACTTACGATATTGTCATAGAAACATAAAATGGATATTTTCAAGCAGAATTATTTTATTTGTCAGACCTTTGAAAACTTTTTTTTTTTTTTACATCACTAGTGTTTCTTTCTTGCAACTTGTTTATGTACATGAACAGGCCTGGTTAGGGAATAGCACCTATTTATGTCTCTTCTCTGCCTCAGGACTAAAAGTTAACAACATTATCTCGCTCCAATTTATAGGAGGGAGAGGAGGTTCTTTTATTATCTATACACCCAGCGTGAGATTAAGAAACAACGGTTCAAATGTTGGTCTGACCAGTTTATTAAAAATCTTAATTAGGGAAATGTGGAAGGGGAGGACGGACACTATTATGAATTAGGGTAATGGGGAAGGGAAGGAGGGTGACAGAAAAGAAGAAGCAAGGAGTCTTTATAGGAAGCAAGAGGGACATAGTCACCACCATGGATCCAGCGAGGTTCGTAGTTCAGTCTTTGATCTTCAGTAGTGGTGGGTCGTCAGGCAGAGTTGTTCTATTGATGACAGCAACGAAGCACGACGAGGATGGCCCCTTTTCAATGCTTCAAAGTGGTTGAGTCAGCTCTCCTTTGAGTGGCAGCTTCTGGCTCTGGGATCTCAGCAGAAACTCCTTTGTTCCCATCTTCCCGGCCTTGCCAGTAGATAAGAGGGACCAGGGATGCCCATCTGCATCCTGTTTCTCACAGAACACGATGGTATTGTTCCCCAATTTTCCCACACCTAGCTGGAGCTGTTTAGTCACAGGCCAGATCTTCCGCCAGTGAACACTCCTGAGCACTCTCATCCGCTCTTCTACAGAGCAAGCAGCTCTGGAGGAAGGGGCTTTCAAATGTTCCCAAAGCGATATCAATTGTCACACGGTTAGCACCCATCACTTGCCTCCTTAACAAATCATTCAGAGTCTTATCACAAGAAATACCTCAGGAAGCAAGCTTTGAGCCAAAAAACAAAGAAGGATTCACAAACATACTACTGGAAATCCTATATGAACAGTAGTTTTTGGCGTTTAGTTACAATTACTTTGTAGGTGACTGATGGACTTCTCAAAAATCATAGAATTAGAATTATGAGAGTAACTTTCATCAGTGTCTAGCTACGTTAGCATATTCAGTGCACTACATAAATGTGTGTTAGTATTTACATTTGCATTGAATGTGGGGTGGATTCTACTGAATGGTTGGGAAGATCTCACCCATAACAGAAAAATAACAGCTGGACTTGTGACAGTATAATATTACAGTAGAAATGCAGGATGAATTAAAGCTGTATTGACCAAGAGCTGAAGAGGAACAATTTCAGCAAGAGGCACAGTGATATTTCTTGGTGTCACCCAGATGATCTAGCTGGCTACTTCCCCCCCCCCCCCCCCCCCCCCGAGACAACAGAGAAAGCAATGCCATCCCATTCTGTGCCATTCTGGTCACAACTTCCTGCAGGAGAAAATTCACTTTCTCTATTGGCAGCCTAGAGAGTACAGAGAGAGTAGCTCTAGATTAAGCCAGCTAAGTACCAAAGTTGATAAATGTAAATAGCTCCCAGAAAATCACAAGCTGATTAATGTCCTCTCTGAGTAACTGCCATCATGGTTTTTTTGTGGAAGGAGATCATGACTTGGTCTTGGGAGCCTTTCACATGGACTCCCACCTTTGAAAACATTTGTGCAAATGTACTTTGGATTCAAAGTTGAAATAAAATCAAATAAGTGAGGGTATATTTGAA
Organism: Tetrao urogallus; assembly: GCF_951394365.1. NCBI lineage: Eukaryota > Metazoa > Chordata > Aves > Galliformes > Phasianidae > Tetrao > Tetrao urogallus. Next base: position 45,095,301 of record NC_136817.1, on the reverse strand, counting down.
AAACTGTATAAAATGTACAGCTTTCTACTTTTCTTTTAAAATGTTAACCTACTGCTTGTATATAAAAAGGCCATATATTTGATTATCTTAATAAGTTACATATTTATTCCAGACTTGTAAATTACACACATTCTAACGCAAAATTTAATCATTATCTATACCTTGACAGTTGTGAAGGCAGTTTACATGGATTAACACTAATTTTCAGCAATTTTTGAAAACTTACAGCTTACATTTGTCACTATTTAGGTGTTAGAGAGAAGGATTGTATTTGTAATTATTGTTTATGAAATGCAGTTGTTCTTACCAGAATGTCTTTGAGGTAACTCAGTCCAGCATTTGATCCATCATTACAAAAAGTATTTGCCCAACATCCAGGCTGTACAAAGACATTTTACAATAGCATGTATAAAGCAGAACATAGTTATATATTGTGCCACGTTGTCTTGTTTGAATATATTATTGTAAAGTTAACAGTGTTTTCTGTGAAGTCAACAAATTCTTTGCTTACTTGGCACAAGGAATTATTTTATGGATGAAAGAATCATTCATATGGTAATAAAAAAAGTAGAATCTCTAATAATTGATACCTCAGAGCATTCTTTTGAAATACAGCTACAATTGGTGACTTCCGGATCTGTTGGTGCTATATTTGTCTCATTTTGAGTGATCATTTTGATCTACTTCTGGGTGCTGGGAGGAGATCTGCAGCTGAAAAGGAAGCCCCAGGAGTGCTATAGAAATGAGCTGGCACTAGTCACACAATCACGTAATCATAGAGGTTGGAAGGGACCTGTGAAGATCATCCAGTCCAACTAAAGCAGGTTCTCCCCAGTAGGTTGTACAGGGAAGCATTCAGGTGGGTTTTGAATATCTTCAGAGGAGGAGAGTCCACAAGCTCCATGGGTAACACTTTCCTGTACTGTCACCCTCAAAGGAAAGAAGGTTTTCCTTACATTGCTATGGAATTTCCTCATATGATGCAAACATTAACAAAGGAGCTATAACATGATACAAGGGCTCACCCCCTCTCACTTTGGCTGGAGATTTACATATTGAAACAGGCAGCTCAGGCTTTTCAAAGAAACCCACTGCTTCTCTTTAGGGAGATTGTCACTGTTTGGAAGTGAATGTAACAAGCAGAGTGTAAATGAAACTCTCACAATATCCCACTGCATCTGTGATCCAACTTCTCTTTTCTCTTGCTGATTCTAAGGCAATAGAAGCTCAGAGGAGCCTTTTCTTCCACTTCCAAAAGTGTTTTCAATTACATTATACCTGTCCTGTGCTGTCTGGGCGTAATGCTATTTCAGAGGCAAAGATTTCAATCTAATTCCTGCCTATACTTCCTTTTGGTGCTCTTACACTGACTGTTAGGCATTTGACAAGTACTGTAGTTTTATTCTAACAATTTAAAACTGTGTAAAGAAAGACATTTCAATTTTGGAAGGGATGCAAAGTCGTTTACACAAGAGCAAATTCCCTTACCTTGGAGCCAGCTCACTTCAGCATCATGCATGTGGGAACTACTTGAGGCTGTCCCACTAGCAGCAGAAGCTGCTGTTTGAAGATCAGCTCTGCAGAGCTTTCCCATGGCATTTTATGGAGTGGGACCATGATCATCTGTGTTCATTTACGTGCCATATGTCTTCATACACATCTAGAAGTAAATGGTTCCCCATGAGTGCACACCAGAGCATCATCAGCCTTTCACTCCTTGAAAACAAAAACATCTATTCAATAACTAAATAGTTGCCATCCATTGCTTCCAAAAATAAAACTGAAGTGAAAAAGAGCCTTGTGCATTAGCCCTGTGCATCTCTCCAGCTGTTCTCCAGTTTGGTCTTCAGTGTGCTCTGAAGTTCCAGACTACGTACTCTTCACTAATCACGCTCTCTCTTGGGCGGCTGTTTACCATATCAAATGCCACTAACCTGGATGTGATAATGGTTTTCCTAGGAATTATTTGTTAGTAATAGAAGTGCACTCGTCTGCCTCGATAATCTGTAGAATTAGAAGGAATAAACGGTAGTAGCTTCTAAGCAATACAAAAATAAGGGGAGACCTCATTGCTTTTCACAACGACCTGAAAGGAGGTTGTGGTGAGGAGGGGATCGCAGGTGACAGGATGAGAGGTAACGGCCTTAAGTTGCACCGGGGGAGGGTCAGGTTGGATGTCAGCCAACAGTTCTGCTCAGAAAGAGTGGGGATGTATTGGAACGGGCTGCCCAGGGAGGTGGTGGAGTCACTGTCCCCGGAGGTGTTGAACGAGCGTGCAGATGTTGCATTTAGGGACGTGCTTAGCAGGCACTGCGGTGACGGGTCATTGGCTGAACCAGATCTCAGAGGTCTTTCCCGACCTTAATGACTGATTTGCGACCCTACGACTCACACCGCGCTGCCGCCCCGCCCCTGCCCGCGTCCCTCTGGTCTGGCACCGCCCTCCCTTTCTTGCGGGCCCTCCGCGGCCTTTGCGGCCCCCCGCGCCGGTAGGGGGCGCGCGCCTCGGCCGGACAGCCGTGCTGCGTGATCACATGGGCGGAAGTGAAGGCGAGGCCGGGGCTGCTGCGGGCGGCGCAGAGCGGTACCGTCTCGTCGCCTCTACCGTCCCGCTCAGCTACGGCGCTGCGGTGAGAGCGAGGCGCTACCGGCGTCCCTCGTCATTTCCCCTCCCCAGTCGTCCCCGCGCTGCGTGCTTGGGGCGCTCCCCGCGGCCCCGGCCTCTCGTCGGCTCGGGACGGCTGAGCTGTGCCTGCGGCCCGCGGGGAGCGGTGGCGGAGCGGGGAGGGTCGGGACCTGGCGCGATGCCGATGAATGTCACGTATAAGTGGCCTTGTTTGCACCGTCACTAAAGAGAGAAAGATACAGCGGTGTCTGAGGGCGTTTCTTAGAAGCTGGCTTGGTTTCAGTTATCCTAGAGCGTTGTTTTGAGGAAGCAGTTTTGTCTCCTGCTTATTCGGGGTTCCTTTGGGACAGCGGCGCTCGGGTATAAAGAATGTGCTCGTGCTTCATCCCGGCTCCGTGTGAAGGTTCTGGTGGCAGCGGCTCGGGGTTAAGCTTGCAGCAAAGGTTGGGCTGTGTGTCAGAGCACGTCGTGGCTGTCAGTGCTGAAACGGCGGGGTCTGCTACAGCAATCTGTGGTTTAGAACAGGAGGTAAAATCCTAAATCGGGAAGGAAAAGTGATGTTTCTGAAATGCGTAAGGTTGTCAGTACTTTGTGTGTTCATGTTTGGGTTCCTGCTGATGAGTAAGAAAAGCACAACCTGGTGCAGTTTGGAAACAGAAGCTTGGCCTGGCACTTGATGAAGGGGAAGGAATGTAGGAATGCTGTTGGCTAGCAGCTGACAAGAGTGTTGCAGAGGCATAGAGGTGTCACAAACAGCATTGGTTCAAATGCTGTGACTTCTGTATTCTTCGCAGTACTGGTTCCAGCTTAGCATGCTGGCCTCTGTTTTCTCAAAGCCTTTAGTTAGTGATATTTAAAATTGCCAAATTCCCTGAGCTGGGAGATGTGGTGGGACATAAAAGACTGTAGGCAGTAAAGTCAGTGTCCTTTCAGTTGCACTGGAAATCCTTTTTTTGTTTGCTGCGTGTTTGTTAGGGAGTGCAACCCAAGTATCTCCACGAGAAAAACAACCTAAAATGTAACTGCAGCCTTATGATGAAGCAGTACAAGTAGCATGCAGTATGTGTTGTTCATGTTCTTAGCACACTAGAATTTTAGGGTGCAAGCTGTATTGGAACTCTTTTTAACTAAAATCATTGAAACGTGTTTGTGTTGCCCTTCTTATTCCACCTGGAGCAATCTGTAATGTGAGGACCTGTTCTGAATTAGATGAATGGTATTAATTCCTTAGTAATAAGTAAGTTCCAAAAAAGTGTATTTTCCTTCTCCCTCAGATTCTCTAGACTCTTATGGGAATTACAGCGGCCTTTGCTGGAGAATCACCTGTTTATACTGAGGTTTCTTCCATAATTTTATGACTTTCTCAGGATTTTATTCTTGTTTAGTGCATGTTTAGTTAAGTGTCATAAATTAATTTGCTGGAAGAGCAATGTTTCTTCTGAAGAGAAATGTTTCTTCTGATCATGTTGCATGCATACTTCAAGTCACTGCCAAAGAAAATCAGAGCTACTAGTGAATGTTGTGTTTTTAAAGTGGAGACAAAAAAAAAAAAAAAAAGCAGCCAAAAAAAAGCAGTTGATGCGTCCCGCGTATCTGAACAGCTTGTTTTTCCTGCTTCTCCTTCTTCTAACTGTTTTCCTTTTTCTCATTGCTGTTTTTGCAAGAGTGATTCATTTGTGTGTTGGGGCAAGGAATGGAGGTGAACCCTTTGAACAGCCTCTAGTGTCACTTTCTTCCCCTCCCCATCTGTCTGCATTTCTATGTGCCCCACATCAGCCCAGAACCCTGTTCTTAATGAGGAAAAAAACTATGGAGTAACGTTGCTAGGACTGTGAGTGGCAGTGCAGTTTGTCTGGGCAGCGTGATGGTCTGGTTTTGTATGTGATTACATCACTAATGTTAAGCTGTATCTGCTGCTGCACAGAAAGGTGTAAATGGCACTCCTTCATCTCCTTGTATGCTCTCCTGCATTCATTGCCACAGGCTGTGAGAATGAGTAAATGATGGCTATTTGGTACCTGTCACCAGAAGTCATTTTTTTTAGAATTTGGTCAGAGTTAGGGTTTGAGGTAGCCATCTGATTCCTGGAAGAAATCTCTTTCATTTTTTTTTTCCTACATATACTTGCTTGTTTTCTTTTCTCTTTGTGAAATATCCTTTTGCACCCTTGGCAGATTGAGGAACACCATAAATAAAAACCAAAATGTTTTCCATTTCTGAGCTTTGTCCATATACCAAGGGAAAGTTGGCAAACTAGTCAAAGATCATAGGCTTTGTTGTTTTTTTTTTTTTGATTTTTTTTTTTTTTGACCTAGGTCTTCAAATGGAACTTTCTGCCAGGTACAATGATGTACTTTATTCTGCATTGCTGTGACAATTGATAGGCCTGTATGTGAGGATAGAGGGGAATGAGAACTACCTGCTCCATTTAGTAGTATGTTCTGGCAAGAGCACTGAAACAAGTCTTTGTGAAACTTCAAAAACAGAACAAAGAAACCCAAAGTTTCTAGACTTTAACAGATGTTTTGCATTAGGTGTGTTAAATGTCTGAATGCATTATGTCTTCATAAAATCTTTCAGTTGAGAGAAAATGACTGCAATCAAGCATGCTTTACAGAGGGATATTTTCACTCCCAATGATGAACGCTTACTGAGCATTGTGAACGTATGCAAAGCAGGCAAAAAGAAGAGAAACTGCTTTCTGTGTGCCACAGGTATGTAGCAATACTGCACTGTACTGCGTGTCTTTGCCTTTTTATTCAGTTACATTTCTCTTAGTTTTATTTACAACAGATGACAGCATTAATTCTTGCCCTGTATAAGTAGTGCCCCGTTTCTAATGGAGAAAATAAATTGTAGTTTACACTTGTGTTATTGCTTCTATTAAGAAAGAAGGAGAGCTCTATACTTTTACTCCTAGATCTCCATGCAATTTGGACTTAAAGATTAAAAACTATTTATGTGTGACTGGTGAGCTTCTGAAGCAGGCTTTATTTAGTGCTCAGAAGGGACATCTGTTAGACTTCTAGGCTGATCAGTGTAAATAAGATGCAACAAGGAGTGCTGGTAAGAATTCAAGGCAGAGGGCTCTGGAAAACCACAGGAACTGAACTCCCTTACAAGTAATTCTATTTGGAATTTGAAATACAGCAGAAAACGATGTCACTTTCTGCATTTTGAGATTACTCTTGTACTTCATTTAACAGTGACAACAGAACGACCGGTGCAAGTAAATGTGGTGAAAGTGAAAAAATCTGACAAGGGAGATTTCTACAAGCGGCAGACTGCATGGGCACTTCGAGACCTGGCTGTTGTTGATGCCAAAGATGCTGTTAAAGTACGTGTAACGTTTTTTTGGGTTAGTGCTTGGTTCAGAACATTCTTTTGGTTCCAAGGCAGTGCTAGCTTCCCTGAAACTAATTGCTTTAAATCTTAGTTTAATAACATATTCGTTTGGGATTAAGATCATACATTCCTGTGGTTATTATACCTGCATTTTCTTCCAGGCTTCTCAAGAATATAGCGCTGTTAAACTGAGTAAGTCTAGATATGCCCCAACAGCAATACTCTGAACATCTGCTTAGTTCATTATAATGGTCTCTCAGTGATTGTGCAGTGTTTTTGCTAAGAACCAATACACTTTTCTTTTTTCTGCCTCATGCCTTACATAAAATACTATTCCATTCTTAGTTGCCTTTTATGACCATCTTGCTATTGATACTGGGCTACAAGAATGCAGAAACATTTTTAATGAGCAGTATATAGGTTTGCAGGTGAGCTCTTAAACCTTCTGAATCGTGAAGTTGGAAGCTTGTGGAAAGTCTATAGTCTCGATGTGTTAATAAGCTTCTCCCCTCGCCTACTCCCTGAGCCTCCCTGAGTTATGTTTTGTGTTGTCAGTAACTCCAGCTACCCTTTTTGGCAACAGAAGGCAGTTAGTCATTTTGAGGACTGTGTTTCTGGGCAGGCAATGCTGTCAAATGTTTCTTTAAACTCTCACTAATCTCTGTATTGTATTATTGTTACCTCATCTTCCTTGAGAATACTGTATTCGTTACTTGTATTTTGTTGCTTTTTTTTTTTTTTTCATTAAGGCACATCAAGGTGCCAATGTTGGTGTATCAGCTCAAGGTTGGCATATGTGTAGTTTCATTTTATCCTATCAGTAATTAAATGTAGAAACAATCTGTGCAGCTCAGAGAATTGTTCGATTGTTGAGGCTGTAACATATCTTGTCTTTTGCAGGAGAATCCTGAATTTGATTTGCATTTTGACAAAGTATACAAATGGGTTGCAAGCAGCACAGTGGAAAAGAACACTTTCATTTCATGCATCTGGAAACTCAATCAGAGATACCTTAGAAAAAAAATTGACTTCATTAATGTTAGTTCACAACTTTTGGAAGGTAAATTTATACAATTTCTGTGATATCTGCATGTTAAGTGCACATTTTAGTAACTACTAATATGAAGTGGATGTACTGGGAAAAAAAAATTCTAACCCTTACTTTTTTCCTATTCAATTTTATTCCTTTATGGTTTTAAAGTTTTCAAATAAGCAAGAAGACTAGATAACTCATTTTCCAACAGAAAACTGGATACTGTAAATCTGTTAACTGGGTCAAAATAGTTGATTAATGAAATCCTAATATTGATGAGTTTATTGTATTTCTAAGATATCATCTTTCTGAACAGAACAAAATCAACCTGTGAGGCTTGGTAGTTGTGTGTTTTTTTTTTAAAAAAAAAAAAAAAAAAAAAAAAACTTCCATTTCTAATTTGCTGTGAATTATAAAAATACTTTTAAAAGTGGTGCTCAAGTAGCATGCTAAAATTCAGATGACGTTTTTCATCTGGTTTCTAAATACACTCTGTGACTCATATTAAATTCTGCTGGATCCTATCACATCTGAGTGACTGGATGCCAAAAAGACTTTTTGTCATTTGCTTGTGTTGTATTTGGTATTTTTACATTCACTATCTTTTAACAGTTAAGTTTCTGCTAAAATCTAGCAAGTAGATATATTTTGCATCACTTCTATCTGAACTGGCTAAGCTGAAGATTGATATTAAATACTGGACTGATTTGAGTAGGGGAATGTGGATTAGAAGTGTAAAACAGGATAGCATTTCTATATTTTGGTGTTGTCAGAAACTTTTTTATGGCTGACCTCCACCTCTTCAAGTTCTTGTGATATTAAACCATTCAAACTTACTTCCACTTAGAAATACACACTGTTCATGCTTTGCCTAGCTAACATTCTCTGCTTCCTTTCCCTCTGCTTTTCCATACCTTTTAATACTCCAGAACTGCCTAAAGTCACAGAAGGTGCGTAACACCTTTTTTCTTTATTCTGCTGTTTAAGCATTTTTTTCTTGAATAATGTGCTTTTTCACTCTTACTCTCTTTGAAAACAGGGCTTTAAATAACTTATGAAGTTAGTAGAGATAAGAGATGTTTCACATTGCCTACATAGTTTCTGCCTGGACTACATTAACATTGTATACAACATTTTTCAGTCATTAGGTGACTATTTGAATTAAATGCTGCAACAAGAATTTTTTTTCTTCAAAGGCACTGTTATGTAACTTTCCCTTACTTCAGTACTGCTTTCCCTGCTGTGCAATTTACCTTTGGATAAAAATTGTCTTGATGCTGAAGATGTATTTAACTTTAGTATATTTCCTTATGTTCAGTCTGCCAAAATAGTCAAATTTCTACCAGTCTTCTGCTTGCAATTGTAGAATAATACTGTTACGTATGATGTTGACTACCAGCATGGTAAGTGAATGAACAGAGACAGTATGCCCTTTTTTACATACAGTAAAGGAAGCTGGCTATTTGTATTTTACTTATGTTGCGTGATTTGAAAATGACCACTATTGAAAACCAGTTCTGGAAATCTTAATGAGACCCATGGAAGACTTGAAAAAAGTGTGCGTAGGTAGCAGATGCTTGTTACGAAAGTGATTTGATGGATTCATTTATTTAAATACTATTGAATGTACGTCAGTATACTTAAAATGCTTTTGACTTTCTGCTTTTGGTAACGTGTTTTACTTTCCTTCTCTACACAAGAATCAGTTCCAAGCGGAGAGAATCAAAGTGTAGCAGGAGGTGATGAAGAGGCGGTGGATGAATACCAGGAATTAAATGCAAGAGAAGAACAGGATATTGAAATAATGATGGAAGGGTGTGAATGCGCTATCTCTAATGCTGAAGCCTTTGCAGAGAAGTTGTCTAGAGAGCTGCAAGTTCTAGATGGGGTAAACATTTCCTCTGATGTACAGTGTGTCAGCATTGTTTTCTGAAAAAGTAGCTAACATTTTGCTATATGTTTAAACATACATCTTCTCCTAAACAGGACTACAACCTGTAGGTTATTATTCACCTTCCAGACCTTCTGAAATAAATTGCAAGCTTTCACATAAACAGGAGAGAAGATAAAAAGGATATACTCATGTATAGCTTTCATGAAGGTGGAAATGCAGGGAGAATAGACATTCATATTTATGTTCATAGGTTTAGATAGAAGAGTATATCAATATGCTTTTGAGGTGCAAAAATGTCTCAAAATCTTACGATATAATTTTCTGTACAGGCAAATATCCAGTCCATTATGGCCTCAGAGAAACAGGTGAATATCTTGATGAAGTTGCTGGATGAGGCTCTAAAGGAAGTGGACCAAATCGAGATAAAATTAAGCAGTTATGAAGAAATGCTTCAGAGTGTAAAAGAGCAAATGGATCAAATTTCAGAAAGTAATCACCTAATCCATCTCAGCAACACAAACAATGTGAAGCTACTGTCAGAGATAGAGTACTTAGTGGTAAGCAATTTTATAGTGTTTACTGTGCCTGTTCAGATTTGGTATAAATTTCTTCTAAGTTGCTACCCTCTTTGATATCTGTATGATCTTTAAATTAACGTCAGTTTGTTTCTGTTTTATTATTGCACTCACTTCAGTAAGCTTTTGTAATAGAGGAATTGTATTTATTGTTCTTGGTTTAGCAGGATAGCAAGCTATGACCTGATTTTGCTTAAGGAAATCTATTACTTTGTAGAATCACATGGATTTGGCTAAAGGTCATATAAAAGCTCTTCAGGAAGGGGATCTGACATCTTCTCGAGGCATTGAGGCCTGCACTAATGCAGCAGATGCCCTTCTGCAGTGTATGAATGTAGCTCTTCGTCCAGGTAATGTTTCTGTTAAACTACAAGCTAACATTAAATTTATTGTGGTAGTGCTTCTTTTCTGTGTGCTTTTCCAACCAGTCTCAGATGTTGTTTCCAAACACAGAAGGGGTTGTGACCTTTTGTCCTGCTGGTTCCCACATGCGGTATATTACAATATATGTTTGTACTCTGTGAATTCTTTTTGTTTTTAGGACATGATATGCTTCATGCAGTCAAACAGCAACAGCAGCGATTTAGTGACTTGCGTGAGCAGTTTGCACGGAGACTTACCAGCCATTTGAACAGCGTATTTGTTCAGCAGGTATTATTTCTTATTATTTTATATGAAATTTTCAATCCTAAACTTCTCCTGAAAAGGAACACAGTCTAAAATTGCGTGTATTTTGTGATCCTAACCAGCAACTGAACGGATTTCTGAGGTACCTTGGAGAGAGGGATTACTAAATCGCATCAAACTATAGTGACTACAGAAGTCTGTTAAAAAAATATTTCTCTGTAGTGGATTCAGTGTCTGTGTTAAGCAGATGTGTCATATGTAAGGATTTATTTTAACTTTAAGGTTTGACTAATTAAAAAAAAGTGTTAACTTTCATGGGTCGTGGAGGCTGCAAAGATCAGGGTTCTTGATCTCTGAACTTCAAAAGCTAAAAAAGAAGAAAGGAAATGTTTAAACCCCGATTTTTGAGCCTTTACTTAAAATATTTAGAGATCACTGTCATGAGTTTTGTTTCCTAAGGGCTGGATGTCTTTTCTTTTTTCAATCTTTTTTATTGCTTTACTGTTTCTTTTATCTCCAATTAGTTTACTCAGACCCTCCTTCAACTCTATAACAAGTCTTCCAATCTTTCAGTTCCAGTGAGTACATCAGCTTTCATACAAGCTTCTCCAACTAATTTTTTTGAGCTTGACTTACCCAACTAGTGGCTGCATCTTTGTATTTACAATAAGAAATCCTTCCTGATCGCAGAATATCAGACTTGCATCCTCTCTCAGTTCCAGTGTTTTTACCACCAGTGTTTATTTTCTTGATAGAGAAACTCTGATCTCCAAAGTTTGCAGAGACGCATTTTCTTTCAGAAAATTGTAGTATGTATATAACTGTACAGTGGTCTGAAACAATAGTATTTGTAAATAAAAGGTTAGTTTTTCTACATATTAATGCAGTTGAACTTACGGTTTTTGTTCATTAGTCTGCAGGAGATAGAATAGAGTTATGCTGGAAAATTGCATAGAAAATGGCATTTGAGAGTATAAGTCTGTTTTTCTTTTAATGGTAGAAAAGTGTTTCCTACGTTTTCTTCTGCAGAGAAATCAGAGTTCTAAAGCATGTTAAAATTTTTATCTTCAACTCTATTTTTAAGTACATTTCTCCCATGACTTGTATTTTGAAAAACTGAATGCAGGCCATCTGTCCTGGCCGTTAAATGATGATCAAGTAGAAATTATCCAATGCAAAGGCAATCATAAATGAAATCTGAATCTTAGATTTGCAAATGAAAGTGGCTTTTGAACAGAATGTCTTTTCTGATGATCTGCGCCAGGGATTTTATTGTTAAAAATGGCAAGAGATTACTATTATAGTGTAATACTGTATGTATTAGATCAAGTGCTATCAAAGAGATTACCAGTGCTATTAAGAATGAGTAACATTGCAAATTCACAGTTGTAAACAATGTGTGTTTTAAATTCTGGTACTAACGTTGACCTTATTTGTCTTCTGTATAAACTTACCCTCTGTGAAGTTGTTTCTAATCAAGTATTAATCAGCAGTTTAAACAACAACAAAAAAAAATTACTGCAAGATTAGACTGGAATAGTTAAATGTGATAGATGAGCCTCTGCATTAAGCTTTTTGAAGAGGGGGGAAAAAAAATACCTTGTTCAGAGGCATGGATTCAATTGTTGCAGATGTAACAATTTTTTCTATTTTCATCAAAAAAATTTTGTTCTGTTAATCTGATGAACAGACTAGCTATTTCTCAGTCCTGTGGTTTTGAAACATCTAAGCAGAATACTTTAGCATATGAAGAGTTGCATTATTTGTTTAAAATATGTATTTAAAAAAAAAAAGTACTAAAGAAAAAATCTAAATAAAATAAAAGTATCAAATCAAAATGGAAAATGAAGATGTGCGGATATCTAAGCAGCTGCTAATATCTGCTCTGTTTCAGAACAAAGTTGAAGAAGCAGTTCCAGTGACATTTTAGCCTAAGTGCAACAGTTTAGAAGTATAAACTTCTTTTTCGTAGACTCATACAGTATAAATTTGCAGTGTCTACTTAAAGTTTATCCTACTGACTTACAGATTGTATTGGAAGTATATACTTGATCTGATTTAACAAAGGGAATAGAAAGCAATCAGGTAGATAACTTGAAAATTAAAATGCATGCTGTTGCACACCAGAGGATAAGAGTGAGGATTGTGCACTTGTTCTGAATCCAGTTTTCATGCAAGTTTATTGAAGATTTGTCTAAAATACCTGTGTGCCCACAAATGATCACAGTATAAAGTATGACCTCCGTGATCACTCATGGTATATATTCACCAGCTGTGTGGGTAATGCTGGATTGCAAAGTCATATATTGCAGTAATGATACTTCATGAGATTAGCTTTTTGCTGGAGCCGAACTGCAGGATGGTTTTTAGAAAGGACATTAGGTGTGACTCTTCCCACTGTCTGTGAGACTAAATAATGATGTTTTCTGGAACTTTGAGTGCCATTTGTTACTCAGTTTCAATTTGCACAGATAGGAGAACTTAAAATAAGCCTGTGTTTAGGTTGGATACGAAAAAGCATTCTAGCTTTATACAGAAGTGAGATTGTCTACATTGCCTTACTTAGTAAAGGTTAGTCTTTTACAATGAATAACAAGACTTCTTTTTTTTTTTTTTTTTTTTAAATAACTGTATTGTAGTAACTGTAGTAACTGTATTGTAGAAGCCGTTAGGAATTTTTTAACCAAAGTCTCAAACTGATTTGTGGCTGCTGCAATGCAGAAGGGTAAACCAAAATTTCTTAGTTCTGACTATGTGATCCAACTTAATGAAAATCAAAGGCAGTCTTTAAACAGCATAGATTGTATTCTGTCAACTTGTAGCCAAGTTAGAAAAGGCCAGGAATGCTTTTTTTTTTTTTTTTTTTTTGTCAGGGAATAGTCATTCAAGTTATTTTTAAGAATCAGGAATAATTTGACTAACCTTTCTAAAATAACTGTATTGCACCAGAGGAGCTGAAAACAACTTAGGACTGCTGAGACAAAAGTGATGAAATTTTATTGCTGTATTAATTACAAGCTGGGTGAAAAAAATGTATATTGTACAGAAAATGTTGAACTCATTTTTACATTGAGCCCTCTGTTCCATTAACACTGGTGTCACAGAGTTACCTCTATATCTGGTTGAGCTGTGTAGCAGCAGAATGCACAGCTGTGATGTCATCTCGCTTCCTGAATTGCCAGAAATTCTGTGAGTTCAAGAAAGTGAAAGCTTGAACAAGGCAAATCTTAGATTGTTCAAGAAATACCAAGTGATCTTCATCTGAGAGGTATTATGTTTTTCAGGAAATGTACCAGTAAAAACCAGTATGAACTCAGTAACTTGCTGTTAAAAAAATTGATGTATACTGCATGTCCCAAACTGCTCAACTCTGGTAAATGTGTACTGAAAATGTGTGTGTGCTTCAGAGATGATGATAAAATGTATATGAACTGAAGTTTTTAAGATGCAGCTAAATTGGTTTAACTTGAACATATTTTCATAAGAACATAAACCTCAATCACCTCTTGGCTAGGAACTTGAAACGTCTTGCAGCATATGGAAAAAGACTTTTAAGAAGTAACTACAGGATTGTTGTGTTTTTATTTTTGTAATTCTTACAGAAATAATGTAATTATCTTAGTTTTTTCTTTTTTTCAAAAACAGTTGAATTCTTGTAAGTAAATCTCCACTGAGGTGTACCTCAAATTCTTATGCAAAAAAAAAAAAACCCAACCAACTGACTTGCCCTTAATGCAAAGCTGTAAACAGCAAGAGCCTTATGAAGAACAAGCTTGTTAAGATGCATTACCTGCCACACTCCAGTGTTTGTATTATTTTTGGCATCTTTTCAGTCTGAGTCTGACTTTTTTTTTCTATGCAAGATATAAAGCTCCAAAATGAGTGCCTATTTGTTACTATGAAAACTACCGCAGATACAGAGAGCAAGATCTCAGCTACAAAACACTATTTTTCAAAATAGGCACCATCATTTGCTATGTGTTCTCTCCAATGAGAGCCTGCACGCTATGCTTGTGCACCAGTGGAGGTGACCTGCTGTTGCTGTCACTACTACTGAAATGCACCACTCAGTTCACTGTGTTCACACAGTTTCATCTCTATAAATGTTCAGCAAGCATCTAGGAATGTCAGCGGATGCCATTTTTTCCAAATGGAGGAATTCAGTGGCACACCTTTGCTTCATATGTACTTCCATGTCAGATGCTGTTTTGTAAGCCTGCCCCTCTGCTGCCGTCTGCCCCGTGGCAATAACATACAATAAAATACTGGCAGGAAGGTTCAACTTCTGTAGTCATACCACTGATACTGCCTCTGATGTTATGGGCCAACAGAATAAAATAGGAGGCATTACTTTCAGAGCAGCCCTAACATTTTAGTCTTCTGTTTCTCTGAACGGGATGCTGTTTTTTTTTTTTTTTTTTTTGAGTTTTTGAACCTCTGTATTACATCTGTATTGTGCTTCTAGAATTACTGTAATACTTTCTCTTTAAGGGTCACGATCAGAGTTCTACTCTTGCCCAGCACTCTGTAGAATTGACATTACCCAATCACCACCCATTTCATAGAGATTTGCTTCGCTATGCAAAACTCATGGAGTGGCTCAAGAACACAGATTATGGAAAATATGAAGGGTTAACAAAGGTATGTGAAGTGTTCATTAATGCTACAGAATTTACACAGTAGACTGTTTTGAAATTTAAATGAATTATCTGTGACTGTGTGTACTCTTTTAATATTCCTTCATGCTACATTCACTGTTCTCTTGTTTCTCTTTGGAATAAGAAATGTCATGTTTGATATTTGTTGTATCCTGTATTTTTTTTTCCCAAGATGCTATGAAGTATCATTTGACACTAACTTTTGTGTAAAGCAAGTTTATCATTTTACAATCTAGTAAGATAAATAACTAAGATGTTTTCATGTTGATGTGCTTGTTCACCTTTTGACATTTTATCTTAACAGACCTTATTCTCTTCATTTCATTTGACTACCAAAACATCAGAGGTTTCTTGTAAAGTAGATCAAATAGAAACAGCTTTGTGTATGTGTAATTGTTGACTATCTTGCGTAAAAATCGGATGACGTGGAAAATGTGTTTAGATAGATGTTGGTGGAAAGTTGTTCCTTAGCAGAATGAGTGTTCTTTTATTGAAGTACTGTCATTCTTGAAATTTTAATGCTAGAAGATTTAAGTTGGACTAGAATCTTTTAAGTAGTTGTTCTTTTAGCTTCAGTTTAAGGAAGCTGTTAAATAGGTGACTGACATCTTTATGGACTTCTTAAAAAATAAAAATGTTAGGATGTTTTTATGTATTATATATGCTAACAAAATTCTGAAGTAAATAGGAGAAAAACATATTGGGTCATATTTGTCTGTGAATAAGAAATTATAACCTTTGTACCAAACAATCTAAACAACAGAAAACTTTCAAACTCATTACATTGTTATGCCAATTGTTGTCTTAAAATTCAAGCCTTTTTTTTTTTTTTTTTTGGCAGTGTTACAAACATAAATTTGGAATTCTTTGAGTCTTACAGTAAGGACACACAGCTTGCGTATCCTGAAGTTTTTCGGGTCTTTTGTTTTTGTGCTGAAGGTGTAATTAAGGAGGGCAAAGGAAGCTGTTTAGGAGTGGCATCCTACACTGAGAATGTGAACAGTGGAGCCAAATTTCCCCCCCCATTCTACTCTTGAATTAAATTCCACAATTTCCACGTGTAATCCTGCTTGTATATATCACATTATAAATGGTTCCTTGCAGAGGAGCAGTAGTTGTTTCTGGGGCCGTGTCAGTACATCTGTGAGGTCCAAAACAGTCAATAGTTATTCAGTAGAACTTACAATCACACAGTTATGTTTTATTTTAAGATCTATTTAACTGTAATCAAAACAAGCAAGTATATATTCCTGTTAACTAATTTTACATTTTTTCATTTAAGAATTACATGGATTATTTATCACGTCTATATGAAAGGGAAATAAAAGATTTCTTTGAAGTTGCCAAGATCAAGATGACAGGCACAACCAAAGAAGGAAAAAAGTTTGGTAAGCTTCTAGGAGGCATATATCTTTCTTTGATTTTTATTATTTACTTAGAAAATACTCATTGTAACATCTTGGGGCAATTTTATAATGGTCTAAATTGTTCACTTGTTTCAAGATGAAAGTTGGGTAAGAAATATGATTGATATTTTTCTAGCTTCCCCAAGGCCAAAGAATTACAACTGAATTATTGTGAAATGGAGCAAGTTGGAAGGATAAGAAATAATATTTCTCAAATTTTAAATTTACACTCAAGTTTTTAATAAATTATCACTCAGTTTTCTTACTGTAACTATCCTATTTCATTACTGTAACAAATTTGGAAAATCAGCTCTTGGAGTTAAAGAAAGGCTGAGCAGCACGTGTGTTTATATATGTTTCTTCTGCTATTCTGCTTTTATTAAGACTTCAGGTAGATTTTGAAGAAGCTATTTTTAATGTTGATTCTACATGAACAGACTTGTGTGAGATTTGCTATGTAGTCATAGATTCCATACTTAGTAACTTGTAGGTCTTCCTGTTTAAAGGAGTATGTGTTCCTCATAAAGTAAAGCATCTAGTATGAGTATAGAAGTGAAGCTCTAAAACAAAACTGAATAAGTAGCAACAGCAGTATAGAAATATGTATAATTGGCTATATTGTATTTTCAAATGCACAGGTTCAAAATGTTGAAGATATTTATATATGTCACAGTTTGCCTGTTTCTAAGCTCTGAATTCAAAAGTGAAGTGCTGCTTGAACTAATAAGTTATTTCAAGCCTACTTTGGGTTCTGCTGATGTTGGAGAACAGAGGAAAGTAATGAGAGTACGGAAGGGGGATAGTGGTGAGGCTTTGAGTAAGGGGGAGCGGGCAGCTGGAAGGATTAGTCTTGGCGAGCTGTTGGACATGGAGGACAAGCGGTGCCATGATGTGACACTGTCAGAACAGTTAAATTTCTAAAGCCTGTAAAGCTATCTTACTAGTAGAACTGAACACTTCTATCGATATAACCTAGTGTAAATTGACTTCTAAAACATTATATCCTAGCACTTCATTTGTGATCTGTGTTTGTGATGAAATGGTTTTTGTAGCAGTTACATTCCTGATGTCTGTAAATGTTGTGATCTGGCATTTTGGAGAAAGAGGTCCTTCAATTCACCAGTGCAAAAGCTGCATTTGAGAAGCCTTCTGTTATATGTTTGTGCACATTTCAAGCACGTTTGAACTTTGCACAGAATAGTCTAGGAAGAAAGTAGCAAAGGATATTTTAACCAGTTCTCTTGGTTTGATTTCTTTTGTAATGTTACGTTTTCAGTCATACAAAGCTGTCTGCTTGTTTGAGTTTTGCTGGACACTGACTCACATAGAGAACTTGGCCCAAGTATGCAGTCCTGTGAAAACTGGTAGGCACCAATCGCAAAGCCGAAACTAAAAGTGGGGACTCTCCAGGAATTCTAATGCTATGAATGGAAATTATGCTATTGAAATGGCTAGCAGTGGCCATGTACTTGGGACAAGAAGCTAATTTGATAATGTATTAGACCAATAAAACTTCACTCCTCGGAACTGATAGTGCTTTTATTGGTATCACTTGCAAAGATGGAAAAGCAAATTATCTATGTTTGAAAAGCTGTTATATGAATATGATTTCACTTTATTTAAATATCAAGTTGTGTATTTAGTTTGTAACAGTTTATAATGATGTGTAATTTCAAAACATTCCGTGTTGAATATAATGATCGCAATGCTACTGGTTGTGCATTAATTCAAAATATGTCACTTATTAGCAAACTTTTAAGAAGTAGTGTAGGTGTATAATGCTCCAGTTGTACTCAGACACTGAGGATGACCTGTTTCCAAGCTGTGTTGGTGTGTGTTCCTGCTTTTTTTTTTTTTTTTCCTGTGCTTTGGGAATAGCACTACTCTTTGAATCCCTCAAATGCAGTGGGGATGCTGGGAGAATTCTGGCATTCTGTGCTAATGCAAGGTTCTTTGTCTGCATTTTTTTTGGAAAAAAAAAAAAAAATAATAATAATAATAATAATCTGAGTCATGAGCATTCACACTTGCCTTAAATAGTCTTTTTTTGGCTTCTGATGAAGCCAAGACTTTGATACCTAAATACCACAAAATCAAGTGTGGGTAAATGTGCTACTGTTGTTATACATTTACATTATGTGGCTTCTGAAAAGCTAGTATGATGCCTCTGATTGTCCTGGGCCTGATTTTTGCCTATAGGTTCTTCATGTTCTGTCATATGGTCCCATGCATTTGGAAACTGGGGACAATGAAGAAAAGGGACAAATGCATGGCATGTGCATAAGATAAATATATGTAACCTACACTTCTTTATTCAAAAACTGCCCCAAACCCAAGATTTAAAAACTAGATTGGAATTAACTTTGATTTTGACATTGAAATTGTCAATGGTGTTGGCTACTTGAGAACATCTGTTATTTAAGACGTGTTTGTTGCTCATTCTATCACAGTAGGTTCTGTTGGCTGCTCCATTTCGGGGATCCATCCTCATCAAAATCTTCCTAATACTACATACTGCTTTTAGTGTATGTATGCAAATGCCTTTTACTGGTTAGGGATTCTCTACAGGTGTGAGGAAATTTTTGCAATGCCCACTTACTTTCTTCTTGAATTTCACTTGAGGGAAGTGTTTTATTTGGAATAAACTAGGAAAAAAACCAAAAACTTGCTATTTTTAGTATATTACACTGTTTTCGTCCTCTTCAAATTTGAAGTCATCAGTTTTTGATGTGGCATGAATACAGAGATGTATTCTCAATGTAAGCACCCTGATTTGCTAACAGCAGAAGTAGTTAACCAGTTCTACCTCATATACAAATGGTTTTTGCAGTACTGTGTTTTTATTCTTATTTTATTTTTTTAAATTGAAGAGCTGAAAAATTATTTCTGACTCAGTACAAAACCGCCTAAATGCATTTAAATTTATTTGTCTGGTATCAGTATGATGATTGATCTTGAAAACTGAGTCTTTTGCAATATGTACTCTTACATATAAATCCCTAATTCAATGAACTTCTCAATTTGTGAGAACTTAATATTTTTAGCAATATGTATTTAAATACACTGTATAGGAAAAAATTTAATAACTAAAGTGTATTGTTTTCCATGTAGCTTAGATTCTCAATTTCTAGGATAGTACCTCTCCAACTAAATGTGTTTGCCATGTAGTTACTTGCTGCTTATAGTTCTTTGCATGTTTCTTTCCAGTTAGAGCTTAACTTGCATCTTGTGCATGGTTTGTGCAAACTGCATTTTAACTTGTCTTTGTCTTTGATGCTTGCAACCTAATCCATCCCAGCTACACTGCCTCGAAAAGAAAGTGCTGTCAAACAGGAAACTGAGAGTGAGTATGACTAGTTGCATTAGTTGGTATTGTCAGTGCATGTGTGTCAATGTAAAGATGTAGTGCTGCATCATGGGAAGCCTACCAAGTGCTAGAGCATTCTGTTCTGTATGAAATAAGCATTAGCAGAATCCTGGTTTTTGCAAGGCAAAAATTAAGGGCAGCCAGGATTGCCCAAGATAGAAATAGAGAAGTATTGCATGTAAAGATTGTGTGTCTTACTTTCCCCATGCTAGTAGGTGATCTAAAAGAAGTTTATGCCCAAGAGGTTGTCTTAGTTTCAGACTCTTTCAGCTTCTATTGAATATATAAATTTGCACATACCCCTAGAGCAGGAAAGTCATGTCAAGATGCTAATATGGCAATTAAATGAAATGTGCAGGATTGCTTTCAAGCTTCTTTACAGTTGAGGTATGAGAAGTTTACATTTGGGTCAAATATTGATGACTTCTTGTGGTTTTGTGTTTGTTGTTATTTGTTTGTTTTGCATTGTTTTTGTTACTGGCTTTCTTCATCCTGTTTCAGCATTTCAGAAAACTTCAAACATCAACAGAAAAGTGCACCTCACCCAAAGGAAAGCTCTAGAATATCAGGGAGAAATGTCTGAACACTAGTTTTGCTCATAGGGAGTAACATCAGTGTAACAGCAAAGTTCATCTGGGATTGTAGGTCAGACAAAACAGCTATATAGCAAAAAAAAAAAAAAAAAAAAAAAAAAAGTTAAAAGTGGAAAGTGCCTGTAAAACTTTTGATTTTTATTTCTTCCCCTCTTTTGAATAAAATATTATTCTTATGGCAGCTTTGTCCAAAGTATACATTCACAAAGATCATAACTGATCTTTGCTTCCCAGCTTTCAAGCACAATACCCTAGTATTCCTGTATTTGACTTCTGTATCTGTTAGAAAAATCCTGTTATACCTCTTTCATAATTTACAATGTGGGATTAGATATCTGAATTGTAGTAAACTTTAAAACTTGCTGAAGTATTTCACTTACTTTGTAATGAGAAAATAACTGATTTATAGGAAGAGCATTTTCAGCCTAGAATAAAGTGAGTTGTTTGATTTTTTTTAAACATAGAAGATCAGAAGTTGCTAGTAGTCCTACATTTGGCAATGAACCTGTTCTTGAGGATTTTATTCTACCTTTGCATCTCTCTTTCATGGTTTTTTTATTTAA
The DNA here is from genome assembly GCF_951394365.1 of Tetrao urogallus. Taxonomy (NCBI): domain Eukaryota; kingdom Metazoa; phylum Chordata; class Aves; order Galliformes; family Phasianidae; genus Tetrao; species Tetrao urogallus. Next base: position 45,074,614 of record NC_136817.1, on the reverse strand, counting down.
CAGGTCTTCATGGAAGCTCTGGAAAATTGACTGGATCCACTTCTAGCCTAAATAAGCTCTCTGTTCAGAGTTCAGGAAATCGTAGGTCGCAGTCATCCTCACTGTTGGACATGGGAAACATGTCTGCTTCTGATCTTGATGTAGCTGATAGAACAAAATTTGATAAGGTAAAGCAAAAATGTTGCATAGGAATTCTGCTTACCTGTGTATTAGAACTGTGTTCCATATCCATCTCAGTTACTTAAAAAAAGAAAGTATATGTTTTTTTAATTGGGTCAGTGTGCATTTTTAGGCAAATAGGAACTCAACTGATTCTTTGACTTTCTCTCAGTACAAGTGTTTAGGAGTTCTGTTCCATTTTGGCAGTTTAGCCAGGACCTGAGCATGGTCCTGAAGTCTTATTTATACTGGTTTCACAGGAAGGTCATTGTCAGTTTTCAGCTTTAACCAACTACGCTTTATTGTTCTTGGAGTATCTTCAGCATCTGTTGTGTCCTCAGCATCTATTTTTTCATTGTTATTATAATTTTTATTTTCCTGACCCTTTTGAAGTCACAAAACTCACTTAGTGGAATTAACACCTCAGCATGAGGGGGAAGGGAAGGAAGAGTACTCATTCTGAAGGAATGATTCTTTTTTTTTTTTTTTTTTTTTTTTAATAATTTTTTTTTTTCTCTCACTCTTCAAATCCTTGCTCTTTTTTCCATCTGGAAGGAAATATTGTGAGCATTTAATGTTTTTAAATATAAATAAGGACAACAGTAGCAGCATTTTTTTCTAGAATTAAAGTGATAGTTTTTTTGTTTTTTTTTAAATAGTCTTGTACAAGTGTTATGACTTTTTCTCACCCTTTGGGAAAATGTGAATGTGGATAATATATACAGAGTTGCAAGCTATTGAGCAAACATAGTGATTTTTTCATTTACCTTTTTTAGCTGAATTTCCAGAAGAGATTTACCATTGGGTTTACTTGTGTGAATTACTGTATATCTTGATCCTTAAATATTTATGGAGAAATACTTATGTTAAGTAAACACTATAGACTGGACATATGTCTAACACCTGAGAATTTAAGTAGCTCAAACTAGTTAAGATTAATTACTTCCAAGATAGTGCTTCATTTTACAATAAACATAATCACAGTGAATATTCTTATTTCAGCGCAGGACCTGCTATTAGTTTCTGTAGTAGTTAGATACCAACTTTTTCTCCACAACAGTTACCTTCTACTTGTTTTCTTCACTGAGAGATTTTTACTTTTTGTCACCTTAGCAAATGGGGACAAAAAATGGTGGCAGAACCTATTGCTTGTTGTTAAAATTCTAAGGTGTTCACTACAGCACAAAAGTCTGTCCTTAGGCTAAGAAACTTTCAGTTGTGGAAAAGTACTGGTTGTTCCCTCTCACCCATTCAAAATAGGAAGGGGAATAACCTTAAGATGCAGGTAGCACTCTTAGAGATAGAAGCTCTGAACTGTTTGCAACTGTTTGCATTTTTATTAGGTGAAAATTGGCCTTTTAACACTTACTGAAGATAAGCAGTAAAAAAAAAAAATTAAATAATATGAAATAATAATTAAACATAGTATTTGTAACAGCTTAAATTAGTCAATGTGTTGATTAAAGTATTTGATTTCTTTAGATTTTTGAGCAAGTATTAAGTGAACTGGAGCCCCTATGTCTGGCTGAACAGGACTTCATAAGTAAATTTTTCAAACTACAGCAACATCAGAATGTCTCAGGAACAACAACGGTATGACTCTTTTTCTTCAGTGGCAGAACTTAAAAATACTGAGCAAGTCTCATAAGAGACCCATTTTAAAAGTTAACTTTAGAATTTATCTGGCTACGAAGTGATTCTGGGTGATGAGTAGTTTCTTCTCTACTAGCAACCTTTGGATTTTGGCTGTCAGTACAAAAGTTATTTAAGAAACTGGCATGTTTCTTTTGCCATGGCCCAATTTCCCTGTAAGTTCACACTAAATATGCTGAATTGTGATATTATGCAGGAAAGCAATGGGGATTAATTGCACACAGTGCTGGGAAACATGACTGGAGATGTTATACCAGAACCACGCCAACCATTGTATTTACTTTGGGGGGAAAATAAAAAAGCTGATAATTTTATTGCTTTCATTAGACATGCTTGTCAGTTCAATACAGAATTTGAGATGAACTTTCAACTTCCTATACATATACTCCTTGTTCTTACAGAATGAAACAGAGGAAATGGATGGAGGAAATTTATCTCGTTCATACATGTCTGGTGTTCCACAGACAGTATCATCTGAGTATGTGCTGATGCTGTTTATTCTTTAAGTCTACATGTGAATTTCTTTGATTATAACATTGTATAACAAATTGTTCCCTTTTAGTGAAAATGAATGGTGAACTCTAAATTTGTAAGTAGTCACTTTAATACAACAGCAAATATATTAAAAAATCTTGTGCACAGCATGAAAGTTTCTGTCTACAACAGAATAAATACATTACTGCAAAGTGAAACTAGACTCCATAATATATAAAATATGCTTAGCAAAATTCTGAATTTAAGTGTGTGGCAGCTTTCACACAGAAGATGTTTTGTTGGAATATTTCATACCTATGACTGTTGATTTTTACAGTGAGACAGCTTTCTGAAAATCATGAGACATGCTGGTTGCAAGTGAGACTGTTACAAGCAATAAATTTATCCTAAAGCGTGTATCAAAGAACACTTCAAATAATCCAGTAAACTGTCTAATATTTTTCTTATGTATTTTTCCTAGGAAGGACATGATTCGACAAATGATGACAAAAATATTTCGTTGTATTGAACCTGAACTGAACAATCTTATAGCACTGGGGGACAAAATAGATAGCTTTAATTCCCTCTATATGTTAGTTAAGATGAGCCATCACGTATGGACTGCACAAAATGTGGACCCAGCTTCCTTTCTCAGCACAACTCTTGGAAATGTTTTGGTGACTGTGAAAAGGAACTTTGATAAATGCATTGTAAGTTCTTTAGTTTTTCTATTTAGGCTAACTGTACTATTATAGGAAGTCCACTCCTTTTCAATTTGATTTCAGGATTTTATAGTTAGGACTTTTTGCTTTAATTTGAAGTGAAAATGAGTGTCTTTGTTGCTATTATATTGGCCAAACTTTTTTTTAATTGAAAAAAATTAACTAGCAGTTGTTTCTCTCTTCCCTCTCCATTCCAGTTTTCTTGAATAATGAGCTATTTTTAAGAAATACATCCTCTTGTTCTCAAAATTTTAATTCTGTGAGCTAGCTGACTCTTGTAGTAGTTTAGAACTTTTACTGAAGTTGCTCAAGTAAAAATAATAGTGCTCTGGCTTTTTTACATTCCAACCCCCCCCCCCCCCCCCCCCCAAAAAAAAAAAAAAAAAACCAACAACCTCACAGACTTAAGGGAAAATCAAAATCTTTATAATACACTGAATAGACAGCTAGTCCATGTGTTCAGGTATTTTTTATCATTAAACAAAACACAGAGTTTTGTTAAACATTAAGATTTCATTCCTACTGCCAAAAGATTTGCCAGCTTCTGCCACCAAGGAAACTTGCTATTGTTAATAAGGCAACCTTAGTACAGATTCTTGTTTGTGTGACTGTTGCTTTTGTTTTTATTATTGTAAGTGTAATTTGAGTCCAGGCCAGTGTGGCAACACTGATCATTTACTGTCAGAGCAATGCTTGAGGTAATTTGAAGTTGTTTTTTTGTTTGTTTGTTTTTTAGCTTATATTGAGAAATAAAATTTCAACAGAAGATTAAAGAGGCTTTCTATGGCAAAATGAATTGTTTGCTGGGTTGATTCTAAAAAGTGAAGTTGTGGAATGGAAGTCTTAAATATCACTTGTTAATTGCTTCTGGTGGATAAGTTGTGGATTAGTTTTTGTAGTTTTTTTTCTTAGTGCTAAATAAGCAAGCAAAGGAATATAAAAGCTGTAAGATCTTACTTACCTTTCTTCACAGTTTTTACTTTTAACAAATCTGTGAAGATTAAAAAGGAAAGAAAAAACAGTAGATGCTATAATTAAAAGATAAAATGATCTCCCTGATTAAATATGTTACTTTTGATATATTCATTTTTTTCTCTTACTAGTTAATATATGGTCTGGAGTTGTATTGTAGAGACTAACTTTTGTGTTTCTTTCCTTTCAATTTAAGAGCAATCAAATGAAACAGATGGATGAAGTAAAAATCTCAAAGAAAAGTAAAGTTGGGATCCTTCCATTTGTTGCTGAATTTGAGGAGTTTGCAGCCCTTGCTGAGTCAATTTTCAAAAATGCAGAACGACGAGGAGATCTGGATAAAGCATACATAAAACTTATTCGAGCTGTTTTTATCAGCGGTAGGTCTTCTCATTTGGTGATATTTACTAAATTCATTCCTCCTATATGGGTATATTTTGCTCCATTTAATTGATAATATTTTGGGTTTTTTAAAGAATCTGTGCTGTAAAGCACATGACCAGCATTGTACTGATTTAAAAACAAAACAAAACAAAAAAAAAAAAACACCACAAAAAAAACCTAACTCTAATTTACAGAAGCAAGTTGAAACATTTTGATAAAATGTAATCTTTAAAAGCAAACCAGCAAACCATAGACATTTCCTTTAACACATATCTGTAAAGTAACTTTTGATTATGACAGGGGAAGTGGTTCAGGACTCGGGAAGTAGAGGGGAAATAACTGCAATACTACTGGCCCAGACTGAAGTGATTTTCTGGCATTTCTTCATCAGCATAGCTTGAATGAGAAGATGAGATAGGGTGGAATCCCTGTCATTTGGATCTCATGCTGTTCAGCTTCTCAGTGCGGTGTTGTATTGTTCAGTCCTTATGTAGCCTTGTGTTCTGGCTAGGAATTTGACCATTTCATCACAGTTGAGGTCCTTTGTGTCCTAGCCTGACACAGTAGAAGGTCTCTCTTATCCCTCCCTGTTTTCCCAACTCTGATCTGGTAAACCAGAACAGTTTTGTTCTCCTGTTTTTATTCATTTATTTTGTTATTAACAAAAAAAAAAAAAAAAAAAAAAAAAAAGAAAAAAGAAAAAAAGAAAAAGCTGAAGGTGAAGTAATAGAAATTCAAACCCCAGAAACATTGTCCTTACCTTTTAAACAACAGGGAGACACCTCCACACTGATTTGTGTACATACCTTGAGACAACTCTGCCTATAGTGGTTTCCAACCTCTGAGACTTACCTCTTTTTTCAGAGGGAAGCTAAGGAAGAGGAAAGTTCTAGCAATAAAGCTTGTTTGAGGAAACTAGCACAGGAGTTCTGAACACATTAGGAGGTTGTGAAGATGTGTCATTTCAAATATAATGGACTACAGTTCATAGTAGAAGTTGGTAGGACGGTGAATTTTAAAAACATTGATTGTAGCCAACTATTCAGTACTTTAGAATTTACTGTTCAAATGATGAAACTAGGTAGACACTAATAGTCAAACCATACACAAAACATACACGTAGAATTACTACTAGGAAGAATTCAGGGAAGTATATTTTAAGAGATTTAAAAGAATTTCAGTTGAACTTAGAAAAAAAATTTCACTAGTACAGCATGAACTTCAACAAGTATTTATGATGGAGAGAGTATAAGGGATAGAAATAAATAATGGAGATAAAACAATATCAAAATGATACGCAAATTTAATGCAAGCAGTATTTTTAATGCAGCATGGTAGTTAATTCACAAGTAATGTTGAAACAAGTCAGAAAAATGTAGTACTTCACATAGAATTAAAAATTACAAAAAGTAAAAAAAAAAACAAAAAACAAAAAACAAACAACAACAACAAAAAAAACCACACTGTCGTTTATATCACTGTGATAAAATTCCATATATTTTTTTTCTCTGTTCATCAGTTATGTTTTTCTGAATTTGGTTGTCCTCTGTGAGTTCTAAATATTTTATTTCCCGTATCTTTCAGTTGAAAAAGTAGCTAATGAAAGCCAGAAAACACCCAGGGATGTGGTAATGATGGAGAATTTCCATCATATTTTTGCAACACTTTCTCGGTTGAAAATTTCTTGTCTTGAAGCTGAGAAAAAAGAAGCCAAACTGAAATACACTGAACATCTTCAATCTTATGTAGTCTACTCACTTGGACAGCCTCTTGAGAAATTAAATGTAAGTATACTTCAGTCTAGCTATATACTACCCTACACAATTTAAAAGTACGTATATAACTTTTTCTTATATGGTTAGTTTGCAATGTCCAGTCTATTTATCATTGCATCTATCATAATCCCTGTCTATTTTAGACTCAAGCATGGCTGCCTAAAGTGCTCTACTTTTCCCCTCACTTTTTTCCTTCCTCAAAACTGTTTATTTAATACACAATTACTTGTGTAGTCGGCACTGTACTTTGCCATGAAAAATCTAGTTTTCATCCACAGCTGTTACCTTGAAGAGCAGTTGGGAGCTTTGGAATGATCTCCCCCACCTCAACTGCAGAGACTATTACTGTCCTTTCTGATTCATATAACTGTAAGAAAAGTTCTAGGAAATTTCCGTATGTCCTAAGTTGAGCTATGCATTCAACTTAATCTTGTTCTGCTCTGTTTTCCATTTTTCAATTGCTTTTTCAATAAGCAGGACTCCAGGCTTTCACAGCTTACAGCCATTTATTGTCAGAATAGTGTAAGATGTATTCTTTTCTTGAAAATTAAGATGCTTATTACCACTTCCAACTTTCTGTAGGTTGACCTGACTCTGAACAACAGCCACCCTTGAGGACAAACATTTGCTCCACTTCCTCTAGCTGCACTTTTTATTTCTGAGCATTATGTTATATACTAGAGAATAGACTTAGGCTGGCTTCTCAGCTGCCCCGGCTGTGTCCCTTTCCAGCTTCTTGCCCAATGCCAGTCTACTGTGGAGGAGGCAAGAGGAAGACAGGATGTGTGTGGAAAGTCTGAATGCAGTGCAAGCACTCTTATCTATAGCAGAATGCTGTGGTGTTATCGACGCTGTTTTAGCCACAGGTCCAAAGCACAGCACCATAAGGCTGCTGTGAAGAAAATTAATTCCATCCTGTCCAGAGCCAGTGCAATGATTCAAATGATGTTACAGTGCTACATGCACATTCATAAGCATATTTCTTTCCTTTTTTTTTTTTACGTTGATCAACATGGTGAGGAATCTTGAGAAAAGAGATCAATAATGAACCAATACTGCTCTTGTATAATTATGATTTAAGAAGAAAATTTCCAATTTAAATGCTTTGTCAGTTTATCTGAAAGATCTGATGCTTTCCTAACCTGTGGTCTCACAAACTGAGGAGTTTGAGGCTGGTTCAGTATTAGTTACGAGGTGGTAACTGAAAGATTGACTGCTTCTGTAGATTATTAATTTCAGTTTTACCTTATTACTTACTTAGTATTGCATTGGTTTGCTGTTCCTTAATGTATATGGATCAGCACAACTTATGTTAAAAAGAACAACTGTTGTGCATTCCCCACATTTTTGTTGAAGATGCAGTTTGACCAGAATTTTTGCAGTTTATTAGTTTGTATTTATGACAATCATTAATAGCATTATTGTTTGTTAGCATTTTTTTGAAGGTGTTGAAGCTCGCGTGGCCCAAGGTATACGAGAAGAAGAAGTAAGTTATCAACTGGCTTTTAATAAACAAGAGCTTCGTAAAGTTATAAAGGAGTATCCTGGCAAAGAAGTCAAGAAAGGACTGGATAATCTTTACAAGAAGGTAGATAAACATCTCTGTGAAGAAGAAAACTTACTTCAGGTAAACTAATTCATGGCTTAAAATCTCTTGTATGTTTGCAGAAAGGTCTTTATCTTTTTTTTTTTTTGTATGTATATCCTGGGAGATAGCTTCAGCAAAATTCTGAAAATCCCTGAATTTTGAACTGTTTTGTGGCGGTTTGTTTGTTTTTAATAATCCTTTTCTGATTTTTTATTTATCGTAACAGATTGGTTTCAGGTATGGTAGATTTCTGAAAGAAAATCCCTTTATAGTTCCTTATCTGTCCATTAGTGAGTGATCTCTATTCTGCAAAATAAGATGGAAATAGAAGGAACTAGACTGAAATGAACCATTAACTTAGCATGAAATTTGGCTCGTACACTGCAGTAGAATATAGTTCAGCTAGACTTTTTCTGATAGTGTATTATTTAGATCTTGTATTATATTATGTAAACTTTCTTCCTGTTGTAATGACAAGTTAAATGTGCCTTAACAGCTTTTAAGAGTGTGAATACGAATGCAGGTCTGGTTTGGGTTGCTTTCTTTGAAGCAGCCTCTTCAAGACTGACCTCATTTTTTTTTTTTTCTGCTTTGTAATACACTTGGTAGGAGTGATGTAAATATTAATGATCTTTAAGAAACTTGATAGGTAAGAAACTTTGAGAATTTTTAATGCAGTAGCTCATTTTACTGAACTTTGTTTTTGACAAGCTTTAGTTTTCATGTGACCTTAACTGGGAATAAATTAATGAGCTAATGTGTCCTGTAGTTCACATTTAGTATGCTGTACCAGTTGTCATTTCCTAAAATTTGCTTTTGTTGGCAGGTTGTGTGGCATTCAATGCAAGATGAGTTCATACGACAGTACAAACACTTTGAAGGGCTGATAGCTCGCTGCTATCCTGGATCGGGAATTACTATGGAATTCACTATACAGGATATTTTAGACTACTGCTCCAGTATTGCACAGTCTCATTAAGGTTCTATAAAGGGACAGAGAAGCTAGCAAAGTCTGTGCCTGTATGATAAGGGAATCAAACACTATAGATGCTGTTTGTTTTTAAAAGGTGTATTTCAGTATGTGTGTATAGCTAACTGTTGAGTATGTATACGCTTCAAATGTTTTTCGGGGCAAAGTGAAATCTTTGGTCATGTGTTGCTCTTCTATGCATTGTGTTTGAAAGCATTAATTCCGTGAAACACTTTGTATACATTTTTCCCCTCCCCTAATGTTCAGATACTTTTATTTATAACCCCTCTTTTGCTAAAAGCAGCAAGCACTACGTGTGTAGTACACAAAAGGGTACTACCGTCTCTACTAGTACTTTGCATCTTGGAGATTACACAAGCATTAAAGACTGCCACATCTCTTCCCATCCTCGTTCCAGAAAGTATGGGTGTGGAACATAAGCAGTGGGAATATGAATTCATGTTCTGAGATGTGATGTGAGGGTGGCCGTCATTCTCAATTAAAATCTGTTCATCGCATTCTTTATGTCTCTGAGGCGTGTTATTTCAGGCAGGCGGCAATGCAGAGCTGCTCCTGGGGTGATGTCTCTGGATACTGACGGAGCGCCGCTCTATTTCTCAAGTGCTTTCTTCCTTCCTTTTAGCAGGCGTGATGTAGCATCACTATAAGCCCCGCTAAGCCTTGTTAAGCAGCAGGGAGGGCGGGGTTATGCGCAGCAGAAGTTCAGCAGAAGGGCAGCGCATGACGAAGCCTGTAGGCGCAGCCAGACCCCTCAAGGCGGAGCCGCCTCCGCTCCCACCTCCCGCCCCGCTCCCAAGCGCGAGGGATGCCGGTCGTGCGACAAGAGGCGGGGCGAGGCGGCAGGCGCGGGCAGCTGTTGGCTGGGCCGGCGGCGCGTGCCGCGTTGCTGTGGTGACGGGGCGGAAGTGGTTGCTTCGCCGCGCGCCATTTTCAAACCGGCGGCGGGGCCGGGCCGGGCCGGGGCTCCTGCCTCAGAACCGGCCGCTGCCGATGCGCTCTGACCGCGGGGAGCGCGGATTAGCCCGGTTGCCGCTGGGCTCTCGTTCCCTCTGGGCTCTGCCGATGCCTAGGTGACACGTCTCGGCGTCTCCTCCGTGGTTTGCCCTGGAAGAATTTACCTTCAGCAGCGTGTCGGTAAGGCTGAGCCGGAGGGAGGCCGGCGAGGAGAGGAGTAAGGGCGGGGCAGGTGGGCGCAGAGCGGGCCGGCGGCCGCGCGGTGTTCGTGTGCCGCTGTGCGCTTGCACGGCCTGGTGCCTCGTCGCGCGGCGGCCTGATCCTGCAGCTCGCGCTTTTTGTGTTTGTAAACGTGGTCGCTATCAGAGGCGCCGGATGCTGATTGGGTTGAGCTCAGGCTGTATTGAAGCTGCACTGCCGTTCTTACATGCGTTTTGTATCTCTAGAAAACCCTGTTTTCCTGATGGAGAGGTTATTGAAGGCTTTGTGACGTGATAAACTCAAGGCCTGTTGCTAGAGCTTAGGATGTGAGATTGGTGCTGTGGTTATCTGTAAGGGCTGGCTCTGCAACTACTGCAGACTACTGTAATGTCTTTCCAATTCCATTCTCCTGTGCGAAAGATTGTACAAAGATTATTGTCCTTAAAGAATCCAGCGTCTGGTAAGCATTCTGAAGCAACAACCCACAGCTCTTCTGGTTGTTTTAACTCCTTTACATCTTTTGGACCTACAGCGCAAATTACCTAACTCATTTCTTGGACTAATTTTGTTATCAGATGTGTAGGTAATGTCAGATAATACTTTCTCCGGTTTAATTAAGGTGGTAATAATGAATTGATAGGAATTTCTCAATCTTGAGGAAGGAGAAAGGCGTGACAGTGATTCATCCTGAAAGTTCTTGTCATCTCTTAATCCTAGACTACATTTAGGAATCGCATCTCACTTAAATGTTGGTTTCAATGATTTAACAAGATCCTGTATCCAATTCTTGGTCATACTGGAGCACAAACAAGCATGGTTGCTGTAGAAAAGCTTTACTCCCTTACTTGTTGTAAAGCAGTTTTGTTCTTGCCATCACTGTGAAACTCTCTCAAGGAACTACTAGAAAAATCCTTTTTCTTTCCGAAACATATGCTCTTAAATCAAGCCTGATGAACAAATCCAATTAATTTTTTTAACTCATTTAGTTCTTAAGGAGAAGATGGGCTTAAGAGTTATCACCTTACTTCTTTAGTAAGATGGATCTGTGAGACAAGATCTTGGTACAGTAACACAATCACTGCTGTTCCTAATTCAAGAATGCGTAACATTACTGTAGAGATATAAGTACTGCCTTGTAAATTCTAAAAACAAGATTTAGATATGAAAGATAAAAAGTATACAGGTTTTTTTTTTTTTTTTTTTGGAACAGTCTGGATTATGAAGGGCGCTACCCTGATGGCTGATTCAAGAAATCAGAATCTACTTCTTTGTCATCTTTATGGAGAGATCTTTTCACAATGCAGGTCTAGAAAGAAAACTCATGTGTTTATACTCTTAAAACTCATGGAATGACTTATGTTGGAAGGGACCTGAAGGTTCACACCCCCTTATATGCAGGGTTGCTACCTACTAGATCACACTCCCCATCCAACCTGGCCTTGAATGCTTTCTGATGTTAGGAAATGCTCAGAGATAAACAGTTAATTGGCAAGGCAAATATTTAAAAAAAGTACATGTAAATATGCTGAAAACTTTTTGGTTGCCTTATGATTCTGTTTTAGTTTACCTAAATTTTCAGAATATGCTTATGTATTATACAGTAAATTACTTTTCCATTACTAGGTTCTGTGTTATTCGTGCTGTAAGGGACAAGTGCCGTAACAGACAATATTTTGCAGGTGTCCTTTCTTCCCTCAGTTTTACAAAGGCTGCACTTACAATGACAACAGCAGCGGAGCGGAAGTTTGTTAACCTCAGGAAACGTCTGGATCAGCTGGGCTACCGGCAGCCCTTGGGAGTGGAGAGTTTACCTTTGGTGGAAAAGCTTTTTAGGTATTCCAAAAGAGATTCTTTATTGATTAAAAAAAAATAAAAAAAAACAATGTTGTATTTGTGTAGTAGTTATTGTTTGATTTTTATTTTTATTTTTTTTATGTGAGAGAAAAGAGCCTAAAGATTATTTTCAAACAATCTTATTTCAAGGCTAACATTTGGTTTCAGCATATGATGAAGTCAAGTGGTTTTGCTTAAGCTGTAAGAACATCTTAAGATTTATTTTAAATTGGTTATATTGTTAAGATAGTCTCTAAGGATCAGCAATCAAGGGAAAATTCAGTTTTCTAACATTACCAATTAGCCAAAGCAGTTGCTGCTGATAATTAGAAGACGTGCTTATAGCTGGTTGTATAATAATCCCCATTGTCTCTACTGTACGTGAGCATAAAACGTTCACAACTCCCTTGTTTGTTATTCCATTTGGAGAAGTTCAAGTTTGCTGTCTTTGCTGTTGCGCAGGATAATAATAGAAGAACAAACTTTCTAATCACCTTCTTAACGTTTCTGATGTTTCATGGCTTTGATGCAATAGGAACATAATAATTTCCATAGTAATCTAGTTATATCTGACTAAACATGCAAAAAAAATTTGGTTCTAGTAATAGTTAACGTCTAATGCAGATAGAAGCGAGTTTATTGAATTATCAGTTGTGAATTTCTCCATATCTTTATTTTGCATATTTGTCCCATCCTTTCCTATATACTTTTTTTTAAGCAAATGATTTCTGTCTTTGCATTTTTCTTACATTAATGTTCTCTTTGTTTTTCTTGCAACTTATGTGTTCTACATTTAACATGGTCTAGTTTTGTTTCTAAGGTTTTAATAAATATTTGAAGCAACGGTTTAAAGGCTGATAACGTTGTGATCTTGTCTGTTGGTCCCTGATTCTAGTGACCTTGTTCATACAACAGAGAGCCTGCGCAGTGCAAAGTTATCTGCTGGAAAAATTGAAAAAGAATGCAGCAATTATGATGCTATTATAGAACCGTATAAAACTGAGAATGCAAAACTTACCAGGGAAAATAATGAGCTGCATTTGGAAATATTAAAACTGAAGGAGCAATCTGATCATCATATTAAAGGTAATATAAAAGTTGTGAGACTTCTTCAAAATTCTTTTGCGTCAAAAGTGTGGACAAATCTGCAGAATCATTTATCTGTACTTCTACTTGTAAGTGGTCGTTAATTTTGGTGCCTTTAATTAAAGCTCATGTGAGGATATTCCTTTTGTAATTAAAAGAAATGTATTAGTGCTTATGTGTACATATGTAAACTTACCAGTGGGTATTCGGAAAGTTTACGTTGTGGAAAAAGAATATAAGCATCATTTGCATACCTACTTTAGTGAATAAAAAAAATAAAATTGCTCTGTCTCTCCCTTGAAGACTTGAAAGCCAGCTTAAGGAGTGTTGAAAATGAAGCAGTTGACTTGAGATTCCTGAATAACCAGTATGTGCATAAAATTAAACTGCTGGAAAAAGAGAGCAAAGCCAAGACTGAAAAAATTCAGCAGCTTCAAGAGAAGAATCTGCAAGCAGTTGTGCAAACTCCTGGTGAGTGACAATAATCCCAGGTAATATTTCTCTTGGCTTTTTTCTTTCTTTTTTTGTCTCTTCAGAATACACATATATTTTTTCCATATAGGAAGAGAAATTACTGAAGTAAAATAACACTGTCTAATAGAATGACATTAACTTTAGAAACTTTGGGCTCTGAATTCAGTCTTCCTCTCTGTATGCAAGAAATTTCATCAGTTGTGCTGTGGACTAATTTGTATACAAACTTGAATTCATTAGAGTTAAAGCCTTTATTAAGTTAAAGCATGGCTGAAAGGCGCTGTTGCTCAACGGTTTTTATTTCCATTTTTTAATGCTACTCCTAACCCACTCCTTTTTTTTTTAATATATACTTGAGTGTTTTGATAGCTAACTGATGCTATGTAAGTGAGTAATTCAGATTTTTACTAACCAAGATCAAAAAGTAGCAAGATGCAAAATATGTCTGCAGACAAATAGTCCAACCCTCTGAAAGCTTACACCTTTAAAAGATTTTTTTTCTCTTACAAACTTAAGATGCTGAGGATATTACTGTTGGGTTAATTACTTCTCCCATTTTTTCAATTTTTCTTCATTTTGCTTCAAATTAAGGGTGATAACGGGAAGTATTCTGTAAAATTAATTCTTTCCTTCAAAGTCATTTGATTTTACCCATCTTTTTGGCATCTGAGGAAAATAATGTAGTGGGGTGAAAATAAAAATCATACTTTTTCATACCTTTCTATATTCTATGTTCTTTGCTTCAAAGATGCTGTTACACTTTTGTCTCTCTTCCCTCATACTTAACTACTTGTCCACCACTCTTACAAGATTTTTCCATACTATAGCATCAAAAACTTCACATACATATTTGTTTGATGGAGAGTAATTTTTCCCTCTGTAAAATGTTTTGCTTTCTTTAAATATAATGCTACTATGCAACCAAATAACCTACTTTGCTCTGTGTTTATGATACAAATGATAGTAGGATAAAAGGAAAAGGAATACTTGTAAACGTCACAGAAGTTTAAGCTAGTCATGAAATGGCTCTTAAATTTGAAAGCAAAATGTTTTTTGTGATCTTTTACGTTAGCTTTTTTAATTGTTTTCATTAACTGCTAGGGGAACAGGGCCAAATGACCGCTGCTTCTGTGTCCTTTCTTTTGCTAGTAAATCTGCTCCTGTCCTTTGCTCCTTAATTCTCCTGTTTTCTGTTTTGTTTTCTCTCTTTGTTGCTGAATGCACATTTATTTTCTTCAAAGAGGCAAAGGCTTTATTTGTGCCATTATTATTAAGGACTCTTAATGCATATAGATAGTGTTTATGCTGGAAGGAAGGTAAATCAGTTACAGCTTCAGCAGGTTCAACCTCTAGACTGTTTTGAGACTTAAGCACTGGAGCAAATGACTTGTACTAGATTTCGTGTATTTCCTTATTTTAAAACTGAACTTCAGCAAAACCAATGCTATCTGCAGGAATGATGTCTGGGTTGTACAGATTATTAACTTACTTCACTCGGATTAAAATGATGCTTTGTGTCAGTTCGGAAGCAGTGGGATAAATATAGAATCGCACTTTGTATAAAAGGTGAAGACCCTCTTGCTTTAACATCACATAATAGCTGTTTGACTTTGGGCTTTTTCAGGTGGCAGAAAAAGAAACATCCCATTCAGGCGTCAACGCATGCAGATAGACCAGCCTGTCCCACCATCAGCTGTTAGTGCCTACCCAGTGCCTCAGCCAGAGGACCCGTACATTGCAGACCTTCTTCAGGTGGCTGATAATCGGTAATCTAAAGAATTTTCAATGTTAGGCATTAAATATCTGCTGCTGTGACTTCAGCACCTCCTTCTGCCTTTCAAATTTGCCCGAGGAAAAAGGTTTCATGATGTTTTGAGAACTTTATAGTTCTTAAATAGGATTTTACTTGGTGATTGACCTTGCTGCTTCTGTTGAAATTGCAATGATACTTAATATGCTACTTATATCCTTAAAGGATTTATGTTAAGATTTCTATACAGGATTTACTCTTGCGCTGAATGTTAAGTAAGGGATTCTGAAAAAAAAACAGACATAATTTTGTGCAGGGGGAAACTGATCTTTTGTGTTTATAGTGGAAGGCTGGCATATTCTCACTTACGTAATACTATTTTTGGCTTGGAAACCTACATTACAAAAGGTTCAATAAATTTTTTCTTATTCTGAATATGCCTGCAAGTGGATTTACTTGTTAAGGTTTTGTTAGTGAGGAAGCTGCAGGGGTGGCCTTTGTGAGAGGAGATCAAGGGCTGTCCTGTGCCAGACACAGCTGCCCTCTGCTGGCTCCAAAATGAGCCCACCAATAGCCAAAGCTGAGCCCATCAGCCAAACTAATGGTGCTTCAGTGAAAGTAATAGTTTTTAAAGAACAATATCCTGTTTTTTGCTGGGATGGAATGAATTTTCATCCTAGTCACTAGTATGGTGCTGTCTTCTGGATTTAGGATGAGAACAGTGTCGGTAACACCATTGGTGCTTACACAGAGCCAAGGACGTATCAGCTTCCTGTGCTGCCCTGCCACTGAGGAGCTGGGAGGGGACAGCACTAAGACAGCTGATCCAGACTGGCCAAAGGGATATCCCATGCCCTTTGGTGATATGCTGAACAATAAAGCTAGAGGAGTTGGCTGTGGGGGGGCAACTTCTTGAGGACAGGAGGTAGAATAGTGGGGAATGAAGGGGTGAGGTTGAGCCTAGGAAATGGAGGTAGGTGGAAGATGGTCTTGAGTTGTCTTTGTTTCTTATCATCCTACTCAATTGTTAACAAATTAATTTTCCTGAAGTCTTTATCCCACTGTCTTTTTCAGGAGAAGGAGTGAGAGAATAAGTGAGGGTCTGACAGCCAGGCAAGATTGACCTGCCACAGTATCTCAAACAATAGCTTCTATATTAATATTTTGTATCAGCAACAGTTTTCTTTTTGGTGAAATATTTCCATTCGAGAGCAAAGAGAAAATAACAGTATTGAATTATTGTGCATGGAGGGATCATTCATGAATCTAGATAAACAGGATATTGCTATGTTTCAGAATACAAGAACTTCAGTCAGAAGTGACACAGTTACAGGAAAAACTAGAGATATCAGAAAACGGAATGAAGAATTACAGCAAGCAGGTATGTTTACATTTGTTTCACTATTTTATTTTCTTTTTTTGTTTTAATTATTTGTAATAGCCTTGATTATAATTTTATTTTTATTTTAACCTTGTAGGTGTTATAAAATATAATTATTCTAATTCTTTCTTTCCTCTATGCTGCTTTGAATTTGTAGCTTTGAAGACAGCAGCAATATTAAAATGCTACCCCACCTCCTTTGCTTATAGATTTGTCTACATAAAAGTTACACTAAATAAACTGTAGTTGATGATTATAAGCTCAATTTTTTGTACATTTAGGGTTTTTTAGTGTAGAAATATCCACCGGTTAAAATTAATTTGATCTATGGGTACATTAGGATAATTTTTTTATTGTTTGGACTGGTTATATTTCATTTTATTTTACAGAGGTTAATTCATGGACAGCAGATCTTACAGCTCTTTAATTAGATTGGATGAAAAAGGCAATACAATCTGTATAAATGAGGGAATTGCATCAGGTGTTTCTATCTTGATGGATCTTTCAATATCTGAGGAGTAGTGGGACCCAACCCCAACATCATTTTTTCAGTCACATCTTGGTGAATTAAGTTCTTTGGTTGCTCTCTAAGAAAATAATCTGCTAGAACTTGTTCCATTTTGTTGGTGGTGGTTCTTTTTTCTCCCATAAATTTTATTTGTTTAGTTTCATTTCAGAGAAATCTCTTTGTTCAGAAAAATGCGTAATTCAAGAAAATTGAATACTAAATTTAAAAATTTAATTGTTAGAGACATCTCTTCTTACCGAGCGTTGCATAGGGGCATATCAGAACAAAGGTACTGTTAAATGCTATAGAAGATGATGAAGGTTTTTTTTCTTCAAAGGTTGAGCTTAGAGACAAAGAAATAGAACGCCTAATGCTAGCATTGGATGGTGGTCGTTCTCATGAAGTTGTATCTCTGGAATCAAGAAGTAAAAGTAATGAGAAACTTATTGCTCAATTAAATTTGCAGGTAATGAATGAATTGCTGTTGATTAGTCAAAATGAGAAATACTAGCAATTAAAAAAAAACAATCCACAAACAACTTTTAGATCTTCTTTCAAAAAGAAATTTCAGTATTAGATAAAAATCAACAAATTTAACTTGGCTTTTTAGGTGGTAGAGTTTCTTGTCTAAATAAATTTTTTAACAGCCTGTTTTTTGTGAAGAATGTAATGTATGCACATCTGTGTATACTATTCAGGAAATTTCTGTATACAGTGTTTTGACTGAGTTTGAAATTAATTTTATTTAAAAAATGTATATGTGTACATTCTATTTATGTCTTTGGAACGAACTCTGGTATATATACTTACCAAGAGGTCTGCAGGTAATCGCATCAGATAGTGGGAAATTCTCTTAATTCCAATGGTCCTCACCTTTATTGCAACACAGACTTGCAAGAAAAGAATAAGCTTAGGAATAAGGATGCTGAGTTTACTGTGCATGTTTGCATGCATGCATTATTGGTCTCAGATTTCTGAATCTAATATAAGGCAGACTGGAGTATAGATGAGGTATAGTCTATCTCTGAATTTATACTACCTATTTACCATTTGGTTACTGATGGTGTGTCATATACAGGGTCACAGAGAGCCAGGCTGCAGAGCTCATTAGCTTAGGTTCAGTGATGCAAAAATATGGTATGAGCTATGACTTGGAAGCAGTACTGCTGTTTTCAGTGATCCGGAATTAGTAAGTTGTGCTGAAGATAAATTGATTATACAAAGTGAGCCCAGGCTTCTATACTATGTTTTCAGAGCTGCATAAGGAAGATCAAGGCTATTTATTCAGGCTTAGTGCCAATCTACCACTTTTAATCTCTGACAGTAAATGGATCGATTCTATATAGTAGCATTTACAACCATGAAAAGACCCAGACTGTGTTCTGTGCCTAGAACTGAACTTTCTGGAGTACTGAGGAAAGTTATGTGGAGATGGAAGTGCCTATCAGCACCTCTGATAGGTTGAGATGTTTTTTTTCTTCCTACTCTGCCTCTTTTAACTACACTTGCATAGAATAGCATAATGGTAAAAACAGTGTGTCTAGAACAGGATTTCTGGAATGTTTTGTTTGAGATGCTGATGTGTTGAAAGCAAGATAGATCTTGGGAATGTGATCTGTAAAGCTTCCTTTTCTGTGAATGAGTTAACAGTGAATCCAAGCCTAGTAAATATACTGGATAGATAGATGGAAGGAACTGTCTTCAAACCTTGTGAAATCTGGGGAAACACTGAGTGCACTGAGTTTACTGGACTGGTGCCCAAGGCAGGTTTCTGTACAGATATCTGCTTTTCAGTACTTTGTTTTCAGGATAAACCTTGGATTTTTGAGCCTATGCAAAGATCAGGATAGTAATGAATTCTTTCACCATGTACATTTCTAAAAATAATATTTTTCCATGTTGATATTGTTTTCTAAGAACAGGAAGTCTAGACATTATTAACAGGATATAACTTTTAATATAGAGATATAGAGATAGCAGACACTCCTCCTTGTCTTCTAAAATATACTACTTAATTAAATAATATATATTAAAGTTGTAATGAAAAATATCTTTTAGGTTGAATATCTTCAGCAGTCAAACAAAGAACTTGAAAATCGCATTCAAGACCTCTTGGACACAAAAAAAAATGTGACTAGTGAGGTAGTGCACTTAAGCAATAAAAATGAAGAACTCTGTCAAGAACTGAATGAAATAGACCATTTGGCACAGCAGTTGGAGAGACATAAGGAAATTGTGCTTGAAACTGCAGATAAAGAAATAGGAGAAGCAAAGGTAATCACCTGTGTTTTATGGGTAGGATCTTCTAACCTCTTAGGTGAAATTTCTCTAATTTGCCTCAATTTTGGCTTTTTTAGCTGCAACAGGATACCTAAAGGAACACTGAAAATATTTTTTCTGGTTTACTTAGTCATATACGGAATTTCTCACTAAAAGATTAATTACAGCAGTTATGTCTTACTGCTGTGTTAGGTGAGATGAATTCAGTTAAGAAGCAGTCTGTCTTCCTTCTTCTGTTAGCTCAGTATAAAACAAAATTCAGAGCTATTTATACTGTTGATACGTAATAGATGTTTGCAACAGTGAGGAGTGTATGGATAGTTTTTTTATGAGGAGTCATGGAGTGATTCATTTAGTTGTTCTGTTCAAAATGAGTGTTTATGGTTCAAGTGTTATGCACATTCAATTAATAGGAGCTTTAATGAATGTCTGAATCTAAAATTTTGCCTTTACAAGGAGCTAATTATACTTTGTTTCTTAAAAAAATCCAATTAATTTTTATAACAAAGGAATTGGTGTTTTGAATACATAACTCTAAAAATAAAGTTTGTTTTGGTTGACAGAAGGAAATTGAAAGAAAGGACAGTGAAATACAGGATCTTGAAGACACAATAACGAGGCTTAAATCAGTAAGTAAAAATTCTTCCAGTTTAAGTCTTCTTTTGTAATACTTTTATCATACTGTCGTTCACATTTCTTTCATAAAAATCAGCATTGCTTAATTATTTTTTAAATGAAACTTCTGCAGTGTCTCAAAATTCTATCAAACTAGTGTAATACATGTAAGAGCTGAGGAAGCTACATCATGTGAAAATAAGTGGAGAGAAATTTCTGTAGGCAGCATGCTTTACTATCCTTACTATAAATTTTGTTGTTATTCTTGCTATTGGAAATTTAATTGCCATGACACGACCGTTTTTACTAAAATTTAATAATGATATCCAAGGAGGCTTTAATATAGGATCTACTTTGTCTCTTAATATATGAATAATTACACACTACTAATCAGAAACAAAGCTTAACAGCGCAGGTGAAAGATGTCAGTATGACCTATTCCTGAAACATCTATTTTCTGTGTGTAATAAATTGTGTACTGGTTGCATGCAGTGTCTTGTTTTTAGTGTTTCTAGTGAACTTGAAAACATGAAAATATTTTCAGAGCACCAAATTATAAATGCCAGCTGCATTAAATAGCTGCAGGATTAAGTTGATTGAGATACAGCATTGTGATCCAGTTTTAACACCAATAATATTACTGAGTTCCATTTAAAAATATTTATTGATTTAGTTACTACTTTTTCTTATGTTTACATCTCGCTGTACTTCTGGTTTGGTTTCTTGGAGTAGCAGCTGAATTAAGCAAGTGTGAGTCTTGCTTGTTTCACTGCTGATTGCAAACAGTGTCAGGAGCAGTGCTTAAATCAAATCAGTAAGAATTGTTGCCTAAAGGCAACAATATTCAGTTAAAACAAATGTTACATAAAACATCAGGATTACTCTTCTTCCCATGCACTTCTAAATTTTTGTAATATTTTTACTTCAGGAGCTGTGCTCATGTCGTCGACAGAATGAGAGATTGAGTGAAGAACTCTTTGGAAAAGCAGATGATAAAGCGAATCTCGAACTACTGCTAAACCAGCTTGAACAAGAGAAACAGAGGCTGACAGAAAAAACAGAGAACTTTGAAATAAAAGGTAAATGATAAAATGTAGATTCCTTTAATTTTTGAAGTAGAATGTCTTATATATTTAAGACATAATTAATAACACTGCGGGACTAAAAGCACTAATAGATAAATGAAAAAAGTAGTCTGTATATCTTCTATCATTAAGTGAAATATTTTATCTCAAAAGCAAGCATGTTTGAAAATTCAGCTTTTACAGTTGAAGTGTAGTCCCATGGGACATCCTAATAGTAATAAGGCAGTTTCTTACAAAGTAATTTCTATTATCCCATACTGTTTTTATTCAGTCTTTCTGAGCAAGTGACTTCAGACTGTTTCTTAAGACCTTTGTCCAGACCTTAAAAACCTCCAAGGACAGAGATTCCTTAGTCTTGTTAGGCAACTACTTCCAAAATTTATTTATGCTCAGTGTAGAAATGTTTTCTTTCTTTGCTTGTAAAAACAGCTTGATGCTTTCCCTTGTTTACCCACATCTGTGAAGAAACTGGTTCCATCTTGTCTGTAAACTCTTCCTCTTGGTATTGTCTGCAGCTCTTAAGGCCCTCTTGCGCTGTTTTATAGGCTGAACAAACCCTGTTCCCTCAGCTATTCCTCACAGGGCAAGTGTTTTGCTACAAGACTAGTTTGGAGGCCCTTCCTGCACTCACCCAAGTTTATAAAGATCCTTCCTGTACCGTAAGGAACAAAACTGGGTACAATATTGTAAATGTGACCTAGTAAGCCCTAAGTAAAAGGAAATAATCACATCCCTCGGTCTCCATCTTCACTGATGCAGCCCACACTACTGCTAGGCCTCAACTGGATCCAATGCACACTGCTGATTCCTGTGTAGGCAATGGGTGAACCTGGATCCCTGCATTGTTTTCAGCAGATCCTGTGCCCAGGCAGTTGCTGGATGTTAGTCCATTCCTAATGCAAATGTCTCTGATGAAATTAAGCTTTCTTTGCAGTTCTTTTTTATTTCTCTTTCTGCAGAACGGGAACTTGTCCTAGAAATAGAAAGAATGAGATTAGAATACGGTATAGCTCTAGGAGACAAATCTCCATCTCGTCTAGATGCATTTGTCAAAACTTTAGAAGATGACAGAGATTATTATAAAAGAGAATTAGAGTATCTTCAAAAAATGATAAAACGAAGACCTAGCCCAAGTCGTAGGACTCCAGAGAAGGTAATGTTCCTATTGTCAATACAGGCTGGAAAAATTATGGAGTTACTGTAGATGATTTAAGGAGCTATCAAATATATTTTCAATAGCAATAAATGTTTTTTACTTTTTTACATTGTATTCTTAGCATAAAAATTAACTGATAACAGTTAACTTCAGTGAGCTTGCTTTTTGTTTCTCTATTCACATTTTACAGTAGTGTTGATTTATATATTGATCAATTTGTGTAAAATAAATAGAACTAGATGTTAAAGAAACAAAGTTTGAAGTATTATTGTTAGCCGGTTTGCTTTTTCTGGTTAACAGTTTGTTCTCATGGTTAAATTATACTAGTAATGCCACGTTTCTTGGAATTAAAATATATTATGTATGTTTTTCATATATTCCTAATCATGTGAGTTCGTTCGTTCTTGTAACACATGTCCGATTATCTAATTAGTATATTTTAACCTCAATTTTATTAATCACTTTGCAGAGTGAAGATCTGAGATTGATCACCAGAGAAAGAGATGAGCTACAGTCCATGTTAGACAGATTTGAAAAGCATATGATAGAAATTCAATCCAGCGTCAAGCTACTGACTGCAGAAAGAGACAGATTGAATATTCTTTATGAGCAGGTAAGAAGATCTTTATAATTGGCATTGAAATATCCAACTCAAACTTTCTTTACTATTGCTTGTTCAAAAAGAAGGAGCTCCACATTATAATAGAAATTGAGTATAGACCTACTAGAAAATATGAAGAACAATAAAATATTTACTTACATATACTTTTTTTTTTACTTGCTAAAAAATTATGTGTTCTGACATTCATGTATTAACTTCAGAGTCATTCTAACATTCTACTGGCATTTGGAAATGAGAATGATCAGGAGAAAATAAAAAGAAAGCATAAGAAAGTTGGGTAGAGATACAGGCTAGGTAGAAGTTGTAACTAAATGATGAGAAAATGAAGTTAGTCTATGCTTGGAACAGCAGAAGGATTCCAAGTATGTTGGCATTATGAATTGTTGTGCTTCTGTGTGATTTTTAATGTGTTTTAGTTATCTAGGGAAATAGACTATAATAACACTTGTATTGTGGTAACGGCACTGGAACTTTCTGTTTGTCAGTGTATACATTGTATTAATTGCAATCCACAAATGCTTACAAGTAAAAACTTTTTAAAGTCTCAGAGTGAATTAAACAGGCTGAGAAGAGAAGCAAAGCATCATTTAGTTTCTCAAAGTCATGTGGGAGAAGATGGAGATGTTGCACTGGCAGACTTTAGAAGACTGATGACAGAAAAGGAAAGTCTAAGAGAAAAGTTAAAGGTGAGACTTTTTTAGCTGCATTGCTTTACAGTGAGAAAAGGTTTTTAAATGCTACCGTATTTGTGTATGACTGTCAGTCAGTTCCACTTTTGAATAACTTCTATTCCTATCTGATTTCAAATTCACTTAGCAGAACTGGATGAATTGTCTGAGTTATCCTGGTAATCTCAGCTCCTAGGTAGGGTGGCAGTAGAGGAATGGGCTTGAAGCGTCAGAAAGCAAGTACACACTTTGTGTGTAGAGTGCAGATGTCACAGAATATTTCTGTATGCACTTCTTTGTGATAGAAAAACCATCTTCAAAACTCTACGTGCTACATTCTTGTGACCTTTCTATTGCCCTGTATCTCTATAATGTTTCTGCAACAGCTCACAAATATTAATTAAATTAGAGCCAAATGTGAATTTGCATTGTAATTAACCAAACTTTAAATTTATTATTGTAAAAATCTTGTGTGTATATATAACTGCAGTGGTGTATTTTCAGCTATTAAATTATGCATAGTGAAAATCTGTATCTTATTTATTACATGTAAACCAATGCTTTTACCTTAGATTCAGCAAGAAGCGGCTAACCTTGAAAAATCAAAGATGCAGCATGATATTTCAGAACTGGAAAATAATATTCAACAAGTAAGTCCATTTTTAACAAACAAGTTTTTATTCTACAATAGGATAGATTTTTTTTTCCCAGCAATTTGTTTTTTTTCATCTCCTTTCAACTTCGATTTACTTAAGAGCCAAGTAGTGGTAGCTTTCTTCAACGATGTCTTTTTATTTTTTTAATTGCAGTTTGAGTTGGAAAGGTGCGAACTAAAGAGTACAATCTCTATCCTGAAAGAAAGAATAAAGTCTTTGGAAAATGAATTAAAATTGAAGTCCAATAAACTTATGCAGACATCTGATGATTCTTCTCAATTTAAGGCTGAACTTTGCTCACTTCAGTAAGTCTAATACAAAAAACTTATCATCTTTCAGTGACAGTAACATGATTTTACTCTACAAACATAGCAGAGATAAGATCTTAGGAAGGACCTTGAGATAGCTGAAAAAAAACCACTATACATTATTTATCTTAAGGAAATGTAAATATGAATAAGGAAAAAATATTGGTATAGCTTTTTATACCAAACTTCTGGATGTATTTAATGACCAGAAATATTGATGCTTTTTATCGCAAACTGTGAATGAAAAATTTCTCCTTTTAGAACGGTTTCCTCCAACAACCGTGTTTTCTGTTTATGAATGTAGCAGAACAAAAAGTTCTCAAAGGACTTAAGAATGCAGTTTGCTAAAATGAAGACCGGTGTGTTTACAAACTGTAGGAGTAGGACCAAATTGTTCTGGTTTTACACAGGTGTAAATAATACTGACGATTTTATGTTAAGCATCACTGATACTTGACAGTTGAGTAGTTCATGGAGAGCCTTTCTGTAATGGCGTCTTGTTTGAGCTGTTTTTCTTGTCTCTCTTTTATATGCTAGTACTATCCAAAGCATACTTCATCTTTGCATGTTGGCATCTTATGACCCTTAGGTCCAGTCAGAAGGGATTTTATTTGCTCAAAATTGCAGGATTAAGTATATGTATGTGTTTTGTGGAGGCCTGCTTAAACTTGAAGGATCACTGCTGGTCTTTCAAATTGTTTCGGAGCTTCCATCAGGTATTTCATTCAGAGACAAGAAAAGGCCTTACAAAATGTGGAAATAGAAATCGGAATAAATCTGGGCAGACATTTGAAAATCTTGCATTTGACTTAGGTAAAAATGAGAGCCTTGGATGTAAGGTTATGCTGTTAGATTAGATGTTTTGGATGTTTTACAAGTGAAACCAGTGTCTGTCTCCACACTACAACATACCCTCCCAACCCCCTTGAAAAAAAACCCAAAAACATATATAAAGCAAAGCAGTACTATTCTGTACTTACAGCTGTAAAGAGCTGAAGTTCAGAAGCAATCCTCAGAGTTTATATAATACTCCAAATTACTCAAAAGCTATTTGTAGGTAAAACCATTAGTGTATTTGTTTGTAAAATTGTGACATAATTCGTAGAGCTGGAATATCTTGTGAGACTCCTTACAATTTTAGCAGAAAGCATCATTACCTTTAAAAAGCAGGAGATAAGGAAAAGGGCTGTAGTCATTTTAGCGCTTGGATCCACTTTGTTATTGCCCTGTGTAGAGCATCTTTTTGTCCTCTGAAGTTTAATCCTAAATAGAGTAAAAGTAACTTTTACCTGCAGCTACTTTGTATTCTGGAAAAATGAAAAGCTTTTCTTCTAAGAAAAGTCAGAGGATGTGAATGTTTCAGTTTAATGTGGTAGTTTCACAGGGGTTCCATGGCTCCATTTTGGAATGGTGTTAAGGTGGATTTGCTGCAGGGGTCCAAAGCAAGGAGGTGGTTTTGGTCTCAGCAATCTTAGCTGTCATACAGTCCCATCATGAGGTTATGCTGGAACTGTTACAGAATTTCAAGCAGTTCAGGAGATGCAAGTTGAAGAACCCAAACTAAGAGTTCCCAAATGTCTTTCAATGGTGTACTGATTTTCCAGCCTCTTAAATGAACAACTCCAGAGAACTGTGGAAGACTTACAGCACCGGTTGTCTCTCAAAAAGGATGAACTTCAGTCAGCTCAAGAAGAAATTGTAAAGCTAGAGGAGAAAATAGGTGATCAATAGTTATTTTTACCTTTGTTTCCTATTCTAAAGACAAGAATACTTACTGTGATATTTATAGATAGGTTAAACCAGAAGAGCACTTCACAGGATGAGGCAGTCAATGTGCTTAGAAGTACTATTACTGTTTTGGACAAAGAAAAGGATAATCTTCAAGAAACTGTAGATGAAAAAACAGAAAGAATTGCGTGCTTAGATGACAACTTAGCTAATAAGGTATGTGCTGTGAAAGTACTACTCTATGCTCTTATCTTGGGATTTTCAAAGCTGTTAAGTTTCAGGGAGGCATTTTGCTTTGAAAGCAAAGCCTGGGTAAATCTCTAGGCACCACATGAGCTCCGTGTTTAGACCTAGGCAATATGAAGTCATTTGCCAACTTAATAAAGTTTTAATTATTACTGTTAACGTGTTCCCTGAACACTTCAAGAAAGTAAAAATATTTTTCCCTCTTTGTAGTTCGAGGTATATATTGAGATCCCATCTATTTTTGGTGACATGACAAGCCTTTCTCAATACAGAAAAAAACCCTGAAAATCTGAATGTGCAAAGATGCAATTACTTATTGACAAGTGTTAAAATAAAGGTTTAAATATAAAGATTTTTAACTTGAGCTATCCTAGAACGTTGCAGTAATACCTAGGACAATTTTTGCTTTTATTTTCATAGGAAAAGACAATTACTCACTTACGGCTAACACTCTCTGAGCTGGAGTCGTCAACAGAGTAAGTAAAAGCTTTCTTCAGAGAGTTTCTTCGGTGTCTTGGCTTTCTCCAATAAGTGTCTTCAGTGACCTTACAGTGAAAGTAGATGATAATTTTAATTACTTCAGTGCAAATAATTGAATTCTGTTTAGGACAAGTAAATGAGCATATGCAATAGAGTAAAATGTATAGAACTGTTAAAGAGACTCCTGCAATTAAATGGCAGGGTGCTGGGTTACTGTTAAGACAGCAATTACAAATTAGCAATTGTTTGTCTATTCTTACTTTACCAAATTGGTAACATTTCTTTGTTCTCAATTAAGAACTGGCTTTTTAGTATTCCAAGTACTCCATTAGGTATTATTAGATTATTAGATTTACCCAGTTAAAACTCAGGAGCTGATCTCTAATTTTGATAAGTTAATTCTTCAAGCTTAAGCTACAAGTATAGTCTTTAATAAAATATATTTATTTAGTTTTTAGCTGTTTCATCTGATCTTTCCACCTTGTCTATTTTTAAGCATCATTTTTATTATTTGTATATCTTAATGTCACACCCTTAAGTTACTTTCATGCTTAGCTTATGCTTGTTTGTCAGTCTTGGAGAGTGAGAATTGTACCATTTGAAAAGAGAAGAAGGAAACAACAACAAAAAACTTTCTGTGTGTATAAAATCCATGTTTGATAATTTTCAGCAGTATGCAGTATAGTGTGAGAAGGGGCATCTTAAATAAGATTTTCAAAAATCTCTCCCTCAATAGCCAGCTGAAGGACCTCTTGAGCAGCAGAGACCGTGAGATATCTAGCTTGCGTCGCCAACTTGATGCATCCCACACAGAGATTGCAGAAACAGGAAGAGTAAAGGAAATAGCTCTGAAAGAAAATAGACGGCTACAAGATGATCTGGCTACAATGACCAGAGAAAACCAGGTATGAAGATAGAACATACTGCTGAAATATTGAATTATTTATTGTTTGCTTATCTGCAAACTGCTGCATCTTGAGTTTGATTTATTATAATTAATTGTTGGCATTTCTTGAATGCTGGTGTAGTAACAGTTACTGGGCAGAAAATACAAAAGCAATTAAGCCAGGAATTTGTAAATGCATAGTCAGTACAATAAGAGATACATAAACAAACGTTCCTTTTAGTCAATCTTCCCCAGGTTAAAAAAGAAACCTAAATAAAATAAATTGAGGACATAATTGCTTTTCTTATAATGAAATTTTCTTACTTGGTTATATCGCATCATAGTTGCCAGTTATTGCTTAAAAAAAAAAAAAAAAAAAGTAGTTATTAAAAGATTACATATAGAGAGGAAAAAAGAATATTGTTAGTTCATCAGAATACATTCTAGTGCATAGTGATTATTTAGTTTTATCCATCACCTTCATGAAGCATTGGATGTATTTGGTGAATTATGCCACATTTTGAAATCAGGGTGTTTTGAATATAGATATTAATGTTTATTTTCTAAGGAACTTGATAATGGTGGCTGTAAAGAAGCACTGGCTGATGCTTAATGTTCAATTCTGGCAAGGTCAGTTTCCTTTTTTTTTGCATTGCTCTACAGGAAGTCTGCTCTACTGATTAATTGGGAAAGATTAATTCTGGTGAGAAAATGGAATAGTTTAAAGGTTACAAGTTAGATTAAAGAAAATTTATTTTATGATATGACAGTCTGAATAGTCTGAATTTGTTTCCTGATTTCAGGAATGGATAAGGATGCACAGTTGATAAGAAATAGTAGAGGTTCCCTTTCCATTGTGTCAAAATAGTGTGGGGTTTTTAGATGGTGAATTCAAAGGTGCCTGGAGAAAACATTCTTATTGGATTGTCTTTGCTTTGGTGAGGTAGGTGTCTTAGTGAGGTAGTATCTTAGAATTTGGCTGTATATTGCAGCTTTTTTGGGAATGTATTTCTTATGTGAGTGTGCGTGTTAGATTTGTTTTTATAATTTATTTTGGCGGAGATCCCATTCACGTACTTTATTTGACTTTGCAGAACCTTATCTTTTATTTTTGTTATGTACTTTTATATTATTTAATTTTTCCATAATAATTTAATCTTTCTTCTAGTAGTTCAGAGTTGTAACTGCTTGCTAGCAACTAGCCAGTCAGTAGCTTTGGGCTAAAAAGTAGATGGGAAGTGGTTTACGATTGCTCGGAGGGCTCAGAGTGTTAGTTTGTGTGTATTTGTGGTCAATCTTCTAGCAGAGAGGCATACAATCCCTTTCAGTTGCTGATGACTGAACACTTTCTTTGTAAGGTGCATTCTACTAGTGCATAAATTAAATTTCTATCAGTTATAAAAATCAAAGTTGAAATAAAATCTTTAATGCCTTGAGGGATTACCTGTTGTCTTAGAGTATCATAATTTGTTTTGGTGAAAGATGAACTACTTCAAGTTGATGGTTTAGGTTAAATAAAAACTCTAAAATAGAAGTGGTTGAGAGGTTCCGTGTTTGATTGTCATCACTGCAGGATCTGCATCTTGAGATGTCCCCTAGGGTTCAGGAGTTAAAGCAACCACTGTTGTGTTAGGCTCATTCTTCCAAAGAACACAAACAGCATATGTAGTGTATGTCCACATGCACGCTTCCTAGTCATCATTGCTCCATTTGTTCTTATTTGGAATTCTCTGAGTCTGGGATTTGCAGCTGGGAAAGGCTGAAATGTGCGCTCTTTTGTTAATCCCTCATTTAAAGTGCTGAGGAATAATGAGTTTTGTGCACTAATTGATTACTGCTCACTGAAAGTCTCCCAGTTCCAAATGCATGAGGTGGATGTCACCATGCAAGAGAATGTGCATACGAGCAATTTCTAAAAAAAACTACCCAGTGTTTTTAGGGTAAGTAAAGTTGTTTCATCAGGTTAAACATTAGAAAAGGTAGTTAGTATGCGAATTTGCTTTACAGAGCTTGCCTGAAGTTTTGTTGCAACTCCTCACTGCCCATTCAGTTTGCATAACAATACAGCCATTGCTGCTCATCATAAGATTCAAATACTTTGTACAATTTTGGTGCTGAGATACAAATGCTTATTTGAAATCACTGTAAATGCCTTGTCTGTTAAATCATGTTTTTCCATTCAATCAACTCTACTGAGTCTGGAGCTAAAATGTGTATTACAGAAAGGTATTCCACGTGATGTAGTACTCTGATCGTTTCTGTAAATCCTGTGTTACAGTATACAGATATGTGGGCATATTATTGAAATTAGAAATGCCTCCACAGGCATCTAATAAGATGAAGTGTTAAATATCAAACTTCAGTGACTAAATCTTTCCCAGGTAGCTGTGGAAGAAACATATTTGATAGTCAAGATAAAATGTAGGTGTCTTTTTAGCTCTCATACATGAGGACACAGAGCTGAACCTCAGAGAGGGCCAGAGTTAGCAGTTCCAAGATCTCAAGTAAACTCCCTGAAGCATTTTTGATGTTTAAATACAGTCTTAATAATACTTTTAGTTAATTTACTTTGCAATTTGACTTTAAAGTAATGTTCTTTTGTTACAAAGTTGGTTTTTGTAGTGATTCAGCACACAAAACCTTCCTGTATCAGGAATGATTTCTTCTGTGGCTAAAAAAATTTCCAGCTCCCAAACATGTGTATACCAGGTTTTCCAAACAGCTATAGCTATGCTGCCAGAAAAGCTGTAGATTTTATGAATTGATATGATATTCGTTGTTCCACATTGTTCTGTGTTTATTCTTTCCTGGAAAGCGTTCTTTTATAGCTAAGGCAATAGGGATATTTTTGAACCCTACTGATGCCAAAGGATTTTGACTAAACTACTTAAAAGTTTAAGAATAACATCTAGGGCACGTGTAATTACTTTGCTTGTCTGATACAGTAATATAAAGAGATAAATTTCCTGTAATGCACTATTTTGCCTTTATGTAATCATTTTAGGCTGTTAGTTCTGAGCTTCAAGATGCAATACGTGAAAAGGAAGAAATGAAAACAAGAGTGCATAATTATATAACTGAAGTTTCCAGATTTGAGAGTCTGATAGCTTCAAAGGTAAATCTTTTTCTGTAGGCACCCATTGCTGTTTCTGGTAACGTCATTAGGTTTAGAATATAACACGGTTTTGTTAGGATATTGCAAACAAATTAAGAAATGGGAATTTTATGTCCTGTTCTCTCCTTACCTACTACCCCTCCTTTTTCTTCTTCTTTTTCTTTTTTTTTTTCCCCCTGCTTTATCTGCAATACTTTTTTAGTAGTGAATTCATATAGAACTTTGATTGAATTCTGGTGCACAGAATTTCGCTGATGTTTCAGTTCTCCATGACACTGGTGAATGACAAACAAATATTTGAATGTTGTTTTACTTCTTGAGTTTTGTGAGTTTTAGTAAGTCAACAAGTAAAATATCTGTTACTCTATTATGATTATAGACAACAAGCAAGCATGAATTATAGTTTTTAATATTTGAAAAAAAAAAAAAATAAAAGAGAAATTGTAGGTGTAGTTCTTCTGTAAGACATTGTAAAAATAGCATATTGGAATGTTTTCTCCATGGTCAATAAGATTTCAGTCTTTTTGCTGTCCTGACAAAACAGTGCTCTTGCTAAATGTATTTTATTCTCATACTTCGATTCAAAAGTGTGAAGTGTGTGTACTAAATCTTATAAGTACTTAAAATAAGTGGACTACTTTTCTTGATTCTATATGAATCAATACTGAATAAGTAGTCAAGACAACATGAACTAGCAAATTTATGTGAAATTGGCTGTAAAAGAATGAGTTTTGATCTGACTTCAATTTGCATGGGCTAGATGAATGTCTGTAAATTCGAATACAATTTATAAGTATAAACTGAAGCACAGAGAAGAACTAATGGTCAGTAGCTTTGAACCTTCAATTTAAAACTCTTGTAGCTTAGTTGATAAGAGTGTTTATAACTATATGTCATTATGTCCAAAGCTACAAATGCGGTGAATTGGAGTACAATCATTCAAGTCAGGTACCAAGAAACTGTAGAATTTAATTTGCCAGTTATGAAAGGTTAATTTCAGGGATTTGTCACAACATGTGAATGTTGTCTGCAGAGACAAGAATTTACTTTTCTGCATAGTGTTCAGTTGCTTGATTGTGAGTTTCTGCATCCGAATGCCCCTATTTTTGCCTGTACCTTCCAAGTTGTGCCAGAAATACAGAAGAATTTCACAAACAATAGTTTTCCTCACTAGATAAATCTGATTCCTACTAGCAGTATGCTCATCCTGCTGTGCACTGAATGAACAGGAGAAAAAAAGGAATGGGGCTAAATAAAGAAGAAAGGTTAAGCATTGTCTTATAACGTACATTTGCAGGTGGGCAAAATTAAAATTTTTGGGCAGCAGTTATTCTGTCATTGCATATCTTACAAGCACTAAAGTTTGCAATTTTGTAATTTCATTATAGGCTGCTTATGCCAGGTGGGTCTTTCAAGTGTTGCTGTAATATACACATTAACAAGAGTATGATAGGAAAAATGGCCAAAAATGGTCTTCTGATGGAATTTCATGAAAAAAATACTGTGATGAGTACATCTCTGTAATGTGACCCTCGACAACACAAAGAAGTTCAAAAGAACCTTTAACATGGAAGCCTTAAAACTTACTAGTAGCAGCTAGATGTCAATACTTCTGTTTAATAAAACTCAGTGCCATCAGCATTTGTTTGTGATTTGGTCTTGTAAAAGGAATGATGCCCTTTACTAATTGCCAAGATAAGAGGAGTAAGATGATGGAGAATGTTTCTACTTTCTGATGAAAAATATATGGGGAGTATTTCATAGGTGTGAAAAAAGGCCAAGCTCTCTGAAGGTATGTTGATGATTGCAGAGTGTTTTACTGCTTCGCCTAGGAAAAAGAGAACCAAGAATTGTTAGAGAAGTTCCGAATGCTTCATACACAAGCTGAGGACTGGGAAATCAAGGCTCATCAAGCTGAAGGGGAAAGTAGCTCAATACGGCTTGAACTCCTTTCTGTAGATACGGATCGGAGACATCTTCGAGAGAGAGTAGAACTTCTGGAAAAAGAGATTCAAGAGGTAATAACCTACACAGTGCAATTCTGTCAAGAAAGTGAGGTGTCAACATACTTCTTTCTATTCTTGAACATAAATTAATTCCTATGTATAACTGCTTCAGTTATGGATGGTGATTTTTGAAACAGCAGCTAATTCTGGTTAGATAGACTTTTTCCTTCTCTAACCTCCCTTCCCTAGCTTCCCAAAATTAGAATCTCAGCATGTATTTTAAGATCTCTTCTGTAGGGTGGTCATTGTTATAGTCTCTGTGATAAACTTTTACTTAGTTGCTTCAAAATATTTCCATCTGTCTTTGTGAGCATTGTGTGAGCTTAGATCTTGATTTTATCTGAAGCTTTGGATGAAGTATTTCAAGCATTGGTGGCTAGGTTAAATGCACAAATCTGATAATATTTAATAAGTAGTAGTCCAAATTCCAGAATCAGGTTTACGAAGTGCAGTAACCTAATGCAATGGTTTTAAAATAATGAGGTTTATATTCCAGAAACAGTAAATGGAGGTCAAGGAAGTTTTGGAACATATAAATAGTTCTGGACTGACCATATTTTATTTCGTGCTTTTAATTACCAAAGCAGATAAGAGACAAAATAATGTGACATGACTAAATAAATTAATTGTACTTTGAAGTTTGAAACTTCTAATTCTGTTCTGAATTCCAGCTTCCTTCTACTCCTGTCTGTACATGTATATGTGCGTGTATAATTCTTTGAGATGGTGATTTAAAAATGCAGAGACTATTTATCAGTTGTTCTTAGCTGTGATTTAGAAAGAGAAAAGAAAAATAATCTAAAATTAATTTTTTAGGGAAAGTTAATTTTTGAAGGCTAAAGGAAATATTAAAATAAAAATCTGTTAACCGGGAGATGACTACTAATGTTCCTGAAAAGGTATCCATATTTGGTTTTGTTTAGCATATGATTGCACATCAAGCTTATGAATCTCAGATCTCCTCCATTACAAAAAATATGTCTAAATTGGAAGAGGACATTAAACGTGAACATCAGGATAAGTCCTCTGTGTTGGCTGACCTGACTTCTGTGAGAGAACTTTGTGTTAAACTTGAAGCTAGCAAAGACCTTTTATCTCGACAGCTTGCGTCTAAAAGCATGGATTATGAAAGGGTAAGCAGCGAAAGCAAATTTAATTTTTAGAATAAATCATATTTTGCTTTTCATGTTTTTTGTTTTTAATGGTTTTTGAAGAAAAAGAATACATTGCCTCAGAGAGTAAAATTTGTCAATTTACATCATTTGTTTTTCTGGTTATTGCACCAATCAGTGTTTTTGCTTAGTGATTTTATTAAGCTTTCTCCTAGTGGATTATTCAAGACCTTGAGAACTGTGGTTTTCATCCCCACAGAATTTCTTTATATTGGTAAAATTAATAACAAAACCAAACAATTCTACAATTTCAGCAAAAATTAGGAAACTAATTGAGCCATCCTAGTCAAATAAAATCAAGTATAGTATGTACTGTTTTTATACCTGTGCAAATGCGTGCACTATCCAAGTGCCTACACACTCAATAATCCAGTTCCCAGTAAAACTTTTTGACAGATATTTGAATATTTCTTAATTAAGTATAGTTTTAAATATTTCTCTGCCTCAGTGTGTTTTTTGAGCTCAGTTTCCTTTTCACTTTTATGAAACTTCCAATCATGTTGTTTTTTACAGCTCTTCAGGAAAGAGAGCTGTTTGTGTTTGTAAAACAGTGTATTAATTATGAATAAAATTTGTGCCCTAGGTTCTAAGTGAATTAGAAGATGTTAAATCAGAAGCAGAGTTGCTGAAAAAGCAGTTATCCAGTGAGAGACTTACAATTCAGAATCTTGAAACATTGCTGGCTACCAGTAGAGATAAAGAATTTCAGAACCATTTAACGTCTCATGAAAAAGACTCAGAAATTCAGTTACTGAAAGACAAGCTAACACTTGCTGAGGGGAAACTGTAAGTTTTAAGTTATATGTGTTATGTGGGCTACAAATAGACTTTTTTTCCTTTATTCTGGCACTTACAGTCAAATTCTTGATGTTCAGTGTGGCTGAGTAGATTTTTGCATAGACCTTTTGGCCAATTGTGGCATTGTTTAGTGAAAAATTTCTCTTTCATATCACTTAAATTAATAAATCTGGTGGAATTCAGTTTAGCACTAGCAGTGAATTCAAATGAGAATTCTAAAACAAACCTTCTCTAATCGGAAGGTACACCTTGCTAAGTTTGTTTTCACAGTCTTGAGAATAAGCAGAAATTTCTCTCGCCACTCACAGTGTTTATTCCAAAATGTTTGCTGTACTTTCTCTGCTAGTCATCATTCTTTCTCACATCAGACTCTTTTTTTCATGTCAAAATGAGGTAAGTTACACATTTCCTTAAATTCATTTGTCTGATATAACTCTCCCATCTTTTCAGTGCAATCACTAAAATCCTTTCCTCCGAGATCAAGGGAAGTGGTCCTTCCCCTCTTCACAGCACTGGTGAGGCCCCACCTGGGGCTTTGTGTCCAGTTCTGGGCTCCCCAGTAGAAGAGTGATATGGACTTAATGGATTGAGTCCAATGAAGGGCCACGAAGATGTTTAAGGGACTGGAGCATCTCCTATGAGGAAAAGGCTGGGAGAGCTCAGGCTGCTTATCTTGGAGACCAGAAGGCTCTGGAGAGGATCTATCAATGTATGTAAATAACTGAACAGGAGGGAAGACAGAGCCAGTGTCTGTTCTGTGGTGCCCAGTGACAGGGACGATGGGCAATGAGCACCAGTGGGAACACGAGATTCCTTCTAAGCGAGCACTTTTTGACTCTGCCATTGCACAGAGAGCTTGGGGAGTCTCCCTCTTTGGAGACAGTCAAAAGCCAAAAGAACTGAAACCAATACCTGCAGTGAATGTGGACAGCACTTTCATTATAACTCTTTATGTAAAATTTCAGTAAACTAAGTTTTGAAGTTTTCATTTTAGGTCTCATAACATCATAACATGGTAACACCATTTATTCTTGTGGGGATCATTAGCCAGTGATTGTAGTGGTAACTTTGCACTGAATAGCAAGATGCTGAAATAGCGGCTGAGTGTAGATGAAGATGAAGCCTGAAGTCAAACTAAATTTCAGAAAAGAATAAAAGAACATTGCAGTAGGTTGAGAAGGGAAACATGCAGAAAGTAAAAGGACAGATAATGCTTCCCTATTACAAGAAGTAGAATATAACATACCTGAACTGTTAAAAGCTATGTGTGATGACACAAATGTCAAGAAAATCACTTTGGATTGATGTGTGTAAAGGCTTACTACTGACAATTGATGCCATACATCAAATAATGATGATCTCAGTAAAGGTATAGACGGTGATGGTATCGATCACTTCTGTGCATCTCATTGCTTCATGTTTTAGATTTGCTGAATTTTGTTTACTTGAGAAAAAAAGAATTTTAATCACGTACAAAGATATAAACTAATGGAATGTCCTGACTGTGAAATAAAACATGGAAATTACAAAACAAGAAAAGAATGAGGTTTTCATTTAACATAAATTTAGCTTCTTGCATGCCAAAAATACAAAACTTTGTTTCAATCACTTCATAGTATTTCTTTCAAAAGATTTCTTCTGAATGCATTTTAAGGTTCCTTTCTTCTTTATTGCAAATGTCAATACTGTGTTTATATTGGAGGTTCCTCATCTTGCCAGGCTTGTGTTCAGGTGTAAGAACTAGTTGCATATGCTTCCATTTTCTACTATTCAGTTTTTGTAGTACTTGGAGTCTAAAGGACAGAAGCTTTAAATGCTCACAACTGTGATTGAAGTATTGAAGGGTTGTGAGTGACTTCTTTTTTTTTTCTGTTCTGTAATGCAATTTGGAGTGTTTTGCAGTCGACCGTTGAATTGTCCAGATCAGTGATTTGCTGAGAAACATTTTTAATTATGTCACTTAAGATTTTCAGGGCTGTTTTTCTTTTTGATTCTTGAGGTTGAAACAATTGACCCCAAAATTAGGAGTGCACTTGGCAAACTTGCAGATTTTGCTGGTTTGAGCTTGTATTAATACCAGTTAATAACATTTAGATGTTATTCAGTTATGTTCCCTTCTAGACTGATACTTTTTACTGCAGTTATATCAGTTATGTTTGTACTTTTTATGAGTGGCTACTATTTTTTTCTTCTTTTTCACTGTACGCATAAAAACAATTCAATATTGCAACAGAAGACAATCAGTAGAATAGTAATGTAATTAATTTGTCTGCTTTTATAGAACATTGCTGCTTATCTTTGCCTGAAAAAGAATATAGTGTGTTGTAGTAAAGATGTAATGAGAGACTTAGTAGCTTCTCACATCTTTCTCACCTTAGATTCTTCTACACGCATGCCACGGAATTGCTTGGCTCTCCTTCTAATCTGTCTCTGTGATTTGGTCTGTATGAAACAGCATGTTGAGTTTCTGGTTTTCTTTTGTTGACTTGCT
This sequence comes from Tetrao urogallus, assembly GCF_951394365.1. Taxonomy (NCBI): domain Eukaryota; kingdom Metazoa; phylum Chordata; class Aves; order Galliformes; family Phasianidae; genus Tetrao; species Tetrao urogallus. The sequence continues at coordinate 45,037,397 of NC_136817.1, read as the reverse complement.
CTAATTCCTCTGAGCTCCTATCTATTGGCGTTCAAAGAAAACGTTGTTGCTTCTGATGGTTTTTTTTAGAAGCAGTCATAATAGAGAGGTTTCCACACTTCGAAGTAAAGTTGCGCAGCTGCAGACTGACTATGATGTTTTAAAAAGACAGCTAACGACTGAAAGATTTGAACGGTAAGAGGTTGTTTTCTTCATATTGAGGTGGTTCTCTTTCTCATTTTTAAAACTGTTGCTTTTTTTTTTAAACATGAAAACATAATTGATATGGAAAATTGTGTTCCTGTTGTTATGCAAAATCTGATTTTCTCATGACCTGATGTAAAACTAATAACTGGAAAACTGTTTAATTAAAAAAAAAAGTGATTTCTGATTTCCTTCCTACATTTTGTGAATTTACTATTGCACTAAAAACAATCCATTATCATAAATGTGAGAGGAGAACTGAAAGACACTACAAGAAAACAAGACTCTTTGCAAACTATTGTGATAATCGCCAAAGTAAAATATAAAACATTTTTTTTTGTTCTGACACCCTGCAGTAGTGAAGTATTTTGTAACTGAAATTGCTGTCTGTTGGTAGAGAGCGTGCAATTCAGGAAATGCGTCGACATGGTCTCTCTACGTCGTCATTACGTGCTTCACCTCCTCTCAGTTCTACATTAAGATCTCCCTCACGTTCTCCAGATCGTGCAGTTGTAGGGACAGCTGATCAAGGAGCAACTGAAAAGTAAGTGATTTGATTTAGTCACTTTGTTTCCATCTAAGTTAAATGGTTTCTAGATAATACCTTTTTAATTATATGAAGTTCTTCAACACTTTAGGTGGTGCTTAATTCTTCTTTTGTTGTCTTCTACTATGAAATTTTGATTGGAAACAGTAGATGCAAAGTGCTCTCCAAAGACCATATAATGGATTCCCATTCCTGTTTTTGTTAATGGTCTTGTGCCAGCTGACAGCTCCCAAATATATATTGCCTGCTTACTACTGTTATTAATTATGTCCAGGTATATATGGTCAATTTATTACTGTTAATTTTTATCTGCAAATGACAAATGGTTCATATTATGAGAAATAAAATTCAAGAGACACTATGTAGGAAAAAGTCCAACAAGAATGAATTTGATCTCAACATGTTAGATAAAATAGTATCTAAAAGTGCATAAAAATTATTACTGTATTTTGCATTGTTAGTGCTTAAAAGCTATAAATATCTAAGAACGTGATCATCAGAGTCCAAAAAAAAAGAGGTCTTAATCAGTTTGTTCATTTTCACTGTCATTTTTATTCTTCTAGAGAGTATTGTTTTAGATGATGTCTGTTACATGCTACAGGCATCGCCGACTTCACGTCCTGTCTTTCCCATACTGTGTAACACATTGCAGTGAAGAATGGAAAGACAGGGAGAGAGAGCAGTGATTATTTTGGTAAATAGCGTATCAGGCAATAAGCTTATGAATGTAACTGTCTGTCTGCTAGCTCTGGGAAGCAGAATTCCAAACTGACAAGAGTTTAAGCTATTTATGTTGGTAAATACATATGTCCTGTTCTTAGGCTTGCTTTTGTTAATAAAATGTAAGTTTCCTGAGAACTGAGGTCAGTGTGGCCTGATCCACATTGCCAGCAATTTTTCTTCCACAAGTTTTTGACAGTGAAACTAAGAAACAAAAATAAAATATTAATGAGGACAACACAGGAGTTGTCGTCTTTTTTTTTTTCTTTTGCTTCACTGGTGAGTCATTAAGCAAACCTTGTTGCATATTAAATCAACATTTTGCCTAGTAGTCTGTGGATCATTTCTGTATTGTTCTTAAGATAATGATAAGTAATATATTTCTTAGAATGAACGTAATTAGTAGAGTATTGTCCTTATTCTTTCTTGCTTTATAGTTGAATGCAATGTAGGCTGGTTGATATACTTGAAGAATACCATGTATAATACCAAGAATACCATTTTATCCTTCTACTTTTCCTACTTAGTTTTTATGTCATTATCAGATCCTATCAGCAAATATTCCAATTTCACAAAGTATGTGTTTTGAAAGAAAGTATTTTTTAATTCATATGCAAACTAAATTACTGTCTTACCTTATAAATGTATTGTGGATAAGTACATGAGAATAATCTCTGCACATCTATCATCATCTTTCAGTCTATCTACTTATTCCTTCCAGGGAACTTAACACAGTAAAGCATACACTGTAATTGCATTGTTCTGTAACTGTATTTCTGTGATCTGATTTAATCCTCTCAAGAATTTGTCTTCCTCCTCAGCTCACATTTACTTTGTTAAGCACTTGAGCAATAAGTCAGTGAAGTGAATAGAGAGTTTTAGGTAGTACGCTAATGGTTGATATTTAGGAATAACAGAAGAGATCACAAAGTTGCTAATTATTACTACTGCTTTATCTTAATTTTCATTAATTTTCATTAGAATGTAGTAGCATTATTTTGAAATGTCTTTTCTCTCCCCTAGAAACGTGAGCTTCAAGGAGTAACGAGTACTTGAGCAATCAAACATAACATTTCTGTGTTATAAGGACTTATTATTGAAAATTATGAAGGATGACTTTGTATTCTACCTCTGTTTTCTTCAAATCAGTGATTACTTTTGTGAAATCTCTGAATACATGTGAAGCAACCAACTCTGCAAAATTCTGCCCTCCCAACTGTCTGGGAATTTTTTTGTGGGTTGTTTTGATGGGGTTGGTATCAAGTCTGGCTCGGTTTTGTGACTTCTGCATACTTAATATAATTATATGAAAGAAACAAGTATATGATATGATTATCTCCTGTTTTCTATTATTATTTTATTTCTAGATGCTTCTGTTACGTGGTTACAGAACTTTGTCTATTTTGTTGTGAGCTAACAGGAGAATAACATACATGTTTGCCTTAAAAGTGCTGAGCCAGTGTATGTTTCATACTGATGATGATAACCTATGTGTTTGGGTTTTTAACAAGTGTTTTTTCAATACTTCAGATATTGTGAAGAATGTCTATATATTTTATGAATGTATTTTGCTTACTGAATGTTTTTCTTAATAAAGAATATCAATTGTTCTTTATTGTTTTTGTCATGTAACTATTCATCTCCTTTTGCCTAGTGTTTATGTACAATTTAAATATTATCCCAATATTAAATAAAAACTGAAAACTGGTATTTTAAAAGGTGTATTGAAGTAAATATTATAAAACTAATTAAAAAGTATAGTCAGATTTCCAAATCATATTGGGAGAATAAAAAATGTTTTTTTAAAGAGCATAAATTAGGAATCCTTCACACAGCTCAAGTTGTTAGAAAGGTGACACAGATCTTTATATTATGACTCATTAGATAAAAGTGTAGAGAGAGCTAATCTTTAAAATATTTAGTGTATTTGTAGCAGAAGAGCTACAAATTTAGACTATGAGGTGTACTATCAGAATCTTATGGTATTCTCTTAATGTCTGTCTATGCAGGATATTGTATATCAGATCACTCTGCTCCAGAATGTATGGCAGTTGAGGTTGATGTGGTGTGTATTCACAGGTGTCACATGGAGGACTGGAAGTGGGGGAGTTGACTGTTGCACATCTTTCCATTGACCAACAGGTGGGGCAATGACTGCTTAATGTTTTGAATAATAATTTAAAAAAACATGATTACCAGCTAATATTGAAAGCATCCCTAAAGAGTAAGTAAACAACCTATTAAATAACAAGAAAAACTTTTTTTTTTTTGCTTTTAGAATTTGTCTATTTTGCATTATGATTGTTACAGTTCTAAATTATACAGAATATTGAGTTAACTGGAAATACTGTCTGATAGTTGTAGATAAATGCTAATTGCAAGCTAAATCAATATATTTTGATTTTACATATTGTATTTTGTCAGTTGTGTTATTTAGTGTGTGTTGTGTATGTATTATATTTTGCTAATTAAAAACAACTTGGAAAACATTCAGGAGTATCTGAAAAATGCTTGTATCAGATTAGGCTTCTGAGCCACTGGAAGGAATTGTTTATTTTAAAATGTATGCATCCATACTTCTTATTTTTGACGTCTCTCATTTGGCAGTTACAGAAATAGGGGAGGTTGTTATCTGTTGTGGTTTATCACCATTTGTAAATAAGTCAACAGTTTTTTGATGCTAATTCACTTTCTGCTCTCGGTTCTTTCAGTAGTGGCTTCTAAACACCTTATTTTGTGTATAAAGCCTTCAGAATGGAATCTAACTTAAAAAGACAAATGTTCCATCTTATTGATAAGTGTTTATTCCCACATGAAATTTATACTTTGTCTTTATTGCTAAAGCCATAACACAGTAATAACCCTTCTTACATGACTGTCAACTGTAAAAATTAGTGGATCGTGGAGCACAACAGGTATAATAAAGCTAGTGTCATTGCAGTGACTGAAGCAGCTTTCTGAAACAAAAATAATGCTGATATTCAGACATCACTTCTGCTGCTATTATTTTGAATACATTTTTGTAAGCAACTACAATAAAAGAAAAGTAAGAATTAAACAACTTTGCATTAAAATAAAATATTTTATATTTGAAAATACAAAACAAGCCAAAATTTGTGGAAGATTTAAATCAGTGGACTGTCATACATGAAAGAAATCAAATGTAAGTCAGGGATATGATCATCTCTGCTGGGCTTTGTTCAAAGAATCTTCTGTGCTGTTCTCAACTGCTGAAAGACCAAAAAATGGTGGAATCCTTATGACCTGTTTTAATCATCATCTGGGGTTAGTAGAAAGCAGAGTAGGGCAGACATTAAATCTTACTTAATCTGTTTTCTGTTTTCTGCAGTTGGGAATGGAGGAAAAGTATTAGAAGAATAATGAAGGTGAGGCTGTAAATATTGGGGCTGCTTTTTCTACAAAACAAGGCAAGTGTATTGTCAAAAGTGGAGAGAATAAAAGGATGGTTTTTATGAACTTATTAAAATTTGAAGTGCTTGATTAAACTTTCTGTGGTTTTTTTTTTTTTTTTTTTTTTTTTTGAATGCTGCTTAATTTTTTGTGTCCTACTGTACTGTAGCTGAAATGCTAAGTCATGACCTGAAACAGTGATTGAGCACCTGGTGGGAAGGCAGGGCCAACCTAGGGGAGCTCAGGTGCAAGCAATGCATCTGAGTGACCAGAAGGAGTGGAGCCATGATCCACCCCTTCCCAGACCTCATTTAAGGGTTGGCAGTGGAGGTAAGGGTATCTCACTGGAGATCCCTGACTACTGAGGCCTTCCAAAGGTAAGCAGATTTTTTCCTTTGTTTCTGTGTCCACAGTTGCTGCAGCTGAAGACTTCGCCACCTTGCTATTGTTGCTGTACTTTCTATCACGTTGCGGTGTTACAAGTGTTGTCCCTAAATGTTAATTTAGATGAACAGTGTTAAAGAGCAATTATAGAGTTCATTTGAAAATGCATTTATTTTATTTTTTGTAACCCCAAATCTGAAAATAGTGATATTTCTATGTGGTGCTAATTAAAGAGGGCTAAGTTTAGGGTTTCTGTCTTTTCATGTAGAACAAAATGCATGCAAAAATGGTGCACGTGTGGGAAAGCTGACCTATTTAAATGCCATTTCTTAAACGAATCTGTATGACCCCAGCTGGAGTGCTGGGATCAGGCCTGGGGCACTAAGGTGCAACAGAGTTTTGACTCACCTTAGGTCACTACCTCCTGCAGTGAGAGGCTCTGCAAGACTCTCAGTACCTCAGGAGGGGTTGGTGTAACCAGCAAAGAACCACCAATATGATGAAGTAGTTGGAATATTTCTCACGTAAGGAGATGCTGACTGAGCTGGGGGTGTTCAGCCGGGAAGAAAATGCATTGGAGGAAATGTGTCTATAAATGCCAAATGGGTGGTGAGGCAGTATTAGTGATAAGGAAAGGGTGGAAGTCAGTGGGCACAAATGAAAATATAGGAAGCTTGATTTAAATCTAACAGTGCAGTTGTTGTTTCCTCTTCTGTGAGAGCGGTCAAATGGTGTAGCAGGCTGCTGGGTGAGGTTGTGGAGTTTCCCTGTCCATGGAGATATTCAAAACCTGCCAGGCTGCAGTCCTGGACAACTTGCTGTAGCTGGACCTCCTTTGTCTAGTTCAACCCTCTCCTCAGTTGCTCCTGTGGGCTCACAGCTGCAGCCGAATTTGGTGATGATATTTTCCTGACAGCAGTGTGATTAGTTTACTTTGTCCATCTGTTGCTTGGAGGAGGGCTGGTGCATCAGAGGGCTGTGCTACCATCCGTTAGGACCGGGAAGGCTAGAAAGACAGGTGGAGAACCTTATGAGGTTTAACGAGCAAGTGTGAAGTCCTATGCCTGGGGAGGAATAATTGCATGCATCAATATGGGTTAGGGGAGGAGCTCTGCAGGGAAGGACCTGGGTTTCCTGATGAATAAGAAGTTGGCCATGTGTATCTGTGTGGCCAAGAAGGCCAATGTATCTTGAGATGGATTAAAAAGAGTATGGCCAGAAGGTCAAGAGAGGTGATCATCCACCTCAACTCTGCCCTGGAGGAGACACATCTGGAGCCCTGTGTCCAGTTCTTGGCTCCCTAGTGCAAAGATGAGCAGGGGCTTGAAGCATCTCCAAGCTGAGGCTGTTCAGCCTGGAGGAGACTGAGAGGGGATCTTATTAATGCTTACAAATATCTAAAGGGTGGATGTAAAGTGGATGGTGCCAGGCTCTTTCTAGCCTGTGCCCACTGACTTTTGCCCTTTCCCTGGACGTGATCTAGCGGTGTGCCTAGCGACAGGACAAGGGGCAGTGGAAACAAACTGGAACAAAGTTCCATGTGAATGTGAGAAAGAAAGCCTTTTTTACTTTGAGGGTGACAGGGTAGAGGGGCATGTTACGTAGAGAGATTGCAGTCTCCTCCGAAGATATTCAAACCTGCCTGGAAGCTTTCCTGTGCAACCTGCTGTAGGGAACCTGCTTTAGCAGTTGGCTGCACTTGGATGATCTCCAGAGGTCCCTTCCAGCCTCTATTATCCTGTGCTTGTGATATATAGTGAAATTATGCTTTATTTTCTATGTTATTTTTGACTTTTAAAATTTATGAGTATAAAAATAATTTCTATTGCTTTTTTTCCCTCAATATTAGAATAATCTACAGTCAAGCAGAGGTAGATGATGAGTTTTGGTATTGATCATGTTGTATTTCCCTCTCCTGTGCATGGGACTAGGCGAGCATAGTCTGAGTGTAGCTGCTCCACCACAGGCTTGCCAGTGATGCCTCCAGGAATTAGACTATTTGTTTATATCAACAACAGCAGCATGATAGGAAAAGGGGACAGTTGGGGAATCAATGTGGATGCCAGTGGCTCTTTATACTTAGTTTTAATACAATTGTGTATTTTTTTAATACAAACAGAAATGAGTGAAAGTGTGGTTACTGCCACTTGTAAACAAAGTTCTGAAGGAAGTTTTGCACTGAGCTTTTTCTTATGTTGACATCTGATTGTTTTATCTGACATGTGGGTTACTGGACTAAAGCTGCATGTGCAGTAAGTCTACCTGTACTCATTTTCTTTGCATAAATATAACTCGAAGAATAGTAGACTCCTCCTATCACAGGTGCTCCTTGCTTTTCTGTGGTGTATTTGTGCCATCTAGTGGACGTCTGTCTTTTTTCACGATCATAGCACACCGCAGGTACGGTTATTCCACGGAAAGTCGATACATCTACTAAATTCGCAGTGAAACAATTATTTAGAATGCCATGTGATTCTGCAAACATTGCTTTGCCAGAGAGGTTTACAGCTGCTATCGCTTTGCAGAAGGAGAGCACGTCCTTAAGAAAAAATACAGAAATCTCAATTCAGCTTAAATCTTCTCTTCCATGAAAGCACAAACACTGACTTTATAAAAAAAAAAATCTCATATAACTGAGGAAATTGATAGATCTGAAGGCTGAATTTACCTCTGTTCTAGTGACTACCACTGAAGTTCTGGACTCTACTGTCTAAAATGTTTAAGTTCTGCAAGGGCAGCAAAGCAGAACAGTAAAAAACCTGAATCCCTCAAAAGAGCGCTGCGAAACTCAGCTTTAATAATTGAGGTGGTTTGTGGCCACGTGTTTTCGATACAAATATATACATGTAATTGCTAATGTAAAGATAGCATTCAATATACTTTTCTGTCCTCCAAATAATGTATCTGGTACAGAGGCTTCATGCAGTGTATGCTATGACTGCAGTTATGAAGGAAATGAAAAGGGAATGGACAACTCTCTTGAGGTGTAGAACTCCAGATTATTGCAGATGAAAAAGTGAGTTAGCATTTATTCCAGTGTTGTATGGTTTATTTTTTAATCCATTTCCCAATCCCCTCCCCCGTAATACTTCTGACTCTATAATTTGCTGATCTGCAGATCATTAAAGAGTCTAAAACTATATTCTCCCTTTAAATCATCCCAGTATTGGACACAGAAGAATGTGCACGATGGCTCTTTGGTCCAACCCAGCATGGGTGTTACTTCTCTGTAAGATCCTGTTCTCTTCAACAAGAGCAGAAGGGGCACTTTTACCTGGGCCAGAAAGTTAAGGAACAGACTGGTTCCAAAGCAGTACGTCCATCCCCTGTCTCCGTACGTGACCATACAAACCCTATGTCTGAAAGCAGGGTCCAAACATAGCCTGAACTCCAGCCTGGGGCCATGCCCACCACCCTCTGGTAGGTGTAGATCCTTTCCCTGACGCAGCTCCATGCTGTTCCCTCAGGCCAGCAGAAATCATTCCCTTGTGGAACTAGGGGCTGTCACGAGGCCTCCCCCCAGCCTCCACAGCAGCAGGTTTTGCCGCGTGCTCCTCGGGAAGCTTGGGATGCCAGCAGTAGTAAAACCTTGCTGACTTGCAGCCTTGATGGCTGGCTGATCTGTGGGAGTGGGACCCCGACAGAGGTGACAGAAGTACTGAGTGTAAGGATGCAGAAGAGAGGGAAAGCTGTTTTCCTGCAGTGCTGTTTTGGGGCTGACAGCTGCATTTTTTCGTGGTTGTTTTTTTTTTTTTTTTTTTTTGTAGTTCCCTCACACTTCGTGGTGAATGAAATTAGACAATGGTTTGCATGTCACACCAAGCAAGCTCTGCGCTCAGACTTGGGTCTCACTACGGGACGTGAACAAATCAGCATCCAGAGCCCGGGCACAGCTCAGGCGGCACCACGGTGCCGGTACCAGCGGGCTCCGGTCTCACCCGTTCTCCCTTTCCGCCGCCCGAGGCGCCGAACAGCCCTTCTCCCCGCCCGCGGCCGCGCTGCCCTGGGGCGGCTCCCGGGGCTGGGCGGTACGGTGCAGCCTGGCGGCGCTCCTCCCGCTGCCGCCCCTCGCAGGGCGGGCCGGGCCGGGCAGGTATCGGAGCTGCCTCCGGGCCTTGACGCCGGCTCGCGCCCTGCGGCCGGGCTGCCCGCTGCTGTGGGCGGGCGCGTGAGCGCGTGCGGCGTTGCATCGCGCTGGGAGGCGGCACGTGGCGCCGCGCCCCGTGAGGCGGAGGGACGGCGGCGGCGGCGGTGTCTGCGGTGGGGGCACGGCGGGGCGAGCCGGCAAGTGGGTAAGTGGCCGCCTGCCGCCGTGACCGCCTTTGTGCGACGGACGGAGGCGAGCGGCGGTTTCGGGAGGCGCTGCCGGCAGTTTCGTGGCTCTCGCATCCCTCCCGGCCGCCCTTTGTTAGCGTTTCCCGGCGCGTCCGCGTGCTTTGGGCTCCGCTGAAAAGCAGAACCCGCGAGGAGGATGGCTCGGTCTCACCCGGCGCCTGTCAGAGCGGCACCGCTTTGTCTGAGCGCCGCGAGCCGTTTGTCACAGCGCTGCCATCGCGTTCCGGTGGGCGACCGAACCCGGCGCTCGTCGGGTGTGAGCGGCGTGCGGGCTGCGGGCTGCCCCCGCCCCACCCCGGGAGCCCCTTCCCCAGGTGAGCCGGGTGGGGCTGTTCTGCATGGGAAACCGTCCTCTTCCCTTTGGGAAACGTGTGTTTTAGAGAGCAATGCGAGCTGCGCGTCTTTCCTTCTATACGTCATTAACATACATCGCTTTCTTGGCGACCGGGGTGTTAACATCACTAAATGACATATCCGCATATCTCCGGTTGCGGTCCGGTCGTAGTTCTGCCGTTGCTGTGTCGTTTCAGGGTAACCCGCCCCGCTAGAAGCGTACGGTACCGGCTGTGGGCAGCGACCTGGAAACCACAGCCGTGCGCCTGAAAAATTAATGCTCCGACAATGGTGGCAGGGAAAGCGATCCGCTGCTCCGGGGGGGTGGGGGGAGCACGGACAGCCGCGGCACTGCCGGGCGGTGCTGAAAGCCGCTGCACACCCCAGCGTTGTGTGCCGGCCCCAAATAGCGTGCAGCCGTTGTGCAGGGAGAGAGAGCTCTTTCCCTAGAAACAGAGCCCTTCATGCTGCCCAATGGCAGCCGTGTGTGGCAGGTGCTCTGTTTTGGCAGATTGAAGACAATACATTGGGGTCAGAACCGATTTTTTAATTTGATGTGGAGTAGCGCGGGCTGAAGAGATTCTCATTGCCAAAATAATTCTAAGCACACCATGCATTGATGGTTGGGAGTATGAATCAGTATGGGAGCGTGAATCAGTAGGCACCTTATGGTGAGACGCTGTAACAAAGCCACCAGTATATTGTAACACAGCAGTAATTGCTGGTTCTGCTTGTAATGTGCTCTGTGCCGTTTGAATCCAAGTCAGGAACTCATCTATTCATAAAACCAGCTCTTCCCTGGCTGGTATTGGTCTGTAGGTCTGGAGGTTGTGTTTGGGTTAGGATATTTCATTCCAATAATGATCCTGAATGGAACGCTCTGTGTTTATTGAAACTTTACATGAAATTGATTGGTGTATTTATTTATGTCCCAGTTTTATTATAATTACGAGAATTATTCAGAAATTTTTATTAATAAATATGGTACATAGCAAAGAGATTGCTCCCAGTTGCCATTGGGTCTTTCTTTTCCAATAGGAAAACGTTTCTCAGGGCATCCCCCTCCTCAAATCAAGGGGTCTTTTCAAATACCCGATTGGACAATCCTGCATTTTAAGATTCACACTGGTGAGCAACAACAATTTTTTTTTATTGCATATGTGTGCTATATAACATCATTTTTAAGAGCATAGTGATGACAGACCCACTTGGTCCAAACCAGGAAAGTCCTGCAACGTTCTGTGGTAAAGCATCACCTTTGCTCTTTTTTTATTTGTTTCTTACAGGTGATTTTGGTTTGTCATCTTGTGTGGGTTATGCAGGTGGTAGTGGGGATGAGCTGATAATCCATTTGGTGAAATCAACATCTTTTTTAGCATCTGCATCCTACAAACTGAAATAGAACAGGTTTAATTTCAAAAGTGACAGTTACTGTGACAGTAACGTGCCATTTTAATTGCAGATGGTAAAAAGCTGCATTTCTGGTTTCTGATAACAGCAATGAGAATGCTGAAGTTCTGAGGTTTTCTCCTGCTCTGCCACACAGTCATTCTGAATGTTGCTTTGCCAGTTATCTCAGTCACTGAAAATTGATATATCCTTGTGAGCAACAGTGCTCAGCCTTATTTCAGTATGGTTCTGACTGTAGATGTCAGGAAAGGTCTTTTAAAACATGAAATTGCTGACATAATAAGCGTTGGGTGAAATGTGATGATCAGTTCATGAACATGAATATATTTTGTTGTTGTTTTACATGGAATTTTTATGTAGACAGCATCTGCTTAAATGTCTGCAGCATGACTTTTTTTTTTTCTCATAAGCCAGGACAAGGATTTTTTTCAGATTCTGATTGATTTATATTTGAAAATAGCTGACACTGATTGTTAGGAGGAATTTTTTTTTCCTCACACAAAATCAGCGCACAGCCTTTGTTCTGTAAAGGCTCAAATAGGAGAAATACAGCAAATACAGACAAGCCTACCAGTGGCATTTAGAAAAGTACAGTCAATTTCTTTGGCATCAGCAGCCTCGGGGCAGCGCGGTTGTGTGGAGCTGCCTTTAGTGTGGTGTAGACACGGAGCTGCTCTGAACACAGATGCTTTCATTGATGTACATGTTTGAGCAGGATTTAATAAAGTGGTCTGAAATGCATGTTAAAATAGAATTCATTGGTTTCACATAATGTGATAGAATGCCACATAACGTTGTGGCATGAACTGTAATCACATTAGTGCTACCACTGGGCAGGCCAAATTCTCCTCTTTATCTGTTCAGATAAGAAGTGTGTTTGTTTCCGTGGTGATCCTGTGAGTTCTGTCTTTAAGAAACAATGATTGCTGTGTCGACCTTGTGCTTATTGTTTCAGACCACTTCCTGGAGGCACTCCTCATGCTTCTCTGCCTTGCATGTTACACAATTTCTTTGTTTAAGAACAAAAATACGTTTTGTCAGAAGCATATGACAATTGCACTTAGTTTACTTTCAGCATTTACATTTATGATTTCATACAAAGGAATAAAATTTGGCTTGTTACATATAAATTTTAATTAATACTGTTCAAGAGCCAGTGTGTTACATGGGCTGAATTGCAGTGATTTGTTTAATTAAGTTTGGGGGGAAGAAAAATGTAAGGATCTTGCTGTGTATTATCCTGGGTACATGGCTTATGCTGCAGTTGTACCACACATGTGAAATGAATATAATTCAAATGCGAAATGATAAACGTGTGATCTACATTCATGCACTTTTAAAGACATTTTAAATTCTCGTTTGTGTGGATGCCACTTGCCAAGTTACAGAAATACCAGTTTCGTACTTTGAAGAAGCCCATTTTAGAACGTAATCTCAGCTGATTGCAGCTCATGGGACCAGGTGTTGTAGCTCAGCTATTGTAATTATCACCTCTCTACTGACCACTTTCAGCTGTAGTAACTAACTCAGCTGTGGTAACTAACTCTTAGAGAATGAAATCATTAAAGTCAAGCTCTTCGCATCTCCAAAATTGCCAACTCTATCGTTTTAGTTACAACAACTACCTAGCTTAATTTTCTGTAACTGTATTGCCTTCAGAAAACCTATTTATTCAGATCATTTTCATGTAAATGCTTTCGTGGTGCTTTAGTGCTTAGATGGACAAAATGCAGTATATGCGTTATTGACCTGCTTGCACGTGTTTTTTCATTGCTCAGCTTTTTCTGAAAGCCAGCAGTCAGAGCTGGGCAGCTCGATGAACCTGGCGATGGGTGGTGAGGCTGCTGTGGCAAATGAACTGAGCTGTATAGACTTTCATGTGGCTCTTCAAAGCAAGCTGATTTTGTTCAAAGTAACATGCAGTCTTTCCCTATGATCTTTCATAAATTCACGTGTGAAACTGTTTAGCAAAGGAAAATGAAGTTGCAGAGTGAACTGTGGAGCAGTTTGACATAATGTAGAAGAGAAAGAAAAACAGTGATTGAAACCCTTGTAAATCTGTGAGTGTATTTTGGTGCGCAGGTGATATAGTTTGGTTGTGGCACCATCTGCCAACAAAAATGAACGATCTCCCCTCTAATAAGCTGTGAAACTTTGTCAGGTCTTAACTATGTGAGCTGTAGGTAGCGACCTCTTCTCAAAGGTCTGCATTTTTACCATCTTCAGAAATCCTGCACAAATTTTTGGTGTTATGACCTCAGAATATTGTAGTTTTCACACATTCACCCGTGAAAACTTTAGCAAATAAAGTGAGAAATTCCGTGTTTCTCATTAACACCCACTACAGCATTTGTAGTGGTGACTTTGGTGGTGCTTACTGCATGTGCAGCTGCATGTAGTTGGAGGGGGACTGCAAATATTCTAGATACGGAATTAAAGTTAAGTGATTTGACAGGACAGAGATGCTGTGGTTGTAATCAGCAGGGATTAGGTGGTAGTTCTTCAGAAGATCTGTGGTTTGTGATGAGTTGTGGAACCAAATAAACAAAGTCATGCTACTGCGGTAAAGGCAAGCCTGGAATTGTGATGTGCAAATAGGAGACCTGCATGAAGGATGTGAGAAGTGATGCTTCCAGCCTTGCGATAATTCTCTTCACGTGTATCATTGTATCCAATTGGAGTGAACATTTCAAGAAAGATCAGACACATTGGAGAGAATCAGGAGGAGAAGAATTAAAACAATAGGAGACTTAGAAAATGTGGGCTTTGAAAGTTGAAAGAAGTTGGGGTTGTTTCAGCAAAGAAGAGTGGCAGGGTGAGCGCAACATGATAACCTTCAAATGTCACAGAGCTGCTGTGAAGCAGTGTTTCCCACACCTGTGCTGGCTCAGAGATATGTAACAGGTTCAGCATTAGTGAAATTGAGCAAAGGATTGGTCACTGGATTGGGGTTTTGAGGATTTTAGAATCATTAACTGTTGGAATGTTAGTTAGGGACAGTGTGAATGTATTTGATTCTTTCAGGAGCAGAGTAGTGGGATAGATTACACTTGGAGGTCACCTCTAGGCCTGTGAAACCCCAACACTTTGCTTCCTGGTGTTGACCACAATGTGACTTGTCCCCTCACAAATGCTGTTATTGGACAGATTGGCTGTATGTGTTGTTCTCCAAAGAGAGCTGGTGTGTGAGCAGAGATGACCAAACTTATAATCTCTCTTTTAGGGCCAAATCTCACATTCACTCCTTTTTGCCCAGGCACCAGCTGAGGTGCCTTTCAGGAAAGAAGAAAGTGTGAAAGACTGAATGCTTTGGGAGGAACCTAACCTGAGATCTGGGTAGCAAAGGGAAAGTGACAGGAATTGGAGAGCATTGGTATAAATTTCACAAGGCAAAGAACTGTGTGATGAGTAGGATAGTACATGAACACAAGACATAAAGAAAGGGAAAGGGGAGATTAGGCTTTGGGGCAGATGGCAAGAACTTGGCATGGAATAAAAGAAAGTGCAAGAACTCAAGTTTCCTCGTAATGGTTTTGACTCTTTGTATGTGTTTAACTTTACTGATATTACTGATTTTTGTTTTACCAATCTAACCCAAGCTCTAATGGGTGCACAGGGTGGATCTACCCAGAAACAAGATAGGAGGCAGGGACAATAAACTGGAATGCAACAGGTTCTGTCAGAATATGAGGGAAAACAACTTCACTGTGCAGGTGATGGAGCACTGGCACAGGCTGCCCAGAGGCTGTGGAGTCTTCTCCTTGGAGATCTTCAGAAACTGCCTGGATGTGGGTCTGGGCACCTGTTCTGGATGTTCCTGCTGGAGTGAGGATGGGACCAGATGGACTCAGTGGGCTCTTCCAGCCTCAGCTATCCCGTGTGTCTGTGTGCATGTTCTCAATGGGAACTGGAGCAGTGTGCTGACAGAAGCTGTGGTCTCTGGCATCTGCAAAGGAGGAAGACATCTGAAGAAATTGAGTTAGAAGGTGGCTTAATTAAAGCATTTTCATTCACTTGAATGATAAGCTTAGCTAAAGGCACTGGAAACTAATTAAGGCTTGCTATTGCAATTCTGACTTTTCCAAACATTTGTAAAGGTTGTTGTTGTTTTTTTTTTTTTTTTTTTTTTCTTCTTTTTCTTTTTAAACTTTGGCAAGTAACAGGGATAGTGATGTACATGAAGACCAGACTCTAATTGTCACCTAGCTTAATGTGAAGCATTAGTTATTAATTTCCCAGCCCTGCAAATGACGTGAAACGGAGCAGCCTCTTATGAAAAGAAGATCAAAAAAAGCCTTAGTTTCCTATTTTTCCTTCTAGTTGCAAATAAGGCAAATTTTCATACCTTTCTTCAGAAGAAATCATGTCATCAGCTTTCACAAAGCTGTTAGAGCATCAGAAGTTGCTAAGAAAGAAAAAAGCGTGGCTGATTTTTTTTCCTTTTCTTTCAAAAATCTGTTCCAAGCCTGTAGATACTCAGCAGTAGCCTGTGTTGGCCTATCTGGGGACTGTGATGAGGTACAGTGCTCTGAAGCTTTGGCACTCACTGCTGCTTGTGTTTGGAGGAGTGAATGGCACCCTCATCTTGTACAGGGGGGTTTGGTATTATTTCTAACCACCCTGTTCCATCTCTCCCTGCTGCCAGTGCAAGGGTGGATTGTACTAAGCAACTCTGCTGTATTTTTCTCTGGCAATTAGTCTTTCAAGTGCCCATACAGCCTGCTGAACACTATCACAAGTTACTAGGTTCTGTATCCTGATACCAGCACCTGATATTTAATAAACTTCGTGCTTCAGGTGATTGTGTTTCCTGAGATGGGATGGAGGACCTACTGGCTGCCCGGTTTAGGTTACAGACTGCTGGGGATGCAGGAGGAGCAGTGCTGGTGTACCGGCAGTGGTCAAAGGGTGATAGTGGGATGAGGTTTGTGGAGATGGTGTAGTAGCTTCTGTCATATCTACCAGTACAGCTGAAAAACACAAAGTAGGTAACCTTTGGAGAACTTCAGTGCTGTGACGTGCTTTCCATTGGTTAAAGGCCTTCCTCTACAGCCCTTCCAACCAGAGGCTACAGACCAGAGAAATTATTTAAATATGTTTTTTTCACCACCTAGATGTTTTTTGTGGAGCTATTTTATATTGTCAAAAGGAGCAAAGGAGATGGTGAAGGCTCATTAGTAATTCCAAAGGGAAGTTGAATGTTTGGTTTCTCAGACTGAACGGTGACTGTGGCTGGGTCCTGTTCTGCACAGTGTTATCTGCAGATTACTTATTTTCAAGCTGTAGTTTATCTGTTTTGAGAAATTGCCTTCAATTTGGCATAGATTGAAAATGAGGACAGGCCATTTCAACTCTAGGTGGTTCTGAGATTTTCTTTGAGGGTATTTGGAGGACTAGTTGTCCATTTTTGAGAGAGCAGGGTGGCTCTTTAGACTTACAGCAATGACTGCTCAGTGAAGGACAATTCTCCTGAGGAGGAACAGATCTTTCTGCGGCTCACTCTACAAAGCTTTGATGCTTGGATGTCATGCTGAATGGAAAGGCTCATCTAACCATGTGTTGCGAGACAGAATGTGCAAGTACTGTCCTAGATTTGTGAATTGGCAGATGACCCAGAGATGTCTCTATGGAGGACTAGAGGTCCTACTTGGCTTACAGTTGGCATTTTGCTCGTGCTAGAGCAGACGGGAATCTATACTGAAGTGAACGACTGCATATATAGGTAAACCTAGTAATGCATACACAGACTGTGTACTGTTGCATTTGGCTTTGTACTGTTTTAAACCTTAAATACCTTTATGCCAAGTTGATCGCAATTCCATGGTCACGTTTGAACTTTGGTTATGGGAATCCCTATGCAGCATTTCAGTGGAAACGCCTCTTTATCTGACCCACATCCAGGCAGTAGTTGTGCTGCCTTGGTCAAAAGGAGAGCTTGTTGTGTTGCTTTAGGATCACTGTGGAGTACCTTCTGCACAATATGCTTGGGTTGCACCATTCAAAAGGGATGCCAGGAGGTTCTGTTTCCTAACAAGTATGTATGTTCAATTTCTGGCAGACAGTGGCACTGCATCGTGTGTGTATGTGAAAAACATGGGATGACAGCTCTTCTTTTTGCCAATAAATGCTGCTGTGATGGTGGTGTTACTAGGAAGGTGTTGCCCATGCGGTCTGTCTTCCATTTCTTTCACTTCCATGCCAGACACCATTTTGTCAGAGTGCCCCTCTGCTGCCATCTGTTGCAGGGCAACAAAATGTAATGGAATACTGGTGGGAATGGTCAACCTCTACTGCCATACCACCACCACCTGCCTCCGACATCATGGGCCAGCATAATAAAATAGGAGGTGTTACTTTCTGAGCAGCTCTTGTACTGCAGTATGTCTGTTAACTGTGGTATACCATCACAAACAGAAGGACAAATGTAGAAGGACAAACGTGCTTTGGGGCTAGAGCTGAGAAAGTCTCTAGTAGTGTCTTTTTTCAAATTGCTAGCTGGTGACCTTCATGCGTGCCACTCTTTATGTGTTTGCTTTTGGTCTTCGTGCTCCATAGATGGAGCTTGTGTTGAATTCTGCATCTGCAGGGACAGCAGCACTGGCTTTGCTTTTCTCAGCAATTAATTGCAATTACCCACAGTCTCTTATCACTTAAGTTTCAGCTCTTTCTTGTGATTTCAACCTGTCAGTCTGTAAAGAGCCTACTTTAAGTTCTGTTTTATTCCCTTTCCTGACTCTGAGTGTAACTTTCTAAGCCCAGAGCATTTCCAACCTAGGGCTGTTCAGCCTGGAGAAGAAGAGACTGAGAGGGGATCTTACCAATGCTTATAAGAATATGAAGGATGGGTGTAAAGTAGATGGGGCCAGGCTCTTTTAAGTGGTGTCCAGTTATATGACAAGGGGCAATGGGCACAAACTGGAGCACAGAAAGTTCCACATGAACGTGAATGTTGCCCACTTGGAAGGTGACAAAGTACAGGAACAGGCTGTGAGAAGGGTAAGCAGGTAACTAATGTGGCAGGTAACAAACTGAAGACATTTATTTAATTAATAGAAGATGTATTCAGTATATTTTATCTAATAACCTCTTGGTATGTGTAGGTTGGATGGTTTTGTCTCTGTAAAAACATATGGACTGAAAGACCAATGGCTGATTTCAGGCCTTTCATTGGGTGACAAAATGAGTACGCTGTTTGCTGGCACTTTATAATTGCCTGGAACTTGTACATGAAGTAAGTGAGCTCTTCGTTTATCTTCATTCACAGGGTAACACGCTCAAAGGTTACCCTCCAAAAACACATGGGCAATGCTTGCCTTTTAAATTTCTGTAAAATACCACAGGAAAGTCTCTGCAATGTAGGGCACAGATACAGGTGGCTACAAACAAACATCTGCAGCTAGCTAGTACCAGGCCCTTACTTAAAGGGCAAAAAAATCTGGTGTACATATAATGAGCGAGTTATGCTCTTGTCCTTGCGGGCACTCCTGGTCCAGCTGCACACAGTTGTGAACCCAGATCCCTGATATGCTTCCTGAGAACAAGCACAGCTGAGCTTGAGAGAATGTCGCTGCTGGGGCAGCTCCACTGGTCATTGGGTTTTATCTTTGCTGTAAAATGCTTTGTTAAGTTCATGAAGGATTAAAAGGAGAAGCAGTGCTTTGCCACGCATATATTTGGTTTCTTGTCAGCAACCTATGCTCACCTCCCCTTGCCCTCATGCTTCTGGCCTTCTTCCAAATTGATGCTATTTTTGCAACTCGTGTCTAATTTTTTTCCCTTTCTGATAATGGAATGCCTAAGATTTTGCTGAGGTCCAGTAAGCATGGCATGATTCTTTCTATTTTCATACATCATTATCTTATTTGGCATAGAATTTTCTTGAAAAAATAATTAATATTCATATTCTTACTTTAGCAACTGCAAAAACTGCATCGTGTTTTTCATTTTTTTTCCTGGGACTCCAGTGTCATGGTGTTCAGCCGCATTTAGTATATATATTTTTTTAATTTACCAACAAACAGAAGAAATGCGCCTCATGTGCCTTGCAGAAGATTCTTTTTTCTTTCTTTTTTTTTCTTTTTAATACTTAAGGAACTTTCATCACCATTCCCCAATTCTTCCATAGGATCCTGCCCGATAGCACATTATACTGCCAGTGAGTCCATCTGCTCAGTGCCTAGGGACGGGGACTGATGTAAAACCCAATCATTCCTCAGTAGAGGGAACTTTGGTACTGACTTTGGGACCAGGGCTCTGGAGGCTCCGCACTGGAGCACGTTGTAGTGCGGCTGCCCCTTCCCAGGCTGCACGGCATGCCTGGGGCCATCACAAGCACTTGTCTGTTCACTGTGGATATTTCGTCTTTCCTTTTAGTTTTTCTGTAAACCATATCTGAAGGGGGAATGCAGAGCTGGTTCACAGTGGGAGATGTTTGTGCTGCATAGATTATCTGTTGTTCTTCATGTAAGAACACGGTAAAAGATAGTGTAATCAAGTATAATGAATGCCTAAGGCAGTTTGAGCTCTAATTGGTTACCTATCTGGTACCTGGATTTCTGCTCCGCTATTACTTAATGCATTAATAATGCTTATTATTAATTATATTATATTCTATTACATATATAATAATAAAGTTACATTTTATTATTATATTATAATTATTGTTAATTATATATACTGGTACTACAACTGCTTATTATTTTAGCAAGAAATGGTTTGCAGGCTAATGCATGCTACAGTAGTTTGACATTTGTAACTCCAGCATATTACATCAAATAACACTGTAGTCGAGAAGAGTATTTTCCTTTAGAAGTTTCTTTTTCTATAAATTCTGATGCCTGCCAGGGGGCAACTAACTTCATATCTCTGTTTTAATATTTCATGTGCTGTGACAGCTCTCCTGTTCATAAAGCCAATTACAGCCAATCCTTGGCACACTGTTTTTATACATGAAAGGTATTCTCTGGTCAACACGGGCTATTTAAGACACAGGCTGGGCTTCAGCAGCCTCATATAGTAGTCAGGATAACATATCACAGACTTGATCACCAAAGGCACTGCTTTTTTTTTTCAGCGCTGTTTTATGTGAGTAGTTTCCTCATCGGCCATGCTATCAATATCTTGTAAAATAAGTAAACATATATAGGATTTTATGTGTTTAGGTGTCTGTTTCTCAAATCTGTTTCCCACTTATGACAATGTTTTTTTTCTGCCAAGGTTCATAAATTTTATTCAAAAGTCAATTTAAATTCTAGATATTCAGATTTCTGCCCCCCCGTTTTTTTTTTTTTTTTTCCTAAAAGAAACAGATGGTTTGTTTGCTTTTTGCTTCTCTTCCTACATCTATGTCTGTTTTTAACTATGAACAGTTTGACATAGCACTAGTGTCATGCCAGTCACTGTCATCATGCAAAATAAGAAACAGTATATGAATGTTACCCCAGGAAATCTAAACTAGAGTGTCATGGCTTGCAGTGGCAACGGGATAATTTAACCTTTGAGGTTTTCTGCGTTTTCAGTGTGAACTTCAGCTGCTCTCCAAGTTAGCAGGGCAGGTGAAAAAGCCACAGTCCAAAAAACTGTGTCACTGCTTTGGAGCATTCCTCAGGTCCTGTGCTTGCTTTACTGATGCAAGCACTGTGCTAAAGGAAAACTCAGTTTCTAGCTCTGTGCTGGCTGGCTACCCCTGAGTATGGGTGACTGCGAACAGCCCTTTGCTTTGAGGAGTATAAACTTGTGTGTCCTTTTTGCAACTAACCTGCTCTGGGTTGTGGGCAGGTGAGCATTTCCTAAGCATGGGGGATCTTTTCTGTGTTTGCTAATGGCTGAAGCATTGCAAAGAGTAATGCTCCCCTGAAGTCTATCTCCTTTAGAAAAAGGCTTTTAGGAAGGTTCGTGACAGCTGGATCTGAGAAGATATTTTAAACTTGACTTAATGGAGAGGCGTCATGAATATTTTTCATTTCTGTTTTAGCTCAGCCTATTTAAGTTGTTCGGTAAATGATCTAGGTCAAATCAAAATTAAAGTCTATGCGCTATTTATTGCATTTTTCCCTTTCATGCCAACAAAGCTTATCTAGAAAAGTAGTGCAAAGTGATTTAATGCCCAGTGCGGGATGTAAAATGATTCAGGGCATTAAGTTGGCAGAGGAGGAATACCGGGTTGGCTTTGACCACAGGCTGCCTAAAGGCAGAACCATGGGTCAGATGCCTTTGTGGTAGTATTGGCTTTCACACCTGCTGTAACTTCTGGCTGAGGAATTAAACACTGTGCTCCTCTGCTTGATTGTCTGAGCAATATATGCGGCATCGCTTCATCTGCTAATTTGACAGTATGGTTATTATGTTTGGTGCTTTTGTGCTTCTGGACTGAACAAAGGGGTATGTTTGTGGTACATGACTGGAGTTCACTGGGAATACATTTCTCTTGAGCACACAAATAAAAACGGGTAAGATTCTAAAGATGTTCTCACATCTTTCATGGTATATGTGCATACGCCAGTCCGTGCTTGTGCTTAATATATGTGGCACACGTACTATGCTTGTGTTCCAAGGCAGCAGGGCCAGTGAGGCTGCAGTTCTGTTATGCCTGGCCAGCAAACAGCAAGTTCTTCTACTTTACATGGAAGATAAGGAGGTTTGACGGCAATAATTCTGCTTTTGCAGATGAAGAGAGATCAGATCCTTGCTAGCACCTGCAGGAATTTATGGCTTAGTTATGACAGCTCCAAAGAGATGTTAAATTTGCTGTCTAAAATAAATCAGAGGTCACAGTGATATGCCTGGGAGTGAGGTCTGTTTTAGTTGTGTGGATTTTGGGCTAACTTTGCACAAAGAGAAAGCAGAAGAAGAACCAGGGCTCCACAGGATCTCTACTCTCACCATTCTGAAGGATTCATGAGTTGGGCAAACAGATCAGGATTAAGGCAAAAACCCTGGAGCACCACTTTTGGGCTTTCAGTTCAGAAGAGCATCAGGATTTGCAAAAACAAATCCCTAGCTGACTTATTCATTAATTTGATTGTGGAAGCTGGCATCTCCTCTTTGTATCTTCATAACAGAGATACATTTTCTTGCCTGTACAAGATTCTCTCATATTTTAAGGATCAGCAAGCCTTGCCTTGGACTCTTAATGCAAGTAACAGCAATTAAAAACAAATAAATAAATAAATAAATTCCTCAAGAATTTCCAGCTGCTGAAAGATTAATGCAAACATTGTGCTTTAGCTTGATCTCCAAGAGCCTTGCTCTGCTCTGAGATGGGCTATAATGCTCCCCATAGCTTCAGCAGAGCAGCACTGCTGTCAGGTTAGGGGGATGTTTTTCACAGGTGCTGGGCACCCAGTGGTGCAGGACCAGGGAAACTCTGATTTGTGTTTTCTAATACATGAGGCAACCCTTTCTTTATTCATTCAACCTTGCCTTACTCATTTATGTCATGAATAAGGCAAAAGTATAAGAATAAAATAGTGCCAGACAGCAAATGAGCAGAGTTGCGTAATACTGGCTGAATGTGGCAGATGAAGAGCTTTCAAAACAGGGAGAATCAGTAGACCATGTACCTTGCATCGTAAACTGCTGTTGATTTTATTAATTTTACACGGCAT
Organism: Tetrao urogallus; assembly: GCF_951394365.1. Classification (NCBI taxonomy): domain Eukaryota; kingdom Metazoa; phylum Chordata; class Aves; order Galliformes; family Phasianidae; genus Tetrao; species Tetrao urogallus. The sequence goes on along the minus strand of NC_136817.1, from coordinate 45,014,468 downwards.
TTCTTATATTTCAGCGGTTTGCTGTGTGCTACAGATTAGATGTGATGAATTCCAAAGTTGGCAGTGAATCTGTGACCCAGCTGTCCAAGGTAGATTTGCCATCAGGCAGCTCCAGTTTGCTGTGCCTGCTTTCCATCATATCAAGTTGGTTATTTGTAAATGGAGTTGACAATATATAATGTCAGAAAACATTTTCTTTGCTGAAGGCAGCTATTGTGCTACACCTGATGACAGAGTAAGTTGCTCTGGGTCACAAGATTCTGCACCACACGACAAGCTGGGATCCAGCTTAGGGTATTCAGTTACCCCCAAGGAAACAGTCACTGTGTCATTTATCCAGGCTGCTCTCAGGAGTGGGGTAGCAGTGCAAGCATCAAACATGTCTGATGTGCAAGCACTCATTCTGCTCCTGGTGGACAGGTTTTTGCCTAAAAGCTCTTCAAAGGGTGTTTAGCCTGTTTTTTAGCCAGTGTCTTCAATTCTCTATCCAGATAAGTGAGAGGCAATTTTTATCCATTGTTTTTTAACTATTACATTCGCATATAGACAAATAGGCTGAAATGGCTGCTCTTCCAAAGAACTTTTAAAGAAGAAAGCATGCTGGCTGTTTTGCTGTGGATCTGATATGTTACAGTCCAGCTGGAAATGCACTCCTCTGTCATGAAAAGGAAATGTCCTCAATGTAGAGTTAATATCTAGGTATTTATCACAGTCTATGTAGCTGAAGTCATTTGTCATGAACTAGGTGTTTCAAGAATAAATGTAACTGGGCTTTACATAGGCTTGGCTGCAGTATGGCTCTTCTGAGTGCTTGCAGTCATGTTTTAAGAGTGGGGTGAGGATGTGAGTAAGTGAAGTTAGCTTTGGCTGAGGAGGGGATGCTGGAGCAGGCAAGGCTTGGTGTTAACTCTCCTAAACCACTCAAACTCCTATAAACCAATGCGTGCATGACAATGGAAACCAAGCCTAGATAGTTTGCTTCATGGCCACCTACGCAGTTTTTCAACTGATGGAATACAGTATTGCAGGACATTTTCCCTGTTGATGTTACAGAGAAGTTCCCTTCTCCTTCCAGGGAGATGAACATCCCTCTGCCCTCTCAGTAGGGAATTGGCTAGGCTGCAACATGATGCTGACCCGTGTCCCCAGGGAAGGGACTGGGGAACCTGACTCACAGCAGTGCAGTGCCAGGGCTGGATGGTGTCAGGAGCATTCGGTGGCTGTGTGCACTGCCAGGAGCAGAGCATAGCGGCTGACGCCTGGGAGGGGTTTGGAGAGTCCCACCATCAAGTCTTCTGTAGCATATTTATACGAAGAAAAAAAAAGTAAGCTGGGTCCCTTGGGCTGTGTGTCACATGGAGATGCGTAATGAAAATCTGGTAGTTGAAATAAAACCTTTCTTGCCTTTTTTCTTGAGTATACTCACAGCTAGATAACACAGGCGTGAGAGTGAGGAATGCCTTCAGCAGCCACAGTGCAGCTGATGGAGCTTTGTAAGACTGTGCTCCTGCTTTGCACAGAGTGCATGAGAACCCCTCAAATGAGAAGGTCCTTGGAAATTATTTGTTTTCTTTGTAGTTTGGGCAGATTTTATGCTTTTATAATTACTGTCTAGTCTAGCTGGACGTAGTGGTTGGCGACCCTACACATAGCAGGGAGGTTGAAACTAGATGATCATTGTGGTCCTTTTCAACCCAGGCCAGTCTGTGATTCTATGACATTGAGGCTAAAAAAAACTGTGGTGAGTTTTCAGAGGTCTATTTAGAACAGTGATACAAGTGATGTTCCTATTGCTGACCATGGGGGACAGCAGTTGCAGTTGCAGATGCTTTCAGGGAAAAAAATTAGATCATGAAGCGATGTACAGATCAAATTTCTCAGAATTTTATCTTCTAAACCTTGGCATTTTTGGAATTCTTAAATGAGTCTGTAAATACATTTCCCCAATTGTGAATTGTGTGGTGTGTGTTTGTTTTAAGCACCAGATTTATAAACAAGAAGCGTTCAGAGCAGTGAAGCAGACAATACAACACAAAGCAATTGTAGAACAAGTAAAGCTGGGTAAAGGGGGAAAAAAAAAATCTGGGGGAAGGGAGGACGGGCTCATTTTTGCTGCAAATATATACCATATTGCATAATAGAGCTCTCTTCAGATGAAGCACTATTCACATTATGAATAGCCTTTTCAAGCGAACGTGGCTCATTGGCATGAGCACTGAGCGCTGCTATGGCTGTCAGCATCTGTTCTTTTATTCCTGAAACAATTTTTACATCAACCATCAGAGGCCAAAAGGATTTTTAACCGTGGTGTAGCACTACACTGTAATTTTCTTAATGCAGTCTGGCAATGAAAGATTTTCATTAAGACAGTAAAGCAAGTGCGGTTGTTTGTATGAATCTAGCTTGACAAAGCTCTTCCTCCACACCACTGTTAGCACAGAAAGCATTCATTTTGTGGAACGGCAGACAGTTTTTATGTAAATAGTGGGCAGTTCCTTCAGATGTTTGAATCTTAATGAAACTACTTTCTCAGCCTAAAAACTGATAATTTGAATGACTGCCTTACTGTGATCACCATTTAAAATACAGCATTCTATTAACTCTGTTTTAAAGGAAAAGCCTTCTTTTGTATGTAATTTTCAACAAGCGCACCCATCCTTTGTGCTTTGTTCTGGCGTCTGTGTGAGGTTCCACATGGAAGAGTCACTGTTGTGCTTGGGAAGCAGCTCTGCACACGCTGCTCAGCCCTGAGGATGTATGGTTCTGCTTCATGGCTCTGCTGTGACTGATGGCTCCCAGCAAGGAGAGGGTGCAGCCCTCCCAGACATTGGCATCCCTCCCTAAGGATGGGAGGCTGTGTGCTCAAAGCATTCAGAGCAATTGTATGGGCATTTGTGCTCTGGTCTTCCATGTCAGCTGTGGGTTATGGACGTGATGGTATGGTGAGAATGAAGGATGCAGGAATCATCACCCACAGCAAGAAAAGTCACTTCATAGCATTTTATTAACCATGCCCCTTTCCATCGGCAGAGCATTTAGCAGTGTCAAGTAGCAGTGGAAGAAAGCAATGCCAGTATTTCACCAATTTTATTCTTGTTTTTACTACTATTTGTATTGACTTACTTGTTTTAGCAGACCAAGTGGGCTTTAAATCTTCCGCAGCAGTTGCCTTCTGCACTTTCCTTTAGTCCCAGCCTACTCAATGCTGACTGTGTTAAAGTGATTTCTAATGGTGCTTTAGCCGGAAGAAAAATGGATTGCTCAGCATCCTGCCTGTAGCCCTGTTCTATTGCATCTGCTTTCTATTTTGAAGAATGCTAATCCTTTATTACAAGGATTAATAATCCTCTTAAAAACAGAACAACAACAGCAAAAAAAAAAAAAAAAAAGCCAACAGCAGCAACAACAAAACGGTGTTATGTAAGTGATAAATGGTGAACCCTTAGTATGCTACCTTGGGTGGAAATGTTTCATCATGAATACTTCGTCCACATATTCACCAGTAAGAGGGACTCAAATCACCTTGCTGAACATTGCAGCATGTTCCCTCCTTGTTGATAAGAAGTGATTTATTTCTACTGGCATTAATGTGTCTGCAGGGGGTAAATTTTCAATTTTTGGTAAGTTCAGTATCTGTCTAGTTTAAAAACTGAAATGCTAATGCTCCTGAAAAAACTTTTTTTTCCTTATGCTTGAGGCATGGTAGGGTGTACTAGCTCCACGTAACACTGTGCAGGCTTCTTAAATGCGTGGTAAAACAACAATCCTTACAGAAATACCTTGTTTCTTCATTGTATTAATTATGGTATCAGAGTGATGCTCCTCCAACACAATAAACTACTGAAAATTTGTAAAAGCTTTCAATCTCTTTAAGGTATGCAAATATGCAACAGAATTATGGAGTTTGCATCTTGCTTTGTACTGATCGTGTGTCCTAACCCATCCTAGCATTTGGTCAGTTGTAATCCAGCTTCATGTGCACACAAACAATCCCAAGTAGGAAAACCTTTGTTTAAATAAGTGCTGTGTGGGTATTTTGATCTTTTGGATTAGAAAAAGCGGATTATTTTTGATTCTGTAGGGATATATGTCTTTTGAGGATTTATGAATTTTTTTATCATCTTGTCCAAAGTCATTTCTGGCTTTGTCTCCAAATGTGAAACGTAATTATTAGAGTGATCCTCAGTGGTCCTCACCATGATAATAACTATATACAGGACATCATGCTAGCTGGTGGCATCACACTGTTAGTTTCAATTACCTGCAACAGTAGTCATGATTTATGTTTGCACTGTGTAGGACACAGAGCAAGCCTGGAGGCTCACAGGTTTAGAGATTCAGTGATGCTGGTCTATGTGCAGGGGAATCCATCTGTTTGTAATTTGAAATGTTTAAAGTTGCAGCGTTGTTCCCTGTTCTGAAAGTGGAGGCTTACAGTAGTAATGATTACAGGAAGGTCGGTTAATTGTCCAGAAGTTCCTTTTTCCCAAACACAATTATATTCCAAAGTCCTGGTTTGAAGATTATGAACATTTGCTCATGAACGTTTAACACCTCATTGCTTTTCCCCAAATATATCTTAAATGAAAGAGTGATGACTCAAGAGGGAGATGCAGTTTCTGCTGGGCTAGCTAAGCTGGTGGTTTTCATAATCTAATTATAGTTAACTTGTTAGGAGATTAATAGGAGGCCTTAGCAAGGCTCACCTGCCGAGCTTGCTTGGTGGCAGGCTTTGGTTTTCTTGTTCTCTTTGGTTTCCAAGTTCTCAACTTTTCTGGAAATTGGAGCATAGTGTGCCATTCTCCCCACTTTCTTTTGCCTTCTCACCCTAGAGCTGTAGGAAACCCCAGCAACCCCTGATTCTGATTTCAGATAGGATCCCATCCAGTCTCCTCTCATGGTGCTGGAAGACCTGGATAACACAGCAACTGTAACCCACTAGATCCAAACGCCACCCCCTTGCCATTAGCTACAGGCTAGCCTTTATATTTCGATATAATACTTAATTCATTGTAGCTTGAGAAGCAGTCACTCCCAGAAGTCATCTTCCCATTGAAAATGGCATGAGGTCTTTATATATTCTGACATGACCCAGCTGTCCCTGGGGAAGGGTTTTTGTCACTGGGAGAGGTGGCAATATCCCACACCTTGGGATCATCGTGTCAGGCTTAATGGGACTGCCTATTAACGGTGGCTATCTGTCATGTTTAATACATGAAGGCCTTCTTTTTTTTCTGGCAGCTGTTAAGCTTCAGAAATGCGGGTTGAAGTGATCGACCCATCCAATGTTTGCCCTTGTGTCTGAATGAAGGGAGCTGACAAGCTCTCATCATGATTGACTGAGAAGTGCAGCTGGGCGCTGCCAATGTCCAGCCCACGGTCCTCCAAATTGAAGCAGAATTTCCACCTAAGTGTGTCTCTTCTACATTTACATGCCATCTAAACCCACCATGACACAATGCTTGTGTGATCTGTGCAATATCAATCAAAAAGAGCAAGCAGAAAAGCAGTTTTTTCCCTGCCACTGAACTTTTGCATTAAGAGCCTTACTTCACCCTGAGTTAACATGTTTTGTATGCTCCTCTGGAGCTAAATGGCATGTTACTGGAGGTGTAGAAATGGATGCCAGATTCCACTTTACAGTTCAGATGTGCTGCAACTGCTGAAAACTGAGTTGTTTGTTCTCACTTATCCTGGATAGTTGTTTTTTTTCCTAGATTCCTGTGTAGCTCATGAAGGCTGATATAACCATTAGTCAGATAAGTGTCAGTGCTTCTGTTCTCCCTGCACCCTTCTGTACCCTTCCTTGGCAGTCAGAGCTGTAGAGCTAGCATTAGTTTGGGCTGCTGTGCTTTTCCTGAACACAGGACTTTCTTCTCCATTGCTTCTTAATGGACACAACTTCAACTTTTTCTAGTCCCTGTGTCAACTTCCAGCACTCATAGGTATGCTGGAAAATGGGCACAATGCCTTGCAAGAGCAGCAAGTTACCATGTTTCACAATTTATTTGTTGCACTAGGGTTTTTTTTTTTTTTTTTTTGTTTTTGTTTTTGTTGTGTTTTTTTTTTTGTTTTTTTTGTTCATTTGTTTTTACACAGGTTTCCCCAAGCTTTGGAGAAAAGGATGCCATGGACACTCCATAGAACTGTTGTCTGTGTGAAAAGTTCTGTACTTAACAAATATTTTCATTGTAACTTCCCTGCTTAATTATTCAGTGAGAACACAAGACTTGCATTTCTTTTTCCCAATGCAAAGGAAATTGAAATGAAACATATATTTAAACAAAACTAGGAATGTGTTTTTCAGGGAATAAAATAAGTATGTTCAACCACAAGTTAATGAGCCACTTATTTCACTCACAGCAATACAAGTAAAATTAGTGTTAGACAAATAGGAGAATTAAAATAAAACCTATCAACATTAATATTTAAAGAAAGGAAATAATCTTAGCCACGTGTCTGTCAGTTGGATTAATGGCAGGGATTTGATATTTCTGTGATCACAACTCAGCTGTTCAAAGCATTCAGCTAGCCTCTAACATGTGCCTATTCTGTGGAAATTTCTGCATTAGCCCAGTCAACCAGTTATTAATCTTGTTATTGGGTTCTAACTAATTAACTGTCAGTTTTTTGACAATTCTGCAAAATGTCTTTTTTGATGCTTTGTGCATATGTAACTTATCAATACCAACAGTCTGTATATAATCTTGCTTACTACTTGTAAAGAAGTGAATGTGTTTCTTACTAAAGTCTTCTGCATTAGAGAAGATCAGTGCAAAATCACCTCCTCAAAATCTACAGCTCCTACGGTGTATAAAAGTTTGCATTACTGGAGAATTGTATCATTTGATTTTCTCATCCACCTAAGAAAAAGACTTTACAATCACATAATTGCCAGAGCTATAGAAAAAGAGAAAAATACAGGGTTATCCTCCATAGCACATCTGTTTCTTTGAGATGAGCAATGTGAGTGGAAATGTGTGGCATTTTATATAATTGTAATCATCACATTTCTGTGTGTATTCAGGTAGATAACTGGGACAAAAAGCAACTCAATACTTTCTTGCATACTGCATTGTGCTCAGGGCCTGTGCTACACTGTGCACTGTATCAGAATACATCATACTCTCTAAAGAGTATATATATTTGATCTAACTGCTATTTAATGGTTGATAGAATTATTTATTTAATCCAAGCGTAAGAGTTTTATGCCTGTTCTGGAAGGAGCCATTTGAAGTAAACAGGCATTAGTAATGATTGAATTAACCTTGTCTAAATCTTCATTGCAAGAAAGATAGCTCTGTAGCCAAAAGCTCATAAAAAATGTTAACTTCTGCAAAATATGGTTCCCTGAGTTCCTAGTCCACCGCTTCCTAGGCCGCCCATTTCTCATGCTTTTAAGATGTTTTAAAATTCTGCTATCTTGAGTGAGAATGGTATGTAGCCTGCATTATTTTCCTCTGCAACTGCAAAGGCATCAGTATGCACGCCCACGATTTGTTTTTAGATACCCATCTGCTGAGCAAATATGAAAAATGCAACACTGACTGTTGTTGCAGAACCGCTGTGTGATGTGGGGCCTCAGTTGTGGTCTCTGTGGGTCTTCCCTAGATACATGCTGGGAAGGTCATTGCTGGGGCTGGATGGTCACAGAGCTGAGGAAATACTGGGCTAGGATTAGTCTTGTCTTAAGGGGAGCTACTGACTGCTTTGAGATAATATAGGATAGTAAATGCTTGGTCTCTCATAGCAACTTCTGCTGAACATTTTTGGTTGTAATTAAATTGCTTTAACTGAGCTGAGCGACAACTTTGGGAATGAAGTGACTAAATTTAACATTCCAATTGTTTATCTAAACTTAGGAAGCTTAATATTCTTTAATTTAACTTTTTGATCAGGGGACTTGCAGAACTGAAAGCCTGGATTTGAGAGTCTGAATTCTTGGTTATTTTTTTATTTATTTTTCTTTACAAGATTTCTTCTTGTGGAAGGTTGCATTGAAGAGCTGCCATCCCTTTGAGCATCAGAGCAGATAATGTCTTGTTCCATTTGCTGTGTTGTCATCCTACAACCTTAGGGTCTTGCTCTGCAAAATTCCAGAATTCATCAGTTTTTCACAGCGTTCCTAAGCTTGAGTCTTCAGTAAAAGGATGTGTGTGTGTGTGTGTGTGTGTGTGTGTGTGTGTGTGTGTGTGTGTGTTTTGAGGAATGCACTTGCTAAATCAAGAGTGATCGAGAAAGATTTAACTGAGCACAGAACTGGTGTGTGTGAAGCATATGAGTGGTTGGAGGCAGTGGGTCTCCAGCTTCACAATGCCACATGAAATAATTGGTGATATTTTTGAACTAGCAACAATGACTGTGGTTTTGTCTTTTGGGCATAAACAGCTGTGGAGATTTGTAGGTTTTTGGTAAGATAAAGTTAAAATGGGATGAAATGGTTCCTGTCTGCTGAGAATGCATCCATGAAAGTGATAGGTCTTGCACTGGATACACCTGGGAGGTGAAAATCAGAGACTGGAGTTGGATGCATTTTAAGCTTATATCTCTGTTATTTACAATTGAAGAGAATTGGAAAGGTTTTGGTCCTGAATTTTCAGCAGGGCTGAATCAATTTTATGACAGCTTGAAACATGCAAATGTTACCAACTTAAGTAGCTATATTAGATTGTTTTGACTGAAATTTGTAATGAGTATGAGAATACACCTGGCTCTTAGCCAATAATTCTGAAATATTTCCTGCATTAAAGATAGAAGACTTATGTATTTTTATGCTGCAGATTCCCTCTCCAATTATATCTGCTTAACATAATTTAATAGATAACAAGTTAGTATTTGCATATGATACAGTTAAGATTGTAGGAAGCGTTTATTTTATGTTTTTCTCCTCCAGTAAAGGCTTTTCTAAACTTTTAGGATATCCCTAGGAACCCCACCAGTTCCTCAGCATGTTTTTAAAACTTTCACCAAGTACTAGAAATACATGATGACTCCTTGTAACAAGTTCTTTTTTGCTTGGGAGGCTCACAGAAGGACAGTGATATGGTAGGAAAGACAGCATCCCATAGGGTTTCTAAGGTTTTTTTTTTTTTTTTTTTCTTCCCCTGGAGAAAGGGCAATTTTCCAAAAGCCTGAGGGAATCTGGTTAGAGCTAACCCAACTGGAACAGAGCAGCCCAGGAGCTGCTGCTGCCTCTTGGAGCTCCTCTTGGAGCTACAGCAGCAGGTGATGGAGGAGCCTATCCTCAGGAAATCAACAGTGCCTTGCTAGGTGTTTGGGCCACTGCCAGCAGAGCTCAAAGCCAGTGGGAGCCTTAGTGATGGGACACAGCTGCTTGCCTGAGTTGATGGATGGTGGGAAGCCAGCCCTGGGATCAGCAGGATGTGCAATATTTAAATGGTATGGTAACTCAGGTTGCATTTCATTGGGAATATTTAGCATTGAAATGCTAAATAAATAAATAATAACTATCCAGAATGGAAATTCTGTGTGTCCTTCTATCATTAAAGTTACCTTTGCATACAGATACTACTGCTGCTGGATATAGGTCTGGCTTGCAGGGCATCAAACTCCCTGACAGACATTTATTGTAAGGAAGCAGAAATGTGGTTCTGGTTTTCAGGTGCCCTCCAGTCTTAGACGCCAGGGTGTAATGGATGTGGAAAAGCTGTAGCCAGCTGTGAGAACCTGTTAGGGTTACAAGATCTGTATCTATGGCGTGTGTGAGTGAACATGCTCTCTTCTTTAAATATCTTCCCTAGGAAGTCAACAGATGCATATGAAGGCTTTTGTTACTTTTTGTCTCAAAGAAATATTAGGATTTGGTAACTTATAGACTTAGAGTGATAATGCTGTAGTGAGTTGTTAAGGTTGTTTGGGTCCTCCTCATCAGTAAAATGATGTTCACCCATTTTCTCCTCCATAAACAGAATTATAATGCTATTTTGATATCAAATCTTGTTTCAAAGTCAATCAACCCCCACAGTTTAGAATACTGTGTCACTACTTCTAGCTTGCACTGTGGCATTTTAAAAGAAGTAGAAGCATTTCTGTCTTTCTGCTTCTTTTAGCTGTGATTAATACTTATATATTCATGCTTATTCTTGTTTATTATCTAATGTTCCTGAATCATGGAATCGCTCAGGTTGGAAAAGACCTTAAAGATCATTGAGTCTGACCAAGACCTAACCATTCTACCATAACTAACAACCCTTTGCTATATCTTGTCCCTGAGCAACACATCCAAATGGTTTTTAAATGCATTCAGGGATGGTGACTCAACCACCTCCTTAGGGAGCCTATTCCAGTGCCTAATATAATCTTGTATAATCATTTCAGCTTTCTTTAAATTACTGTATGAAGGGCCATACACTGATATAAATGCTGAATTATTAAAAACAATCTCCCAACTAGAAACTTGAATAATACAAATGATTCTGTTACATTGGTCACTCTTTTAAAGAGTTACAAATTAATGGACCTTGTTAACGTAGTTCTTCAAATAGTCTGCTGACTGCGTGGAAAAAAAAACCAAATGAGACTCTATGTGGCACAACTGTACTGATCGGCTCAACTTTTGTTTTGGGCTCTAAATGACTCTGAAGTACTTTGCTTCATCTTGGTACAGAACTACTTGGAACCCAGCTGGCTTCAATTGTGTTTTACCGTTTTAGCATTTTAAGTTGTGAATAAAATTAAGAATAAAAGAAAGAGTTTCAAGTTGGCAGTACTTCAAAACCACTTAAGTCTCTTCCTTAAGGGTCTCAATTTTTTGGGGTGAAAGGATGATGGGCTGTTAACTTCCAGTAAACTGTAAATGATTTTGCTAATTATTCTTACATGCCTAATGCCTGCATCCCAGATCATTTCCTTTAAAGTACTAGTGATCTTTGGAAACAAAAAGCTGTAGTAATTGGTGGAAGCAACTCTGGAAATTGAGATTTAAATGAATACTATGAAATACATAGAGTGCTGAGTCAGTCTATATAAAAGTAAGTGTATAATAAGTTCATCTTGAAACTTCATCATCAAACTTAAATAGATTCTTCTATTTGTAGGCTAAATAAATTTTGGTTTTCCTCTTCTTCTGTCATTTCAGGGTTGAGTTATTGGTTTATATTTATTGAGTTATTGAGTATCTTGGTTTTAATGCAGCTGGACCATAAGTAAAGGTCTATCCTGTTTCAGAAATGTTTGGGGAATAAATGCCTGAGTAGCTCCTCCTTCTCTCTCCTCTTCAAATTGCTTATACGTGGTTGAAATAGAAGTCTTTTTATTTATATATAACAAAATATTTCCTTTTTAATTTCAAAGAGTGGAAGAGGTGTTCTTTTTATTTTCCTCTGACAGGGAATATCTAGATATCAAAGAGAACAGAGCATTTGAGCCTTTTTAAATTATTCAGAACTGCCATATATTTTACATGAGAAGATATTCTTGTGTAGCTTGATTAAGCATAGGAAACTGGTCTAATATAGTATGCATTAGTTTGCAGAATGTCGGATCTTAAAAAGGCTTGTGGAATGTATATGATACTATATGTATATATACATTCACATTTAAATAAATAGGAAGTTTATTTAGATGAAGGGATTATTACTGTAGAGGGAGCAAAATACTGGACACTTTTTACTTCCATGATTGCAAATGAATTTTCTAATACTATAAGCAACATGTAAGCTATGTGAAGACAACTACTTGCAGGGAAATGTGATGCTGAAATACAAAACCAGCAGGAAAATTATCAAGCAGCAATTTTAATTAGACATGCTCATGGAAATATCTCTATTTAACCGAGTTTCAATTTTGTCTCTCAAGGAAAACATTTTGAGCTGGACTTTAGCTGTCCTGTTGAGGGAAAATTCATTTGTTTTTGAGCTTTGGCAAAGGAAGTAAAAAAAAAAATAAAATCAGTAAATGTTTACACCTAGTGCATAAAATTCCTAAATGGAAATATTTAATACATGACTACTGAAAATTAATGTAATTAACATCCATATGTGTTTGATGACATATGTGTATTCCAGCTCCTCATACTTAATAGGCAGTGGGAGGCAGATTCAACAAGAGATTCTCCATTGATGCCCGTGGATCTTTGTCATTATGTTAAAAGCATTTTTGGATTTTTTTACTTAAAACTGGAATTGCAAATCTTTATTTGAAAGAAAATTACTGCAAAGAAAAGTCATATTACTCATAAAATTTAGCATATATATTTCTTTTCTTTGAGGAAATTATTGATGGGTAGTTGTTTGATGTACATTTGATAGTTATTTTCTCTAAAAAGAAAAAAAAAGAAATCACTGAATTGTTTTTTTTTGTTTTTTTTTAGAAAGTGGCATTGTCAGAAAGGGATGCATATAACATTTTTTTCACACTGTACTTCTGCAATAGGTATGTGGTGTTGTGGCCACAAGTTCTAACCTCTCTCCTTCCCTGAAAGCACAGTTGAAGTGTGATCATCTGATAGGTCTACTGAAATCTGACTGCTGTTACCATTCTGCATGGTGATGCTCTCATGTCTCTATTCAGAATAAAACCGGAGAAAATATATGGCCACCCACTGCTGTGAGAGAGGGTTTCATTATGAATAATTTGAGAATCACCAGGTTAAACTTGGTGTCTTTGGATTTCACCAATGGCAGAAATCTAATCTGCAGGTAGAGTGGAAAATGGAATTGATTTGCATCTAAAACTATCCAGAATAGCCTTATTTCAAAGCAATCATGCTGGTATAAATACACTTCTAAATTTGTGTGTGCATGCACACATACATTTAAGTGGCTCCTACCTAATTTCTAGTATAAATAGCAAAACAAATTAAGTAGTCTATATGTTTGGCCATAAACCATGAAGGACTGCAGAGAGCACAGGTTTCTGTCTGTATCTGTTTACTGTGGTATAAAAAAGACAATTTTGTGCCAGCTTGGCTGTGCCTGACTGCCACCCGGATTGGCTCTCAGGACATGGTGTCACTGCATGAGAAGCCTGCACTGGCATCTCCTTCGTGACTTCTGAGCATTTTCTGCATAAATAAAATCAGTTTAAATGACCTGAAAAAACTGTAAGGATTATTAATTAGCAAAGTGCTTATTGTGAAAACTTTGCTGGTTTACTCTAGCATATATAATTTGATTTTGTAGACTGTGGTCCTTTGGTGATATGTGGGTGTCTGTGTGTACGTTCAAAAATAAATATATAACCAGTAGTACAGTATACCAGTTGTCCAATTTAGCAAGTTTTCACAGAAGTTCATGCATTGCTGACATTTAATGAGATACTATATTACACCAGGAGAGGACTTTTCTTTCTATTTTGGCCATACTTTGGACTTGACTAAACCTTTCACCATACATATGGTAGAATAATTCTCCATCCTGGGGTATGCAGAAGACATAGCACAGTAAAGAAATGTACTGTTCGTTTTCTTTCTGTCCAGCTGGAATATTCAATTGAAAATCTTCAATAGTTCATAATGCTAATTTTATTGTTTTTGTAGAAAGAAAAAAAATATATATCTCTTGCTCAACCAACGTAGCTATAGCCAATGCAAAACCTGCACATGGACCAGCAATGTGAAATGTTCTCGCTGGGGTATGTTGGATGAAATCCTGCCTTCGTTTAAACTGGTGGGAGTTTTGCCACCTTCTTCGGTTGGACCAGGATTTTTCTCAGCATGTGCCATTTAAAGAATACTGAAAAATTTGGAGCAGTTTTGGTGGACCAGATGGTTGTGTTTAAACCTCTGATGGTACAAAAGTAATTTGTTTAACTTGTTGGCACAAGGCCCGTGTCTTTTCAAACTGGAAATAATTTATAGAGTTAAAGCTTTAATATTATAATAAAATGGGGAAAGTGGACTAATACAGCAACATAATGATGTTAAATTGGAAATTATCTACTTCAAAAAGCAGTGGTAATTCACAGTGACAGTCAGGTTTTCATCCCTACTGCTGTGCTATTTGCCACTGACAGACAAATCAAGTTGGAAGATCATTTTGTGGGGCAACCAATTTAGCATTTCCTAAGTATGTTGGGGTTTGTTTGTGTGTTTGTTTATTTTTAATAAAAACATGGATTGCAAAGTGATGTCAATTGCTTGACTGTAACGGGTTCAGAAAGTAATGTTCTGTACTGAAACAATACCTAAGGGTGTAAGGTCAGTACTGTGTAATGCTTAGGACAAACTTAAACATTCATGACGTACAACAACTTTTAATGAATTTCTCCTTTCTGCATTTATTTTAATTTTACTATCCTAGATAAGCTAGTTTCTAATGCATTAAAATGCACGAGGACTGCTGATTTCTAGGTTTTTAAGATTTTTAAGTAATCATCCTGTAAAAATAAGGCACGTATCCAGGATTTGTTTCAGATCCTTTACCAAGTGGCAGAAATTGAACCTTAAGCAGTGACTGTGAAGGCTCTCATTGAATCTCTTTGTCCCCACAGGCTCTGTGGTTAATTAAAAAAATACATATGTGCACATATATATATGTATGTATACATAATAGTGGAGCACAGAGTGACTTACAGAGTTAGTCTGCAGAAGCCTGGGAGAGCAGAGCCCCATCCTGCCAGCACAGGGATGTGCTGCTGTGAGCACTGGGATGTGAGACATCAGAGTTTCTCTCGAGAAGTACTTCAGCAAAATGTGTAAAAGGAAGTTTGGGTAGCTTCTTTCCAGTCTCCATGAAGAACTACAGCAGCAGTCATTCCATCTCAGATTATCTACAGTTGATGTTGTTTTATTGCAGTTAACATAAAAATGTGTTTTGTTTGTGTGAGGACCAACTAGCTTAAAATCAGTGTAAAATGCTCGTGATACTCTGCTCTGTATACAAAAATCGCATAGAAGCCAAGCCAGTAGTGATGTACCTCACTTAATTGGGGCATGCTTAATAAGAAAATCTGTTTAATTGGGCTGTCTTCCAGAGAAGCTGCTCAGGCTGAGCCTGAGCGGGAACAACTGCTGCTTTAATGGAACATTATGAACAAAAAAAAAAAATTTAAATAGGGGTGCGATTGGCTCTAGGGACTGTGTAACAATAATTAACTGGGTGATTAATTAGATATGAAGCTTAGGACTCTCATTCTTAAATAAAGATACTGATAAATACAGGCTCCGCCCTCTCGAGGCTCTGCCCTGAAAACTCCTGGGCTCGTGTAAGTCTTGACGTCTTCATTTCCCTGCAGCGTTCCTGGCCAGCACTCTTTTGCTCACAAGGCTATACTGTAATGTCTCCAGGCAAGTCACTTTTCATTGTACCTCTGTCTATGGGGCTTTGATCATGCTTATTGTGTCCTAGCCTGCCTCAGAGCTTTTACACAGCTCTGTTCTGGCAGATGTCCTGCAATTTACTTCAGTGGTAATGAGAACAAGCAGATGACGGAACAAGTAACCTTTTTAACTTGCAATGGGTTTCTGTTCAAATCCAGCACTTATCTGTGTTTATCTGTCCACAGAGGTGCATTTTATAAATGCATGTATCTCAGTGGCAGGTTCCTTTCCTGCTTCTCAAGGAAGTTATTCCAGAATGTGCTGCATTTCCTGTGCTGAACACTGGGTCTCCTTACTATATTATAATTGTCCCCAAAACACTGATCTCTCTGAACTGCAAAATGAATCTGTGTATCTTACTTGAGAACGTAATTTTGTTGGCCTCAACCCCGTATTAAGACATGGGATTTTGCGTGCCTTGAGATACTGCCTTCTTTTTCTTAATGTCCTACTTCGTTTTCATCCAGTGTGCTGTGGACTTCCAGGAATCAGAGAAGGGGATCTCTATACGTAAGCTGGCACATGAGGTTTTCTTTAGGCAGGCAAACAAAGGGAGATCTGTGCTGAAGCAGATGGGAAATGCAGCACAGAGGTTCAGTAGCGGGGAAGCTGAGCAGCAAACAGTGATGGGTGTGTAGGCATTGCCCAGGGTTTTGTGTAGCTCTGCTATGCTGGAAGGTGCTGTCTGGATTCATTACGGCCTTTGAGATGAGATCGAAGACTAAATGGCTGCTCTCCTTTCCCAAGAAGGGAAGAATTTTCTTGATTCATAGGAAGAATTTTGAGAAAGTAGTGATTCCTCACATAGATCTTTCAGTGTCCTTTAGATACCTGCAGTGGTGGCCTGGAGCAATCTGTAGTTGGTTGCTACTGACCCTATAGAAAGGAAAGAGCATATTACTGAATCTGTTCATAGGTGCACTCCCTTAAAATTCACGTAGCAAACCAATTTTACCACTCTTCCAAAAAAAAAAAAAAAAAAACCCAAAACAAAACAACAAATTAAGAGGATATTGCATGGTGTTTTATCCTTGTAATAACAATTGATGTTATTTGCTTATGTCTTAACTGACGTTTGCATTATTTTCAAGCCTTGTTTTCTAACCATCGGGTATGTTTAAGAAGCATGAGGTCTGTCAGGTCCAGGCTGAGGTACCATTCCAAGAGGCTGGATTTCAATAAGCACATCAAATGCTTGAGGAGTTTGTCCTGCCCCAAGCGTGGATTCCCCAGTGACAGTGCTTAAGGGAAGCCTGCATTGCTGTGAGTCTGAAAGCCTCCGTTTTATTCTGCTCCTGAGCAGTTTCAAATTACGTGGAGACAGAAGGTCCCAGAAAAAGAAAAGAGGACATATTGTTCTTGACTGAAGTGCAGGGACTTTGATGACACTAAAAGGTGAATATGAAAGTTGAGATCTATGAAACTGGGAAACAAACTGGTTTGTGCTTATCAACAGACTTCTTTTATAAAGAAAACTTTTAGGTAAAGATTGTTGTCTCCAGTGTTGAAGTCAATTACATAACAGTAATATTTAGTTTCTTTTGCATGATCTGGAATCTCTGTGAATAGCTGTTGGGTTTTTACTTTTTAGTAAAGCATCACTGTCAGAGAGTTATATTTTTCCTTCTTGAAATGAATGTGGGTGCATGTGAATATGCAATGCAATTGATTACCCACGCTGGATGACATTTCTTTTCTTTGCAGTACTGAAATAGAAGTTAATTATCAATCTAAAATAGCTTGATGTTCTAGCCTTCAAGCAAATGGAGAACAATATAGATTTTGTGTGTGATGACTGTATTCTGTGAAATTCTCATGTATGCGCTTCCTCTCTTTCATGTTATTGCAGCAAGTAACAGAATATTATTGGGAGTAATATGGCTTGATGCATAGCTCCAGGAGATGGAAATAGTCCAGTTTTCCTGAACAGGTTCTGGAGGAGGAGCAAAGAATTTCCTAGCTTATTTGGTAACAGAAGAACAGAAAAACTGGCTGAATAAGTTACGTCTGTGGCTCAGTGTTTCAGAGCGAGATTAACCCTAATCATTCTATATTGCAGTGAGCGTGCATGCTCAGAACATGAATTGTTTTAGTATTATGCAGGCAATGGTGAAAGTCTGCAGCCAGAGTGGTCAACTATAGAAGGGCTTTCCTTGCTGCGTAGGGAGGTGTTTGGCTGTCATGTACAGAGGAGTTTTGGCCTTGTGTGCTGCTATGGGACTGGCATCACGATCCACATTTTTTCAATCTTGGAGTGCTTGCCAGCTGAAGCACTCATCCAGTAAAGTTGGGACTGTGGTGATTCTGTTAGGAGGCTGTTCAAATTCCAGCCTTTGCTAGAAGATGTTTATACTTGTTTTATTGTTTTTTTTTTTGTTTTTTTTTTTTTCCCCTTCAGTTTTCAATAAATGACTTACGTGCTACTATGTATTAATAATTTAGGTTTCAATATGTGTGGCATTTTGCCTTCCTTAGCTTTTGAATTTTTGTCCTCATCTGTGATGGGCAATTGTGCTGTGTATTGTTTTCATAAACTTATCATACTGAATCTTTGAAAATGGTCACAGATATTTTGCTTTGTGTTACTGAGTGTTTCTGGCTTTTTTTGTGTATGTGCATTTTTCTTGTTCCTCCCCAACTCAAATTGCTACACTTTTACAGGCTGGAGGATGTGGTAAGGGAAAGTTCTGGCTTTGCTTTCCCAATAACCATTGGATCCTACTGACCACTGGATAACTAATGATTCTCATTCAAAATGTGCCCATTATCTTAACTTCTTATGGCATTTACATCTCTGATGTGTTTCTAGAGAAAACTCCTTCCTATTTGCTTTACTTTGATTACTTTACAAGTATCTGGAATTTCTGTGCTGTTGTCCCACTGCTGTTGTGCAGAACAGGCACACACACAGTGATTTTGGCTGGCATTGGTTTATCCTGCTCCAGAACTGAAAGCAGCAGCTCTGTACCTCAGCTGACAAGCCTTGCTGGAAGCATATGGTTGTTGCTAATGCAACTGTGCTGCTTTTAGGATGTGAGTTGGTGTCTGTGTGGTGGAGACACAGTAGTAGCATAAGGATGTATTTGCAATGAAAATGACTAGGCCACTAATACAGAGAAGATGTTTGCTTCCTTTCTTGCTACATTGTCTTTTAAATGCCAAGATACACTGTGCTTATTAATCTTTCCCTGCAGTTTAAAGAGTAGAAGTATGGCCAAACTTTCATAGCTGAATCTGGACTCCCAATAACTGAAATGGTTCACTGAGCAATGCCTAAAGCTGTGAGCACACAGCAGCTAAAGCTGCCCCAAACTCCATAGAGCACATCTAATGCATTCTTGCTCCTCATGACAACATACATAAGCAGAACATCTTTAACTGCCACAAGATCACTCTGTTCTCTTCGAAAGCAGAGGCTTGTGTTGCTTGTGTACTGCCACCCACTCAGTTAGGAATCTGTTCCTCTGTTGTTTTCTCCTTCTTTCTCTTTTAAAATATAGCGTCTGCCACTTCTGAGAATGCCCAGCCAAGTGCTGTTTCAACACAGCTTAACATTTGAAACTGTCTCAGCTAGGGGTGTCTGCTTAACAGACAGATGAAGCTTGGTCCAAGGTCTAGATTTATTCCCAATTTCTGGATCATAGTCTTTGATTTCTGTTACGAGCAAAACCCAGACCCTCAGGCCTCCCACAGCTTGGAGCATTCAGCCTCAGTAATAGATGCAGCTGACAGCTGAAAATTTCCTGGAGATCATTCATTTGGACAGTAAAAATGCTTAGGATGCTCTTACTTCACACTGTTCAGAATTCCAAGAATCAAAGAAAGTGCATTATTCTTCTAAAGAGTTGTTCATTGCATGAGACGTGGGTTCAGCTTCATTTGCTCACAGGCTTGACGCAGATCAGAGGGAATGTGCAGAATCTATTTAAAATGTGCTCCAGAGAGCAAAGGAGAACAAAATCAAATGCATGAAAAACAAATACAGATGCATAACAATCTTTCTGCTTGAGACGTTACTTAGATTCTTTACTGGATTTTAATGTGGATTTCAGTGTTCTTCTATTGCTATTTGGCCAAATGCGATATTGTGAGACCTCAGGCTCTCGATAAGTCTTGGGAAAGTCAGGAAAGGATGGCTTCAGTATCTCAACGTGCTAGATTGATTTATGTGGAAAAACACAGATCTGCCGTGGCAGATTTGTATGCTATTATAATAAGAAATACTGATAAAATATTTTTCTAAGGGATTTTAGAAAGTAGCACAGTCACTACATAATATTTTAAGCTGTTGTTATTGAATGCTAGATAAAATGTCCTCATGTACAGCGGGTTGTGGTGAGGCATGGAATCAGCATAATTCCCAGGGCATTTTACTTTCACATTGTGAAGGGGAAAATAGGTGATGTTATCAAACAGCAAGTGTTTCACTGAAAAGCTGGAAGTGCTCACACAGACTTAGAAAAGGTCTGTAAGTCACCAGCTTGTGAGCAAAGAAACTCAGTATTGCTAAACATGCTTCATATTCCTTGTCACCCTTTATTTACCATCAACAACTTTCTTTGGCCACAGGTATCATTAGAAGGCTGTTGCTCAGGGACCGCTACTCAGAAACATTACTGTATCTTGAAAAAATGTTAATACATTTTTGAATACATACATATGAAAAAATATATGGGAGTGCAGACATTTGCTAGATGTTAATATAGAAACAGTATTATGTATTAAATTGTAATAGCACTGAAAATCTGTTGTTGTTGTAACTATTGGCGGAAGATGGTATGCTAGTTTTAAGATTTAATGAGTCAATCACGTTATGGTTTACCAAAAAGTAGCAATTCAGAGTATCACTTTGAGATGTGGAGACCTGGGTGTAATGCTTCTTTTGATGTCTTCTAGGCGAGTCATTAAAAACATGTTCAGTGTTCTGAAAAGGCTTTACCATTTTGAAATGCTATTTTCCTGATCTTCACATGGCCTATTTCTGGCTGCTAGCCACTGAGACAGTTAAGAATCCTCTTTGAGCATAGCAGATCTGTTGCATTCATTTTGCTGTTATCAAACTATATGTAGGTGATTGGAAACTAGTGGGGAATATGTTTTTGCCCTGCCATTCCCCGCCCCCCCAAGTTAACAGCAGTACTACAGCAAGACAAAGCTTGAGCTGTATAGTATTGCAGTCTGGAGAAATGGATTTGTTTATTTATTTATTTATTTATTTTCTTGGAAATGTCAGATTTCATACTGCAAATGTAACCTAAAATGCAGAATCTAGATGAAGAATATTTTCTCTCTTATGTACTGTGATAGAACCATTAACGATAGCTGTTCTACTTTAATTTGTGTGATGCTCTGGTAGAATTGTGGTTTGCTGACTCATACAAAAGATTTACTTTCACCTTAAAGAAAGCGCTAAATCTTTGATGGTTATTAAAAAATCAGAAGAATATGGTTTATTGCTGAAATGCCTAGGCATTCTTGTACAAAATAATTATTAACCTACATATCGTACTGAGGGCATCTAAGGTGACTCACTACATTCTAGCACTCTTTTAATATTTAATGCTAAAGGGTTAAAGGTTTGTCATTCTAGTTCTGTCTGGGTAACAGACAGTTCGGACAGGGGAGGTTCTATGGAATATTAAGAAGAGAAATAGCAGGCTACACTCATCAGAGGTTCAACAACTTCAATACACTGTAGCTTCCCAAGTTTTCTTACCTTACAGAAGCTTTTGAAAAGTACTGAAGTTCTCATATTTTTATCACCATGCTTCATTTTTTGCACTACTGAGACTACTTCCCACCTCCACCATGACGCACATCCTTGTCCTCTCTGGTGCTTGACATTGTGCTGTTACCATTCAGTGTCCCACACAAGCTGTGTCACTCCAGAGTAATGAACCTGTCATCATCCATCAGAGCAGCCCAGAGGCATGTGTAAGATTAGTTTCCATGCTCGCAAGCAACTTTTCCGTTGATCTTCTCACCTTTGAAATAGCCTTATGCAGCAGTTGCTAATGTCACACCTTGGAATTTAAGGACAATTCTTGACCATGACCCTCTTAGGAAGAATGTGCAAGTGCCCTGGGAAGGTGCAAAGTGTTATTGTTTGAGTAGGCTACACCAAGATTGCAAGGCATTTTGTTCTGTTTTCCGCAGTGTTACACTGAAGGTGATTAAGTTAATGCCCTGTTCTTGTCTGAGCTAGGCAAGATCACATTAGTAATGAAAATAGGAGAATGATTTATTTCAGTTGCAGAAAGAACCAACTTTCTGTAAATCTTGGTTCTGATAAGAAACCTAGAAATCGTATCCCAGCCACTTACCTGCTATCTTTTTCACACTGGTAATTTCAATTACAGCACACAGTCATCTGATGGATTATTGACATGCCATTTAAAGTTATGTTTCCTCAGAGGTTAAATCCAAACCTTTCTGAGAGCAGCACAGCCCACAATGCATCATGATGAGGACAGACTAGAAACACTTGTGAGAGCAGATGGCTCAGTGGGCCGTATTTGATTTGTAGGCATGTGGCTCATGTGAGCATTAAGTATTTATTTCACTCAGGAGCTGTTCTTGTTTAAATACTCTTACATAGGTATCATTTTAAAGTGCTGCAGTTCCTATTATGTTTCCAGTAATAACCACGAATCTGATTGTGCAAAACGCTTAAACTCATTAGTACAATTGGGGATTTCTGCTCAGAGAGATGTTTTCAGGCATGGCTATTATGATAGTTAAAATTAATTCAGATAAAGTGACAGCAGTGCCTTGCTAGTAGCCCAGATTCGGAACACTGATATCCCCTCCTGCCAAGGTGAGCTTGTAACTGTTAGATCTGAAGTCACTGAAACTCTAGGGAGATGCTTTGTATGAAAAATTTAATTACTCTTAGAGCTGGAAATAAGTCAAACTTAAAGCACTTAGGAAAACTGTAGAATAGTAAATATTTTAGCAACAGTATATGTTTTGGAAAAGATTCAGCTCCCAAAGCAGAAAAAGGTTCATTTAATGTCAGTAGATACAGACAGTTTCACCTCCAATGTAAAGGGAACTTTACCATGACCTTCCCTCCCCATCAATCTCCAAGCATTAGTTAAAATGGAATACAGATCTAGGTTTGAGTTTTTCCAAAAAAGTGTAGAAAATAAAATCCTATTCTAACTTTGTCTCTCCATTTCAAAATTCAGAGAGATTATGGCAGAACTTTGACATAGTTTGGTTATGTTAACTAAGAATCAGTTGCAAGTCCTAAACCCATTTCTTGTCCTCCTGGAAGTCTGGAATATTCTGTTTTTCCCTAATGGGTATGCAGTTAATTTAGCACAAACTGTCACAACAGAAAGTTTCACACAGCTTTGCTGCTCACAAGGGTTGACATTTTCCACCCAACCTGATCAGTCTGAGCGTTATTTTGAAATGTTTCAGAAGCAATTCAGTTTTGAATTTTGGTGAATTAAATGGGGGAAAGCGGAGGAATAAGCTTTTCCATTTATTATTATTAAGTCATGCATGTGCTAAACCACTGGAACTGAGAGATCTTAGCAGAGCTTACTCCTCGAACTTCCCTATTCTGTGGTCTTCAAATGTGTTTCTGACGTGTCCTCATCAAACATCAAACCTCCTTCATCTACAGATGACATGTTCCCTAAACTGTATCCATGGAACTGCTCATCTTTTTGTCTTATTCCTCTGCTAAGAAACGACAGCGTAAGTTTCCAATTAAATGAGAGTTGTTCAGTTTGCCTTGTAAGCACTGTGGTATCCAGTTTGAAGGGAAGGCAGAAGAAGGTGTTGAAAAATTGAATGTTCTCATCTCTGTGCTCCTTCCTGCCCTGCAGCTCGTTGATGTGCTGTGCTGGAGGTTTTCTACCTGTTTGGTCAAACAGCTAGTGGGAGACACTGAGTCTGCCCGAGCAGGAGTGAGCACCTGTAGAGAGAGAAGAGAATGGACTCATTAAAGAGAAGAAAAGAGTAGATAATTTACCAAATTTATGTAATTTATATTTATATATTTATATAAATTTATGTAATAAGTTACCAAAATTAGATAATAACTGAACTACTTCATGACAACCAGGGTTAGGTACTGCAAGTATTTGTTCTCATATAACTTGCCTTGTTCAGAGTTATTTCATTGCACTCTGAAAAGCATCTGTAATTTGTAATTAATAAGATAAAACAATAACAAAGTCTAATATAAGTAGCCTTAGCAAAGGTCTTTTCCTTTTAGCTTACTGATGTTTGAGACTTGTTCAAGTCTCAGAGATTGGCAGTTCCAAATCTTGCTTTGCTTATAGGATCCAAATTGCTAAACCTAGCTGTGTCAGGATTAAAATTCTGTATGAAGCTGAAGTAATTTGGCAAGAAGGGATCTATCACAGCCTGTTATTGTTGAGTAGAGGTGGTAACACCTCCCTTGCAGTTTCACATGTTCTCTTTGTTTTAGTTGTGAACTTTCCAAAATGAGATGGCTAATTTTGACAAGGGGAAAAGCTTTTCTGGCACAGGAAATTTAAACTGAAATATTCTGGCTGCAGATAAATTATTTGGAAAGATTATAGTTATTTTTGGAGAAACACTTGATTCCCTTCTTAATGCATTTGATCGCTGTAATCCCATAGCAGTTTCCAGGGGTGAGGAAGCTTTCTAATGCACTTCTTCAAAGTCCTGTTTTTTAATATTCACGTGCCAAGATAAGATTCCACACAACCAGGAGGTTGCAAATTTTAAATTAAAGGCATCTAAGGGAAAATTTTAACTTTTTATTCAGTTAAAATATACAGCTGTGTATCTGGCATTTGTGAAGATTTTGAATGTTTTCTCTTTATGTCAATAGCAGAAAGTGCATGAGAGATGTTTTTGGTAGAGTTTTTAACCAACATAAGACTAAAACCGAGCACTTACATACTAATATAACTAGCTACGTTTATAGTATATATGTAGCTAGGTATAAATTGTTGGCATATCATTACTTTACAATATGGAGTCATCACTCCTTGCAAGATAGTCATTAAGGTTAAAGAAGACTTTTGAAATGAATTGCATGTATAAGATGAGAAGACCCAGATGTCTTGTGTGCAGGAAGGATTCTGCTGCTGCTACCTGTATTATGTTCATTTTGTGAAATGACTTTCAACCATCAAGATTCAGATTCTTTTTTTTTTTTTTTTTTTTTTCATTTTTCATATTCGTTAATTACAATATTGATGTAATTGAACAGGAAACCCCTAATAATATGAGTAACAATTATACTGAGCAGGAATGGTAAAAAGTGAAGATGAATATTGTTATCCTACATAAAATGATAGATTACTACTAGACCTACATAGAAGGAAGTGTGATTACTTCAGTTTTCTCCACAAATGTAAAATGTGTCTGTCCTGCCTGTGATTAGCTCATGGCAAATGCATTGGTTCAATTTAAACCAAATTACTGAAGTGTAATTGCAATTTTACACGTTATAACACAATTTGATGCGATGCAATTTGGCTCCAAAGAAAATTTAGGCAGTAGATTTGGCCAGAGGGTTACAATTCTATTATCTTCCAGTACGTTACAAGTTGTAACATTTGTCAATAATAATAAAGCATATAGGGTTTCTTATATAAACTAATGTATTTTTTTCATACTATGTAAAACAATGCTATCTATTTTAATATATAATAAGGTGTGGACAAATTTTAAGGCTTTTCAGTTGTTAAGTAGAAAACAGCCAAGCTGACAGTTGGGGAAAGCTGTATTTTTCATTTATCAGCATAGCCTCTTCTTTATATGTGCTGCTGTTAAAAATAATCAGATGAAGAATCCCATGGAAACTTAGCAGTGTTCAGATGGTTTTTTCTTTCAAATAAATGAACTTTCTTCCCCCTCAAGCTGTCTTTTGATAATGTTTTGAGTGCCTTCCACTGTTTGTTCTTTTTAGCATAGGGAATCATTTCTTCTAGTATCAAGGGGAGATGGACTTGTCAAAGAGATGAAGGTGCATTTGTCATAGATGTGCATACTTAGACTGGTTGTTTAAGCTCACTGAACCTTAAACATAGACAGAACAAGCTAGAAACATTTGCAGTATGCTTCCACGTGAATTTTTTTTTGGAATTTTATTCTGAGATTCTGGCAGCAATGCTCTGGGACAAACATTTCTGGTAGTATTTTTGGTATTTCTGGGGAATTGAAATAGAGATTACAGAAATCTTGTGAATGCTTCTTAGATGTTTTATTTAAAAATAGATGTTGAAAAGAACATTCCCAATTTTAGCCAAATGATTCACCTGCTTGAAGTGGGGTATCAGAACCAGTACTCTGTTTGCTCACCTGCCTATGCTTTTATAGCTGAGCCTCATGTTTCCTGGTGCTGATATGCATGCAGCTTCTATAGCTAGCATGTAGCTCTCCTTAGTTTTGCCTTCTTCGTATTTCCTTTTTTTAAGTAAAAAAAACAAACAAACAATTTTTCTAATTTTTTATTTTCTATGGAATTTTCTAAAACGTAACTGCTTCCATCAACTAAATGTCTTAATTCCCGGTGGGAGCAATCGGTCATTCCAGCACCACTGAAAAGTGTTTCTATTTAATATTGGGCAATATGCTGAAATACTGAAGTGAAATAATGCTGGAAGTTACTGCAACAATTTTTATTTTTCGATCTGTGGGAGTGCTGATATCACAGATACCAAGCTGAGGAACTGTTTCTAATAACGATTCCTATTTTATTATGTTGGCCCCAAAGGTTAGATGTGGATGTTGGTGATATGGCAGAGAGGTTGACCCTTCCTGCCTGTATCCCATTCCATGTTGTTGCCATGTGACAGGTGGCAGCAGAGGGGCAATCTTACACAATGGCATCTGACATGGAAGAATGCATGGAGCAAAGGTGTAAAAATGGCACCCGCTGGCGTTCATCGATGCTTGTGTTCGTGGAGACCAAGCCATGGATGTGAGGTGGTGGGTGGTGCATTTCAGCAAAAAAGCTGTCACAGCAGTTATGAAACAGCAGGCCACCTCTGCTGATGCAATTTTTTTGCATGTAGCATGCAGGCTCTTGTTCATTGCTGGCGAAAGTGCATAGCTGATGGTAATGACTGTGTTGGAAAAGTCTTTTGTAGCTGAGAATTTGCTCTATCAAACAGTGTTTTTGTGCTTTTTATAACTGTTGTGGTTTCCATGAAAATGAATAGGAGGCGTTACTTTCAGAGCAACCTACACACGTTTTCCCAGAGGTGCCTAGCACTGTGTGGGGCTCAGCTGCACTTGATGGTGGTACCCTGAGAACCAGCCGTGTCCAGCACCAGGTGGCCCTGGCCTCTCCTCACAGGCAGCTCTGGATTAACACCTGGGTCCCATTGGGAGAACCTGTTCCTCCAGGGAAGATGTTTGCTTTTTTCCTTTCTGCTTCTTTTTTTTTTTGTGTGTTTGTGTGTGTGTGTGTGTATCTGGAAATGACACTTAGAGCACAAATGCCCACAGAAATACCACAGCAGTCTTTGTTCCCATCTCCCTGTTGTGTATTACTTTCATCTTCCCCATGGGGCATGCTGCGGGAACCTGCTTTATTTCACATTTCTGGCTGTTTTCTTGCTCTAGGCATCTTCTTGCTGACAGAAAGTGGGTGCATTTAAGTGTTTCTGTGACTGACAGTTGACATCTTTATTTTCTGCTACCTTGCTGCTGAAGATGCCCTTTTAAGGTTGTTGCAGAAGATAATAATAAAAAAATAACACTGCTCTGTAGGATTGTCAGTAGTTGTTATTTGGCAGCAGGGCCAAGCGTGCTAGATGCATCTCCAGCTTACAGAATGACTCAGTGCTTGTCCAGGAGAACACAGGAGAACAGGAGAAATCATGTGAGTGGTGCAATTATATACTGGAAATGAAATAAAAATAGCACTGGAGGAATTTATCATCTGTCCTTCTTTTGATGTGGAGATAGAGAACACAAAGGTTTCCAAGTGAGTGAAAATATCTACTGGCATGATATGTGTAAGTGAAAACTTACACAGTATTGCAAAATACTAAAACAAAGACAGGTATGTACTGCTATACTGCTATTGCTGTGTATATGTCATTCTTCCTCTCTCCATATATTTTCTGTTTATTGTGGTGGTGGTGATGGATGGCACAACCAGGCCTACCTGAATAGGGATATCTGAACTGCTTAAAAAGTCACTTGCTTTAGGCAATATGCAGTGTTCACCACAACTTTCATACAGAGGAATGTTTCTAAAAGTTTATCATTAAAGAAAAAAAAATCCAATAAGAATTCATGAAATTTTATAATAAAGAGTTTATTAATGAATTTGCATCAAACAATAGTTCATTTTACAATTATTTTTTTTTTAAAGGCTTCAGCATCTAATATGTATTCCTTTTGGCAAGGAACAGCTTCTGCAAAACGTGCATTTTCTGATTTGAAAAATAAACACAGTAAAGATATTCCTCTGCTGCTTCAATTTATTGGAAGACAGAGCTGTTAAAATGAACTGAAAGCATGATGCTGAAAAACAAGCATACATTAATCTTTCCCGAGAGAGGGAGTTGCAGCCAATCACAGTTATCAAAGGATGACTTTTTGAATAACTACATAAAATTCAGTGTGTTTCCTGGAGGTGAAAAACAGCTCAGCAGGAAGGCCTTACAGTTCAAACAAAACAAAGCAGTA
The DNA here is from genome assembly GCF_951394365.1 of Tetrao urogallus. Lineage (NCBI taxonomy): Eukaryota > Metazoa > Chordata > Aves > Galliformes > Phasianidae > Tetrao > Tetrao urogallus. Next base: position 44,986,528 of record NC_136817.1, on the reverse strand, counting down.
AAGGTTTTAAAATTATATTTTGTTTTTCCTTGGCAAATCTGTACATGCTAAATTGGCATTTTTTCAAATATGTTCTGAGATGTCTCCCTGCTTAGATGGAGGGGATAAAAGACGGAATTTCTAAAAGACCTGTTATTTCTTTTTAAGTCCCCTCAGATATAGATATCATTTAGTTTTAGCTTGTATAAAGGATATTTTGCTCTATTAGTGATCCATTTAATTCTCCTGGCTAGTGCTGAGATTAATTTGTATTTATTTTCAGCTTAGATCAAGTTGGGATAGACAAGTAAAATTCTTTAAATTTTGAAGCTTTTGTTAAAGTATTATAAAAACCTGAAGACTGACTGTGTGTGTGCCTGAGTGGGTGCATAGGTATCTGCTTATGAGCATGTACCTGTTTTACCTTTGAAGTTACTTAACAGCGCTGCTAGGAGGCTTAGGAACTTGGCTGCTGCTAAGAGATAGTTCTGCCTGTCAGATGGACACATATTAGTGTGCTTGTTGGAAAAGTTATAGATTTTGTTCCTAAAAATGTTGTGAAATTGAAAGAAAAATTAGACTGTAGTGCATTGTGTGAGTTGTTTCAAAAAGGGGGTAAACTAAAGAGTCATGATACATGCCAGTAAGAATACAATTACTGCTCTCAAGTCCTTGTCAGTGACTTTTTTTACTTTGATGCTTTTGCTTTTACTATGTGGGGTTTGCTCCAAAAGTAATGCCTCCTATTTTTGTTATCTTGGCCCATAAAGTCAGAAGTGGATGTTGCTAATAAGGTGGTAGAGGTTGAACCTTCCCACCAGTATACCATTACATTTTGTTGCTGTGTGACAGATAACAGCAGAGAAACAGTCTGACAAAATGACATCTGATATAGAAATGCATGAAGCAAAGCTATATCATTAAATTCTTCTACGTGGAAAAAAAAAAAGGCATCCATTGACATTCATCAACAATTGCTGAACATTTACGGAGAGCAGACAGTGCATGCGAGCACAGTGAGGCAGTGGGTGGTGCATTTCAGCAGTGGTGACAGTAGGTCATCTCTGCTAGTGCAGATTTTTACAAGTATGGCACGCAGATTCTTGTTCATCGCTAATGAAAATGTGTAGCTCATGGTGTTGACTATGTTGAAAAGCAGTGTTTTATACTTAAGAATTTGATTTATCAAATAGTGTTATTGTTCTCTTTGTATCTATTGTATTTTCCATGGAAATACATACAAGGTGTTATTTTCAGAGGTTTGTCCAGGATAATTTGAAGAAATTGAGGAAATTATTGTATCTTTCAATTTTCTACCTTCTGTCTTATATAAAGCGAGAAGATTTTGAAGGTTAAACGCTTCAGGGATAGAACTATTGATTATCACTAAGTGGTATTAATCTTGTCTGGATAACAACTGTTTTGCATACAGATTTCTTGCGGGGAGAGAGAGTGCTAAGTCTCTGCAACCCTATTTCTTAATTTTGAGATAACGGTTTTACAAGAGGGAAAAAGTACAAACCCTTCTGCACCATTTGCTACCATCTAAGCAATGATGTATCAGATGGGAGAGGGTAATGTGAATCTAGGTGACAAGCAAGCAAAAGCATCCATTAGGATGAAGGTAATGGGCGGCCTGTAATCCACAGCTGCAATTTGAGGGTCAAATTATCTTATCAGAACAGATTGAAAAACTGTGGCCATCTGAGGCCAGCTGGAACAATATTATGTTTAATTTGCATGTATAGCTAGTTAGAAAACAAATTCTTAAACGCAAAGCAAAAGAGGCAGCTTAGTCTGGTTGTTAGCTAAAATGATTTCCAAGAGCTGGTATGACATTCAGCTGTGAGTTTCCTTGCTGTGTAGAGCTGTTAGGAGGAGGGGACTGCCAGTGTAGTGCTCCTCTGTCATTTCTCTCTACAGACAGAAGAAAACTCAGCTTAGCATGGCATTCACAGAGCCTCTGACCCCACAGAATTGTCCAGAGAAACACTGGCTTATTACAGTCACTTTACCAGAGGTGTTTCTTCTGCTTTGCAGATTTAGAAACACTATATTTATTTGTTGCATTTGTTTCCCTCTATTGTAGAGCTTGTGCATTGAACAACCTCACTAGTCTTGCAGAGTCACCATCCTGTTCTCACTATCCTGTCCTCATTTAAACTCCACTTAAAGAACTGCTGTCTTCATGATGCCATTAAGTAACTTGTAATTGTCAGGAAAATTTAGAGTAACTGAATTTTTCTATCAATGACTGAAAAAACTCTGTCAAGCACAACCTTGAATTCACAGGGCCTGCCATTTGGGTACTTTCAATCTATGTTCACACCTGATTAAAGTAGTTCTCATGGCGTGGCAGGGCTGAAGGAGTTGGATAGTTGCTTGAGAAGTGTTTGATGGAACATTTGGTCCCCTTCTTCCAAAGGATCGTAGTGGAAGCCACAAGTTGCAGTCTGCATTAACAGCTTTGCATCATTTAGCATCTTGCATATAATCACTACTTTCGTGTTGTTGACTGTAGCAAAATGTATTTTCACTCCGGTCAAGTGTTCCATTTCTGGCAAGCCTTTGAAATGTAGAGATGAGGCAGGGATCTCCTCTTAATTATTAAATCATTCACTGGTTTGTCCTCAGAAGTCTTTGCTTTTTGCCACTGATGTGGTGGTTGAGATAAAAACACAAAGCTTGTCAAAAGGAATCTGCTTCAGCATCATAAGGATGGATGCTCTTGTGTTTGCTGCCTGCTGGTGCATGGCACTGCCAGCTAGAAGACTTTCTACTTCTGGAGTGTTGTATTTGTGTCTCTCTAGTTACCCAAGGGTGAGGTCACTCAGTTCATTAATGATTTATATTTATATAGTGCATTCTTCAGAGGGCTTCCAAGGCTGCTGGCAAATTTATTTCTGCACCAGAAACTAACTGAAACAGATTGTTAGTGATTTCTCTATTGATTCAGGAGGTCATTGCAAGAAACTCCTCTCTTCCCACTCTGTGCTTGGGTATATGTTGGAGTTAGGCATAATTAATCCATGAGGTTTATGCTCCCTGTGCACTTTGCACATGTGAGGTTCCTTAGGAAAGAGTTTCAGTCTTTCCTGTGCCCATTTTTTTCTTCCACTTTTAAGTTCTGTTGACTGTTTTGCAAATAAGTAGCAAGTATTTTATGCATGTGGAGCAGGATCCTACTCCACAGGCAATTTTATAGCTTCATCTAAATCAGCCTGTAGCGCAGAATTCAATTTAGATTAAATAAAGTTGATGGAATCTGGTCACATAGTATTGGAAGTAACAATTTTTCTAATTGTTTGGAATATTGTGTGTATATACTCGGGAACTATTTTTTAAGCCATCAGTGTTTTTATTTGCATTTTAAGTGGGTAGAAAAGAACAGAAGAAATATTACCTTCAAAATCCATGGGACAAAAAAATATCCTGCAGCAACTGATGACCTGCCTTATCATTTTAAAGTAGTACAAGAGAAGCTATAATGTATTTTCTTTTGGACATTAGAATTCTAATTTGCACAGTGTACAGAATGACAGAAATCAGTCTTTGCAATGAAATGAAAAAGCAGTAATGTTTTACTTTTCGCTTCCAGAGTGTGTTAAAAACATTTTTAGTTGAAGATGTTTGTGGTGCTTGGGAAAGAACATGTTATGCTGTTTTAAAAGGAAAAAAAACACCTGTGTATATAAGCTGTGCAGAATAGAGGCTTCAGCCGCTCAGGGATAGGTAGAATTCTCCTTAATTTCTTTAATTTATTTCTTAAATTCTGCCAGTGTAAGTATAGCTGAGCACTTCAATGAAGTGCACTTTGATTCACACTTAAGTAACCTCCCCCAGTTGAGGTTAGCCAAGCGTGAAAAGCTCTGCTGGAGGGTTCTCTCTAACGTTTGTAACACACTACATCACAGGTAAAACCATGGTTTTATTTTGATTTAGCTGTTGTTAAACATCAGTTAAGGTAAAACTGCAGCATGCTCTGCTTATACTACGTCATTGCTACACATTAATGCTTTGCAAAAAGGTACCCATTCGTTAATGTACTTGTTCTTCACTGCAATGCCATCAAGCTCCACTACACCCAGCTACGTTTTCTCTTCTTCATCCCTCATCAGCAGTCAGGTTGCACAGACCAAACAGTTTCATTTACCCATCTGCATGTCCCCGTGTCTTTAGATGCTGTGCTGCTCCTTTCTTGTGCAAATGGAATTAACCTTCACTGCCCCTCACTGTGCTGCAGTGAATTGAGTGACATAGAGGTGAGCAGGGCACACAGCTGCCAAGTGTGCACGAGCAGGGGTTGTTAGCTCTGCAAAATCTGTTTTTCATATTAAGGCCCGACAAGGTTTTCTGAGAAGGCTGTTCTGCTCCTGTTTGGGAGATCAAACTGCCTTCTTTCTCTGCCTGTTGCAAGCATTTGAGTTTTACATATGTGACCTTTACTGGGGAGGTAACTTGTTAATGGTATCAGTCTGACCCAATATTATGTCAGTGGCAGTAGTTCTGTAGGTCCAACAAGGTTAATTCAGTTTTGTCGTATTTACTTATGTCATTTATTGGTTTATTATAAAACAGGGCTATCCTTGAGAAAAAACAGGACATTTTTCCTGATTTTATTTCCTAAGCATGTATGCTACCTTCTGGATTTGTTCTCTTCCATTTTCACAAAATCATAGCGTGGCTAAGGTTGACAGAGACCTTTGGGTCCATCTGGTCACCTCTCTGTTCAAGCAGGGATGCTCAGAGCAGGTGCCCAGGCCCATGTCCAGGTGTCTTTTGGAGATCTCCAAGGAGGAGACTCCATGTGGGTGGCTTGTGCTAATGCTTGGTCACTCTCACAGTCAAAAATCGTTTCCTGATATTTGTAGGGAGCCTCCTTTGTTTGAGTTTGTACCCGCTGCCTCTTGTTCTCTCACTGGGCACCACAGAAAAGAGCCTGGCTCCATCTTAATATTCTTTTTTTCTAGATTATTATGTGCCCTTGTAGGTATTATTGTGGCTTGTGGAATATGACTGAAAATCAGCTCAGATCTTCTTTGTGTTTTGTTTTGTTTGTTTTTTTCCTTCTTAGTTTTCTCATGTGGCTTTGCACCTCAGAAGAGGGTTTCTTGCAAGGCAAAGCAAGGAGATCTGGGATCCCCCCATCTGACCAATACCGGTATTGAAAACTGACAGTTGACCATTTTTGCTGCTTATATTTTTTCCTAATCTCCTAGCAGTTACATGAACTAAATTATATTTTATGAGGTCTTATCATTTCAGGACATGATACATACCGATGATAACAGATGTGCTACGTTGCCTAAGCAACTTATCCCAGGATTCATGTGCTCTTCTTTGGGAGATGATTTATTAACTGTGACTTTTACATTTTCTGCTATTCGTAGTGCTTTTAAATACTAGTTCTGAACCTTTAGGTTCTTGCTTGGCTTTCAAGAAAGTGCATAAAAATGTAGTTTTGGCTGAGAAGGGAGAGCACAAGTTGTCCAGCCTGTTTGGTTGTTATTTCCTGCGTGTATAGCAAGGGAATGATTTGCCATCTATGTTTGGATGGAAAGGAGAGGTACACCCGTTAGTATGATGGTAGCTCCTTTTGAAGTAGAATTCGCTTTGATGATTTTCAAAAGCACTTTGTTAAAAAGCCAGGTATCTTGCAGAAAACTAGGAAAGGGCAGGTCAGATCATATCTGTTGGCTATTATTTTCTCCAAATGCACTGTGGTATTTGGAGTAAAGGAGATTGCTTGCACTCAAATAGTTTAAACCCCAGGCTCATGAAAGAAAACAAAGTTAGATGAACTGAAACTGGTATTTCATCCCTTATGGGGAAAATGTCTGCTGCTAGATAAGCACAGTATTTCTGCACCTCTATCTGTGTATTTGCACATGCATACATGAATGTCTGGGGCTTGTGTTCTTTCAGGAGTTGGCCCAAGAGAAACTGGAGTCTAACTCAAGTTTTTTTTATCAAGTGATAAAAATGGAAATAGAATCTCAAGAGGCTGTTTATTCTTTTAGCTAATTAGCATTTAGCTATTAGAGATGCATTGTCAGAGACAGGAATACAAAGCAATGAAATAGTGTGATGTACAACACACCAAGGAAATGTGTGACGTTCTTCAGTTTTGTTTTTAGTTTACAAACTAAATTTAGGTATCAAAATTTATTACAAGTTATTAGTAAAACTTGTATCTTATTATTAACTTGTTTCCTAAATCTGATTATGCCAGAAGTGCTTTTCTGAACTCTGCTGCTTTTCATAGCTAACACTCATGGAGAGATTTTATGGAGTAAGTAGTCTGAAAAAATAGATTGATTTTTCTATGTTTTTATAGGTGTGTAAAATAATTAATTCGTGTGATAGTTATTTTATTAAAATTGATTTGAGAACCACAATTTTTAAATGGGCTAACGCTGTTTCTAGTGTAGAATGATCTTCCAGGTTCTACAGAAAACTTTCACTTCTTAGAGGGATCATCTTCCTTGCAATAAGAAACACAGACTCACAGTTTTCACTATTTAAACTGAAAGATATCTGTGTTCTACTGCTTTTTTTTTTTTTTTTTTTTTTAAAGGAGTTGTTAATATTGGCATTCTCTGTTTGATTATATATATTTATTTATTTATTCTTCTTTAAATTAGAAGCTTCTTTTGCATTGGAAAGAAAGCAGTGTGAGTAAGGATAGTTATATTTACCTAGTGATACTATTATTTTCCTCTTGGAATAAATAGCTTTACTCAGCTACGCTGAGAAGTAGAAATATGCTCTTAGTAAAACAGAATTTGTTGATATGAATGGGTATTTGTAGACAGGGGTGGAAGGTAGAGGAGAGCCCTTTGCTGATATAAATATTTGATGGCTTGACATGCTGACATGCCTACTAGTATTGTACTGCATGGCAAAATAACAGCTCTCTGGACTATGAACAACTATTGTCTGAGAAGCTGTAAATAAAGCAGTCAATCAATTTACCACTTGCAAATCTAGTACTATGGTAGCTATTTTCAGGGAACTGCTTTTATAATGGCCTTGTTCTGTTCTGTAGTTTTGCACTATTATTATTTCTTGAGGCAAAATGTAGATTGTAAAATGCAGAATATAATGCTCTCTGACCTCCAACAACAGCTTGAGAAACTAAAGCAACTTTTTCTTTCCTGATTTCCATTCTGGTTAGAGTTTTCATGGATGCTAGCTCCTGACCTCATTGCTTTTGGGTGCTACTTATTACTGTGGGATGCAGTGATTTTATTTCTTAATGTTATGCAGAGTGTGTGTCTACTTAACTTTCTACGCTAGAAATGTATATTTCTAACATCGCACAGAATTTTACTACTGCTTTAGAAAGATGTGAGTAGAATTGTTTCCTGAAATAATCTTGCAAGGACCAGGTCTTCCCTTCCGGACTGCTGCTGGAATTTCCTTTTCATCAAAATGTTTCCATATATACCTGTATCCACTTCTTCCCCTGGGAGGATAAAAGAATGCTATTAAACATAAGGAAGACTTTTTTTTTTTTTTTTTTTTTTAATCTGCTGGAATGCTTCATGAGCTTGCTAGTGAACAGTAATTTTTTTCTTTTCCTTTAACCTTGAGCACTAGAAGTCTATATTATCCCTAGGAGTTCAGAAAGCCACAGCCTCTTGCTTACTGTGCAGGTACATTGGCCTCCTGGGGCCTGCTGTGCTACAGCCATCAGAATAAATAAGTCAGTTGCAGGAAGGTCAGGGAAATATGAAATTAGCAGCCAGCTTCAGTGAAAGCCTATCTACTCCAGCAGCTACGTTATGTCTGCAGGATAGGGGTGCTGGAGAGTCTGCTCTGGAAATGGGTTTTGGTTGCATCCAGGATTTACAGATTAAAAAGTAGCAGAGGTCTTTGAACTGACAATTAATTACTGGTGGGAAGGAGGTATTTTCTGATGAAAAATGAGTAGATTTCTGCCTGTTTTGCTAGAACAATGTTGGCCTGATATGCTCTTGCAGGTCACAAACTTTCCATGCTCAAACTGTTGCATGTTCTCTTCTCATTACTGCATTTTGTGTCTGTAAATAAGAGAGCAGTTCTGATTCACTGTGTGGAACTTAGATCTGAAGCTGATGTGCATATATGAGATTTTTAACATCTGAAGTTCCTGGTTATTCACAACTATCAGCAGATTGAGACTTTCAGTTTGTCACAGCATATGAGTAGTACTATTTTATTTTAATTTGGACTGATGAGTTCAGGATGTTTTCATGATGTTTTTTCATGTTCCATTCACACCTTGACTACATCTTGAATGTTACGAGTAGTGTAGAGTCAGTCAACAGAGCACTAATGTGTCATTTCTCAGCTTGAGCTGACCTTGCCTCCACCTCCACTTACATTTTCTATAGGATCAGCCCTGATTTCCAGTATGCACGTCCTGGCATCCTGAGAGCATCCACTTGCACACTCAGCCTTTTGAACTTCAGTAGCAGCTGAATACTGAAGCTAAGAATCCCACAGTCTGATGCTCACAGGCTGTTGGCAAGCTCTTCTGTTTGAGTTGCTGCAGCCCTGTCTCATGAATTGGAGCATCGTTCTTGTGGCTAAAAAGGCCAATGGTATTCTGGGGTGCATTAAAAAGAGTGTGGCCAGCAGGTCGAGGGAGGCAATTCTCCCTGTCTACTCTGCCCTGCTGAGGCCACGTTTAGACTACTGTGTTTTGTTTTGAGCTCCCCAGTTCAAAAAAGGGATATCCTAGGTGTCTAGTGGAGGGCCACAAAGATGATAATGGGCCTGGAGCGTCTCCTGTATGAGGAAAGACTGAGTAGCCTGGGTCTGTTCAGCTTAGGGAAAAGAAAATTGAGAGAGGATCTGATAAATGTTTATAAATATCTAAAGGGAGGTGGGAGGCAAATGGGTGAGGCTGCTCTTGGTGGTGTGTAGCAATACAACAAAGAGTAATGGCCTAAAACTTGAACGTAGGAAGTTCCATACTAACATGTGACAGAACTGCTTTATGGTAAGGGTGATGGAGAACTGGAGTAGGCGGCCCAGAGAGGTTGTGGGATCTCTTTCTGTGGAGATATTCAAGACCCATGCAGATGCCAACTTGAGTGACCTATTGTAGGGCATCTGGTTTAGCAGGGGAGCTGAACTTGAGGATCTCTTGAGATCACTTCCAACCCCTGCAATTCTATGATTCTATGATTTTCTTATCACGTTGTTCCTATTCTTGTTTGTAGCTGCCTGAGGATACAAGTGACTGTGTGAATGAATATAAGAAATACTATTTAATGCAGTATAAGAATAGGATAGATGCTATAAAATGTCTATCTGATACTCAGTTTTTTTTTAGTTGTATGCATATGGAAGCTAACAATCATAGAATGGCTTTGGTTGTAAGGGACCTCAAGGATCATCAAGTTCCAACCCCCTTGCCACAGGCAGGATTGCCATTTGCTAGATCCAGTACAATATCAGATTGCCGAGGGCCCCATCCAACCTGGCCTTAAACACCTCCAGGGACTGGGCATCCAAAACCTCTCCGGGCAGCCTGTTCCAGCACCACACTAAGTAAAAAAAGAATTCCCTGTGACATCTAATCTAAACCTTCTTTAGTTTAAAACCGTTCCCCCTTATCTTATCCGTGTAAAAAGTTGATTTCCCTCATGTTCATAAACTCCCTTTAAATATTGGAAGGCTGCAATTAGGTCTCCCCATAGCCTTCTCTTTTCCAGGCTGAACAAGCCTGGTTCCTTCAGCCTGTCTTCACAGGGGAGATGCTGCAGCCCTTGGATCATCTTCATGGTCCTCATCTGGACCCTCTCCAAAAGATCCACAACTTTCCTGTTCTGGGGGCCCCAGACTTGAACACAATATTCCAGCTGGGGATTCATGAGAGCAGAACAGAGGGGGACAATCACCTCCCTCTCCCTGCTGGGCAGCCTTCTTTTGATGTAACTCAGGATGCTACTGACCTTCCTAGTTGCAGGCACACACTGCTAGCTCATGCTAAGTTTTTCTTTGACCAGGAGCCCTAGGTCCTCTTCAGTGGAGCTACTCTCAAGGAGTTCTTCTCCCAGTTTGCATACATAACTGGGATTACCTTGATCCAAGTACAAAACCTTGTACTTTGCTTTGTTGAATCTCATTAGTTTCAGAAGGGCTCGCTTTTTGAGTTTATCAAGATGCCTCTGGATGGCATTCCTTCCTTCTGCTTTGTCAACCACACCACTCAGCTTGGTGTCATCAACCAACTTGAGGGTGCATTCAGTGCATTCAATCCCATCATCTATGTCATTGATAATGATGTTGAAGAGTACTGGTCCCAAGATGGACCCCTGAAGAACATCACTCATAATTAGCCTCTACCTGAACATAGAGCCATTGACAACGACACTCTGACTGTGACCTTTCAACAAATTCTTTATTGACCGAATAGTCCACTCTTCAAATCCATCTCTCTTCCAATTTAGAAATAAGGATATGGTGGGGGACCACATCAAAGGCCTTGTAGAAGTCCAGGTGCATGACATCAGTTGCCTTCTGTTTGTCTACCAGTGGTGTCATTCTGTCATAGAAGGCCACCAGATTGTTTAGGCACAACCTTCCCTTGGTGAAGCCATGTTGGCTGTCTCAGATCGCCACTTGTCCCTCATGTACCTTAACATGTCTTCCAAAAAGATCTGTTCCATGATCTTCCCAGGCACAGAGGTGATGCCCACCAGCCTGTAGTTCCCTGGGTCCTCCTTCCTCCCCTTTTTGTAGATGGGAGTGATGTTTTCCTTTTTCCAGTCCCTGGGAACTTCATCTGACAGCAAGTGCCTTAATAGAAGTCAAAATACTTATAAGAAAACTTCAGCAGCATGGTTTTATTTAAAATTACAAAGTTTCAAACTTTTTCAATGCAAAACTAAAAGCCTAGTGAAAACAAAATAAAACTTTGTTAATAGTTCAGCTTTGTGCAATTTTACAATTTCTGTTAATCTGTTTAAAGTTTTCTTCTTTCACAGAATAGATTACTATATTGAATAGATTACTAAATTTTGATTATTTTGAGGTAAGAAATTTTTTTGTTAAAAAAGTATTCCATACTTTTTGCTGGAAGAGTATTTAAAACTCATCCTGTAGTTGGAATAAAATTGAAATTACAGTAAATTCTCATTTTAATTTTTGGAAGTTGTTAGTTCCTCAAACGGAATAACTGGAATCTAATACCACTTTTTTATTTCAGCCAAAACTACAGTTAAAACCATTGCCATATTTTGCATAAAAAATAATTGAGTTAGAATCAAAGTTTATGACTGTTTTGCAGGAAATGTAAGAAAGTTGCTATTTCAGTAGTTAGAAAAGGTAAAAAGAACATTTTGTATTAAACTCTCAGAGGGAAATCTGAAACTAATGAAAATTTCTCTTATTGCATTATCTTTCCATCTTTCTCTGGTTTGGCTGTTTTTTGTTTTGTTTTTTAACTGCAGCATCTCAGACTGTTTGCAAAAGACATGGCAGGCAGGAATTGCTCAGCTTATAAGAACCCCAGAAAGAGAGAAAGCAAAAAGGTGTGATCTTAAAAACGTGAATTAACATTCTTTCTTTCCCCCTTTTACCTTGACAGTGTGGGAGAAGAATGTTAACCACATGGCCTTAGCAGCATATTCTGCTTTCTGATTGCTTTCATTAAAGAAAAATCCCTCTTTGAGAGAGGAAGGAGGACTGCGAAAATATAGAACGTCACACCCCATCTTAAAAAAGGTAAGGGAACGTTTTTCTGCTGATCCTTTAGTGCTGTTTTTTTTTCCCCCCAGCAGATTTTGTGCTGATCACTGTAAATGATGTCTTCAGTTAACATTAAGTTGAAGTGAAAATGCAGATAACTGAATACTGAAGTTTGTATTTTAATCTCTGTACTCTAACCTATACAACAGAAAAAAACGTTATAATAATAAAGGAAGGATGTAATGTATGTGTTACTGTACTATGAAATATTCTGTGTGTACTTTTTGCCCATTTTTTTAATGGGAAAACAAGCAAACACCCACTGCACACAACAGCAAATATTTATTTTCAATCACTGAAGTCATGCAAAGATATACATAGTCTCCAGTCTACTGAGCAGCTCTCATTTTGCCAGGAGAGATTTTTTGGGAAATACAGCATGTTTGCAGAATGCTACCACTGGGAATTAGTGCATTTAGGCTTTTACCAGGACAGATCTGTACTATTTTAATTTCTGCAGGGTTTCTGAATGTTTGGTTATTTGTGAAATATTTACAACTCAGCTTCCTTAGATGCTTCAGTTCTATTGAGTACTGGAAGATGCTGAAAACATACTGAATTGTGCTTGTTTCCTCTGAAAGTGGAATGACAGCAGCAAAGGGTTTTGTCCATTCAGGTTATTTTATTTTATTGTCATTATTATTATTATTATCATCATTATCATTATTATTATCATCATTATCATTATTATTATTATTTTTCTTTTATTATTTGATTTTTATTTATTATTATTATTTTGTTATTTTTTCTGCCTGGGAAGAATTTTGAAATTGTGGATGACAGGTAATGACTTCTTCCTAGAGCATTCAATTTGGAATGTGGGGCAAACATATTCATCAGTGAGCTTCATCTCTGAAGTCAGCGTGAAGGTAAGTACAAAAGCTATCATGAACTTACTCTACCTGTAGAGGCAGCTCCAGTCAAAATTTGGTTGCAGGGCTCTGTCTAGCATTCAGAATGTATGTTCATGCACTCTGCATTTCTGTAAAACTGGGTTCAGTGTTTATCTAATGTAGAGATGCTGTATTTGTTATTTTTTACAAAAAACGTTGACTCTGTTGTTTGCAGTTACTCATGTTACTTGGAAAATCTGTCCTGTCTAACTAATATTACTATATAAATTGAAAAAGATTCTTGTCCTGACTTACTTGTGAATGTTATGTGAAAATGTATGTTTGACTGGTGTGGTATGTGGAAAGAGAATGAATGATAGGCAGATTTCATTGGCAGCTTTCCTTAAATGGTCAGCTGTTTTCTGTTAATGTAACACAGGTAGAGTATTTTCTTACTTTTTCAAAACAGGAAGATGCAAATGTGCTCCTCTGTCAGTGCAGGATGCTTCCTGCCTGCTCTCTCTAACCTCATCACGTTTGCATGTCAGTTGTGTCTAAGGAGGATAGGTTCTGAGCTACCTTCTGTTCCTTTTGGATAGACTTAATTTATGCATGCAATACATGCAGTTCTCAAAAAGCACATTTTTCACTTTGCTAAGCCTTGGTACAATACACATTGCTTAACAAATGAGTATTTGAAGAGCAGTATGAGAGTGGTCAGTTATAGTACCATCTTCAGATCGGCTAATATGAATTTTGTAAATTAAGTATGTAAGACATACATTTCTGTATAGTATTTGCACATATTTTTTATTCCAAGACAAGTAAAGCTAGCTTTTTTTTCCCCATAGTCCATCAGCATTCTTTCATAACCTACCTAACCTAACACATGTTCTGTGTTAGAATATTCTTTTTTGTCACCTGCATCCGCCTCTGACATTGTGGGCCCACATGATGAAATAGGAGGCATTACTTTTGAAGCAGCCCTTGTACATACTTTTTCATTAGCTCCTTCTGTCATTTCATATTTTCTAGGTTAAAATGTTAATCTTCAGACTCATATTTATTGGTAATTCTCTCCTGGCTCTCCAAAGGCTTTGGTTTTTCTTCAAGATGTGGCTTTTTTGTTTTCTTCCTTCAAATAATTAGGAGGGCAGAAAAACCAACGTTCCTTTTTGTTCTATTAAATTTTCTGATTTCACTTGTATCATTCAAAGCCATTTTTCTTTCATTTGTTCTGTTAATTTGTTTTCTCTATTTTGCATTCTTCATTCTTCTTGCTTATCCAATAAAGATTTCTTTCTTACAGTAACTGATGACTGTGGTTGCAATCAACTGTGGACTTTAAGTCACTTCAGTCGAAGTACAAACGGCAAGGATTTAATTAACTGAATCACTATGCGTTAATCAGCTGTGCAAATAATTTATTTCCTCATTTTAACAAAGAGGTCCTACGAAGAAGACAGACACCTTGGTATAGTCAGCATAATGTTGTAGCATTTCTTCATGATTCATTTTCTCTATCTCTAGACTTACAATTGCAATGAATTTGAATGGTAATTGGAACAAGCTTCAATTTGAAAATCTGTGAAATGTGAATGAATTGGTTGTCTTCTCAAATTTAATATCACAAGGTAGATTCCCACACGAGATCCCTGTGGCCCTCAAGCTTCCATCTGAGTTAATTTCTCAGTTGAAATGCAGCTCAGAGACTTGCATGACTTTTGTAGAGCTGTCCATGCAACCTTTGCTATTTTTACTTTGTTTCACTGCACACCGTTGTTCTTCCTAGAGATTTGCACTGTCCTGAACTGGCAGTAGGCAGAGGTATCTTCAAGGCAAGTTCATTCTTCAGTTCCACTGTCTGTAAGCATTTAAGCAGTAAGGGCAGCTGAACTCTCCTAGTATGGCTGGTTAAGGTTTTTCATTGAAGGGTCCTGCTCAGATTGCTAATTTTTGTTGATGTAATTGAGGGTAAATCTGTATTATAGCACTATTTTGAATCATAATCTATTTTTTCCCATGGAACATGTGTTATTGTGTAAAGAAAGATTTATTGCTCATAAAGGAATGAATCTGGAGATGACATGAAAGTAAGAAGTGTTCAGTCCTCAGGCAAGTTTCACTAGAAAGTTCTTCAGGATGTTTTTAAGCTGTTATTTTGGTTTGACTATATATTTTTCAGGAGGACAGTGCCGTAATTTTTAATGATTTTTTTTTTTCTGTTAGATCTGTTATAATCTGCTATTATAATTACATATTCCTATATAATATAGACAGTAAAAGTGTCTGTAATTGAGCATGTTAATATAGTGGTTTATTCCTTGATGAAACTTAAAGTATACAAAAACACCCAACTAGAGGAAGTAATTTGAAGAAAATAATTTTCTTTAAAAAGGTTTCCTTTCTGTTCTACAAGGTCTAGGTAGTTAATGCAGAGTTTTATACTATAATACTTTTCAACACTATTACACTTTAATTTAGTATTTGTGTACAGCACTGCTTTTATTTGTTGTGCTAAATAGAAATTCTGTATATACAGTTTAAAATATTTCTTATAAATAATATTACATATTATATAAATATATAACATTGTTAGCTGTTCCCATTAGTGGTCAAAGGAAGAAATGCAGACATGTGGAAAATGTAGTCTGTACAATGTGGCTTTCTTATTGCAAAACTGTGCTTCACTGAGGTGCAACTCATTAGTCCTGCACTACTGCAATCTTTAGTTATTAAAGATTTGATCATGTAACAACTCCTGTACCCTCACAATTTTACTAATGCTGCCTAACTCCAAAGAAGCCTAAAATATAAGGCATTTTATTGCAAGAACATTGATTTAAAAATAAGAAAAGCTTAAACTCTTGCTTGATTTCATGAACTCAGTGATTATGCAAATGAATCACAGAATAGCCAGGGTTGGAAAGGACCTCAAGGATCATGAATTCCAACCCCCCTACCACATGCAGGGCCACCAACCTTCACATTTAATACCAGACCACGCTGCCCAGGGCCCCGTCCAATCTGGCCTTAAATCAGTTGTGCTGTACTTATTCTTTCAGTAACATTTTAAAAAAGACAAACAAAACCAAAAAAACATATGAAAGCATGGCTACAGATGAAAGGGATACTGACTAAAATGTTGACCCTGAGATAATGGGTATTGATGATTCAAGTACTGTAAAAATTATGCGGTGTTTTGGTTGAAAATTAAAGAGACAGAATACATTGTCATTTTATTTACAGAAGAAACCAGTTTCTTCCTTATAAATTATCACAAATGATCTGTTTCTGCCTGGGTCTGAAAGTCATAGAGCTGACCAGGCTGGTCCTGCAAATTCTTCTTAATCCAGATAACTCTCCCAATGTCTTTCTTAGACTATTTGGACTATATTTGATTAACCTATCAAGTTCCAAGTACTTCTAAAGGAAATCTGAGTTATAAATTTTTTAATAGCAGGATTTGAGTTAGTAATGTGTCCCTTGCTTTCCTTTCTTGAAAAGATTGTCACAGCAGAATAAAAGAGCTACAGCTTATTAACTTCTAATTCGTATTAAGTACATATGAGAAATTACATAGGTTTTGTGATATCTTTACAAAGTTGTAAATGGAAGAAAATAGTTTATTTGGTTGAGAGTATGAATTTGAATGAATGAAGGAATACTGAACATTCTTGGGGAAATTTTAATTTGAAAAAAATAAAATTAAAAATACCCAAAAGGATTGAAATGCCTTTTAATCTGCAAAGAAATCTGATCTGTGTTGGGCATTAGTTACAAAAGCAGAAATTAACAGTGCTTTCTGTGGCTTTGAAGTGTTTGTAATCTATGTCATCTAATTAACAGTTCGGTAGTTCAGTAAAGGCCGTTCCTACCAAAAATGTTTATCCTATTAGTGCAAAAGGACAGAGTCAAGCTATTGACCTTTCTTACGAGTGACTGGCTCTTCTGGCTGCAGCAGAGTGTATATATAGTGAATGATTTTTTTTTTCCCCCAAAAATCATCTTATTTGTATTAAAAGAGGTGGTTGATAATTCTGAAATGGAAGCAGGGGATTTTTAGATACCTGCAATAAATGACAGTTACAGTTTCAAGAAGCCTGAAATAATATGTAATAGCAAATGTTAAGAGTAGAAATACTGCTGAAAGTTACTCCTTTAAATGTCATCATATGGGCTCATGAACTTCCTGCCTTCTGCTAATTTCATGACCTTGACTTTCACAAGTCCCCAGTTCCACAAGGCAGTGATATTAATCTTTATTTGGAATTCATGTCTAACTAATCTTATTTGAATCCCCCCTGCCTCCTTATTTTTCTCCTCCACCAGCTTTTTGTTCTTTGTCAGTTTGCTATAAAATCCCAGAGTGGATGAGTCAGTGATTCCAATCTGTTCCTACTTAGAAACCAATTCCCTTTTAGGGATAGCAGTGTCATGCTTTAACAGTAGGCGGACGTGCTTTCTGAGAGATTTTGACACTTAGAACTTTCTTTTATTAGATATTGACTACTTCACTTTTCATTTCAGAAGAGCATGGTCTCTGGTGTCCTTTCTTTTTACATTGCCTTTGCCCCCCAAAATCCCACTCCTCTTATTTTTTTTTTGACTGTACATCTATTACCAATCCCACAGAGGTCCAACCAGGCTTAATCTTATGCAGATCCCTCAGTTTTCTTTCCTCTTCCTTTCTTGTCTCCTTGTCAGTTGTTGATGCTCCGACATGTGAATATCTACCTTGTTCCTTCCTGCCTCCCACCACTGTTTTCCTCTATACTCCCATGAATTCCTGACACTGGCACTGCTGGACCTTATGGCACTGCATTGCTACTTTTAGGTAGCTTGACAGTCTTCTAAGAAGCTAATACCGTATCTCTTCCTTGCTAAGTCAAGAAGAGACTGTAGATAGATGGAGCAAGAAAAGGTAATGCCTGAAGAGAAGGGGATCTTTTGTGCTGTCTTCACAACAATGACTGAGTCTTTGGGCAGGTGAAGAGAGGCATGATAAGGTTTCTGAAGTACTACAAAGGTGGTTGTTCCATGATCTGGAGCTGCAACCACATATTTGCATGAAGGGTCTTTGCCTTGGAGGAGTGAAGAGGGAAGGAACATTTCTCTCCTTTTAAATTCTATTTTAATCTATGAAACCACAAGAGAACCAGAAAAGTAACACATGATAGTATTGGTTTCTGTTCTTTTTTTCCTAATCGGTCAAAATACTGAAGTTGCTTCTGTTTCTTTAAAATGGTATGGTATTTTATGATGAGACTACTACTGAACTTGAAGTTGTTAGAGTGAATAGAATAACTTCATGTGTATTGAGGTATAAGATTATTATTCCTGAATCTGTTCCTGTTTTGTAGCACTATTTATTCAGTTCTACTCTTTCAGCTGCTCTTTCCTGCCATCCGGTGAAGTGATTTTTGCCTGGTTCACTGTCTGTGACTTTCTTTTACTAGATTTCATTTTCTTGCCTCACTGTTCTCCACTGACTACATGTAGCTTGAAACATTTGACTGAGTTGGTAAAATAGGTTTCTTATAACCACCAGGTAAGCCTTCTGTTTCACAAGTTAAAGGTCTAGTGCCCATGTAAAATCTAAGGTTGCATTAATACCCTACAGATTTAAGATAGTATATAACAGAAGGCAGCAATTTTTTGCAATACAGCAATAAGTAAAAAATCAGTATCTGCAGTTACTTACGGCAGAGTTTTAGCAAACCAACTGCCTTAATTTCTTGTCGCATCCAAAATAGGTAAAGATGCAATACGAAGACAGACAAGCCCATGAGAGGCAGCCAAAATTTTAGTTTGCCATCAATGAATGGCATTACTGCTAATTCAGTGATGTGCACTATTTAATTATTCTCCACAAAAGAAAATGTAAAAAAAAAACATCTCTAGGGCATAAAATTTTCTTGCATTTGACATGAATTATCTGGGGAATAACTGAGACCTTTTAAATGTCTAGTGCATTACATCCTTCAACTATTAAAACCTGCTTTCACATCAGCGCATGGAAAAAAGCTTTAAACAGGAAAATGAACTTTGACTGTACAGAGTTTAGTTTTGTCAATTCATCTTTCAATCCTCTTGCACTTAATGTTTTGATATATAAGAAAAGCTTGTGTTTTTGTAGCTGCTTAAACACCTAGATGGGAAAGGCTGTGACATTGGTGGCAGGTAGTTTGGATGTGGCTAAGATAATGCTAATATTAGAGTGAGTAGTTCGTATTTTTGTAGGATTGTCCTCTGCTTGCTTTCATGGTGGTTGTCTGAGTGATGCTGTTCCTCAGCTGCTGTTCCAAAAGGTCTTCTGGTAAACTTGTGGGATGATTAAATACTGTGCTAATTATCCTTGGCCAGGAGATTGTTTCATGGTCAATCATCAGTCATGCATCTCCAAATTTGATGCCAGATTCAGAAGTCATTCTGAGAGCTACCTCTTGATGCCTGGGCTTTTCAGTATCTTTCATCTTTCAGTATGTTCATCTGTTGGTCACCAAACTGGATCTTGGTCATGGTGTTTGAAATAATAAAATTGCAAAGGATTTGCATAGCTGCAGAACACATCCAAGGGTGTTGACTTCAGTTGTGACCTGCGAAGTGATTGCTCAGGAAGCCATGTGGCCTTTCTGATGATCCAGAGTGTTATTATGAGCTCCGTGAATTAATTCTGGCTTGCTGGCTACTAAGCAGGATGCTTGATAGCGTGTAGTGCCAAGGGAGAAAGGCTTAAGTAGTCTAGGTGAAGTGTTGTGTTTGCTTCAGGGAATCTTCTTGTGACATGCTGGAGTGCAGAAAGCGACCCTTTTCAAATGGGTCAAAAAATCATGCATTTTGTTAGACCAAAGCTGTTTTCTTTTCTCTCTCTCTTTTTTTGCAGCTCTTATTAATTAAAAATGAAATTGTTTAAAAGTCATTCTCCTGGTTCCTGATGTTTCATTAGTGAAATAAAATGTGTCCCTAAAAAAAAAACCAAAACCAAAAATACAAAAATAACCCCACTAAAGCCATTGTTACATGTAAGTCTTTAGATATATTTCCTGACAAGATGCCCCAGAAGAGAGGCACAAGGAAGATATTCCTACAGCCTTTTAATCTTCTCTTATTTTTAGTTCTGTTTCGTTTGTATGCCTGTGCTTTGGGAAAGTGGTTCTCTATGTGTCTGTATTTTCAGTGCTTACCAAAATGTGGATGCTAAGCAGCTTGGGATTCTTAAATGTTTCTTCAAATAAATGAATAATTTGTGTTTAATTGAGTTTACAGAGAGAGGGATTTAATAAATTAGATTTTGTCGAATGCAATATATTCAGTAATTTAAATTCTCCTCTGCTAAAGACTTTGTTACTGATCTCAAAAGCCTTTGCTACTGATACGAAAGTGCTAAGAAACTTTAAACCTGAAAATGACCATAAACTTATCTGCTTTTACAGCAAGAAAGTACAGTCTTTCTCTAGATGGTGAATTTTAGGTGAAGCACTTTTTGGTTTGAACTCCTTTGGGATGTGAACTGCTTACCATCACAGATCTTTGGGTAAAGATTTTTAGCCATGATTTTAAACAACCTCATGTAAGAACTTAAAAGACTATACTAGAACAGGAATTTTCTGCAGATAGTTTTACTGCACTTGAAGTTACTTGGGTGCTAGGAGATTCAAAAATCAGGCCATCCATGTTTATGACAAATTATGTATCTGAGAACCTGGCCTTAAGATGCTGATTTTTGCTTAAATCCTGGTTGCAAAGATTTGTAAGACTGGCACCTCTGCAAAAGGAGCCAGTTTTTATCCAGAATATGGAGAAGTACTGTAGTAGTCTTGACTTAGACTGTACTGATTGAGAACTATGTAATGAAGTCTTTTTAGGTCTTATATTCAAGACTTTATTGCTTTCCAGGAAGGATCTGCGTCATTATTGCTTCCTTTATGACAATATTATAGACTGCTTAACACTTGCCTCTGTTTCATGGTAATAACAGGATGCTTGAGAAAATACTAGTGTCTAGCACAATTTTTTCTGGAAAAATGCAGCCTCCAGGTTTCATGGTAGATTTTGACGTTTAATTGTTCTTGTAAAGCTGAAAACATAGAGTAATTTCTGACTTATTAAAAACTGCTGGTGTTACAGCACCCATAAAGAGTAGCATAGTGTTCTGGGTCTACCTTTCTGCCCTTGTAGAAAAGGTAAGCTGTTTTTGGCTTTATAGCTGGGGAGGTTTGAGCAAAAAGCAGTTGTATAAACTAATGTAGCAAGTGCATTTTGTGTGAAAGATCGGTCAGGAGGTCCTAGCCATAAATCTGAAATCACTTTGGCTCTTGCTACTTTAAACCTCCATGAAAAAACATTTCCCACTTTTTGAGAAGGATATTAAAGTAGGGAAAATATATAGTAAAAATAATGCTGAAATATGTGCTCTACTTGATTTGCAGGGCTGTTCTACATGCTTTCCCTCATGTTCTATTTGTCCTTCTCTTAAAAACAAACAAAAAATGCCAAACCCTTCCCTCTGGTGATTTCATGGCTTTTGTTTCTTCCTCAGAGAAGATCAAGTCTGGAGTTTCTCTGACTTCATCTGAAATTGTAGGGATGATCAATTTATTTAAGAAACCTTGTAAGTACTTCACTGGTTCTGTAGATTATGGAGCACATGGTGTCCTGTCATTCAAAAGCTCACTGTTAGTTTTGTTGTTTGTTTTTTTTGTGGCTTAGTCTGAAGTACTTTCACTGGGGAGCTGGCTGAGGGGATGATGTGTTGTGCTTATTGTTTTTAAGCAGGAGATGCTGCTAATGTATGTGCTGCTTTTGTCCATTTTTTGGCAGGCATAACGAATAGCATGTGTATGCAGCGGAGTCAAATTCAAACCTCAGAGGTTATCCTGTTTTGTGTTTTTGCTGGTAATTCCCTGTAGCATCACTGGGAAATATCTGCACCACAGTGATAAACTTGACTCCCCCATTTTATGTTATGTCAGATGCTGTGCTTTACCTTAACTTTTAAGATGGCCCTAATTTTTGAAAGTTATGAATTTATGGATTTAAATTTTGAACTTAATAGAAAAATGTGTTCGTTTAGGATCATCCTGATTGCTTTTCAAAGTTGTCAAAAAGGTTGCTGTTTTTAAAGCTTGCTACTATAGCTGTAATTTCAATAGTTTCTATCTGTATTAGTTGTGATCTTCCAGTTGTACAATCTTCCAGTTGTACCGATACTGACTTACGTTATTTCATTTTCATTTCTTGCATTGGATTTGCAGTGATTATTTGACATATTCAGAGTTTGAGTTAAATGATGTAAATGGACTGAAGCAGTATTAAATCTGTATGTATGCATAAATACCAAGCATGCTCTGAAGCAGTTAATGGTGCTGGATCAATGTGGTGTCCTGTTCACCTCTTTGTTGGCTGTGTTTTGGGGGTTTTTGGTGATGGGGAGAGGGGTTTTCCAAATATTTATAATGAACAGCATTTGCTTTTAACTTGAGCCAATGGTTAACATCTTAACATGACAAAAGCTTTACTCTGTTTTCAGGTTTTGTGTTTGTGTTTGTTTCTATTCAGAAGTAAATAATATCTGTTTCTATAGGACTGTGTGATGCTTTGCATGAGCTTGCACTACTGGAAAGGTATTAAATGGGGAAAAGAAAAAATGCTTTCTAAAAGGAAAAGAAAAGAGAGAGGAAGGAATGTACAATAATTTTTACTCCTTGAAAAGTTATTTGATCAGCTCTAATTATGGATTTAAAATATGAAAGAAGTAAGAAGACGTATTTTGCAATCACAATTAGGGAATTCATGTAGGAAGAATAGATAGAAGTGTTTGAAATACCTGGCTAGCTCTCTGTTGACATCTGTTAATAATTCACACGGCCATTTCATTTATATTTTGTTGAGAAAAACAGAGTGGGCTTGAAATATAAAGAACCTCTTAACTTCCTTTGTGAAGGAGTGGGAGTACAGTGTCAATTCAGTGCAAAGAAAATAGTTTATTTGTGTGAAGCTTTCAAACTTTTTTAGTTTTCCTTCTGGCTAACACAGTCATTTATACCAAAGGCATTCATATTTGAGTTTGATAAGATTTCTTCTAGTGCTTGTTCAGACAGGTTGGAATGCATGGTCTGACTGCCTGTCCCCATGGGTCATGACTGAATTTCAAATTTCTTCTCTGTAGTTTGAGTAGACTCACTGGGGTCAGGAATATGACACTCACCTAGGTGCAGTTCTTATCTGAATCAACCTTGCCATGCCTGTAGTAATTTTTACTAATTACAAAGCAACTTACACTTAATGACATGCCATTAATGAGCACCTTTTTCTTTGGTGCATGAATAAATTTCTGTTTCAGTAAAATGCTTTATGAACTAATTAAAGATCTCTGCCCAGTGTTGTTAGGAAACTTCTTGACTTGTTCTTTATACAGCAGTGAGATAAAAATCTCGTTTCCATACTCCAAAGATGCAGTCTCTTCATGTTTTTGATCCCATAGCAAACTGCATTTAATTCTTACTCTGGAACTCTGTTTCTCTAAATGACGTGTTCTCTCTAGCCTAAAGGGTAGAGTGTATGTCCCATTTTCTAATATAGCCTAAAGCAGGAATGACCCAGCTGGTTCAGGCACTGGAGAATAACAACAGGATGACTCCACAGACGATGCTTGGGATAACCTGGAGAACAGGTACAGACAAACATTGCTGGTCTGACAGCATGGTCCAGGAAGGCAGGGCAGAGAAACACAGCTATTTACAGCGAGGTCATGTCCTCAGAACACATTAGCTCCAGCACAAAGCCCATATCACTCTTCGGAGGCTCTGCGCTTGTCCTTCAGCACCCTGAGGAGCTTATAACCACCTTACTTTTTACCACAGCAGATAGTTAAAAGCTAAGATGTTTTTAGTTTATTAAACAAACAAACAAAAACCCACAAAAAGACCCCAATCAAATAACAGCAAAAATAAGCCTGCACTCTCACTTCTTCAATTTTGAGCTCATTCCATTAGGGTACAAGTGATGCTGCATTAGTTACCCAGGACTGGTGTCTCTGGAGCTTCTATTTGGGATTCCTATCCTGCTGTGAGGTATGCATTATGTTTTCACCCAGAATCACCCAGGGTGATTCTGTCTTTAGGAGAGTTTGCCTCATCTGAGGTCTCTGCTTCTAGTCTTTCCACTTCACTCTAAATGAATTATTTAAATAAAATTGGGACAGACACTTTGCCTTGAGGTTGAGTCAAAGTCTACGAAGAAAAATATTGAAGAAAAAGTTGTCCTGCATTGACTACCATTAAAGTGTGTTCCTGCCTCACAACTGGCAAGAATAATTTTTCTTCTGTATAACATGAAAAATTGAAGTGTGGGGCAAAGGGTTTGGAGAAACGTAAGATTGACTTGAACATTGCAAAAAGTTACCTTGCATTACTAACAGTGCTGTCATTTTGTATCTATAAATTAAATGCTTTTTTTTTTTTTTTTTTCTCCTGGCTGTGCTTGATGAGTGTTACTGCTCATATGGCCTTGGGACTTTCACTCTGCAGTTTAAGCAAGTGTCAAGATTAGCATAGGCATGTATAGCATCAGTATTTTTCTGAAAATGCATTGGAAATAGGGCATGAGGATCTGACCATAGGCCAGCACAGAGCACTGGGATGATTATGCTCTTGGGTTAGGACTTCTTGCTGTAAATATTAATGTTCTCATTCTATATTTACTGATACAAAGCAAAAAATACTATTGTTGCCATGCTCACATCTGACAAATCATTCAGAAATTATGATCCTGTGCTGAAGATTTCAGGAAGTTCACCCTGGATTTGCTTTGAGATGCCTTGCAGTTCTCAGCTTCAAAATGGATAAGGCAGAGGTGTTAGTTGGTTACATTACAAAAACTCATTCTTTTTATAAACTTTTGTTGTTGTTGTTGTTTTTCCTCTTATTTTTGTTCTGTTAATTAACTGAGTTAATCAGTGCCTGTACCCAGAGTACTTGTGTTTCATGCTTCTGTTCCCACATTCAAATGGCTGGAGAATACCTGGTCTGCCAGAAGGTGCTCTGTGTGAGTGATATTTTCTGGGATGGTGCTGTAGCACATTGCTGCAGGTGTCTGGTACCTTGGGCTTTGATGACTGCTGTACCTTTTCAGAGTAGGACAGGCACTGCCAGCATAGCTAGTGTGCTTCTAAAACTTATAAATTACCCACCTGAATATTTGTCAATCTACATTCTGTACCAATGTCATATCCTTCATATACAATGCATTAATTTCCCTTGGCAGCGATGCCTTTAATTGTCCTCCCCAGAAAAGGAGGGCCATATGAGTACCTTCTATTTTATTTGATTCTGGGACATTGTAAATGGTAAGTAAATTCCAGTCTGGGCAAGTGGTTTTGAAGAAAAGGTATTGTCTCCTTTGTCAGTGAGATTAAATTATATTCAACTTCTGTTGCTACATTTGCTGTATTTCAGCAATTCAGTGGTGATAATGGTTTGTGATCTCACCACTGTGAGACAGCATTGTTAGTCACAGTGGCAAATCCTGGCCTGGAATCAAACCAGCATGAAAATAGGAAATAGTTTTTGTTTTGTTTTGTTTTTCTTTATTCTCTCTGCCTAGAGGAAGGAAAACCCAAAGAGAGATTTTTGAAAGAAACGTCTGGTCACTGCAGTTTAGCGAGGAGTTGCTCATTCACTCAAATACCTTTCTATAAATAAATTATTTAAGATATTAAAAAAAATGCTTAGCCTTATAAATGCTTGAGTATCTTTCTATGGCTGTTGCTCTTCTCTTCAATTTTCCTCTTCACAAGCAATTAATTTTCTATCATAAAATGGAATGGGTAGAGGAAGGAAAGATTTCACTGAACATCACTGTATTAACTGGACTGTTGTTCTTTTTTTTCCATTTTGATGGTATGGATCTTATGAAGAATACTTTATTGATATTTCATTTTGTAGTGTATACAAACAGATATCTGTACAGATACCTTATTTGGCTAACATTTAAAATTACTATAAAATTACTATATTACTAGTATTTTATATTAATATGGTCACAGCAGTGACCAAATGAATTTGGTTACAAACTGCATCTACCTCAGTATTCTATAAAATCAGTGATGTTAGTTTTACAAAGAAGAAAAATATTCAGGAAGCTTTCTATTTCCTAGATATTTGTAAAGAAGTTTGAGCTGTAAAATCATATCAGATGTTTCTCAGGTTATTAGTCAATAAGTGTTTCAAGTGATATCCTGTTTTTCTACCTTGATTCTGAAAACCAAAGGCAAACCATGACCACCTTAATCCTTCAGCTGCCTCCAAACTGCAAGAACTCTACTGAAGATATGCCAGTCAGGTTCTGATTTGGTCTTTGCTCCAAGCTTTCCTTTCTTCCTTAATAAATAACAGGGATGTTTATGTATTTATGTGTTTTGTATATTTTATTATGACAAGATGAGGAGTTGAGTCCATTTTAAG
The DNA here is from genome assembly GCF_951394365.1 of Tetrao urogallus. NCBI lineage: Eukaryota > Metazoa > Chordata > Aves > Galliformes > Phasianidae > Tetrao > Tetrao urogallus. Next base: position 44,960,505 of record NC_136817.1, on the reverse strand, counting down.
CTCCTTCTGGCGCAACATTTGGGATCTCATGCACTCAGGACACTGCTTAGTAATAGCTTTCAGGAGCATGCTGTTGGCATTTGTGCTTGCTGTGCTGATGGTGAGGCAGAGAAAAAGATTTTGTATAACATAATGCCCTGATGAAATGATCTTATTGGATACTCAGGTATAAATGACTGCTGAGGCTGGGCAGGGGCAGCAAGGAGGTGTCTGGTCACATCAGGTGTGTTCTGTGCACTTTGGGCTGCACTGCAGCCTGGCCTTAGGCAGCTCACATTGCCTTTGGGAGGCTGTTGCTCTTTGCAGCTGGCTAGTAGTTCAGATTTAAATAGTTTCAAGCAGGAGTTGTCTCATTTAAAAAATGAATCTGCTGAGGAAATCCCATGTTCATCAGAATTTTTTTTACTAAGAAGGAAACAATACGCCAACATATCTACTATGTTGACATCAAGTGCTTAAGTATATCAAGAAACCTTGGATAAAACCCAGAATACTGACGGGATCTTCCATGAACAGCTTTGGTTTATAAGCCTTGCCCTATAGTACAATTAGGTTTTCTCCCTACTGTTACGTAAAGAATGAATGCTTTTTTGGTGAATCAGAAGCCACTGCGGTGTCTGCCTTGGTCAGGAAGGAACCACATCTTCCTGGCCCCAAAGGTGCTGCACAAAGCTGACTGATGGGGCAAGGTGGCAGGATGTCAGAGTCAGAACAGGGGGACATGAGGAATGTCAGGCTTTCTGACCTCAAGCAGTGCTCATTGAGATTCTTAATAAAACTATGAACACAGAAATGATACAAATGGCTGGAAAGTCTTTATAAGTAGGGGAAGGAGGAACATGGGAGCTCACAAATGGGAGAGGTAGCAAACTGCCAGAGTAAAGGGGCAAAGTGGAAAGGAGCAGCATCTACTTGGTTCATCTTTGTAATGTCATGTAAATACAAGCACTGCTCTTCACTGTTCTCCTTTAATATCTCTTCCTTGTTGATAATGATATGGCAATTCTCGTGCAGCAGAAACTAGGTTCTTTTACCTGGAATTAAATAATGTAAGAACTATACAGGTTTTACTTTTCCTGTTACTTCATTGTGTAGAGAGTAGTGTTGAAGTTGCTCTTTTCTTGGTCTGGAAGGTAAGGTGTATTTTATGGTGTTTGTTTGAACTTTAATAGAATCTGTTATGCTGATTCATGTTTCCTAACATCTGTTTCAGCTATATGATTTCACTGGAAGGTACAGTCTTCAGGAGAAAGGAAATCACTTCATGATCTGTTGTTTATGTAAATGTTCTTGCTTCTGCAGGTGGCAAGGGAAAGCAGATGTTTCTGGAAAGCAAGATTTGTTCTTGCTGTGTTATGGGTACTTTAGGAAGTACTACTTGCTTATATCATGTAATCCAAGAATGCCTCATCTTCTCTGTGGGATAAAGTTTGCAAGAAATAATCTCTCTTGTAAGATGAGTTGATAGTCTTAGAAAAACAGACAAGTATTGGCAAGCTGTTTTTCCTTAGTTGTACCTATGTGTTATAGGAAACCATTGTGGCTGCACCAATTTGTTGCCTTATCCCTTCCAATCTTGTTTTCATTTACTGTTTCTCAAGAATCAATTTCATCTTGGGTTACATTATCGTATCTTAGTCAGCATGGAACTGTTGCTTACTGCCTGCTTTATGAATGTTATGCTGTGATGCTAAATGTCTCACACAGCTGGACTTGAATTCTTTGCTGGGAAGTTGTATCACTGAATCTGAATCTCAGCCCTTTTCTTCAGTTCATCTTTATTTCCCCCTCCGTTAGCTTACACATTTCCTCAAGCTCTGTGTTTGTGCATTTGGGATGTGTCCATCTATCACCCTCAGTTGTTGAGGTTTTTGTTGTTTGTTTTTCTTGTGTGTGAGTGTGCAGTGGACCAAGGGAAGATTATGGGAGTAGAAAACATCCAGAAATCAGCTTTCTGTGTGAAATCTGATGAATGTGAACAGGCAGTGGAGCTCGTATTTTAAAACATGGGACCATAGTTAAGCTGGACAGAATCTGCCCTTGTCCTTCCATGTTTCCAAAGAATTCATTTCCTGTTGTTGGAGGAGTGAGACACCTCTCCAGGGAGTGCTGCTTTTGGATCTGCAGGGCAAGTGCATTGCTTGCTTGTTTTCTTATGGCCCACATAAGCTTTCCTGGCTATTTCAGCAGTTGCCCTTGACACAAGTTAACAGCATTGGGTACCCCAACTGTCTACCTTATCTATCACATTTTTTCCTTTTACAGCATAGGTGAATGAGAAGGCTGAGCCATATTTCAGCTGTAGCATCGTACTTGAATGGCTTTTGCACAGGCTATTATCTGCTGCATTGCAAATATTTTCATTCCCATTTTCATAATTGTTCTACTGTTACAGGAAGGTAGATGACATCAAAACATGCTTTCCTCTGTGAAGTCTGACGACAGGTTTACATATTAGACTTTGCCTTAGCCTTTAGAGTTGAGTACTCCTTATGTCTGCACCACCAGGATCAGGAAGGTTGCGTGCAGCCTGTGCAGTGAAGTGTGCTTGCTGGTTTTGCAGTGACTCACAAAGCCTGAATTCAAAGTAATGTGGCTGTTGTGATGATGCTGGGTGGAGCAGGAATCAGCTAAGGGACATGCTAAATCACATGGGGGCAAACAGGCCTTGGCTGAATGTATAATCGCGTTGGCTTTCATTCATTTTGAAATGAAAGCTGTGTTGATCTGTCTTACCTATTCAAAACTTGGAATGAAAGCAGCTTGAAGCTGATGAGGCAGTGCAGTTTTATCCATGGACCTCTAGACGAGGAGGAGATGAGGATGATGTGGATATGTAACATGGTGAGAACATTTCAAAAATGCTGCAGTCAAACTGGTTTATGCAGCAGGTTACATTACTCAGCAGAACTGGGTGCTTTCAAAGAAGGCTGAAGAGGCAGGCAATGTGGGAACCATGTTAAAGCAGCTTCTTTCACCCAGTCTCACGTCTGATGCTTCTCTCCTGCTTAATCTGCCGTTTGTTTTATGAGTTTTTGCAGACAGTCTCTGAAGTGGGTGAAGGGCTTGGGGCACCTTTTGCCTAGGGCAAAATGTCTTTCTCTTTGCCTGATTGCCTGGTACAGGCTCAGTGTAACAACACCTTTCTCTGAAGTTAGAATGGAGCAGCAGGTGATTGATCTGGCTGGAGATGTCAGTTGGAAAGCAGATCTCAGGAATAGGGAGAAGCAAATGTATGTCACCTGGTAGTCCAGCAGTTCATCCTTCTGTCTTTCCACAACTACTGAGACACAGTGCTGTCTTAACTGAGTTGCACAATTGCCAGGAATCTTAACTGCTGAATATCATCCAAGAAGGATGATACCTGTGTAAAAATCTTAAAGATTTCTAAAGGAAATGTGCTGTTAGGATGTATTGCATCTTTGATTTATTATTTAAATCTAGGTTTCCTGCTTCATCCTTGATCAGGTACAGATGTGCTCAGATTCACAAGGAGTCGGTTACAGCTTTCCTGCTCTTTGTGTGAGTTTGTTCCCTCTCCTGGGTTCAGCTCAGGCCACCTGGCACCCTAGTCTTTGGAAACTACTGGTTGTTGGAGGTAGCCAGATCCCAGTGTACTCATGTGTTTTTTCTCTCACTAAATACTCCATCATCATGCCTCCAGCAGCTGCAGTGAGTGTTACTTAGGTGTGGCTTTGTCGTACACAGGTATAACAAAGTGGAACATAAAACACAATGTGGTACTGAAGAATGTTGTTGCAGAGATGTTTTCGTACTTCCTGGTCCAATGTTCCTACAGAAGTCTTGTATTTTAAAACCGAACCGCTTCTTCCTGCTGAACAAAAGCTGTTAGGGAAGAGCAGGGTTTGCACACAGGCAGTGCCTCTGCACACAGTCTGAGAGAAAAGCACATAGAGGGATTTAAATAGCTTACAGAGCTATTTGTCACCAGTACGACACGATGCTTCTCAAACTGGATTAGAACAAGAGACTAAAAGTTGTCTCATACCACTCACCTGAGACTCAAACTTGTCTTAAAACAACCTGCTAGCTTGTTTTAAGCAGATTCAGTGCAAAATTGCATACAGGTAGAGAAGAACTCAAACTTTTTGACAGTACAGTGCTCTAGTAATTCTTTGGTGCAGTCTAGCCCAGACAAATTAATCTCTTGTTGGCAATGTTTAACAAGAAACTCTTGGTGATTTTTGTTTAATACACATTGAGGAAAAAGTCATTTGAAGCTATATTTATTTTATTAATTCTTTTTTGGAAAAATAAATCACTTCTTGTTAACTTTTAAAATATTTTTTAAAATATTTCTTATCATATCTGCTTTGTCTTTCTGCTGTGTTGTTTTGGTGAAGTTTTAAAAAGTATCTCAAGGAAGAGATGCTTGGTTAAATTCTGTACTCCATTACTTTGGGGGAAAGAAATGGTCAGAAAAATGTGTATTAAGTAGCTCATTAGCGAAGTAACAGAACTTTGTTCGTGTTCTCTTTGGTCATTTGCAAATTGGCATGCCTGTCTAGTTATGATGCTGCAAAAGGAAAATCCAGCACGTGATTTTCAAATTCTTTCAATTCAAGACAGAAGATCCTGCACCTGTGGTACTGGGGTAATCAAAAAGGTGCTTGTCTTTTGGTGAAAAGAACAAAATACAAGCATGGTAAGCAATATAAGCCTAAAAATGAGCCCCAAAATTATGTTCTGGCATTGCAAAATTGTCCTCTTTCCCTTATTCCAATAATCAGCTGATACCTACGAGCGGATCCCTAAAACCAAGAATAGATGTTTCAATGCTCTTACTTTTGCTTTGTCAATACTGTACGTCAGCAGGGAATTGCAGCCCAGCATTTACATTGCAAGTGCCAGGCTGCTCCGGGCTGCTGCTTTGCTCTTTGACCGTGTTCCTCCTTCGAAGACATTAACCCTGCTTGCTGGTGAGTTGCTGGGTGCTGGTGCCCTCAGCCCTGCCTGTGTTTGTCTTGTCATCTGCAGACAAGAAAAAAGCAGGCAAGTTCCAGCCTTTCAAGAAGTTATTTGGGAAACGAAAGAAAAGGGAGCCTGTGTCAGATTGCGAGGAAACCAAACTGAAGCCGAGCCACTCCTTTGGAAATGTCTGCAATGGTACCTTCTCCTCTGATGAAGAGCCAAACACTGGGCTGAGGTAAGTGTGTGTGAGTCGGTGGAGCAGCCTATGCAAACACAAAGCTTCTTGCTTCTGCTTTTGGGCAATGCTTAATGGCAGACGGTTGTGTGCTGGTTGTTAGGAAGCAGGTGCATCTCTTTGAACTTGGCACGTGCTGCTGCAGAAACTGAGATCTCACTTCTTGCACACAGTACTTGCTGTGCAGGTATACGAACAAGAAATCCCAGGGTTAAGCAGAAGTGAATTTGAATCCAGCTTCATGATTTAGAGTGTCTGAGTAGTAATATTATTGGCACCCCATGGTTTTAAAATTGGGGGAAGGGAACTTTGAGCTGACGGCTGTGGAAATTTTATTGCATTCTTTTTCCTGCAAGGTGGTATCTCTTGTTCAAATTAGAAATATCCTCTTTGAATCCATGCCTTTATTGTTTTTGCATTGTAATTAAACATGTTGCTTTTATTCTGCTCCTATCTGAATATAGAGTAGAAGAAGGAAGTGTGCGGAGAGATATACCTGTTAATCAGATCCTATTCCAATGGCAAGAGGGAATAGAAAGAGAGCTTGAGAATTTGGAGCAGAAATAGCGGGAGGGAGAGCATTAATAAAGTTCTCCATAGAAACTGCATGGAATTAATAAGTCATCAGTCTCTAGATAGAAAAATGGCATAAAGAACAACAACAACAGAACAACAGGCAAACACAAAAACAAACCAACAACAGCAACAAAACAAAAGTAGCAGTAATAACAACAAAACAAGATGCACAGACTAAGTGGGTTCGTGTGAGTCAAAACCTGTTTCTTTGGAAAAAGAGAAACTGCAGTAGGGAGGGCATCAAGAAGCTGCACCGAATTGCCCTTCTCAAGAAATAAATGTGTATCAGAAATATGGCCTGCACATTATTTTCGGTGGTGCAGAATCCCAGTTGTGAAAATGTGATATTTAGGTATATATCCCATTTATCTAACTATCTATAAAGAGATTCTGTAAATTCTTGGTTTCCCGGTTGGTTTCTGCAATGCAATCTTCTATGCCTCTTTAGCCTGTCGAAACTTTTTAGTAAATCAAGTCTGAAGGTAGCTGCATTGTAGACAACATTGGTTTTCCAAGGAAAAGTCTCTCAGGAAGCATCAGTCTATTGAGTGTGCTGTCCATAAAATGGGATCTTTTTATTTGTAAATGCCCATCCAGTTCTCCATAATCCTCACAAAACGGTTCTCAGATCATCTTCATAAAATCATCTTCATTAAGATTTTCAGTGGTGAGTGGAGACAGGACAAGGGGAAACGGCCGGAAACTGCAGCACAGGAAGTTCCGCACAAACATGTGCAAGAACTTCTTTACAGTGAGGTGACGGAGCACTGGAACAGGCTGCCCAGGGAGGTGGTGGAGTCTCCTTCTCTGGAGATGTTCAAGACCTGCCTGGATGCCGACCTGTGCGACCTGGTGTAGGGAACCTGCTTTGGCAGGGGGGTTGGACTCGATGATCTCTGGAGGTCCCTTCCAACCCCTACGATTCTGTGATTCTGTAAGAGAAAATTACCTGAAGATTGTAATTCTTTCTCCATGCTATGGAATGCTGCATATGAAGATGTGAGAGATTTTATGATCTTGTAAACAACTTTTGCTTAGTATTTGCTGTAACTTTGTCAGCATGAGCTGCTGTTAAGACTGGCCCTGAAACACCCAGCTCTTTGCCCTCATTGAGCTGTGCCAGACTGTGCAGCAGGTACTTCTCACCTAATGAATTCAGTTTCTTTTCTGCTTATGCATGCATAAGCGGTGTGATTTCTCAGAACACATTAGTTCTAAGCTATTTGCTTTTCAAGCTGTATCCCTGTTGCCCTTGGTCAGATAATTTGTGAGATTGTATAAATGCATTGTTTAATTTTGATTATTGTGGAAGCCAGAAGCATTCCCTTGCAATTACGACAGTCATACCACTAAAACTTACACATTGTCTTCCTTTGAGCACTGACATCTTCCCTGGAGCCCTCAATTCTAGAGATGTAAACTGGATACTTGCAGAATTGAAGGAAAATCTTTGTAATATTTACCCAATGTCTGCACTTGAAGACATTCATGTGGATTTAAGGCATAGAATGAGTATTTTGCACAGTTCTCATAATTAGATTGTATAGATTAGTAAAATAAGGAGTAAACAGTTTATGGACCAGAGTTGAGACACGGTGCACAGCACGTTCTCAAGCTGTGTCATTTTTATTGGTTGTGACTGGAAGTTCCCAGGAGAGCCACCCTGGGGTGGTGAATGCAGACACAGCAGCAAACAAATCAGACCACACAAGCACAAAGCTGCAAGTTGTGTGAGCAGCAGGCTTCTGAGAGAAAAAGAAGTCTCCTACTTTGCCACTGCTGGTCTTTTTCAACATATTTTTTGGAGAGAAAATAGCATGATAAAGATTATCATTTACTTAAGAGTTATTTGACCTTTAAATTTTAATTTTGCATTACTTCTGGATTTCATGTCTGAATGAGCAAGAAGTGTACAAGCACAAATTTTCAAGCAGAGAAAGGGCAGGAAGCATAAATAACAATGGTCTAATGGTCTGAAATTTGAGGAAGAAACCTACAGAAAGTGGAAACAAATGGTGAATTGCAGGGATGTAAAGGATAAGGAAGAGTCCTTTTGAGCTGCTTACTGATGGGAGGACTAAGCAAAGAGTTCCTTTCACTGTAAGTGAGAAGGAAATGATGGCAACAAGCGATTGCAATGAAAGCCACAATTTCAGTCCCTTTTTAACTTTCATCTTCAGTACAAAAAACAAAAAAAGAAAGGGAAAAAACCCCACATGCCCTAGTTGTACTTTTCAGTACTGTGTCTATTTTTAGTCTATGTGAACTTTGTTCCTATGAGTGCAGCTTATATTGAGTTTATGCATACATGGGTAGGAGTGTCACAGCTTTGAAAGAACACGTTTTCCAAAGAAAATGCTGTGGTTTTTTTTAGCAGGTACAGAAGGGGACCTGTATTCTTGTACTTGTTTTCAAAGAAGTTGGAGGTAGCAGAGGTTTGTTGTGTGCTCGCCCACCCTTTCTGTGATTGTTTCCAGATGAGCATGTACTTCAGAAAACAGTGATTTTGTAAGCAGTGCATTCGGCTTGGGAATTTCTGCAGGTAGTTATGGTCTTTTCCTTCCCCAGTAACAGCATATTATGTTAGGTCTAGGGAGTGATACAATTTACTCATTATTATTCATCTCTTTGATCTTCATTTTAGCTTCTGAGTATTTCATTTTCATTTTGCATTTCATATGAATGAGGATCAGCTCATCTGTGTCAAATATGGCCTTTGTTAACTAGCTGCTGATCAATGGCATTCAGTCCCACTGTCATAGAGACTGACCTGAAAAATGAATGCAGTTATGCTTTTGTCATTTCTCAGGTGACTCTTGTTATTGCTGTGGTAATTTCTTGACGTGTACCTTAAAAGAATGTGTGGTGATTGGTTAAACAAGGCAAAACATAACGATAGGAGAAACTGCTCGGTCTCTTTCTGGACTTCACATTGCCTTCTGAGCAAACCCAGCCCCTACTGTGACGGCATGTTCTCCTTGCTGCTCACATTTCCTTGCCAGTTGCATGAGTGATGCAGTTCATGTGAACAGCATCTCTTATGTTACTTGGAGTGAGATAGCGAAAAGAGTAGGACAAGCGTTAAGGTCTTCTTTCCTTAGTGTTGACCTGTACTGTCTGTACATACCAGATTTGGTGCAGATGACAGCGAGCAGGATGTGAGGATTTATATTTCTGCTCCATGCCACCCCACAGATTTTATTTAAAGCTTGATCCCAAGATACAGGAAGTCTGTTTTCAGTATCTCATTTAGATAGACTGTTAAAAAGCAGACATATCAAAATACCTGTTGGCATGCAGTCTTTCCTAAAATTTCTAGAAGCAGCTCATTGCATTTTCAAGTCTTTTTAAAATAAAATTTTGTTTCTACTTTCAGCTCAAACTTGGAAGCCTAATACATAAACTTTTAATGTTTGTATTTATATATATATTTCTTATCTGCATGACTATTAGAGCATTTGATCTCATGAAAGTGATTCACCAACAGCTCAGCTGTTGAGTTTCTAAACGTGAGAGTGGGGAGGAGGAAAACCAACCACCTATAAGGTTACAGTTTTTGGAAATCTGCTTTGTCAAAATAGGAAGAATAAGAAAACTTTTATTTAATGTACTTTTTTCCCCATGTGAATGCCTGCCTTCACTGGGAATGCCTTAGATCAGTAGTGCTTGGTGTGCATCTTTTCCTGGAGCCTTCATATTAGCAGCACACTGGTTGAATTAACCTTCAGTCTTAAGCGAAGTGATGCATAGCCCTTTTAAGGCTTTTAGAAACAAAGCATGCTTGAATTTTCCTCACTTGTGTTAGCAGACACAGATCTATGTTGAACAAGTTTCTTATTTCTGGGTTATGAGGCATATCGTGGGAATGAAGGGATGATCCAGGACAGAGAAAATTGTGGCAAAGTGCAGCTTTGCTCTCACCAGTCCACTTGCATGCATTCATTACAAGTGGTGGTGAAACTAGGGTTGTTCCTTCTTTTCTCTAATTTATGTTGCAGCTGAGCAGCACAAGAATAGGATCCACAAATGCTTTATGAGTGGCTATTTCTAATCTGTACTGAGTGGTAGGAAGATTGCAGAAAGCCTTCCTGAAACAGTTCCAGGTGTCTTTACTGAACATAAGACATAAGTCTAACATCATGCTCAGCATTTTTCTTGGCACCTCAGCTCTTGTTTTTCTCCTCCTCTGTTACTAACTTCATTAAGTCTTTCTTTGTACTTTGGAAGCTCTGTTCTCAAGTATGAGAGCTAGGACTTTCTCCCTCCTGTTGCAATTTTATCACTTATTAGTAATTTGCATGCAATATCTTTATTGTTTTTTTTTAGCCATCAGATATAAAGCTGGTTAATTAGGTACACCATCATTTGTATATGACTTTGAGATCTCTTCATTACACTTTCTCAGTTACTCAGTGCCCAACAACACAGGTAGTGGATTCCCAGGTGAAGCATAATATCCAGACCATTTAGAGTTCTGCTCTTTTCTCTATTTCGTGACATTTCTGTGATAGCTGGGAAGTTGTCTGCAGTCCTCAAGTTACATTCATTACTTGCTGAATCACTGGAAGCCAGAGTGCTGCCTTTCTTTGCATTGTGAACTGACACTTGCAGGATTTGGTGAATAGTTATATGAAACTCATATGTCAAGAATTATCTTGTACTATGTCATTATCTTCCCACCAGGGAGCAGCAACAGTAGGGCTGCTCCCTGAAGGAGAGCAGATTTGACATTGAGGCAATCCCACAACAGGGTAGGGGACTTGCTGCCCGGAGTCCAGTCTCACAGTACAAGGATAAAGTAGAAAAACAAGGATAGTAGGGACAGATCCAAGTCCAATCACGTGCACAGATAAGACAATATCTGGATGATAAAGCAGTTCTAGGCTGAGAAAGATCAGTCTGTAGGTCAGGGTTAGGATCAGGTCCACAGTGAGAATACAGGGCAGGCTGGGAAGGCAATCTGCTGACAGGGGTCTGGATTTAGAACTAAAACTCACATTCCAGCACTGTGTAAACAGATGAAAGAAAATAGCTAAAAATGCATCTCAGAATTACAGTCCACTGTAATCTATTAAAGTATTAATGTATCTTTGGAATGAATAGATAACAGAATTGTTGTTTTTCATCTCTAGCTACCCTGAGGACATTCATGGGAGAGGAAGAGAGTTGGAATCAGATTTCTTTTTTTAAACAAATTAAGTAAAGGCAAGCTGTCTCTGTACCTGTCATCTCCCTGTAGCGCTATTCTCGCAGGTGACTCTCAGATGTTTTTGAAGGGATTATAGAAAGGGTCAATGCATGGCTAACACACGTTTGTTCTTGCATTGCGTGCTTAGTGGATTTTTTAGTGTTAAAAATGGCTGAATCTTAAAAAGTTGGCTGTTTCTGATTGGTTTTATAGAATTGGTTTCTATTATAAATTTAGAGCAGTGGAAGTCATGAGACTGTTTTTCATGTGGTTGTTTTTTTTTTTGAGTCTGAACATGAAAGAACAGAACAACGCCTTCTTTTCCTTTATTTTCCATTTTCTATTTCTAACTCTTCAATATCAGAGTGGGAGGAACAGTTATGAGACTGAAGAGGCAATTGATGGTGTGAGATTTCTGTATGACAGTAATTCATCAGTGCAGAATTACGCAAGAACTGAGAGCTGAGTGTTAACCTGCTGGCAAAACTTTTCTCTTTTTGAGGACATCATGTTTGTCTTTAAGAGGAAAAGTAGCTGAGGAGGAAATTAGGTAAACTTAGCCTTGTATTCTGTGTAGTGTCACCCCTGTACCTACCATGGTTTACTTACAGGTGCAGTCCCGCAATAGTGTGACTGGATCAAAGTCCAGGCTGCAGTTGTCAGACTCTTTCCTGCAGCTCTCTGGATGTGTGTTTGAGCCCTCTCCTGCAGCTGACACAGGTGCTCATGCCAGTCTCCTCTCAGCCAGACCAGGAAGATGTGGGTTTTATTTTTTCCAAGTTAGTTATTTACCTAAATAAGTTCCCTCAGCTGTTTCACGTGAACCATTAAGCAGGCATAAAAGAAGTGACAGGAGCATGTGGGAAGGAGGATAAGGAAAGAAAGGGTAATACGTCACCCATTTATAATATGGACTAGCTAGAGCTGATAAAAGGCCCCATGCTATACAGACACAGTGTGTAGTCATGGATGACTGATGGGGATCCAAAGAACAATGTTCCTGTTTGCTCTTGTTCTTATTTTTTTTCTGAGAAAAAAAAATTATTCTTGTATTCAGGGATCTATAGTGAGATAAAAGTAGAGCAAAGAAAGCTCTGAGAATTCACGGAATTTAAATTTACCTTTGCACCAACTGTAAAAAAAATAAAAATAATAATTTTGAAAATTTGTGTACTGAAAGTGAAACTGGAACAGAATACTTGGGTAGCAACACATCTTCAGAGATCTTTAAGGGTTTGCTCTAAGGGCTGTGCGTTTTGGAGTAGCACATCCATAATTCATTTAATTCAGTCAGGTTTCCAGAAGTGAGTCACATTACGATTCAATTACTTTCAGCACAGCCTCTGAAGTGTCATTGTCAACATTACCTGCAGAAATACTTAGCAGTTGATGCTGATGTTTTCCTAGGCCTGAGCCACAACTTCAGCCATGGTTACAGCTGTAACCCATTTCTCTGGCACACCTTGAATCTATCCAAAGCTGTTCCTGGTGCCCACATGCCCTTTAATTGAGGAGAGGGTTTTCTGAAACAGTCTGTAGATGTGAACTGGGAGGATTCCACTGTGTAAAGGTTTCTGAGAAAATCTTCAGCTGTAAGAACGGTAGTAGAAATAAAGGAGAATCAATTATTCCTACTGTGTTATGACTTGAAAGAAATTCAGTCTTTCTAAAAGTAGAACGCAAGGAGAGTGAAAAACGGGGTGGAAAAAGAACCTTTGTAATATAATCTGTCAGACTCACAGCTGGAGAGACTTGAAAGGATCCAAATGAGTAAAATGAGTAAAATTCAAATAGTCCAGAGATCACCTTAAATGCTTTTTAAACTCACCTGTAAAAGAAACAAAGTTACTACAGAGTCTGAATATGCTTTTTCTGGTGTACTTTAGCCTAGAAAGATGCTTAAGAAGAAAAGTTAAACCATTTTTAGTGGGTATTGGACATGGGGCTTTCAGAATTTCTCAGTCATGCAGTGCTGAAATGGCCGGTGTATCTGAAGCACGTTTTGAGGGGATACAGAAGAGAGAGGTCCCAGGTTAATTCCCTGCAGGGTTTCATGCAAATGTTTCATGTTCTGACCATTTTTATTATGTTTGTTTTGGTAGGAAGTCAAAAAACAGAAGTTTTCAAAATGCAGGCTTGTCCTCAGCTCTGCAATGTTGTTTTTGTTCTTCATCTTGTAATAAGGCGGAGCCTGAAATTAAAGCAGTGGGTGTATGGGAGAATATCAGAGAGATGCCGTAGATGCTCAGCATGGTCCTAACCAGCCAGTGTGGCCTCTTGTCAGAGATAGGCTACTGAGACTTTTCATCTTAATGTTCAACATTGCAGGTCACAAAGTTCCCAAGCTCTTTCACATCATCTGGTGTCCCAAAGGAGGCTTTCAGTGACGTTTTACTAAGTCTGATCATGCTAGTCATAAACACAGATTTGCATATAGCCAAATCTCAGTGTATTGTGTGTCACCGACACGAGATTTTTTTTTTGTGGATGAGCTCACAGGCAGGAGTGAGATCTGACCACCAAGGGTTTCCTCAGCAGAACAAGGAAATGGTGTGCCCACAGTTGTGAGCCACACAGTCTACTGGCACTGACCTCAACAGTCTGTCTTCTTTTCCATTTTGGGGGTTCACATTACTGGGAACTTCCTGTAGTTGGCAGTTCCTGCTCCTGGATAAATGAAGCTTTGGGATTTGAACTGCTAATGAACCCTCTTTGGTTCAAAAGTTGCAGTCTGGCTTTTCCCCTCTTAGATATTAACAGATACATTAGTAAGGTCAAGCACCATTGGCAAACAAATCACTGGACTCTTTGGTGCCTTAATATTGCAGCCATTGTCTACTAATTAGTTGTGGTGAACAAAAGAATGGGGGTAAACGTGCAACATTTGATGTTACTTGTACAGCAACAAAAATTCTGTGTAAAGGGAACATCAGTGCCATGGGCACAATTAATAACTGTGAGGCAAAGCTGTGTCTGAACCACGGAATTGCTAGAAGAATCTGTGAGAGAGGATCCTCTTTGGAGCGTAGTGTATTTGTACGTCTTCAGCAGATGTCTCAGCTCAAAGGTAAAATTTGAACTGTAAATTCAGAAGTCGCTGTCCTTGCCTTCTGCACTTGCTGCCATTTCACATATTCAACCAATCAATATTCAAATGAAGGAGTGGTTAGCATGGGCTGATTTGTCAAATTTTGCCATTGATTTTGGTCACAGGCAAAGGTCTGTGAGTACAAAGACTTTTGTATTACCTTTGTTGAATGTAATGCTGGAGCTTTTAATTCAAACTCACCTGAATGATTAAATTAAAAAAAAAAAAAAGCTTTCACAACCCTCATTTTGCAAGCCAGACCTGCTGTGATTTTTGTTTCCATTTAGGGGACATTTCTGAAACTATAGTTCGTGGTCTGGTGCTTGGATGGCCAAGGAAGGTAGCTTTCTGTCATGTCTTCCAAAGCCACACAGTTCCACCACAGCTCTGTGTACAGGCTGAGTCACGATGATTCAGTACAGAACCCCTTTTGGAAGAGAGTTCAAAAATATACTTTTATGGTTTCTCTAATAGAAGGTTTCTAAAAGAAGGCATATTACCCTTGGCAGCTAAAGGCAATCAAGTTGAGGCTTCTATTTTAAAAAAATCTAGAATAGTATATAGCATCAGTTAAATGCTCCCCTCTTTGATGGCTAAAAATGCTACGGAATATCAAACAACTCTTTGCTTGATTGCACGCTAATTTATTTCAAATGAAGCATGTTGTTCAAATAGTAATCTTGGATTAAAAAAAATAGTTTTCCAGGTTTTCTGTGCTTAAACGCAAAGTGGACTGATACAGTGAGCTCTGTACATGTTCATCCCAAAAGCTTGGATGATATATTTAATGAACACAGATATATTCTATATATAAAAAAACAGAGAAGTTGTGGGAGGCCATTTTCCTATTATTTTCAGGCAACCTGTACAAAATCTTGTAATAAACATCACAAATACCTTATGCAAAGGCTACTCTGCAAGTAATGCCTCCTATTTTATTATCTTGATCTGTGAGGTGGATGTTGGTGATATGACTGATATCTCACCAATATTCAGTTGCATTCCGTCGCTGTGTGACAGATGGCAGCAGAGGGGCAGTCTGACAAAATGGCTTCTCGTGTAGAAGTGCATGTGAAGTAAAGGTATGTCTCTGAATTCCTCCACGTGGAAAACAGTGGCACCCACTACCATTCATTGGTACTTCCCAGACATTTAGGGAGACCAGGCAGTGGATGTGAGCACAGTGAGGAGGTGGATGGTGGGTTTCAGCAGCAGTGGTAGTGACAGTGAGTCGCCTTTACTGGTGCTGATTTTTACCAGTGAGGTGTGCAGGATCTTGTTTGAGGCTGGTGAAAATAGATAGCCTTGGTGATGATTGTGTTGTAGAATGGTATTTTGTAGCTGAGAATTTGCTCTATCAAGTAATGTTATTGTTCTCTTTGTATCAATTGTATTTTTCATGGAAATAAATAGGAGGCATTACTTTTAGAGCATCGTACATAACATAATCAGTGTTATTTTAACCTTTTGTAGTGTTTCTACTTGTGAGAAAATATTATGATTATTATTTTAAAAAAATGATGGCCATATCCTAGAGGACAAAACACAAATCAACAAGTTGAATACATCCCATAATACATGAATAGGACTGTGTTGTGTGCTATTAAACCAGCACATTTTTAGAGGGAGAAAAAGAGAGTATATGGTTTTTCTTAAGTATATGAGGGTTTAATTTTTTTTTTTTTTGTCTTTTTACTTATCTCTCTCCAGAAGGATCTGCCTTCCTTGCTTTTGCTTTATATTGTTTTTAATATGTTTATATTTTTCTCTACTACATCTAGAAGGTTATGTTGGTTAGATTGGTGTAAAAAAGTTGTTCGGTGGTTTTGTTTTTTTCCCCAAAGTTTGTAAGTTTGCTGAAATGGATTCAGTGGAGTTGAAAACAGGTTATTAAATTGAAAGGTTTAGGAACTCTCACAAACTTTTTTTTTTTAATTTTTAATTCTCAGTTTTCCTGGAGAACCTTTTGGTTTAATCTCTTTCCCGTTGGTTTACAGCAGGCATGTAAGAAGGTTGTCCCTGATGCACTCCTTACCTTTGCAACTGTGTCTAGTTTAACAGTAACATATGGCCATCTCTCTGTTTGTTGCTAATAAAACACATGGAATGGTCTGATATCCTTCATATCAGTTTAATAACATTTTATTGTCAGTGTGATTATACTCAAGGTGATAGAAATGGTTAAGTAATGAATGTGACAAGGTTGTTCTTTAAAAGTAGACTAGTACAGTGTATTACCTCTGCCTGCGTTAGTCCTACCTTTACTTTGGACCTCCTGTCTTTCTTTTTGAATGTATGCATCATCATAAACTACTCTGTATCCCAAAAGTAGTGTTTAGATCTGAAGCTTCTAAGGAAAATTGATTTAACCTTTCAGCATTTCTATTAAAAACCATCCTACTTTACATCCTCCCAAGGAGGGAAACTGTATGAGAAGGAATCATCAGCCTTTTGGTAACAGAGATTTGGACCTCTCTTCTGAGAATGGTCAAAGCCTTCATGTAGAGAAGGGAGGAAAAATCTATGCAGCAACACAGTTATGATATGAAGAGATGCTCTCATAAATTAATTGCTGTACTTTTTAACTGTTTTCCAGGTCTTCCCATTATTCTATGGGCAGTCGAGCTTTTTCCCATGACAGTATTTTTATACCTGATGGGAGAACAGAGAGTGAACAGGCCATCCAAGCAATGTCACAAGAGAACGTTTTAGGAAAAGTCAAAACTCTTCAGGTAAGGAATTGCAAGTGGGAAAAATATTTACAACGTGGTGGAAAATGGTCTCTGGAGCTCCAGAATATATTAAGTGTGAATAAAGGTGGTTTGCTTTCTAGGCCTGGGGGCTGCTTTTAAGCAGGCAATTATCTGGCCAAAAGCTGTGTTAGCAGTTTGGATAGTTTGCAGGAGGGCTGGGTTTTCATCTAGAAAGGTACATCAGTGATGCTGCAAGCATGAAACTGCATGGGTGTCTGCATCTTGTGGAATTCATATGAATTGAGCTCATGGGATTAACATCCCCTGATCCTTATGCTTTGGTTGCAGATGTGGTGGGGAGAAGAAACGGGGCTCAGGTGACAGCAAATGGCCTACAGAGTGAGAATTCTTCACAAAGCTCATTTCAGTATCATTTTGTACTTACATTTCTTTCACAATCTTTTTCTCCCTGTTCTTTGGGCAGTGCTTACAAAAGGCAGATATGTGTAACTCTCCGCAATAAGAAGTACATCAGTAATTACATAGCCAATTCAGTTGGATATTTGCTTTGAAAGAGCTTTACGTGACCTGCTTTCCCTTCCTTTCCAGAATTGTATCCCATTCCTGCTCTACCTAAGTTTTTGCTTTACTTTTTGTGTATCTGTAGGATTCAAAGCTTATGCTTATCTCTGTGCTTATCTAGACTTTGAAAGAGCTGTTCTTCAGAAGCATTTATGAGTTTATTGCTGAGAATTGCTGGCATGTTCTGTCCAATGCTAGTAAATTGTTAATGCTGTGTAGGTGCCACTACCCTGTAGATGACTAGTGAAATACCAGTGATTTCTTTTACCTCCAAACTGCTAACTGGAGTTCAGCTTTTCCAGTGAGTGAAATAACAGGCAAAATTTCAGGATGTAATTGTTCCTTTTTTTCCTGTACAGTGCTGTCAGCAAACATAGCACCTGAATGGCATTGACTGTGCTGACTGCAGATAAACTTCGAAGTAAAAACCATGCTAGGACAGCTCCAATTTCTCTGTGCTGTTTTTTCAGCTTAAATTTCCCTGTGTCATTTAGTTTTAAATGCATTCTACTTGCTAGGCTAGAAGTCATATTTAAAATGATTACTTGCTCTGGGCAAAGACGTGGGGTAGTTGGACCTCACTTATAGAATGCTATAGTGTCCTTTGTATGCAAAGTCGACTGGTTTCAGCAGGGAGCTGTGCCCTCCTTGCCTGCTGGACCTTGTCTTGGCTTCAGAACGTCAGCTTCTCTCTTAATACCTTTTCTCTTTGAAGTTTTTCTCCTTCTGTATCCAAACACCCTACAGTTTCCCATGAAAATTATTGCTTTCAATATTGTGAATGCCCATCCCTGGAAGTATTCAAGGCCTGGTAGGAAGGCAGAACCTGATCTAGTAGATGGCAACCCTTTCCAAAGCAGGGGTGCTGGAACTAGGTTTTGACATCTTTAAGGCCCCTTCCAGCTCAAACCATTCTGTGACTCTATGATTAAACTTAGAGAAGTGCTCAAAATTAAGAGTTACTGTATTTACTAACAACCATCTTCATTAAGCAAACAGTAACTCAAGAAGCAAAATAAAAATAGTCGTTCTTGAAAGGTACAGCAAGAATATCTACTGATACACAGTTTTGTTCATATGGATTTTGCATAAGCTTTTGTTTTTGGTGGTTACTGACATGTATTTTAGGGAGAGTATTGTTTTGGCTGCCTCATTACAAAGGTGTGCTTATTTTATTTAAAGTCAAAAGGCACCTGGTTCCTTCTTAGCATTTTAACATAGAGCTGCAGCCCAGCCTGTAACACATCCCTGATTCAGCTTTTCCTGTTCTACTGGTGATGGTGACATCCAGAGCAACCCATTCAAACAGATAGAAAACAAATAAAAAATTGTAAATGACATTTTAAACTATTTGCATCTTTATGCAGATGTTATGCATCCATACAAACGTCTGGATTTTTTTCATAACCCAAAATGAAGGCTCCTTATAATGAACTTGGGGCTACCTCTTACCTCTGCAAAGCCTGCTGTCCAGGACATGACTGTCCCTATTACCGTAGCCATGATTTCCACAGCTGTTCCCCATGTTTTAGGACAGGATCATGCCAAAAATCTCATTGCACATTTTTAGGTGGACCTTAGAATTGGATCCAAGTTCTGAACCATTATTCAGACCACCATTCCTTTCTGAAGGTTTTATGCAGTTATCACTTTGCAGCCCTTCCTTTTTTCTGTTGTATTCAAAAAGGTTAATTTTCTTTGCTGTGTGATTTTTCAGTCACAGAAAACATTGATATGCTTTCTCCAATATCAGAACTTCTTGTTTGTGGTGAAATCCCTTTCTGCAAGCTCAGTCCCACTGGGAATGTCTGTACTGTTTTGAGTTGTATAGTCATCTAGGTTGGAAAATACTTTCATGATCATCAAATTCAGCCATCAAACTGACCTTCTAAGTCCCATTACTAAGCTGTATTCCCTATTGCCAAGTCCACATATCTCGTAAATACCTTCTGGAATGGGAACTCCACCAATTTTCTGAGCAGCCCATTACAACACTTGACAAGAGTAAGATCAAGGTAGAGCAAGGAGTCAGTCATCTCTTCTAAACCTCTTCTAGTTTCTGCTTGCATGGCAAGGTGCTTCTCAGCATAGGAGTAATGCTAGAATTCAGAGCTCTGTGCTCACTCTGAACTTACTGTGCTCCAAGTGGAGGCAAAAACCTCTGGAGATTTTAACAATCCTCAGGAAATTGTGGGTGATGATACAGTAAAATTCATGCAAAACTTAAATCTTTGTTGAAAAAGACAACATGCTGACAAGCCCAACTGATTATGGAAAGGGTTTTGAAATCAGGATAGAGACACAAGCAATTTAATACTGATGATGCTGGATCTCATTCCACTGACCGCCGAAGTGTTTCCCATTCTCCCCTGGCATTTCATCTGCCTTTGAAGTGTTGATGAACTCACAAAAAGAGCTGTGTAATGATGCAGGACTGATGCAGCTGGTTCAGTTTCTTATTGGTTGTATGTTTCTTTCTTTTGGTTGTATGTTCAAGGTAAACTATTTTTTTCTGGCACAGCTCTCATTTATTTTTATTGATTTTCAGCTTAGCAGCATTTATCTTATCAGGCTTTCCGTAAATGGATTTGGTCATGTTCTAAGGTTTTAGTGTGTGCTAGAATTTGAGCTGAGAAAAGCATGACTTCTTGTTAACCTCAGGTAGGCTTTGTTGTATCCCGAAGCTGTTATTTTTGTGCTAGTTCAAGCCACTTACTATTGTAAAAGCAGTCATTACTTTGTCCTTTGGATCTGCCAAGATTTATAATTACCTGGTTTTTAAGATGAAGTGTGAAAATCTATCCTGAATCTGCTTCCACCAAGAGACTCTTAGTACTCTTAATGCTGAACTCAATTAATTAATCAGGGTCTGGTGCTTTACTTATGCAAGACTCTCAATGAGAACTAAGGAGTGTTTAAGGCCTAAATCCAGCAGTGTATCAGAACAAGCCAGAAAGAGACTCTGGAAGCATATCTTTATAGACTTGCCTTTCAAAGGTAAGTTTTTTTGTCCTTTCTTTAAAGTATGTTAGATCAATCTCCTCCTATTTTGCAGCTGTGATTGTAGATCTTGCTGATGATATTTGTCAGCAAAGGTTAACAAAAGAGCAAAATATGGTTACTTTTAGACCCACAGAAACTTTAGTAAGTAAAATGAAAGCCTGTTTTCAGTATTAGTATCTTGGTGCACCTTGACCACTGTCTCCTCTTTGCTGTGCGAATACCATGGTGTGGCACTGCTCTAGCCCTGCAAGCAGGAGGGACAGCTTGTTCACTGCCTCTTGCCTTCCCTGAATATATTTCTGACATCCCTCAGGCAATGGCAGTAAGCCACAAGAAATATTATAGGTTGAGTATGTCTTAGAGCTTACTGCATCTAGGAACTTCTGGGTAAATGTTTTCAGTTTATGTGGATGTACGGTTTAAAACATCATTTATTACAGTGATTTATTATGATAAAAACATATTTTGGAGATCTGGGCTTCTTGATCAAATTCTAAGGAACCAAATTGTAAATTCAAATGTTACTGGCTTTGTACTGATGAATCCCTTGGTAGTATTTTTGTTGTTGTTGTCAACTAGTCAGTTTTGGTATCCATTTCTTTTAGTCATTAACATACTATAGCTAATGATCAAGCCAGGGCTTCCCCTGCTCTGCACTGCCCGTGTTGGACGAACAGGTTCGTCCAACCTGTTCCCCATTGCTCTTTGTATTTGCTATTGTCCAGACCTCAGCAAGGCTGTAAAGGCTGTTCGTTAAACCTCAGAGCTATTATCTTTTAACTTGATGCTCTTCTTTTTATAGAACTGGGAGTGAGTTTTCACTAAATGATTGCCCAGCTTTATATTTTTCTTAAATCACTTATTTAGTGCCAATATTTCTAGTGCCAGTGAATCCTAATTTTTTTTTTCTTTACATTTGACAATTTCTACTTTATAAACTGGGCTTACTGCTTTTTCCAAATCGTTCTAGCGCTTCTGGGACACATCCCCTTATTTTCTCTTCCTCCTTTCTATTTATAAAAGCTCTAAAAGCAATTAAACATTCATAAAAGGTTCCAAATTGCTGTTGACTCCAAAAGTGCTCAGACGCCACGAATCCTAGGAGCGTTTATGATGGTATTCATAGTGTGGGCTCACCCTGTTCTTATACATTCTTGATTCGTTTGATTTTTTGATCACTGTGAGAAACTGTGGGGCCAAGCAGGATTTCAGTGTTAAGTCTGTTCTTAGGGCATGTATTATTGATGGATTAGTAATTTTACAGCAACATAAAACTAGAAAGCATAATTTATTTATATATGTGGGCAAACAGGCATGAAAAATAGGTATTTGAGTTGAAGGCAAAATATTACCAGCATTTCTTCTGAGAATTGCTCAAAGAGGATCAGCCAAATAATGCTCTCTATTTTAATGATTTAAAACTGAACAGAGAAAGTAGCTCTGTGGATCCAGGTTGGATTCACTCCAGACACAGAGCCTTAAGAATGTTGTGGTTTCAGAGGGCTAAATCCAGCATGCAGTCAGGCAGGCATGTACGTGGAAGAATAGCCAAATTTGAGTGAAAGAGATGTGCAGCCTGTGCAGGAGATGTTCATCTGGGCTCACTGCGGGATAATATGGAAGGTTTGTTTTATGGCATTTCCTATATGAACACAAATAATGTTTTTAAAGTTGAAGGTTTCTAATTCACTGCAGGTGCCAAATAATGCGGAGCAATTTCACTTTGGAGTTTTATTTTTGAAGCTATTAATGTTAAGCTGGTATAAAGCTGTTGGTTCAGTAGCATCATGTTCTAGCAAATTATTTTGCATGAAGTAAAACTGAGTCTGCGTCATGGTCATTGCTGTGGAAGGTTTTCAAAATGGAACGAGTGCAAAAGTATAAACCTTTTTCTAAGTTCTCAATATTTCTTTGGCTTTATTAACTAAATGCATGATTAACAACCGCAGTACGGAATATCTTAAATAAAGCAGTGGGATCGTGACCCCAAGGTTGTGTTTTGGTAAGCACTGTACTGTATATAGTCATCTTGGAGGTGGACCTCCTGCACCTTGCAACATGCAAAGGCAGAGTGAAGTTACAGAGCCAAGGCCACAACTCCTCCTAGTTGAAGCCAGCTATTGGTGACCCAGAAGAGGTGAGGGTGCAGATCGCCTAGGTAGGGAGCAGCCCAGTGTGATTCCTGTTCCTCTAGAGGGGAGGTGGAGGCAGCTGTGACTTCCCATGCACAGCTTTGCCCCATGCTGAATGGCACCTTGCTCACAGCCACCTGTTTTGGTTGTGAACAGACACGCTTATGCACCACAGAAAATGTGGCCATGAGGTAAGTTGCAGCTGGAGCCTGTATTCCAGCTTAGTGGTCCAATTCAGAAGCTCCGGTGTGTGGGCCCACTGGCTATTGTTTCATGGTCAAGTGTGGTAGCAGTTTGTCGCTGCAGATGTTTTATAATGTCTGTGCAAAATACCTGTCTGCAAACTGAGGGATGAAGAAGCTGCACTGGAGTTGGTAAGACTGAAAGCAGAAGGTACAGGCAGGAGATGTTCAGCTGTTTCTAGCTGACAAATGAGACTTTGGTGCAGGATGGTAATTTCTGACTGCTAAATTAAAAGCCTTTTTGCACAAACCAAAAGAAACCAGGTGCATTTAACTGAGATCAGTATTCATGTGTGGATATTTCTGCAGGGTATTTAAGCATCCTGTGCGTGACTGCACAATCGTGGAACAGCAAAATGTCACGCCTGCAATTTCTAATGACTGGAATTGCAAATAATCCTTCTTAGGCAACTGTCGCCCACGTGCTGTCAGCACAGGGTTTATAGATGTGTCCTGGAATATTTGTCGAAGACAAACATTTAAGAAATTCAAAGCAGATGCTTCTTTTCAGGGAATATGGTCTCTTTTCAGTGCACTTGAAGCTTAAATAAATGTCTCTCTCCATCTCTGGGTTGCGCTACCTGAATGTGTTCCTCCAAGTCAAACCTGTGGATTTTATCTTTTCATTCAGGAATGGTGCAGTCTTGGGGTTCTTATGATCCCCAGGTACAGAATGTATTTGTATGAATTTATAAGAAAATAGTTGCAGTTTGGTTGGAATGCGCGCACATTTTCAGAAAAGAGTAAGGAACAGATTTTATATTGCTTTGTGAAAGCAATCAGAATAAATTTGCTTAGTGGTAACAATAAGCTATTTGAGATTCAGATGTAGAGTATTCAGCATTGGTTTTGTAGATGAGTGTGCACTGAAAGCAATAGGCCATAGAAAACTGTTAATGAAGTTTATTTAAGTGTGGTTTTTTTATTGTTGTGTGTTTTTTTTTTTTTTTTTAGCAAATAATAACAAAAATAGCCTTCTGTCCTATAAGTAATGTGAGTGCTATTGGATTTTTTTTATATCTTTAAACTAACTTATGCGTGTTTGAGCATAAAAACCTTTACAATTCAAAGTAATTTAAAAAGCTGTGTATAGTCCAGAAATACTGAAGTTATCCTATTTCCTGGCAATATCTGGAAAGCATAATTTCAAACCTTTATAAATACATGTACATGATTTTCCATTGTATCCTCAATGGCTATTAAAAACACCTGTACTTTTTAAAGTTAATCCCACTCAGCACAATAGCTTCATTGACACACAGCTCCCACTGTATGCTGCACTCACATTAGATCAAGAACTTGATCAGAAGACAGAGAGAGTAATAGATCTCCCTTCCACCAAAACAGTTTGCACCACATGTAGGTGTTCATGTACTCACAAGTACATTGTGTAATAGATGCCCAAGTCTTTAGTTTTATGGGTAGTTACTAGAGTAATCCTGTCAGTTCCAACTTGCTTGGGAGAAGAGCTGTTTCTCAAGAATATGACTTTAGGATGAACCAGGGAGGAAATTCAATTTAGAAAAGACATTGAATTAAGAAGCTGTTCTGAAGCAGCGTTCTACTGGTATCAGAGGAGCTGTAGGAGCAGAGCACAGCTACAGCCTTCACAGTGTTTGATCTCTCTGACTCCCTCTTGCATAGTGGACATTGTAACATTTCAAGTTAGAGAGCTATATTTGTAACACAGAAATCTGGGAGGATTTTGTGGAACCCTTGCTGTTAGACAGAGGATACACGAACAGTAATCTGAGTGGAAATAAACCTCTGCCATTCAAAACTGCCCACTATTTCAACATGCTGTACTAGATGAATTGCATTATTTTCTGCTAAAATTCACATGGGCACAAACTGCTTGAATTTTTACCAGATTTCTGTATCAAACTGTTAGATAATGTTTTGCAGTTGGTATAGGTAAACTTAGGCAAGAATGTTGTCCACTGAGCAACAATGAAAGGAAGGCTGATCTGACTTGAATCCTTTCAGAAGTCTACCCTGTGCTATTAAAGGATTCCTTCCCTTGCCAGTTGTTCACCTGAGCCATGTTCATGATTTTGTGGTATAGGAAAAAGATACACTCTTGTTCTATGTGATACCTACTCTGAGCTTCTGTATTTCTCAGTGAAACTCGTATTGGGGTCCATGTAGGAACCAGATACTGAACAGTTTGAATTTGGTTCGTGATCTTATCATTTCTTTGTGATGGTAAGTCTTGGTAATTAATTAGCTTTATAAGCAGTCTTAATCTAGGACATAGGTTATGAAAATAGACGGAAAGTTGCAACATTCACAAAATTCACAATAAATTTTCAGCACTGATTAAAACTGAAGCTAACCACCTCAAACCAGAACTTAGGCGGCGATTTCCTGTTCTTGGTCACTTTGTGGGGGGAATAGAGAGGGAAGGGCCACCAAACTGCAGCAACATGTGCCTCAGGATGTTATTTTTGTCTGGAGCCAAAACTTGTCCTGAGTATTTCTGTGCCGCTTCCATGTGGAGAAGGGGAACATTTGGGAGATTTGGATTGTTTTGCTCATAATCTAAATACCTTTTTTTTTTTTTTTTTTTCTCCCTCTTTTTGTTTTTCAGCAACAGTTGGCCAAGAATATAAAATTTGGGCAGCCTCCACAAATGACAATTTCTGGGAGGACAATGGGGGAGGCAAATGCTAGTGTAGAAGAGGATGTGTTTCTTGGTAGCCTCATGGAGGTTGACTCTCAGCAGGACACGGTGCTCTCAGAGAGTGGTAATAAAGTAAGCACTTTAAATTGATGTTTTCATGGCTTTATGGTGATAATAAACCAGTAAAGTTCACCAGGGCATAACAGATGTCTCCAGCGAGGCTGAGCCAGGCTCAGCGGCTGCTGCATGTGGGTGGGATTGCACAGCTCATGCATCTTGGACTGGTGAGAAGTGTGTGCTCTTGGCTTCCTGAGTTAGGTCCCATAGTTTTGCCCATCTGATTGTCTGCTCTGAACCTCCAGCAAAGCATGTGTTACTCACAGGGTAGCCAGCAGACCGGATTTTTAACTGCAACTGAATATGTCTTGAAATATGGTTTTTCCAGCACAGAAAGCTGTGCGCAGCATCTGTGGCAAAAATCATTGCAAAATGAGAGAGGTATGGAGACTAAATCCTCAAGATCTGTGATCTTGGGGTAAACACCCGTATTCCTCTTGGACAGGAACTGAAGACATACAAGGTGGTGAAACATTTGGAGAATGGTTTGTAAACCCAAATGCACAGTGCAATTCAAATGACTCAGGTTCTATACAGAGACTTTGATACCAGGAACTGCAGGTATCTAGAAGGGGCTTTTTCTCATGCTGAAGAAACACAGCAAGGGATGAAATCTCTCTGGAAATTCTGTGCTGTGATGCTGGTTCTGGAAGTTGCTGTAATGGCTGAAGGCATGTCTGTGGCAGACAAATGGGCAGTCTTCCCTGCCTGAAGAAGGCTGACATTGTGCCAGGGGAAAGCACACAGCAACTTCACCATGTACATGCAGCCCATAAAATCCTGGAGGGGAACCAGGGCATGAGCCTCTGCTCGTGGGTGCTAAAGGCAGCACTGGCTATGTGAAAGGTAATGAATGTCCTCTGCAGGTCATGCCTGTGTTAAGATAAATGTATGGAAGAGAGATTTATGGCTGAGGTGGCCCAGTCTTCGTCCGCCTCAAGAGGCAGCATAACTCTCTGTTGCTGCTTGCTTCATGGCGGTAGTTGGAGCTGTCAGGGAGCTAGGCACTTGGGTAGGAACTGCATGCTCACACCTGTCCCTCAGCAGTCCAGAAATGCAGTTAGAAGTAAGGTGTATTTCTTCTGCTTCACAAATAATCTCTTGTGGGAATCAGTTTAGAGCATCCTTTGTGCCTCAAATCACAGTGGGGCTGTGGCAGGTTTTGGCTACGTAGCCTGGAATTGGGAGAACACTCCAACATCACCTCTGCAGATGGTCTTTGTGCTTCGGGAGACCAGAACGTCACCACCTGGTGACCTCCAACTGGAAAGAAGAAAGAATCACAAAAAAATCACAGGAGTTCCCTTGTGTAATAGAGAGAGGTTCAGGCCTCTCTTTGAAGTACTATGGTCTGAAAACAGAATTAATGCTGCCTTGCATAGTTCTTTCTCATAACACAGAAGGAGTGAACATCAGTATTCCCAGGAGATCGCGGTTCCAAGTACATAGGTAGATACTAATAAGGCAATGCTGAGTTGCCAGAGTGCTCAGCACTTTGCTTTATCCTGCTGAGCGCTGCTTGCTGCCTGCTTTATCAGAGACTTTTGCTGCATGGCACCTTGCTTGGTTTCAGTTCTGGTCTCCTCTGCTGGTCTTGTAGCAGCTCCATGTGCTTATCTGTGTGGGTCTGGGGGAGCTGGTGGCTGGGACCATGCAGCACTGTCGCGCTTCAAGCTTCCCATGCTGGCTTGTGGCTTCTGATTTTCCTAAATTGGATCAATGGCAAGACTTATATTTAAGCTATATATATAAGCTATATAGTCTTATATTTAAGACTATATTTAAGCTATATTATATTTAAGCTATATTTTTATGCTTTGTACTATTCATCTGTTCAGAAGGAAATTTTATATGCACTTGGTGTAATGGGATCCAAACATTCATTAAGCGGTGAAGTAATACTGTGATATAATAATTAAAAAATGTTTCTGGATGCAATTAATGGTGCTTCTGCCCCTGTGCTTTAGAATCCCCCTGTGTGAGCTGGCTTCAAGCAGGACAGTAGCTATGGAGCTCTGGTAGGCTCAGGTCACTCTGTGAAGAACGGGAGTTATTGAAAATCTTGAGCTGCAGCTCTGTGCAGCAGAATTGATGCCTGACTGGACACAGACCAGGTTTTTAGTTTTCACTGGGCCTAGATCAGGAGAAAATAAAGTTATTCAGAGCTGCCTGAAATCCTGAAAAGTTGTGCTCTTTCATTTGAATCTAGTTATCTCATTAAGAAAGTGTGTTTCACCTTCTGTAGTGTCCAGTAGCAGCAATTTCTTCTTGTTGACAGTAGTCACTGAAGGAGCAGTGAGAAAATGATAGTATTTAGAAACAAGAATTGTTTATGCAGCAGTCCTGCAGACAGGAAATAAGACTTGAGAAAACTGAATCTACTGTAACTGCATGATTTCACAAGATCTTTGAACCATATTTATTAGATTCTGTAGTTTTAATATCCAGCTGTGCTAATCTTCTTTTTTAGCCAGCAGACACTCCAGATCTGTTGAGACCAATGGATTTGCCTGGAACAGGACAAATGGAAGAAAAGGTAACGAAACTTTTGAGTTAGTTTCCATTTTTAGCTATTAGAAGACTAACAGTTGGTTTTTTTTTGTTTTAATATACATTTCTTTGATTCATGATCATCATCCAAGATCTTGTGAATATTGCATGGTTTTGAGGATAGTAAATCAGCAATCACTAAGACTGTGAAATCTGTTTCTGTAGTGAGAGTTGACTGCAGGAAACAGCAGAAATCTCTCTGCTGGCCCTACAGCATTTCTGCTTTTGATGTATTAGTCACAGAGCCATGATTTTCCTAAGTACTTCTACTACTTTGTTATGTCTACATGTAATTCAGTAAGTGTATGTAAAATGCTCCATCAGCTTTAAGTAATTGGTTCCCTAATTAGCATATGCTTAACCTCAGAAAATTGCAGGACTGTCTTGAAAACAACACGTGTGACTTTGTTTCCTTACAGAAAACGTTTTCTCCCTTTTTTTCTGTCTTCTGTTTCCACTGGAGTTGTGCCAAACACAGGTTTGGGATGATAGCTCAGTGCTTTATAGGAGAAGCTGTGGTTCCAGGCTCACTCTTACATGTGTAGGCATCCAGTTCCACTGTACTCACGCCCCTTGTCTCACTAAATCACTTTGCTTGTATTTGCAGTTTCTGAACCAAAACATTTGAAGTGCATAAGGAAAAGCACCAAAGCCAGTATTCTCATACTTCATTTTTTGTTGTTGCTTGGACATCTCCACATGGCTGTGGAGAGAGGCTTGTCTGGAGGCTCTGAGACCCCACAGCTTAGTCATCTACCACACAGACAGCATCTCTCTGTAGCTGCTCTATTTTAATGCTTTAATAAGTCATTCTGATTTACTCTTCCTGAAGCGTCCCATCTAAATTATTTAAAGATGCACATGTTTTACAATAAGCAAACTTTAAAATGTCCTAAGGGACGCTGCTGAAAACTCTGCCTTTGCCCTTGTTGATCCCAACAGCTTATGAGCAGAGCTGACATTTTCTGTGAAAAAAGTCAGCTAGGATATTCTGAGTAATATTTAAGTGAAAGGTATGAAAATGTGTGAGGTTCCGGAAACAGAAAAATGTTGCAGCTGTACAAAGTTCACAACTTCTGTAATGGGAAAATAGGGCTTGAGATAACAAATTGTTGGTTATAAGCTAGTAGTTCCTTTGAAATCAAAACTGCCAAGTTTTGTTGTATGTGTGTGTGTTTGTTATCATGTTTTTAAATTGAGTGAGCAACTTAATAGAGAGTTCTTGTATTTGTGATACAAACAGGTAACTCCAGTCAAGTCATCCCGGCCAAAAAGACAATTTTCCTGTTCTGGCACAATTGAAACAATCAATCTGGATGCAGTTCCCCAGGCTGTTGCTCGTCTAGACAACAGTGCAGCTAAACACAAACTGTCCGTGAAGCCAAAAAAGCAGAGAATGTCCAGAAAACACAAGAGATTAACAAAGGTATTGAACCTTCAGTGAAATAACAAGAGGAGGAGGTTGCTTTTGAAGCTGTGTACTAAATAGCCATAACTGAGTGCACCAGGAGTAGCGGAGGACTGCCTTAAGATGTAATTGATATTAATTGGAGGCAACTAGTGAAAGCTTGGACAAATCTTGTGTCTTCAGGCTAAAACAAAATAGATGATTATTTTGTTTTGAAGTCAAGACCTAAAGATGAAACCCTACCTGGAGATAAGATGCAACAAAGTTTTCACATTGCTAGCTGAAACAAATGCTATTTAAATCTGAGGTACATCCACTAGTATTCTAGACTCAAGAGAACTTTCTGATTCTAGCTAATCTAGTTAAAAAAGTAATAATAAAAATTAGGACACGATGGTCTGAAGCTTCTGGAAGAATGGTGCAGGTCCTGACAGTGCTGACATCACTGTCTTACAGAAAAGAGAAAGACATGAGTAATGCAGCTCTTCCTACAGCTTTGAGAGCGAGATAACAAATCCTAGCTCTAATATGCTTACTGCATGGTTACTTTGGTTTTTATCCTGACATCAGCATTTATAAATGGGACTATTCAACTCATACAACATATAGGAGAAGGCACTGAACCTTCTTATCCACTATTGCAATGAAGATATTCAATCTAAGAATTTAGTTTCTTTCTGTTTAACTGGAGCCAAATAACAACTGTACAGATGAAAGCTGGGCAGGGCACTAACAGCTATTTTCCTCACGGAAAGTGCTGGGCAGCGCTGTTAAGGTGCAGCTCATCTTCGTTATAGAGATAAAAAGCAAGCTGTGAAAAAGATCTGCCTTCTGTTTACTGCAGGCACTTGCACTTGGCAGTGCTGCAAGGCAAACACGCAGAACCAGGCACTAGTTAACGTGTGCCTTGGAACAGTATAGCATTGCTGGGCAGCAGTTAGAAACAGAGACTCAGTTCACTGTGGCAAGGCTTTGAGAAAAGCAACCAAATCCTGTGCCCCTGAGCACTGTTCTTTCCTGACTAGCATTGCAGTTCTTCTTTATGTTAACATTAGATTTGTCACAAAAGAGCTGGCAAAACAAATGCCCTGAGGCAGGTGCTAATTATTTTGAGCTTTATGAACAGAGTTCTAAGTAATAGAACAGTGTGAAACTTCATATTTCTCAGCCTCCTGAAATGGCAGATCTCAGCCTGGATTAACTTGTACTTCTAATAGCGACCGTTAATTTAACACTGTAGTTATCACTGTTGAGATATTTTCTTTCTTAAAAAGGCTGTCACCTGTACAGGTGAGAGGCGTGGTATTTGTGAAGAAATTAACTGTAAATTGAAATGTGTTGGCTCCAGATCTGAGTCATTATCTTTAAAGAAAAGACATTATTTTGCATTTGCAAGCTACAGTTTTTTTCACTGTAAAGAATAATAAGCCAGTAGGCAATGTTAAGTAATTCCATACTTGCCTCCCTATTTCAGGGATCACAAAGCTTAACGATAACAGAATTTGAGCCAGAGGATCTAGAGACTGAGCTGTTTGTAGACAGATATCCAGGTTATAATGGACACATCACTGCAGACAAACTAATCCAGAACAGAGATGAGCCAAAGCAGCTTCAGCTGGCAGAGAAAAGAATTGAAGATCACTGGGGGATCCTTGAAGCTGAAAAGATAAGGCAGATTGTAGAAATGGAAGAACAGAGAGAACTGGAAGAACAAAGGTGCCAAGAGCTGGAGGAGCAGATGCAAAAAGAGCAAGAGAGAAAGGACAATGAAAAAGAGAGTAGTCAGTATCTCCTCGAAGGAGACATATCTTCAAAAACTGAACTGCAAACCTGCCAGGAAGAGGAGAGAAGACTGCTGGAGGCAGAGAAGAGGCAAGAGCTGGAGGACCAGACGTGCCAGGAACTGGAAGAGCAGAGACAGAAGGAGTTGGAGGAGCAACAGAGAGAAGAGCTGGAGCAGCAGAAGTGCGAGGAATGGAACAAGCAACAGAGACAGGAACTGGAAGAATATAAGGACCAGGAATGGGAAAAACAACAGAGACAGGAGCTGGAGGAACAGAAGTGTCAGGAACACAGACAAGAGCTGGAGAAGAACTGGGAACAGGAGGAGCAAAGACAAGAGCTGGAGGAGCAGAAATGCCAGGAACAGGAACAACAGAGACAGAAGCTGGAGGAACAGAGGCGTTGGGAACTGGAGGAGCAGAAGAAGCAAGAGCTAGAGGAGCAGAAACACCAGGAATTGGAAGAGCAGAGGCACAAGGAGCTGGAGGAGCAACAGAGAAATGAGCTGGAGGAACAGGAGAAGCTAGAGCTGGAAGAACTGACGCAACATGAGACTGAGAAATGGTGTCAGGAGGAAGAGGAAAGAAACCAGATGGAGGAACAAAAAGAACTAATGGAACAAAATAAGGAAGAAAAAGAGAGACGAGAACTAGAAGAGAAAGAGCTTCCAGAAGCTGAAATAAAACTGAAGCAAGAGAAAGAGTTTGAGGTACCCAGCCAACAGAAGGAAGAGGAGGAAGAAAGACAGCATTTGAAGGAGAGAGAAAAGACAGAGGAAGAGCAACCCCAGCAGCTACTGGAGAAGAAACAGAGGCGGGAAGAGCCGAGAAAACATAAACTCACCAAACAAATGCACTTGGAAAGTACAGACTTTGTGCAACAAGATGAACTGAAACAGCAAAAGGAACAAGAGTGGAACAAGCTGGAAGAGCAGAAAATAGACACAGAAGGGCAAAATCTTCCTCAAAAGCATCAGGAAAAATCCTTGGAGCAGCAAAATGACAAGAATGAGCTGTGTTCTGTGGGGGCTGATAGGAATCAAGGAGATGACAAGCTCCAGGAAAGACCAAGACCGCAAAAAATCAAGCAGCCAGAAAAAGGGAGTAAAACAGTAGAAGAAATCCTGGCCCAGAAACTGAAGAGAGAAGTTGATGCTCAGGAACAAAAGCGAATAGGGGAAGAACTCAGGTGGCAGGAGGTAGATGAAAGACAAACTGCATCCAGACCCTTCACATTTCAAGTGTCTTCTGGAGATAAACAGATCATATTTCAGAAAGTAAATCTGAGTCCAGTCATGCCTGCCAGAGGATCAGGACTATCTTCTCCATCCGTCAAAGATAGCATGATGCACACCTCCAGCAAGGGCTCTCATACGCTCCCATCATCTGTGTGTGTACCCCATACAGCTATTCTGGTTACTGGAGCACAGCTGTGTGGCACAGCAGTTAACCTGAACCAGATAAAGGACACGGCTTGTAAATCATTGCTTGGCTTAACAGAAGAGAAAAAAAATGTGGATATTCCTTCACCAGAGAAGGCCCAGAAAAAATCTCCAGGTCCCAAACCCAGCAGCAGTAAAATTAAATACACACAAGAGGCATTGGACCAAGCCACGTTAGCTGAGTGGGCCTCTATCCGTTCTAGAATCTTAAAGAATAAAGAAAATGGCAAATACAATGAGAAAGACAGAGTAAGTGCCTGCAGACACAGTGATGACTGGACGCCCCGGGGACGAGGTTCTCCCCATGGTAACTTGAGGAAAACCCTATCTGCAAATGCAAAGTTCTCAATAACACCAGCGTGGCAGAAATTTTCAGAAGCTTCCAAAACCAATTCAGGCACTGAGAATGTAAGTGCAGCAAAATGCAATGAAAAAGTGGCTGTGGGAAGAAACACTGGGTCATCCACTGATGCAAATGAGGATGTAGTATCCGCTTTAAAGGATAACTTATCTGAAATGGCTAAAGAGAAAATAGAAACACACAGTGAAATTACAGACAACACAGAAGGTTGTAAATTTGCAAAAGATCTTCCATCTTTTCTTGTTCCAAGTTTTCCTCGTTCTCCAGGTAAGGAGTTACCCCAATCTGAACTTCCAGGTGCTCTGGAAAATCAGCAGAACAACAGCACCAAAAAAACAGATAAACCAGCACCAAATGGAGAAGAAAACGTTTCTCCCTTTGGGATAAAGTTACGGAGGACAAACTATTCTTTACGTTTCCATTACGATCAACAGGCAGAGCAGAGGAAAAAGAAAAGGTACAGTGCAGGAGACAGTTTTGATGGTGTGCCTGACCCACTACTCACAGCTGATGGTGAACAGGAATCTGCTGTTTTTGCTACACAGGAGAGTACATCCCCTGGTATAGGGAAAGCAAACGTCCATGGGAATTTAAAAGGCTCAAAAGATTCTTCAGTTACTGTGTTGGAGACTTCACAACAAGTGGGCGCACCACTGCCAGCCACCAGCCAGAGCGCTTTACCTCCTCATGAGAAACCAGCATGCAAGTCGCTCTTCCCACAGAAACCTGCCTTAGCTCCAAAGCCTGCCAGCCAAACGCCTCCATCATCTCCTCTCTCGAAAATGAACCGATCACACCTGGCTGATACACTGGGGCAGAGGTTTGTTAAGGCTGAATCAGATGGGGGTTGGAGAAAAGATGACAGAGCAGTGCCTCCGGTGGCACCGAACGAGAGCAAAAATGAAGAGGAAGAAATCAGAGAAAAGAAGTCGTTTTTCCCATCTCTGAGTATTCCCTGGAGAGAAAAAAATGACAAAAAGCCTGAGCCATTGAAGAAAGGTATGTACTTAAAAGTCATTTAGCGATTGTCTGCAATTCCAAAATGAGATACTGAAGTCCAGAGGAAGAAATCTGGTCTTAAGCTATAATTTTTACCTGACATATTATGTGTGGAGTGCCACTGCTTTGCATAGAGTTGTCTGAATGAATGAGACTTCCTAACCCCACAGGTTAATTCAGATACACACAAACTCAGTGCAGCCAGTATGTCCTGCTTCAGAAAGTGAATTTCAAGGTGACAGAAGTGAGTTTTCCTTGATAGAGATGTTACCTAGTTAGGCAAATATGGACTTGTGTTCTATGTGTAACGGTGCCATCAAAGTGGAGGGAGTCAGTTCTATAATTTGCATATTGTATTTATTCTGGGACAAATAGTATTTAGTTTAAAATGATCTTAAAAAAGGAAATAAGATCTAGCTGCCCTTGTAGTACCCGACCTGGGCATATTCTCTATCAATCTACAGCAGGGCATGAGTCTGCATTTCAGCAGCACTCTTCAGTAGTACAAGTGCTTCGTGGCCCTAATGGCTCTTCAGAGGAAGGTTGAAAGTCCCTGGGTCCTGAAAGAGTGCTCAGTATGATTGGAAGAAGTACCTTGTCAGCGTGAGGACACTCAGAGGAGTGAGGCCAAGAATTCAGCAGTTATTTGGGAAATCCCTTTTTTTCCCCATTCTTGACTTCTGTAAACATCAAGACTTCTAAAATTGCATCTCAGCGAACTACTTACAGTTTCTGTGAACAGAGATAGACTTTTTCCTTTCATTTCTAAATGAGGATTTTGGAAACTAGTTGGAGGCACAGCTGTGCTCTAGGAGAGCAGGGCCTTTGTGCCCTTTGAGGGTTTCTGTGCTCTGCAGGAGAACATTTGCACCTACAGTGCTGCTCACAGTAACCATCAGTGCCTTACACAGCTCTGTACTGACTACAAGACTCAATTTTGTACAAGATGCTTGCTGTCAGAGATGTTTTTAGCCTCAAATACTTTTTTGCAAACATGAGTGTAGATATTTAAAGTTAGTTATGCGGTTTTACACTTACAGGTGCTTTGGCTACTAGTTTCAATGAAGCTTTTCAAGTAATTGCTTAAATAAAGCCTGATTTGTTTCTGGGAATAGCCACAGGCAACAAGAGCAAGAAGGAAGTAATTCAGGTTTTGTTGTCTCTGAACCAGTTCGGTGGAGATATAAGATAGCTTTGGAAAATCCAGAAAGCTCTTGTGCTGCAGAAGGAAAGGTTACATCCACCTTTCATTGCTCTTGAGTCACCACACTGAATGAGAAATCAACTATTGTTCAAATAGCAATTTAAAAAAATGTTAAGAGTGCATTTATCAGAGTACAGAACTTTCAACTTGGCTGAAGTACTGGAGTGTTGAATTAGGTCGTATTCTTGAGGCATTAAAAACTCATTCAGAATCTGATAGTCCCTGAAGGTCTGTGAATGGCACAGAAGTCCATGAGCTTAGCTGCAGTTTCACAAGGTGGGAAGTTGTATTGGTTACTTGAGACAATGGACATCCCTTATTCAACCAACTATCTTCATGTTTTCTTTCAGAAAAACCAGTCCTGCAGAGCAGACACTCTTTGGATGGCTCTAAATTGATGGAAAAAGTTGAAACTTCACAACCACTGTGGATCACATTAGCGCTGCAAAAACAGAAGGGATTTCGTGAGCAGCAAGCTACTAGGGAAGAGAGGAGACAAGCCAGAGAAGCAAAGCAAGCAGAGAAGCTGGCTAAAGAAAATGTAAATATCTTTAGAAACACCGATGGTTCCATTAAAACTATTAGCCAGTTGTTGTTATGTGAATATTTGCATGTGCAGTTGGTTTGCTAAGACTTCATAAAAACTAAGATGACAGTGGGTAAAAAGCAGCCTTTTGCTCCAGTAGAAAGTAATGTGCAACACTGTGACAGTCGCAGTATAAGCTCTGATGCCTTAATATATGGGGAAGTTAGTGGTAATCATAAGCCTGCCCACGGGTCAGCTGGTGCAGCAGAAAAATGGTACGTAACATGTTTCTTTCAAAGCTTGAGTACTGCTATATTCACTTATAGGTGAACATTAATGTTTGAATTCACTTCTGTCATAATACTTGGACACAATATGGATGAATGAAAGAAATGAACTGTCATACAAAACTTTCAAATGCTTAAAACAGGCTATACGAGCTGTGATGCTGTATCTAGATACTATGGATGGTAAAAAGGGAAGCTGTGTGGGTAACTGTATATTTTAATGTCTGTGATGAGACCTACATTTCTCAGACAGATCTAGTTAGAAACACATATAACTGGTGTGGAGGTGTGAAGCAGGGGTGTGAAGTCACCCTGTTCTTCTGTCCTCTGTGTAACAGGTAGAGTGGTTCATACTGTTCCATATTTTGACTGAAGAGACAAGTTGAAAAAACTAATTCTTCTGCTTTCTTATACAAGCTTTAATAACTACTACTTTTAGAAGTATCAGATTGTTTGGATTCTTTGCCTGAAAGAAAAGCAGAGGAAAGGACAAGCAATGAATGAAAGCATCAGGCGCAACCCCTCTTACTTGTGGTTGCCTTATGACAGATTGTTTCTCACTTACCACTTTTCCTCTGTTCTAGGCTGCTGTAAGCAATCAATCAGATAATAAAAGCAGCAGCAGCAAAACGAGCACACTGCAGAAATCTACACCTCAAGAAGGGGAGAAGAAAATTGAGACGGCTGTGTCAAGACTAGAACGAAGGGAGCAGCTGAAGAAGTCTAACACCCTTCCAACTTCTGTGACAGGTACAGTGGGAGACTCACCTTTACTCAAGCAGAAATGTAGTTTTAGAAGTGGTACTGCATGTTTTTGAGAAAGTGAATGATTTTCTTCCTCTCTCGTATTACCCCTACAATTATAAATGCATTTGCATTCAGCACAACTTGCTGCAGTCTCATCAGCTTCCAGTACTACATTTTAACTTGGTTCTCCAAGTTATTAAAATTTTTCAGGATTGCCCCAGATTAACTTTAAAAATAGTATTTTTTTTTTAAAAAAAAACAACAACAAAACAAACCACCAAGACATTAGGCTCTCTCCCCACACCATATGCAACAAATATTTCTGGAACAAGACTGGTGAACTTAAGGGAACTTGATTTGCTGTAAATTGCAACTGCAATATTGTTTTGCCTTTAGTTTAAGGGTTAGCTCCCAGTGCAAATGGTGCTGAACCTCTAGTAAATGCACCTGTGTGGCCAATTAGATGCATCATGTTCCCATACATCCCCAGCTGAAGAGGAGAAAAATTCCCCCAGAAACTTGAGTACTCATTTCAATCAAAAATACAAATACCAATTAAACGAAATTGAGGCTACCCTGTCATTTTGGAATTTAGGATTTTTCTCTTCCAGCCAAGTACCGGGTCTGGACAGCTGGAACCAGGACTGACTGACTTCTTTACTTGTCACTTAGATAAATTGAAATAATTTTACATTCAAAAGGCAGGAACAGTAAAACAGATACATGAAATACCATGACCTTTGGGAAGTAACTGTTGTAGCTATAGTTCTAGGCAAAAGATTTTGGAGAGGAATACAGATAGGTAAAGATTAAACCATTTTATAAGCTACACTGTAAATAATGTGGGCTTCTTTGAAAGTACATACAGGTATCAGCTGAACTTCAGAAGGAAATTCAGGAGGAATCACAGATTTTGAATTTCCTTAAAGGGAAAGCATAGAACTGTGTTGGTCGTAAAGGAAATAGTGACTGGATATCCATGGGAGCACTGTCTACAGTTGGAGTCAGGCAGCCATTATGAGCAGCACAAATATAATACAAGCCAGTATTTCTGCACTATGGATGACACACTGATTTGGGTTTCCCACAGTTAGTAGAGCAGTATAAGCAGAAGATCAGGCTAGAAAATGTTTAAAATAGGTTTGCTGAATTCTCCTGTAATGGCTTAAAAATATATATATTGAAAAAATGTGATCTATTTCAGACTTGCACTTGAATCTTCTGCACCAGGAACTGCTAAGAGAGTACGGCCTTTAAAATAGCATAAATTACTTCAACCTTTCAAATTACTCAATTTTCAAAGTGTCTGCCTACAGTAGTAGCTCCTGCTACTGTTCATTTACTACTTACAGTTAATAATGCATCATTACAATTGCTCTAAAGAAGTAATTTTTGCTATCTATGCAATTTTAAAACTTTTAAAAATAGTCAAAACGTGAAAATGCATCTGAAAGTAATTTGGACTGAGAACATTTAACAAAGCTTCTGAAAAAGAAAATTCTGCTCCTTCTTTATCTGATTATTTTGCAAACAAATAAGATTTAACTAACAGAGTTGTAAATAAGTATTGTGTTAAATCAGAACACCTTTACAGAAATCAAACCTCTGAAATTCTCCAACAAAGTATGGGCTTCAACCAAAACTTGTTTTGTTTCCTCCTCCCCACAGTGGAAATTTCAGATTCTGTTTCACCAACACCACTGGCAAAAGAGGTGGCCAAGAGATTCTCCACACCTGATGCGAACACTGTGTCAACAGAACCAGCCTGGCTTGCACTGGCCAAGAGGAAAGCAAAAGCCTGGAGTGACTGTCCACAGATCATAAAGTAAACTGTAAAATTATATCTCTATTGCTGCCTATTAACTGCTTTCTTTTTATTTATTCAGCTTTTAAACACATGACAAAACTGAAAATGCATGTATTGGAGGACTGGAAACTGAATCGATTACCATTTTGCTCTAGCTCACTGTAAAGCCTATTCAAGTCATATATTCCATTGCTTTGACAAATAGCTAAGTGAGGTCACAAATTTCAGAGCCAGTCTCTCTCAAAAGTTCAAAAATGCTCAGATACTGGATGTAAATGTTAGCAAGTATCATAACAAGGGGCAGAACTTCAGTAGCTCCTTAAATTCTCTTGAATTTGGTTCTGGAGTTTTAGATCTCTACAGTTAAGTGGAAATCTCAGAAAAGTTTTTCAGCAGTCCATTGCTGAAAATCAATGCAAGATGCACGTTCCCTTCTCTTCTAAATTTTCTCAAGCGTTAAACTGTATGAACTGTCAGTAGTTCTACCTGCTATTTAGAAGTGTCTTACCTAATGAAGAACCTTGGTAGACTTCTGTCCACCTGCAATAGGAAAGGTGGTTCGAATGCTGAAGTAATTTTTTTTTATTGTAGGGTTATTGTGTTAATATTCCCTTTGTCCTAAGAAGAAAACAATTCATCCAACTTTGCAAAAAAAATTACTAATTAAGCCGAAGTCAGCAAGTTTTTAGAAAGAAGCCTCTGCTCTGCAACTACCTGAAAGGAGGTGGCAGCAATGAATGTCACTCCTTTCTCGGGTGACAAGTGGTAGAACGTGACAAAGCAGTCTCAAGGTGCGCTGGGGAGGCTTAGCTTGGATTTTAGGAAGAATGTTCCACAGAATGGGCTGTCCTGGGAAGCAGTGGAGTTCCTGCTGCTGGAGCCATCTATGGGATTGTGTGCACGTGGCAGTAAGTGACATGGCTTGGTGATGGGCCTTTGTAGGTCAGGCTGATGGTTGGACTTCATGGTCTTGAACATTGTTTCCAACTTAGGTGATTCCACAAACCAGGGAGTCAGTATTTACTGCAGTCATTTAAGTGCATCACTGTGTGCTTGGCCACATTTAACATGCAGAGAGACAGCAACTGCAGATTAAAACTTTAAATTGTGTGACTGGGACTAAAGTAAGTAAAACCATTCCTGTGCTCCTATACTTACAGAGTTGGTCTCAGGAAGTTCCCACAGGAGCAAGACCACATAACTGAAGTTAAAGTTAACTGAGACCTGAAAGCTAGGTCAGTGAGCATCTCTAGAGTTTCAGCTCTGCATTTCTCCTGGTTTTACTTCACATGCAACTTTGGGTATTTCAGGTAAATTCCTGCACTTTGACAATACAAAACCCTTTGAAAGGGTTTACTTACCATCCTTAAGTGAGCATTGACTTAACTGCCCACAGTTCACTTACCTGCTGTGGCAGATACTTTATTACTTCTCTGTACCTAAAATAGTGGTGCTCACTCCCTTCCTCTTGCAAAAAAAGGATAAAGTCCATAATATAATAAAAATTTTATTATCCTTAATATCCCATGGAAATAGCTATGTCTATGTTTTTAAAAGTCACCCTAGTTAACAAACCTGTAACATGCCCAACAAGGTTTTACAAGGCCGTATTTAACAAATTTGATGATCTCTTAGTAATGGTAAGGCTCAGAGGCACTTTAGGCCTAATGCACGATAAAGAGTGATAATTTTGATGGAAAGAAGTTGTATCGTTATAGAATGATACCACGTGCATTTCATGGAAATACTTTAGCCAAACTGCTGTATGCAGCATGAGCAGCAGCACTTTAAATTATGCAGAAAACAGAATGAAATCTGCCATGAATTCCCATCCCAAGAATCAAAAAGGGCTCGATGGTAAAATTGTTACTGAATACCCTGTTTCCCATCAAACAGAAAGTAGCAAAGGTTTGCTACTGTGGTTACAACAGCACAAACACATGGGACATGGTAGATGGAGATGATGAGAACACAGCAAGACTGTTTTTTTGAGCCTCCTAAGCCATCACTTTTGCTCATTTTCATATTTAAAACCCAAACCTGAAGTAATATTTTTTCCATTAATGTAAGTATTTAGAATGTTTTATACAGAGATGAGGCAATGCTGTTCTCAAATATTTGGAAAAAAACACTGCTACATAGTAAAATCTCTGCAAAGAATTTTCTGAGGAAAGAATCTGGCCCATAATTATTTCTGCTCTGCTAGCAGCATGAATTACTACTTCTTAAATTCTTAAATTTTGTGAATTTTGTAAGCCTGCAATATGTATTTATAGTTACAAGAACTAAACTGCCTGAAATCTGTCTTTAGGATTATTCCTTGGGATAGGGATACAGGTTTAATACAGAGAAGGTGAAGTAAATCAGGATTGAAGTATTCCAGACAGCATAGCATAATGAGGTGCTATTGTGCATGACGTAACGATGCAATTTTCCAATACAATACACTTAAAGCACATAGAACAGAGCTTTTGTTAAAGAAAGTCTTAAGCTAAAGCTTCAAACCAGATTGTTTTTTCAACCATAAAGGTATCTAGTGTAATATTGGAATCTGTATTACGTACAGAACCTGATGGAATCAATTTCTAAAACATACATGTTCAACAGTGACATTTCATGATAAACTAACAAAAATTTGCACTAAATACCAATGAAGTGAAGTGTTACTTTGCTTTAGCTTTGTTGCAGCTGTTTCTGATAAAGTGTTGGAAATCTGTTTAAAAACAACAACAACGCAACAACAAATAAAACCCAACCACCACAAACCATTA
This sequence comes from Tetrao urogallus, assembly GCF_951394365.1. NCBI lineage: Eukaryota > Metazoa > Chordata > Aves > Galliformes > Phasianidae > Tetrao > Tetrao urogallus. Next base: position 44,919,211 of record NC_136817.1, on the reverse strand, counting down.
CTTCTGACTTTAAAACACAAAAATGTTTTAAAAACCAAACAAACCACTATGTAGTATATTGTCTCAATTTTTGTAACTTATACACATTAATAGCATTTCTTCTGACCAGGTTATATATGATTAACCTCTATGTTCATATAGTAATGTATAAAAAAACTATAAGATGTATAATTGTGGGGTATTTGTTGTGTACTTTTTTAATTTTTCAAATGTTTTAAAGTGCAATTGTTTATTATACTAATGTCATTTTAATTCTAATTAAACTGTAACCCAGTCAAAATTATCAGGGATGTATCAATTCTGTGTCTCTTTTTGCTGTCTGTGTACTTCAGGTTTGCTTTATAACAGAACTTCTGCTACCACAAGTGTCCTGCCTGTGCCTGTCTTCTAACAGTAAAATGGATGAATGAGACATGTAATGTAGCCTCTGCAACTTCACTTGCTTTTTAACTAACTCAGAACGTTAGAATTTGAAGTAGATGATTCAGGAAGGGGAGAGATGACTGATAGCTTCTACAATAGCTTTTTAAGAAGGCTTGTAATCAGGAAGATACTCCTGAATTAAGAGTACTTCTGTCTGCAAATCCTTGCTTTGCATTACTGACAGTAATTCTTTTTAAGATGTTTATGATAGCAAAAAAACCTATATAATCCCTTATGAATAGCACTCCGTAAACACTATAGTTAGCATTAATTGAAATTAATTCAAAAATAGCTTGGCAGGCTTTGATTTGAACACAGCATACCTCATCTAGGAACTCATATGGGAATTGTCACTGACACCTAATAGACACTTTAGAATATAGTAAGTGACTAGTGCTGACTTCCATAGAGAAAAACAGAGACTCAGCTGAAGTGAAGCCAGGGAGGGCCCCAACTTGCTGTAGATTATTAATATTAATTATGTACACAGAATGCAGGCTACCTCCTCAGAAGTCAATTAAAAGTCAGACTGAACAAAGAATGTTGGCTACCTTAGCATCTTAGGATTCACAGAAAGGAATACATTCCTCCCTCAGGGAGACAAGAATGTTAATTCCAGTCACACAGTGTGGCACCTTACCAGAGTTTCTTCCAGCCATACAAGTACTTGAAGCCAAACTACTGACTTTCATTTTCCTGCTACACAGGTAAAAGCACAACACTCAGATCCAAACAACTTGAAACACTCTTTCTTTCTTCAGTCTGGGCAGGGAAATGAGGGAGGGACAGTGAAACCTGTGGCTAGTGCTGAGCAGTCATCCTTCAGTCAGTACAGCAAGCCAACAAACATCACTTACCTGCATTTGCAGTGGTGCAAAATGCTGAGAAAGCTGCACAAAGCAGCTTTTGCCAAAAGCAAAACAGGCAGAGAGGTAGACAGTGCCTTCAAGTTCTTAATTTACAAATGTAAACAATTAAGCAGCAGCAGTCTAACATCCTTATTCCTTTTTTCCTGTTGTGTACAAATCTAGGCAATAAACATAATCATTTCTACAGCCAACAACAAGCTTTGTTCCCCATACTACAGGTGATGAGAAAACCTCTCCTGGAAGTGTATCTGTTCCTTCTGCTGTTCCACTCCTAGCATTCAAGATCCACACTTTGCCATCTGTAGATACTGCTGCCAAAAGAACTTTGTTCTTTGAGTCATTACTTTGGAAAACAAATGGCGTTCCATATACACTTGAAGTGGCTTTGAATTTCCACAGTAAATCACCCTCTGTATTACAACAGTAAATAAAGTGATCATGGGATCCAAAAAATACTTCTTGCTTAGTTAAGCTTGAGATGCACGGAGATGAAAACACTGGTCCATTAGTGGAAAACTGCCAAACCTACAGAAATAACATAACCACCCATTATCACAGGCTGATGGCATTTTCAGAATGATAGCAACTATAAATTTTTAATACGTAGTCGTTGATGGAAGCACATATAATTTCAAAATCATACAAGATTTCAGTGTAGGCTGGTAAATACTTTCCAAATTACAAGTTAAGTTTTACAAAGCACAGTATGTGAGAAAATAGATATGCTGGAAGAGTTACTGTCTTCTGAGAGGCCCATGCAGATAGCCAACTTGGGAAAAGAATGTTTTGGGGTCATCACAGCACAACTAGCAATGAGCTTTAAGGATTTTGTTCTGATGCCATTCTTTTCCACAAAGATGAAGTCTCATTAGTGCTATAGTTCTCCTCTCCTCAAGCTAATGGATGGATAAGATGGATAGAAAGAACCCTCTTCAAGTGAGTATGAGCTCTAACCAATGCTGCAAGGAGACAGAGGGCAGGGCATAGACCAAGACACTGAACAATCAGAAAAAGCTTTGGAATTGCAATGTATGTTGCACCTGAGACAAACAGAAATAGTATCATTTATTTTAATAAACCATATTCATCATGGCAGAACAAAACAATATTTAATTCCATATATTATGCCAGAACTATCATCTGCAACATCTTTGCCACGATGCCAGTATTTAACAAACCACTAAGCACTGTAAGAAACCTTTACTTCTCAACAGCCACCCTTTATGAAGAAATGGCTTTAAACATTCTTGAAAAAATCTGAAACCCAAAAGTATTTATTTGTTGGCACTACTCTGGCACCACCATTTGCTCTGAGTATAAGCTCTACTACAATTTTTGTTACTACACCAAGCAACTTGGGACTTAGTGGCTTATTTCTGGTTTGGCATGGACTGAATGTACTACAGTTCTTTTGCCTCTGTATAATACACACTTCTATTTGGTTCGCAAAAAGGTGTATGTTAATCATTAAGCCTCAGAAAAAAACAGTATTAACAAAGCATGTTATGCAGTGTTTGGGAATGAGCATTAAACAAAAAAACCCAGCCCCGCCATCACCAACAGTTTTTACCTTTTCTCCACAATGACTGTAACAGTATAAGTTTCCATCCACACATCCAATACAAACACACTTCTCATTGCAGTGAGGAGAAGAGAAAAGTGGTTTTCCCAGAAAACTCTTCCAAATCTTATTCCCTGTCACCTGTCAATGGAGGTTGCACAAAAAGGTTCTTCCTTTACAACTTGACCCAGCCATGCAAACCTAAGCTTCAAATGTTATTCCAACAAAACAGTTATACACTGGCATACTCATTGCCTCTATTCCACTTTTCTCTTCCTTCCCCTAGGCAAAATAATTAATAATAAGCAGTAGTAGAAGTTTCAAGAAGAACATTAATTCTTAATTCCATTCTCAGCTCCTCAGAATGTGAACAGGGTCAGTGCAATAGAGCATATTTTGAAAATAAGTATTATGTCTTCATAATAAATACCATACTAAATGCTTCAACCCACAATCTATGCTTGCCACAGTAAGCTCCTTTGTTATAAATAATCACATGGAGCTATGGCTGGAGTTTTCAACTGCCTGTTACTCAGAATTATGAAAACAAACAAACAAAAAAACCCACACACCAAATATTTTTTCTTATCCACAGTTCACTAGAGCTGCAAAACCATATACTTAAACTTATAAAAGTAGATGCAGATAGAAGTATTTGGGTGCTACTGCAGAAATTTGTAGTGGGTGGAACATAAGGAAAGTGAGGACTAATGTTGGGCTGTGAGTGGTGTACAACATGAGTATCTGCTCCAAGTGACTATTTCTTCTATCAGGCAGCACCAGCTGCAATCCAAAACTGCCTCAGAAAATTATAAAATTGCACCACATTTATCAAGAATGCCACTCTCTGTGTGCAGAGAACAGCAATAGTCCAAGATGACGACGGGCAGCTCTTTAAATGACTATGAGAAGGGGAACACTAAGAGGAATAAAGGAGCTTCTTTCCTTATTCCGTTCTAATTTCAGTACATTCTGTGTATATATTTTTTTCAAATCTTACTGTCAAAAGGACAGAGGAAAGAAAACAAAACCCACAGGCATACTGTCACATACCAATTTAACTGATAAAATAAGTATGTGGGAATTGGAAGATGCCGATTCCAACTTTGGCCCACAGTTACACCATGTAAATTCAAGCAAGTCACTTAAATTCTCTTCATCACCAGAAATTATTATAGTGACCTTGTGTATAACAGTGAGGCTCTCAAGTGAAAAAGATTACACAGTAACACACGATTGCATAATTTCTTCCATCGATAAAGTGCTCTTAATTTCAGAAATGCATTTTGGTTTAATCTACATTTGATATTGAGATCAAAGACAATTTGGCAGTGGTACATACCGGGTTGACAGCCAGTAACAGTCCTCCTAGTGTAGCAACATAAACATGATGTGGAAAAGAGCTCAGACAAGGAGATGAAAACACAGCTCCACCTTCACAATGCAATTTCCATACACACATCTTTTCCTGTAAGAACAACAATTTACAATTCCAGTTCAAGCTCAGAATTTTAAAATTCTCTTTCAATGTCTTTCAAATGATCTTTCAATGTCAAAGCTTATTAAACAGTGCATTTAATTAATAAACGTTAAATTAAGATATAATTCACATGGTGTTATAGAAACTCACGTCAGTGGTATTTTCCAGTAAATGTACAAAATTCTGCTGAACGACCAGCAGCATCTGGCCCCCTTGTTTGCCATCTTCCCTCATCTATTCTTTCAAAATGTAAGACTCTTCCCACCACTAAGCCACTGTGTCACTTCTGGATGGGCACCCTATTCTGAAATACCCACAGAGTATTCAGTAACTGAGAAGCTTAAGATCTTGCTTCAGCCAGGACTAGGAGCATGAGAAAACGACTAGAACTATTTATTAAAACATAATCCTAACCCATTCAAGCAAGCACAACCATCTCAAAAGTTTTATGGCAGACTTCTGAGAATACCACCACTAACCAACAATAACCAACACAGCTTCATCTGGTGTGCTATAGATAGGGTCTAATTTGGATATTGGTTCTTGTAGACATACAAGTTAGCCAGTGTTCTTACATAAATATCCAAAGCATACATATGCTGGTCATGCGATCCTATGTAGACTAATCCACTGGAAGGATCTACCACTGCAGAGCTTTTCACAGCGTCTTCTGTGGCAAAAGTCCAGTATATTTCTCCATCAGTGCTTTGGAGCACATACACTGAGCCATCATAACAACCTGTGGGAAACAAAACACAACAATGGAAATAAAAAAAGAAATACCTGCATTTATGGTGTGTTTTATGCTGTTAACTATTTCACCGCTGGAAAGAATTTAGTTGACTAAGGAGGTACAGCTTCAAAACGTTTTCCAAAGCTGGTCCTTCTCTTTTAGCACCAAATCTTTCCAATTAGTTTATACATTCTAAGTTGTAATTCTGTGCGTGTTCTTTCCTAACTTGTCCTAGCTGACAGAGTGTATATAAAGTCAGTGCTATATATCAACATCCAGCAGTCTTTAAAATGCCTGTACTATGATGGATTAAAAACTTCCTTTCCAAAACTTATGTTTAAAGACAAAAAACAATCCAAGTGTTAACATGTAGTTTATAAATATGTAGTCAAAGGAAACTGCACTATTTTTCACAGAGTTTGGTTATCTGAGGTACCACATCCTAACTGCTGTCTCTATCAATGTTTAATGACAGTTTAACGCTCCATAATCACCCTTCCATACTTCTTTAAAAAACACCTTAAGGGTCACACCTCAGTCAACCACTGAAAACTACCTGTACCCATAGTTTACTCCTTAAGGCCTTAATGAACTGGTATAAAATCAATCACAGCTGCATAATATATCAATCTCTATCACAATGCATCCTGGCATTTAAATTACTTACTCCTTCTAATTCTGTTTTATAATAAATTCATTTTGGAGCAGATAGATGGAAGTTTATGGAGGTAAGAAATATGAAAAAAATAATCTGAGGTGAAAGCTAACACAAAAGACATACCAACAACAATGAAATTTCCACACTTCGATACACAGGCAGAAGATTCAATACGATCTCCAAGATTCTTCTCCCATTTCACTTCTCCTGTATCTAGATCAATAGCCTGCATTGTGTGAGAGTGAGAGCCAACAAATACAGATGCAGATTCTTCATCTTCAGATGATATTACAATCAACGGTGATGCATCAACGCATTTTCTTGTATTTGACTTCCATCTTGTGCGTAATGCCAACTCTGCTGTTGTTACATGATTGCATTCTGCACAGATTTGCTGCACAGAGCAGCAGTCAGTTTTCTCTTCTTTGTTGGTAATTGTTAAAGTCCTGTTCTCCTTTTCATGCCCTTGCACATGGCTTTTTGTTATACTTGGAGTCACGGCACGCAAAAAGGATGGTTGTTGTAGTGACTCCCCTCCCACCTGTACTGTACTACTGGATTGCATAAAAGAGTTGGTGAAATCCATAGAAAAAAAATGATTTCCTCTTCTCAGTGCTATAAATGAAATTAATCCTGGAGCGACATTAAGATATCCTTCAGATTTCAGTTTAGCATGTTTTCTGTGAATTTCCTCTCCACTGTTGTTACTTAGCTTTCTTTTCAAAACATTGTCATCATTTATTAGTTGCTCTTCATCTGGAAACAGAGTTTTAAGAATATGCTTATAAACCTCCTCAATTGAGCGGCTGAGAATAACTTCAAGGAGCCCAGGCACACCTCTGCCTACTAGCATCTCAATTTCATCATGAAACTGTAGTGCTTTTAGAGAGTCTCCACCACTGTACAAAAATATTGCATCTTTAGAAATTCCACTTGAATCATCTAGGAGATCCAGAATGGACTAGAGAAAAGAAGGAAAGAGAGAACAGTCCGTAAGTGTTACACCATATCACACCCACACAAAAAACTTGAGTAAAATCCTAACCAATATCCAGAATTCCACTAAAAATTAACAGGAACTGAGGAAACTTACTCTGAAACTGTGCCAATAAGAAGAGCTGAGGAGGAACACAGAGACACTAGTTCAGTACTACAATATTTTTTGCCAATTTATTTCCAATTAAGGAATAAAGGCAAATTCTGCTGTTTTTTTGGCCTTTTTCAATCTCAATACTGTTCATTAATCATTAATGATATCTACACTATCTGTCAGTTAAGATATTGATGCCTGTCCTGGTTTTCGCTGGAATTGTTAATTCTCTTCCTAGTAGCCAGTACGGAGCTGTGTTTTGGATTTAGTATGAGAGCAGTGTTGACAGCACACTGATGTTTTAGTTGCTGCTGAGCAGCACTTACACAGATAAAAGGATGTTTCAAATTCTTGTGCTGGAGGGGACAGAGGATGCACAAGGAGCTGGGAGGGGACAGCACCAGATAGCTGCCCCATTGTTCAGCATCACACTGAACAATAAAACCAGAGGGGCTTGCTGTGGGAGAACTGCTGCTGCTTACTGCCTGGCTGAGCTTAAGTTGGTAGGCAGTGGGCAACTACATTGTGTTCACTCACTTTGTATATTTTTTTATTATTTTCCCTTCATTTTCTGTCCTATAAAACTGTATTGATCTCAACTCATGTTTTTGTCCGATTCACTCTCCCATCCCACTGGGTGGGAGTGAGCAAATGGCTGCGTGGTGCTTGGCTGCCTGCTGGGTTAAACTACAAATCGTTTTGATAAAATTGGTTGAGATGCTTCATTTTATTAATAAAATTTATATAAAGCAGTATATTCTGCTTTTGAATGATTTAAGCAACCTACTTCTCTATCTACTTTTGAAGTCCTTTCAATTTGTGAAGGATTCTGGATTGAGCACTGTTATTACAATAAAGAACAATTAATTCAATCTCCTGTCACTGCACTCTCTGTTCTTTAAGTCTGGTTATAGAGCCCCAAATCCTCTGGTTTTGGAAGCTGCTTTCTACAGTTCAAACTCGGTCTAGAGCACATCCCATCCAATTGGTTATAATTTTTATAGCCATTGACACAGCTCAGTATCAGCACAAGAAAATCCAATTACTTCACCAACTTCTTTCTACCTTTATTTATTCCTGTCCTAGTTGGAGCAAATCCCACTTTCAGGTGAAAAGTGAACGTCTACCTTTGAAAAAATATTACAGTTTGGTATTATATCTAAGTAGTTTGAAAAACAAGGCTTCAGCACAGAAATTTAGAAACAATACAACCAAACAGCTCAAGAGACAATTACACAACTGTGCCACCTATTTAAAAAAAATAAAAAAAGACTCACCAATTCACAGTTATTGTTAGCAATTAGAAACTCTACTGACACAGTAGCTATTTTGTACAAAATTTCCACGTCCCAGTTCCCTGTTTCCCTTAGGGATATCTTACTTGGTAAGCGAAGCAGCATACAAAAAGCTACTGACAGATTACAGCTTTCCTCTGCTAATTTCTTATACCTTCATACTCTGCAGTTTTATCTGATACAGAAACATAAATTACTCCCTCCTGACCGTTACTGAGCAACTGTACTTAAGTATTAACTGAACAGAAGGAGCTATAATACTTGAATGTATAGGCAGCTAGAATGTTCTGGTTGCATTAGTCATACTTCTTAAAGTGTTTAATTCCTGACACATGTATAATGATGCACTTGCAAAGATAAAAAGGCAGCTCAAAATACTACCTTCCATAAATACTGCAATCTTTCCCACAGTTCCTCTGCGCCACTCAGCTTACTGTCACGCCTTCTGGATCTTAGATGGTAGTGGTAAATCTTGTTCAGTTCAGATATATCAACTTTGCCTTTGGTGGAAAATAAAGTGTGATTTTTTTTATTGCTCTTCTGCATTTACATTTCCCAAATTCTCTCTACCAAAATAGTCATCTTAGTCTTTTACTGGCTTCCTTATTAATACTCGACTGCACTTTTTTTTAATCCAGTCAATCAAATATACTCAACAGAATCCAATAAGGTTTTTGAACATTCACCCTAGCCTCCCACATAATCCCACTTTCAGTTCCTGATCTTTCTCCAAGTGAAGTCACGGCTCTGTCGCAGACTGTGACAACAGCAGTGGAGAAAACAAGTGTGCAATTTTAATACTAAATTGATTCTGCTGCTTCTTTTTGAATCTTGAATGAAACATTATCCAACACACATAACAGATGTCCTTGATTTCCTAAGAGGAGTTAGTTGTCTGATTTATGTGTTTAAAAAGCATGACTGGATTTTGGTCAACTTAAAAAAAAACAAAAAAAAACAAACAAAAAAAACCAACAACAACAACAACAACAACAACAACAACAAAAACCAAGAACACAAAAAAATCAAGAACAGAAAGACAATTATTAAAGTAAGTGGCAAGGGTACTTAAAGCGTCATTTACCATGTGATGTTAAAGGCAAAGTTTTAATCTGTACAAGCTCATCAGGAATTCCATAAGCTGGCAGATGTTTTTGGAGTTCATGAAGAATTTCTCTCTCTTCTAAATCACCCTTGGGAACCACAAATAGGATAAGTTTTTCCTGCTGATACCAGGTCACTGCACAAGCTTCTACCTGACAAAGATCTTCAGCAGCCTGTAATTAAAAATATACATATATAGTTTGAAATTATAATTCATCTGAGCACAAGGAGTAAAAAACACAAATTACTTTAAAAATTACCCATTTAAAATTTGCATTTCTCTGATTCCTACATAACCACTGGCACTTCACTTGCGTTAACTTAGATAGAAATGATTCTGGTCAGACACCATAAAGAATGAATGCAGAGAAACCAGCAGAGCTACTTTACAGCGTACTTCTCAGTTATCTAAACAACTTTCCTGAGTAAAAGCCTGGAAGAAATGCTTTTGTTAGGTCTCTTATTGTGTCTTAAATGAGTCAAAATCCCATCTGGTTATGCATTACTTTAAAAAAGAATGGCTTTAATAAGATTTTAAAAAATATATAAAAATGAAATTGTAAGCAATCAGTGAAAATTAAAAAAATATATTTTAAAATTTATTCCTATTTAGAAACTAATCCTCAAAACAAATGATTGGCGTGCAGAAACTGAAGAAACTGAATGCATTCTGAGTATGTTTGCTGATGATACTAAAAGGGAGAGGAGCTACCGACTCCTTCATGGAGCCCTGCAGAGAGATCTGACACTCAGTCCTGTGGAACAATGACTGCATGAGCATGGAAACACAACATGCAGTATTTTTCAGATCTATACAGAGATCTCAATTCTATTGGAATAAAGCCCATGTTAAGACAGAATTATAAGAATTCAGAGCCAAACTTCTCCATTTTAAGTACCTACATTAAGGTACATTAATAATCACATTTTTGATAATACAATCTCTAAACTTCCTTAAGACTCCAAAACATCTTCTGAAAATGAATACATACTGATTTTTGATGATAACGATTTGTACATTATCCCTGCTCTTTCATACTGGCATACTCTGTTCATAAGATGCTATGTTACCTGCTGCAAACATTCAATATTAAAACGCTTGCCATGACGTTTGATTTGATTGTCTTTCCGACCCAAAAAGAATATCTCTGCATTCTGCACTCTTACAAAATCTCCTGTTTCTCTCATTGTGCCCTGTGGTACAATTATCTCATTGTCAAGAAAGCAGATGCGTTCTTCACCACCTATAAAGAAAAGACTGTGGTCATTATTAGATGTCTATCTGTAAATGAAGTAATTAATGAAATATTTAGTATTTTATCAGAAGTTTCTTATCAATGTCTAGACTTCTACATGTACAAATTAGGCAACAGAGTTAATTCAATTAATACATATAAACTACTTCAGCTGACTCAAAATGCAAGCAGGAAAAAAAAAAAAAAAAAAAAAAAAATCAGTACAATGAAACCTCTTTGCAGCTAAAATGGTGATCATCTCCTGTTCATCATTCCAACAACGTAAAATACCATCAGAAGGTCCCCAGCCCAATGGGAATTTACAATGTTACTCTAATCTGTTTAGCAGAAGCAGGCACCAAAAACAAACTAACAAACAAACAACATTATTAAAATTCAACTAGGAAAAATATCTTAGAAGAATTAAAAAAAATATAAAGTAACCTATAAATATTTGTCCCTCGCCTTCTAGAACCACAGAACCATTGGCATCTCTGATCTCAACCGTTGTTCCAAGGAGCGGTGATCCCAAAGGGACAGGGAAATCAGTTCTAAGTATAATAAAGAGAAACAGTACAAATCTTTCCTTTCTGAAAACAAATGATTGAACACAAGAATGATTTCACATATAAGCTTCTAAAAGATTATCTCTCAAAAACTGTCTATTTGTTCAAAATGAAAAATCTTGTCAACACACATGCGTTTCATGATCATATACAAAAAAAACCCACACAAAACAAAAACTGAACAAAACCCATTCCAAAGAATGACAGAAAATAAGGCTTAAATGGATTCAAAAATCCCATAACAGTACCCAGTTTTTAAGCCTCTGAGGTAAAACCTCCATCAAGCACAACTATTTTGTTGTTACGGGTTCCAGATCAACTTTGATCATAAAGTCTCTTAAATGCTCTTTCTCAAACCCTGTTATTTGGGCAGTTGAAACCTCTCCTTCTCTGCTCGGTCAATGAATTCTTTATCCCACGTTGAGCTAAATGCAGCCAAATTTTTTATTTTTGCCAAGTGAGAAGCTTGAGAAAGCATCCCTGATATTCAGTATATCCCATTCCACAGCAAAGTCCTGCCAGAAATGCAATACTAGAATTTTTTTTACATCTACAAACGATTAAGAACAAGATTTCTAAATTTTTATAAAAGAGCAAAAACAGAAGACAAACTGCACCTCACTTGAACATTATTATTAAGAGTCTTGGGATTAGACATTTAATTTTGCTAAATATATAGAAAAAAAGGGCAGTGGTGCAGAGCAGGGCAGACCAATAACGTGCTAACTTTTCTGCTTATCGTTTGATTTTCTAGTGCTCTTTAGAAATTGCACCAGTTTTCATTATACAGATAGCAAAAATAACAATGCACTATGCTCCAATTGTCCTACCGATACTAAGAAGTAAAGATGACATAAAAACATGTGTCCTGGTTTTGGTTCTGGACTGCTTACTTGCTTACCCCTTAGGGGGAGCAGGCTGTGATGCGAAATGGGGGAGATAACAATCACAGACTATAGGAGTTTTCAAATGTTCCAATTCTACCTTAGTTCAAACAGAAAAACAACACATTATCTCTGCAGCACAGACAAGAAGTAGGAAAGAACAGCTTCAGAAAGGAGAAAGTAACATTTGAACTCAAAGAAATCAGAACATAATACTAGAATCAGAAAACGTCAGTGCTGCAGAAGACCTCACATTTTCTGCATAGCAGATATTTAATAACAGGACATATTACACTGCTTCCACAGAAAACTCCTTGCTTATTTATAAGGAGTTTTGCAGGAAAATTAGTTTCTGGCTATCTACCATTTTCATTCTTCAACAGTTAAAGTACCTGGTTAAAATATCACATCACTTGTCCTATGAAATGGGATGTTTCAGACATGCCTACCTCAAGTCACATGTATAACTGTCATGCCAAGGAATAATTACACACTTCAGGAAGCAAATGAAACACGGAGCTAACTGGCCTCAACACTCATTCAACTCTCTTTATGAAATACAATGAACAAAGTCTTTAGTAGAGTTAAGATGGCAGAGTGCTAAATGATGAAAAGAAAATTACTTTTCAAAGTACACGTGAAATGACTGTGAGATCTTATGTCTCACTTTGTACAATTTCAGTACTTGGTACTTGCCAAGTAACATCAGTGGGATCATTTGCTGCAGTACATTATCCAATGTCAGAAAAAATAAAAATCAGTAACTAGTCTCCATCTCTTCATCTGTGGAGTTTCAAAAAACCATAGGTAAAAGCCCTGTATCTCTAAGAAACACACTTAGAATCACAGAATTATACGATCTGGAAAGAACCTTTGGAGAAGACATCAAGACCAACCCTCTGCTTTAGCAATTCCCTACAGTAAGTCATACAGGAAAGTGTCCAGACAGGTCTTGAATGCCTCCAGAGGAGTCTCCACAACATCTCCGGGCAACCTGTACCAGTGCTCTGTCATATTCAAAGTAAAGTTTTTCCTTCTGTTTGTATGGAACTTCCTGTGCTCCAGTTTGTGCCTGTTGACCCTTGTCCTTTCACTGGGCTCCACTAAAGAGAGCCTGATTTCAATGTCCACCTTTGATTATTTTTGTTTCAAGTAAGTAAACCTCAGAAGTAACATTTTGACCTTGGCAGACCTAAGCTACAAGCATAGCTTCATTCTAAGCCTACGATTAAGTCTAAGAGCTTCATTTAAAAATTTTTTTTTTTTTTTAAAACTCCCATAATAGTTCTGCTAAGCTTCCTCTATTTGAATATGCAAGATCTCACTGGAAAAGCTTCCTGACGAGCAAGAGTAGGACTAACTGAAGTTATGGCTAGCAAATATCAGAAGCAGCACACCCCAACCTAAGCTTGTTCATGCTCAGCACGTGGGAACACAGGATGGAAAGCAGAAGAGGTCTACATACAGATGACTGGAACAGAGACCACCATGAAACACTGTGTGAAAAAAACAATGCTACAAGTATGAAAGTTCTCAGACTGAAGTTCTATGGTTCAAGAGTCACCCAACAACTTCTTCTTGAAAGGGCTGTATTAGAGCAAGAAATCAGTGAATAGATTGAAATACAAGTACACAAATGTAACTTCCACCAACACAAACACCTATGAGGACTCTGTAGCCCTGGGCAGGTTCTATTCCATTGATTTTCATCATTTACACACCAAGCCATGAAAACTGAAATTTCCTACCTAAAATCAGCACTAAAAACCTCTTCAGGAATCCTGTAGCAAGTGGCCCAGCTTGAAACCTCAGTTATACCATACAGATTAAAAATACTTGTTTTGTTCTCCCTGTGCTTCCAACTCTTCACAAGGTTCAGTATGGGAAACGCTTCACCACCAAGGGCTAAGACTCGGAGCGAAGTGTTTGCAGACAATACTGTTGATTTAATAATGTGAGTTCCAAATCTTCTGAGAAGTGTTGGTGTTGCCTAGATGATACATATTCAAAAACATAACAGAGAAACCACTGTACATTATTTCAGTACGTGTGTACTCTTTCTTTACCTTTATCATATGTAGATATCTTACCTATACTGCAGATCTACCTAACCATAGATGGCATCAACCATCAGATGTCAGTATAGATCATGCTGGTGTTTTGTAAGACCATGAACGAATGCTATCAGCCCCTATGTTCTTCTGTAGAGGGAAATGGACACCATCAAGATTTATAGCAATTTAATAAATCAAAACAAAAGCAGGGAATAAAGTCACAGCATATTCATAGTTTTATTTCTGCTGTAGCGTCCTCAGCAAATTATTCATTAATTGTGTCAGAATTAATAGATTAAACTATAATTTTGTCCAAAGCCAATTACAAGTGAGATCTATTTTAGCCATTCTTCCCCGATTCAATCTTCTATTATCAATTAATATTTTTATGAAATACATTTCTACACTGGGCTTATTTGGCCAAGTTGAATGCTCATAAACTCAGGTAAATTTTCCAAAAATTAACTTTGAAGTTTTTACAACTGTGATCATACAGGACAAGACCTATTCCAAGAGAGAAGGGGCAAATAACACCTCATATAAGCAGGCGGCCTGAAAACAAGAAGTACTGCTGAGGAATGACCAGATCAATCAGTGATTCTTCTTCTCTCTCTTTCTCTCAGTATTGTAGAAACAATAAGCGCTTTAAGATCCTATAGACAGCAGTTTTAGTTGTTGTATTTTTAGGGTAGATACTAATATTAAAACTGTTTATGAAGTGAGGCTCAAAGAGGAAACCCATTATAAGATGCTAAATAGATGTAGATGTTTTTAACAGATTACTCCGTAATGTAATTACTCTTAAGAACTAATGGATTTTTAAGATGAATGCTGGCTTTATCTTTAGTTCATTGCTTTATGTTGCAAGATATTTGAGGCCTTGATCAGAAGGTAATTTTCTGAACAGTTAATATTTTACTGCAAGAAGAGTAACACAGTCTGCTCTCTTCAGGAAGAACACCAGTGTCATTATTGTTAAGACTGCTGAAACAAGTAACACACATTAGCAGAAGTGAGAAATAAGACACAGCAAACAGTCACTCAGTTGTTGCCTACCTGCAACACTGTCACATGATGATGGCTAAACAGGGCAGTAGACAGCTCCAAAGGCATCATTTTAACAGCATTTGGTACTATAAGAATAGAGGCTCCACTTGTCAGAGCAATGAACAATTCGACCACAGATGGGTCAAACGTTAGAGGAGAAGCCAAGAACAGCACATCATCCTGGGTGATCTCAAAAATTGATCTAAAAACAGAAAGCCAGGAATTACAAATATGATGCACCTTGATTAAAAACAAAAAAAACAAACAAAAAAAAATCAACTCCAAACTAGAAGAGCAGTGGAAGAACATGACACAGATGTCTTACTTCAGCAATACTAAGGGATTACAGACTACAGTAAATATTAAAGCACATTCCACCTTAATATGCAGACCAGACAATTTAAGCAAAAGGTCCTATATCAAGACATGAACTACTGATTAAACTAACAAATATACAAATATATACAAATAGCCTAAAATTGAATTAGGTTCTAAAAACCATATAACACATTAAATTTAACTGTGAATAATTAATACTGTTATCTACTTCTTTTAAGCAGAAAATCAGCAATAAAATACTTAAAACAACAGTATAATACGATTTGAAGTACACTCTTCAAAAATTCAGGTAAAGCACCATTTAAATATTAAACACAGCATTATGAGAAACAAGATCTTATGATACTATTTTGAAGCAACAGAAACAAACACAAAGAAATCAGAAAAGTGAGGGAAGGAGGAAGTGAAGCAGTGTTAGGAAAAAACGCACACCTCTCTTTAATGTTTGAAAGGTCCCCAAACATCAAATCTGTAGAAACATTTAAAGGAAAACATAGAAACCACACTTACTTAAGATGCTGAATATTTGGCACTATACATGCATGAGGCACTCTAACTACTTTGGGGGTCCCAGTAGTTCCTGATGTATGCAAGATGTATGCTAAAGAGCATTTCTGGCCAACATCCTTGTGTCTTCCTTCCGATGTTTTTATTTTCAGGTGCTCTGGGCAGAGAGCACCTAACTGTGAGTTATCCATAACTTTGAAAGCTTCAAATTTACTTTTCACACTGTCTGCTTGCAAATTAACATCAGTACTGCTCCAACTCATTTGGAAGAGAGTTAAACCAATACGTTCTATTGTGGAAGAGTTGTGGGACAACCAACCGACATGGGATGTCTGGAATTGCTGTAAAAGAAAATGAACAGTTTAAACAGCAGAACTCAGACTGCACTGTTGCTCTACTGTTGTAATAAAATATGAAAAAATTTTTCACAAATCTGCCTTTCTACTTTTGGAGAACATACACCAAGCAGTTTTAAGCTCATATATACTTATGTATTAAATAAACACAGAATTCATAAATGAGAAATCAATTATCTGAGCAAATAATGAAAAGTGAAAACATCCAAGAGAATTTCAGAGAAGACGAAACACCCCACATTACAACTGTGTGGTCCAGTCTTCTCTATTCCCTTAGCAATAAGTCAGGGTTCTGGATTTGAGAGAAGATGAAGACAACTAAACCATTACATGCAGCAACTGTTTTCAACTGTTGTGAAGATTTCTAACTCCTAATCTTGATGTATGGAGAAACAAGAGTGGAGAAGTCTCTGAAAGTCACTACCCATCAAGTTTATCTGGACAGTACTGTAAGAACAAACAGGTAATTTTTTTGAATGGAGGAAGAATACTTTCTGCTTCTAATCTTGAAGACATTCTGACTTAAAGACTTTTGTCATGAAGGAATTAAACAAGCTCAACAAAGTTTATATGAACATAATACAATCTGAATAGCTACACCTTTCTAAACTGTGCTTCAATGCTTTTTCTGGAAGCCTGAACACTCACTTTTATTTTGTCATTCTCAACAAGAACATACTGAAGATTGCTTTTCCTCATGAAGTAAGTAGATAACAGTGGTGGGGCATCTGGATCAATAGGACAGTAAGCAGCTGGAACCTGCAGGATTCTAACAAGACAAAAATTAAAATGTTTTAAATAAATTAAAAAAATAATAGTAAAACTAAGAAAAATCCACTCACATTTCACTCAGGTTTTTTTTTTTGTTTTTTTCTTTCCCTGTAAATAGTTCCCAGAGTCAGAAAATGTAGTTATAACATGACTTTCAAATATTTTTTAGAAATATAGTATGAAGCAAATCAGTATTGCCTTTTAGCATATTACAGTGAGGAAAAAGATTAGAGCTAGACAAAAACATTCAAAATTCTTTTTGCCAAGCAGGTCGGCAGTGACAAAGGTAGCACTGACATCAACAGCACCACAATTTCAAAGCTTCCGCTATTGATTGTGAACAGAAATACAAACATTCATTTACACGTGTACAGCAGCACACTGAGTACAGCTTCTATTCTCACTAAACAGTCTGGCGTGAGAAAATTCTGAGTGTGTACCAGAACTTTATTCCTAATGAACAGAGGAACACTGAGTATCATTCTGGTGTCATCCACTGCACCTTAGCTTGTCCCTTTTTTCTGCAACAGTTGTACACTGCAATCACTCCCTCTAGAGGCTCAATTTGATAAAGGCAAGCGTTTGAATTTATTACTCTACAGAACAAAACAGTAACTAAAACAGGAACAGCTCCCATAAATTTTAGCATTTCATCTAAGGCTGGGTTCTCATGTCCAATTAGATATACTTTCTCATGCAAATGATTCATCATTGTAATGATGACAAGATGCTGAACAAAGGCTTGGAAACTGCAGCCTTCTGCATACTTGAACAGTGTCTGGAATCAATAAGCACTCAGGCCTTCCCTGCACTATATACAGCAGTTAATTACTCAGCAATTAGAGCTCTAAATAAATGAATCGATAAACCAAAGTGCCTCGTCAGTTTCCAGTCACATTACAAAAGGTATCTGTGTGGCTGCTCAGAGCATTGGGACAGAGGGTAAGCAAGGAAGGACGGGACCCGAGGCAACCTCAAGCTGGGTCAGCTGTGAGAGCAGGCCATGCTGTGCAGGACTTGCTCCAGTCAGACCTTGAAAGTCCCAGTGGATGGAGCCTGTACAACTTCTCTGGGAAACCTCCTCTGCTGCCACACTGGAGAAGATGGGCTTCCGTTAGTAGTGAAGCAGTTGGTCAGCACACCTGGAAGGTTTATTATTACAGCACTCCTTTCACTGAGATCTCTGTAGTCAGCTGTGATGTATGCTCTTGTGCTACTGTGTATTCAGGTGCAATGTGACAGAAGAAAATGCAGACCTACGAGAAGCACAGATGCTGCTTCATCTGCTGAAGAAAATATGCTCATGGTGATGAGGTACTGTACTACACTGGAAGTATAACAGGTACAAGGATACAAATATTATTATTCATTAGCAACACTAAGATTTAAAAATTGCTGAATTAACATTGAGATCACAAACATTTCCATTTCCTTCCCATTAAATAATCAATATCTCTTTAGTGCCGCATTGCTAATTACTTTCTCCTACAACCTTCCTGTAATGAAACTGCATCCGTAAACTCATTTAGCTTAAAACATGAGATTTCTTTTCATATATTTTGCTAGCAAGACAAGAGGAATACATTACAAAACTGCATATTTGTTTTGCGCTGGATATTCATTCTGATAAATCAACTCCATTTTAAAACAAGAATAAAGATACTGGTCATTAATAATTGTTTGTATTTCTATAAACATACTTAACCAAGTCACATTTTAGACCAGTGAACTTAAGATTCAAAAACCTCTGGCACTGACTTTTCAAAGACTGATTTGTAATACCATAATCTTCTCATAAGAATCTGAGGCTCCAGTGCCTCTAGACTGTTAAGGAATGCAACAAAGGCAAAAATAAAACCAAAACAAAAAACCAACAACTGTAGCATTTCAGCAGCACCAAAGCCAACTAGAAGTTACTGCCAGTGGTATTACAATAGCATTACAGCATTTTTGTTGATATTAAAAATGTTAAACTTGCAGTTTGCTTTAATGGAGATAAACATTAAAAATACAACACAATGCAAGTATTCAAACCATTACCCTAAGATCCAAGATGGTAGGTTTATTCCAGGAGAGCAGTAAAGGCCTATTTCACACCTTCCTTGAGGATCACAGTACTTCTGAAGGAAAGCTGTTAACTCCATGGCATGTTTAATCACTGTTGCATATGTGTAGAAAATTGGAGGTCCACCATTGCATTCATCAAACCAAACAGCTTTTCTACCTGAGTGCAGGCTGGCTGCCTGAGCCACCATATCATGGAGAGTCATCTCTGCTGCACTTCTCCAGCTCCCCTTGAAAGATTAACATAGAGTGCATTGTCATCTCCCGACTTGTAATATTTTAATAAAATGACTTAAGTACACAGAACAGTGCCAAGCAGGAAAAATTCAAAAAACAACTTCAGAACAGAAAGCACAATCCTTTATCACAACACATTTCACCACTGGAATGCAAAACCTGATACTTCTATCACTTACAACAGCTCCCATGCTAAGGGCGAGGAGTAACTCACTAATTTACAGGTGTCCAACCTTTTGGATTGCTTAGGCTGCACCGAGTGAAGTGGGATTGTCCTGGACCACTATACGTAGGTTGCACTGAAAGTAATGCCTCCTATTTATTTCCAAACTACAATCAATACAAAGAGCATGATAACATTTATTAACAGAGCAAGTTCTCAACTACAAAGCATTGTTTTTCTACAACCACCACCCTGTCTGCAGCAGTAGGGTTGGAACTAGACAATCTTTGAGATTCCTTCCAACCAAAGCTGTTCTATGATTCTACATAGAGTCACCACGAGCTATATGCATTTTTGCCAGCAATGAATAAGAGTTTGCATGCCGTACTTATAAAAATCTGTGCCAGCAGAGGTGATGACCGCTGTTGCCACCACCACTGCTGAACCACACCACCCACTGCCCCACTGTGCTCACATAATAGAGACTGTCTGGTCTCCATTAACATTCACCAAGTGTCAATGCTGTTTTTTCTGTATGGAGAAATTTAATTCTAACCCTTTTCTTCCTCTGCACTTCCATGTCAGATGTCATTTTGTCTGACTGCCCCTCTGCCACCATCTGCCACACAGCAATAAATGGAACAGGACAGTGGAGGAAAGGTTCAGCCTCTATTGCCATACCACCAATATCTGACTGTGACATTGTGAGACATCACCATAAAATAGGAGGCGTTACTTTCTGAGAGTCCTCATACAACATAGTTAGTATATATAAATAACAAAACTCATCTTAATCTTTAATGTTTTTATTAAAACAAACAAAAAGAAAAATGCAACTAAACCATAAAAACAGCGGGATATGTGAGCTTGTTTTTGTGAAGCTAGTGCATCAGGCAGGTTCAATGGCAGTGCTAACAATTCTCAGTGAGTTCTCAAGGTGCTCATCAGAGATTTTTGATGAAATTTCACCCTTCCTGTGCTTCATCCTTGAGAACAGTTGTTTACAAATGTATGAACAGCAACGCAAGGCATGACTGTGAAGCAAGGGACTGTCAAGCGAGGGACACTTCTGTGATAAGAGTGGGCTTACAGAAGTCTGGTAAGGAGACATGGTCAGATTTTTGACTGCAAGTCTACATGTTCTATTTGAAAACGTACTTATATCAACTGAAAATAAGTGACACACGCAAAAAATAAAAAATAATAAAAAAAAAAATAATTCGGCACTCTTGAAACCCATTCTCAAATTCCTTTATCAGAATGGAAAGCACAGCTGCATATTTTTCTCTATTAACAGGGCTGCGTTTAGCCAACGCATCAAACTGCACACGCTCACTGGTAGTAGCTTCAGCTACGCCATGCGGTGGTTTCAGCCACACATGGCTGCCATGACAGCGCGGGGGGCGGCACCGGGTTGGAATTGCATGTAGTGACTGACTGCAGAGGGTGCTCATCGCTACGCTTCTGTTTTTGAAGCTGGACATAACCAAATTAAGAATTTTGGTAATACAGATCAACTAATAGCTTTCTCTTTAGTAGTACTGCAAAATAACCTTATTTTCTTTGCAAGTAGAAAATCCACCGCGCCGATGACTGGATGGTTTTGTCAGTATCACTCCCTGCACCGCGGGGCCCTCCTGACTGCCCCGCACCCCAAACGCGAGGCAGAGAGCTCCGCGTTCAGGCTGCCCTGCACATCCCGCCACGCTCCCAGCCCTCCCCTTCTCCAGGCGCTGCAGGCACAGCCCTGCACGGCCCGTCCCGGGGCACTCAGCCGCGCCGGGACCACAGGCGCCATCAGCGCGGCCCGTATACCACGAGACCCACCTCTGCCGAGGCCCTCCAGCAACACCCAGCGCCATCCGTTCACCGTCTCCTAGCAACCAAAGAATAGCGCTAACGATAGGTGGAATCTCTTTTACCCCGGCCCGCTCTCTAGTAACGCGTGCGTTCATTGGTCAACACCTGTCGCGCTATTGGTGCATCAGCAAGCGGCGCCCAGATCGCAATGGCGGGTGTGGGTGATGCCATTTTAGCCGCGGGCGAGAAGAGGGGAAGTGCTATAGCCGTGCTAGGCAGAGGGGAGAAGATCAAACACAGGGTCCTCGGAGCAAAGGGTAAAGTTCTGCCCCGCCGCGCACGGCCACTCGCCCCCCCCTCCCCCAGGAGGACGGTACGGAGAGCCGTAGGGGTCCTACGGCGTTCCTGGAGCGGAGCGCTTAGGCTGAAACGCTGCCGCGAGGAGGGGGTTTAACGTAAGACCCGAATGGATTTATCCCATGCCCGAGAGCTCTTTCAGGGTGATTTTATTAAAGATATCTCCGAGGCATGCTGCCAGCAAAAACTGTGTAGAAAGAAAACCGTTTCCAAGAAAACCGTTCACCATTTTTAATGTTGCTCGTGGTAGCAGTGCCTAGAACCAAAGGAATTCTTCCCTTCAAAGCGTTGACAGCACGTGTGCAACCTGCTGCATGTGATACACGAGAAGCCCAGTAACCTCCTCGCTGCTCAGTGAATAAAGTGGCTCTCGAAAAGCATTCTTTAATTTTAAAACATACATCCTTAAAATGAGGCATGCAGTGTAACTGAAAGTTACGGGGCATACCATGGCAGTCCTTCTGTAATGTCGTGTGTTTCATGGAGAAAAATGGGATTATGACTCACTGAAATCAGATTTACGCCACCTGATGCTCAAATCACATTTAAACAGTTCCTTCCACATGTAAAAATAGCACTCTTGAAAGTTTGTTAAAAGTTATTTGCATAACTTTCAATCTGTTCTACAAGATAACTTCAAATGGATTGAATTCTGCTTGCAACTGTATTAAACTGTGCAATCAGTTTCATCTTCTTACATGCATCTAACACAAGAGCTTGATTTATCCTTTCAAAAATGTTTGCTTTTTTGAAGGAGAAGAGAAGAAGGGTAAAAAATGCTGAAGTTTCTCAGTCTTCTCACACTTCTCCCTCATAGTGTGGAAGAGTGGAGGTCAGAGAGATTGCATCCAGTTCCTTTTTTGCTCACTTTGCTGTCCGGGTAATAGGACTGTTAAAAAACAAAAACACTTGCTAAATAGAAGAGATCCATATACCTCACCCAATAAGCAGATCTGGACTTCCACAAAGAGTGCAATTCTCAAAATAAAGTAGATTTTCCCATTAGCTTTACTGCAAGTAGGTTCTGATTTCAGAGAACCTCCATAAGGCTCAGTCTTCTGAAAGTATTTACATCCTTTCTTGAATTGAGACTTTTGTGATCATGTATCAGGCACAAATTCCACCTCAGTAAGCTCAATTTTTTATATAATGACCAGTGCTGCAATTCTCAACTATGTGCAAGATGGGGAAGAAAAAAGCTCTTAAACTTTTATTTTTCTCTGTTTTTGTAGTGGTGTCACATGCAATTGTAAGGCCAAAATACACAATATTAAATAGATAATCTAAAATTAAGTTGCTGGTACTTTGTGAAAAAACACAGGTTTACAAAATATTTTTTACAATTGTGCATTCATTTGCAGTAGTTTCAAAAGGTGCTTTTCTCCTTCAGCTAGTGGTTCATTTTGAGGCAGTCGTTATGGATACAAGTAACTAACTGTGACCAATTAAGAAATATTATGCTAATACAATTAAAAAGTTAAATACTAATGGTTCTTCAAAACTCTTTCTTTTAAAACATTACATTTATTTTAACAGCAGTGATGTGTAAAAATAAGAGTCTGGCCAAAACAACACAATCTTCAGTTGTTATATCACGCTTCCTGTTAAGAAAGTAACTGTATTTTTGAGTGAAGTTTGGACACTAACATAGAAAGAGCACACTGAGTAATATTCAGACTGCAGAAATTGTCAGGACTTGTCCTGGAGAAAACAAGACGTGAAACAAAAAGTAAAAAATGGCAGTGCCAGGTGTTTTTCTCCTTCCACATCCTATTGGCCACTGGAAAACACCTGAAGATACGTGTTGGACTTCGGAAAAGAATTTTGAAGTTACAAAGATAGAAAGCTTTTGGCTTAGCATCTCCCTGAGTGTTCATTCTTAAAATCATGTACCAGACATTATGTTCATGGAATCTGGATACTTAGTTACAAAGGGCTTGATTTATAATGGCTATTTAGCTTATATGCTATTTAGCTATATATATAAATGGCTATTTAGTAAGATATATTTTTTAAAAATCTAAGCAAAAACTGCCGAGGAAGCAGTTTGACTCTTCAGATTTTTTCCAAAAGAGAGAAGCAAGCCTTGTACTGAAAAATTATTTTGATAATTTGAAATTACACCACATGATTTATAATCTGTACTTCAACTCTGTGAATAAATCTGACACAGATATCTCACATTCAGGGCAAGACTGAAACAAAAAGCTTTGGGACCGGTAAATAATTATAAACACTTTGGTTTTTACAATATTTTATGAGAAAATAGAAAGCACAACTGTGCTTCAAAACTATATGATTTTATATTTTAATTTGCTTAGATAGTTTTTGTCAGCACAGACTTTATCTAAGCCATTACCATAAAGATGTAGTTAGTAACAGTAATCAGTTAGCTCTGGTAAGCTTTACATATTACCTAAACGTAAGAAGGCTACTAGCAAGAAGGCATCTTTGAAACAGGTACATTCATCAATGGATGAACCAATGTCCATCCACTAAAAATTCACCATTCTAGCTCTACAGGATACTCTCCAGTGAGGCATGCTGTGCAATGACCAATCTTTCCAACACGCGATTTCTGGGTTTTAAGACTGTTCTCATTCTCTTTTCTTGCTTTGATGCTTTCTTGCACAGATGATACGAGCCCTTCCACAGAAAGATAAACAACACTGTCGGCCCCTAGAGGAAATAAAGGATTAATCAGTTAAAAGCTGCGATTTTGTTCCAAATGCAATGCTCTTACAAAATGTGAGTGCACTATTGTATTGATTACAATACAAGGTAGATCACCTCACATAGAGACAATAGTCATGAAAAATTATCAGACCATAGCAAGCCTTGCCCTTCTACAGTTATTTGTACAGGGAGCAGAATCACTGAAATCTAGACAGGAGGTTCTAAGTTGTGATCTGCAAAAATTGAAACAGAATCCAGGGTATGTATTAAGACTGTCTAAACTCTGAAGAGTTTCACAGAGTTATTTTGCATTTCAGCTCTGGAAGCAGGTGTAACGAGTGACTCAATTCCCTAACTTCTAACACCTTACTAATAGTACCCTTTCTGGAATTTGGAGGAGCAGAAGAACATCATGTTAAAAAAAAAATCAGTATTCAGTTCATGACAATGTTGTAGCAGTAGAAAAGTTTGACAACCTTTTCGCATAATCACTTCTTCATTTACACCCACTATTTTATGAAAGAATGCTTCTTAAATACGAGATCCTACAAACTTGAAATATTTCAACATGCCTTCATGACGATGATTTTGGAGAAAGGAATTAACTTTAAGATTGGACAGTATTTATACAAGAAATCTGAATTTAAAGTTTTCTACCCACAGCTATATTCTTAAACCATTTTTAAAATACTTTGCAGCACAATAAGCCATATACTGGATTTTCTCACTCACAGACCTTCACACAATTTCTGTTACTGCTATCTCCATGATGAGCACATTATTTACCACATCACAAGCAACACTAAGTTACTGGTTCTTTGTTCTGCTGTAAACATGACTTGCTCTAGAGATCTTAAAATGTATTTAATTAACATTCTTTCATTAGTTTCAAATGTCAATTCTTTCAAAGTGATGCAAATTACAAGAACATAAATTTGTAGAAAAATCAGTGGGTGTTTACAAATTCAGGATATATTTTTATGAATGTCAATAAAGTGAAACTACGTTTGTTTTTCATTACACAACAGATTTTCACCACTTATTTTCTTTCTGATATTTGCCTACAGCAACACCAAGTGTTTCCCAGAAGGAGTTCAATGTACTGGAAACATGTTATTAGCCTTTATTTGTAACTTACGAATTATTCTAATGGTTTACATTGGTCAGAGAAATATAATTCATTAACTGCATCATAAAATATGCAACTAAATTGGTTTGAACCATAGGGAACACACAATATTTAGCGTGTCAACTTTTATGATTTTTTATCAGTTTTGCCATTCTTGCCTTTATGTGTTCTTTATTTTGATGCAGGCAGTAAATACTTTGAAGGTAAAAGCCATCTTTCAAAGAAACCTCGCATTTACCTATATAGTTTGCCAGATCATGAAATTCAGGTCTGTTGGCAATCAGTTCTTCTTTTGTTGGAATGTTTATTCCCATGTAACATGGAAATCTTATGGGAGGTGAAGCCACACGAATGTGCACCTGAATAAAAACACAATTTCAAAACAGTGCTATGAGGTGAAGTTCAGCAGATCGTAATAAAATATAAAAATCCAAGTTCTGCAAAATAATAACGAAGAAAGGAACACAGCATTTGATCAAAGCCATGGAATGTTTAAAAGTAAGATAACTTTCAGATTTGAAGATGAGAAAAAAGATCATTTTAGAATTTATCATTACAATTTCCTAATGTTCCATAAGGTTCAGTCTTGATTTTGCTTCTCTTCTATAGCATTCAATCCTCGATGCAGGTGTTTCAGTTTACAAAGTCAAACATCATATGAAACACTTCTGCTTCAGTGAAAAACTTGCTTGCAGTTTCAGTTAAAAATTTTTATCAATTAAACAAACGTGCTTTGATGACTTAAAGCACATTCCTGATTACTGCAGTATGTGAGTGTATTTAATGCATGTGGCAGAAATACACCAACACTTTTTTCTCATCTTACCTAATCTGTTTTCTATTCTAGTTGTCAGTTAGCACTTTATAAATGGAGACATGTTCCTCTCCCCTTAATCTCCAAAAATCAAAGCCAAAGAAACAAAATAAACTTTTCAACCCACCATGACAAAAACACACACCAGTCTTCTCTTTTTTTTTCTTCCACACTTGCACTTTTATATAATGGAAAAATGTGTAGTACAAATGAAGTCAAAACCCAGTGCTTTACACTCCAATCAATCTTGTACTTAAATGTATAATATACAGACTAAAAATGAACTTACCTCTTTAGCTCCTGATTCCCTTAGTAGTTTTATTATAGGAGAAATAGTATTGCCCCTCACAATTGAATCATCAATGATAACAACTCGCTTGCCTTTAAAATTGTCAGATAGAACACCAAACTTCTTTGCAACACCAAGTTGCCGTAACCTCATATTTGGCTGGATAAAAGTTCTTCCTACATAGCGATTTTTACAGAGTACTTCAACATATGGCAGTCCACACTATAAACAGGAGACATTAAACAGAGTTAGTATCTATAAAACTGGTTATTCTCTGTTACTGTGCTTCAAAGAAACCTTAGGATTCAGTATGATTTCACAATAACCAAAAATCTTTGAAATATCTTAATAGAGTGGAATAATGACAAAAACCAACAAGTGATGCAGTGACTCAGAAGGTCTGTAGGCCACTCTAGTAGCCTGTGCTGAAATGCACCACTACAAAAAAAAAAAAGATACGTGTACATATATTTGAGAAAAGAAAGCAAATTAACACAAACCTTTTGAGCATAACCCAGAGCTGCTGGGGTTGCAGACTCAGGAACAGTGCTGACCAGGTCTGCCTCCACAGGTGCTTCAATAGCAAGTTGCTGGCCACATCTCCTCCTGACTGAATACACCATTTGACCTAAGAACAGCAATAAGTGTTTTTCCTGGTATGCATAATTCAGATTTCCTCTCAGATTGCTGTACAAATGTCTGTGGTAAGTTGCAGGCATAGAAGTCAGTGAGAAAAATTTTGGAGTTAATAAGCAGTCATTCACATGAGCTCATTTTTTATTTCCACCCATAATGTCATATTCTAACATTCACAACTCTGTCACTACACAGAGAATTAAAACCCAGTCTGCCCTAATCAGGTAACTAAACTTTATGTGTATGTTACAAAATCTACTTACAGGAGCAAAGAAGAGGAAATTATGCCTGCATGTTCACAATATGCATGTTCTATTTTTAGTCTGTTTTCCTAAGCAGACAAAGTTTGTGCAATCATTCTGTCTGCCTCCATCCACTTATTAGTTTTAAACCTGTTGGTTATATTTACCCCACATTCATTAAGGCAAAAAGAGGCCTTGAGAGCTTTGAAGGTCCTAAAAGTTTGGAACCAGAAGAGGAAACTGGAAGTACTGTGGTGAGATAGGCAAGGTAAAGGTACAGAAGAACTAGGGAACATGAAGGAAGTGGGGACATTGCTAGGTATGAATGTCCTGGCTAATACCGCATCTCTAACACAATTTTCAGAAGTTTCTACTGAAATAGAAACATTAGACTGACTGTCCCAAATATTTAGACAATTCACAGATTTAGAAATTGTATTAAAACCATCTTCCTGAAGTGAACATTTCTTCCAACAAAAACTCTAAGATAAAGTTGTTTTGCAGATTCTCTTTCATAGGTCTAATTATTTGAAAGGTTTTCTAAGAACTAATAAGTCTCTTGCTTTGAAGGGATGTTTCCACGACCTCAATCATGTTTGTGGTTCTTTTCGTCCTTTCCATGAGGCTATGCAGGCAGGCCTGACTGAGGCAATATACATAGACAGGAACAGGAAAGTGATGCTACATGCTTCTCCCGAGTCTTTTATCCTCAAGAACTGTGCCAGCCCATTCTATGCCAGCCCTGTTGTAAAAGCTCACACTCACTGCCAACCTGCAATGATCCTACACCCTCTCTAGAGTCAGTTGTCCTCCAGACTATAACCTCCCATTAGTTTGGGAGGCAGAGGCTTTGTACATTACATCTTCTCACCTTCAAAGATACTGTCTGGTCTTGCAAAATAAACATATTCAAAGATGCAGAATGCTGAAGGATCTCCTTCCGGTCTTGGTACAACATCCAATGTTTGGACATCATACCTGGATATTTTCACAATCTCTCCAGGAAGTACCTCACGATAGTACCTTGAAAGAGAAATACGCAGCATTTAGAATGATAGTTTTAAAACATAAACCCTATTGGTGGGAAAATTGCTTTAGAACATATTTTTCTTGTCTTAGGACTTAACCATGTTTTATGGCCAACATGTAAGAGAAGTGACCTTTACTAAAATGGTCTGAATTAGCATCTAATAGCAACAAATTAATACTGTGGTACCACAGAATTCTTCCCATATGTGGGATTTAATCCAGTACAAAGAACACAGAAAAACACACCCACAAAAATAGTATACAGAAGAGAATAAAAGAATACTGAAGTGATTACATTCTTTCCTGGTTTTGCTTTACTTTCTTTTTACTTAGTAGTGTGTTACCCAAATGCATATTTTTCTAATCTCTGATTAAGAAATTAAATATAACTGCTCTTTTTTTTTTTTGACATCTCCCAATGAGCCTTCAATCTCTTTTTGTTTCAAGAAAGTGTCCCGCTTTTCTTTTTAAAGTGTCTTTGGTAGGGAGAGAATGTCAATCTCACCTATTGGCTTTAATGGGTCCATTTGCACCTATGGAAATAGTTTCAAGTGCCTGTCACTTTTTTGAAACAAAGAGGCTGGCTGATAGGCAGCAAATGCTATTGCTCAAGTTAGTACAACCCATAAGCTACCACTGCAACCTCTTCCATAGCATTACTTTATAATACATGAATTTTACTGCTAACCAGGCTAAAATTAAAATTGATAAGGATATCCAAATTTAAAGCAACAAGAGGTTGTCTTCACTCTTATTTTCTGAACACATAATTATTTAACTTCCTTTACATTAACTCAATCAAAAAAATGAACTCTCAAAAGACAGAATTGGCAAAAAAACCAAACCTCCGAACAGTCAACAAACTAATCCTTCATGTCTTTACATTGTTAGAGATTACGATATTTGGCAATTTGAGCCTTAATGTTTAATTGCTGCTTGAGGAGAGCTTTCAGATCAAGTGAGAACCAGAACACTTACTCAGCACCAATAGATAAAAAGCTACAGGATTCAGAGGAGACTACCCATCCTTCTGTTTCACTGTTATCTTTTCCTGAAACAAAAGATTTCTGTTATATTTAGATTCCACAATTTTTGATACCACACTGCATATCTAAAACAGTACTTGTCTTGCTATGTTCTAGTTTGCCAAATGCTCAAATTTAAATTTGCAATGGTTAGCATTCTAAAATTTCTATAATATCATTCTAAAAAATGTAAGCACCATAAAGTAGTTCTAGGCACAGCTGATAGTAACAGCATCATATTCCTGGTTCAGAAATGTTGTCTCCACACTATTTCAGATTTTTGCATTTATAGTTGAATTGCTTTAGATATAAATAATTACTTCTGTTTAGACAAGAAATTCCTTATTTTTTTCCTATGTTAATTGTGTCAAGAGCCTTTTGACTACAGTGAATACTGGACTGAACTCCAATAAAGACAGTACAGGCACAGAACAGATCAAACCAAATGTTTGTATGCTTTAAAAATCTTGAGTTTTTTCTTGTGCTCAAAGGACTTTATCCCCATCAGTTGATGTGAGCATTTGGAAAGTAGAAATACATTGTCTGTAATCCAACACCTTTTGACTTATCACAAAAGAAAGGGAGAAAACTGACATTTTTTCTGGACTGGATACAGTCCTGGATAAACGGCTCCAAGTGGCTCTGCTTGAGTGAGCAGGATGGAGCAGATTACCTCCAGAAGCCCCTTCCAACCTCAGCTGTGATTCTGTTTGTCCTTGCTTTCCTATTTTGGTGATAAGAACTTAGTTTCATTCTCAGAAATACTCTATTACAGTTGGGCTGCCTAATTCTGACACTGTCATCAGGCAGTATTCACTTTTGCTGAAAACAGAAACAATGTTTGCAGACTTTCTACAAATTACCTTTTCCTTACACCACTACTGTTAGGAATTTACAAAACTGACTTTTCCATTACATGTTCCTATCTCTACTTCAGTAAATGCAGCTGTAATTACTTAAATTGATGGCTTCATGTGCTAACATGAATGTGCATATTCATATATATACATATAGGTGTATGAATATTAGAATATATGTATGATTTACCTTTTCCATTCATGTCCCCTACTGGAATAAGGCGACCAATGCAGAGAGGGCGATTCCCATATGGATCACGTACTGCATAGATTATGTCTTTATGCATAATTAGCAATGAATATGAAGTTGGAGTTTCATTCATTAAATTTTTAATTCTGCAATGAGACAGAGGTGAACATAATAACGTGTTACACACCATGCCGAGACTAGATTGCTGTTCTTGCTTCTGAAACCTGTAATCCTCACCTTGCTACCCAGTCAGCAGTGTCGTCATTTTCTAGAGGAGGTGTGAAAGCCAGCAGCTGGGTGATCAATTCACTGTCAGAACTGGTTGACAATCCTACACCATGCCGCATAAGCTTTTAAGACACACACAAAAAAGGGTTACCAGTAGTAAAGTACTGATCTTGTCATACCTTTGCCTTGCTTCAATGCAGGAGTAGATCCTGTAGATTTTGGATGGAATTTAATAGCACGGATTTCACAATGAAACATCTGCTAAATTTTAAGCAGGTTCTTTAAAACGTACTTTTCCAGACAAATAGACTATAAAATCTGTCATTTGATGATCTCCTTATGTTTGTGTCCTGACAATACTCATGATTAATTCTGCAAGCCAGAAATACAAGTAAAGACAATATTCCAAACAAGAACATTTCATATTATGATTACCTCACCTAATTATGTCTCTCTTAACTCTCTTAACATATGATCATTAGGAATTAGTTTTTTCACTTGACATACAGAAGTGTGACAAATAGTCTAGAGGACTAGTGAGTTATGACCTATAGCAACTACAAATGTCTACTCTTTCCTGGGGCTTCTCTTCCCCCAAGGCTATTTTGATTATGATGCTCTTTCACAACACACAGCAGTTTGTCATTAAGCACTCATCATAGCAAACTTTTTGCTCATTTCTGTTTCATGCTCAGGAATGAATGATACTGGATTCTCCCAGGAGATACTAACCTTCCTCCTCAGTCGTACAGCATTTGTTAGTTCCCCATTGTGTGCCACAGCGATCTTTCCATGAAGAGTTTCTACAACAAAAGGCTGGCAGTTCTGCAGCTCAGAGATCCCCGAGGTAGAGTACCTGGTGTGCCCAATACCAAGGTTTGAAACATATAGCTTCTTCAGGCTGTCTGCATTGAACACGTGATTTATAAGACCCATTCCCTTCAGGAGAAAAGGAAAAAAATTGTTGTTCTGCTGTTTTGTTTTATTGGCAGTGTGCTCATTTCTCCTTGTGCTTGTTCCTGGTAATAAATACTTTGCTAGAAAGCGAAATAACCTGAAATCCACAGGAAAGAAAGAAGCTGATTAGGTGTCACAATGATATGTCAGATCCCAGCACTCCTATTTTTAGACAAAACTTTATACATTTTCATTCTGAGGATTTCCACTGAACAATCTATTTCCTGACTAAAAACGCATCCTTTGAAAAACACAACCAAAGTGCTAAGGCATTTAAAAACATAAGAAAAAAGAATGTCCAAAGGGAAGGAAAAGAAGAAAAAAGTCACAAGATTCTCTACTTAGGATATACTACTGGCAAGTTAGTGATATATATGATTTACTTTTATACTGGTCCATGACAACATTTATCAGATTGCAGTCATTCCCATTTATCAGACTGCTCTCAATGTCAGAAGCAAAGCTTTTTTTCTAGAGGATTTTCTTGTTTACTTAAAACAAACATTTCATACATCCAGGTTGCCTTCTATTTAAAGCAGACATGCGTCAAAGCGTTTTAGTCAGCTGTCAGGAGCTTCTTATGGCAACAAGCACTATGTGGAGACAAATTAACAGCAAGAATAGCCTGGAAAAAAACCTGTACACAGTAGAAATTAAGACTGGATTCCAAACCCTCCTACCACTCCAGCTTCTTATGCTGCCTGTGGAAAATGTTTACATACTTCTAAGCCCTGTTTCCCTATCATGTATGGTAACTGTGATGTACATGAAATCACACATGATAACACTCTTCTCGGATCTGTAAAGTTACATGAGAGAGATTGGAAAGTCATGACTGCTTTATGGCCTGTGCTGTGGGTATAATAACAACACAGTGGGATAACATAGGGAGGAAGGAAATATGGTGAGTTGTTTGCAGAACTCAACCAAAGCAGATTAAAGAAAGCCAGGCTTTAGAGTATTCTGTTCTTTGTCTGGATAGACTCAAAATACAAAAAGACTGTGGTTGCACATATGGTTTTAGGGTACCTGCTGTCATGTTAAAAAATTACTGCCACAAGCATTCAAAGTAGTGCTTTTGCTTTAATGGTTCAGCAAACTATATGCCCAATCAAATGTCACCTATTGTCTCACACATTACACGAAATCTGTACCATGTGCAGAAATGCAATCGTGCTCTTGTTTTACTTAGGCCTACTTATCCCAGCAGGAGATCTGGCACTTTACAGGTCCAATGTTAATGGATGTGGCTATTTGAAGCACTGCAATAGGTTAAACAAGCAATCCTATGTCAAAACACATTTGGTGACACAAGTACATCATCTTTAATATGCATAGTGAAATATTTTGCTGATTTAGATTGTGTCAGTGGGACAATGAATGTGAATTACACCACTATAAAAAATTCCTAGAGAATGCAATCTTATTTCTGTATGTCCCAGGTCTGGTATATACCAGAAAATGATAATATGTCTACTTTAATATAGATTTTTCTGCATATTCAAGCATGCAACAGTAAGACAAAGCTCTCCTGCTACTGATGTCACTACATCTATATAAGAGATGTACGTTTGTCCACATCCTGGGCTAGTACAGCTATGACACTAATTTTTTCTTGCACAAAGTTGGCTGAAAGGCTGTAACAGACAAATCTGGATGAGTCTTCTGGGAGAGTTTAAAACAAAGGATTATAAACCTTTGTTAGGGGCTATTAATCCACCTTCAAAGGCTGGTAACGATCAGAAAGGAACACATATCCATCCGTAGGTGGTCCAGTTTGTACTCTAATCCATTGGCTTAATCTGTTGACAAAGGTGAGCTTGCACTAATGCACAGTGTTGTAAATCGATGCAGTGAGCAGCAGGCAGCTTTTCCCCTCTGTTTTTTTCTGCTATGAAGAATGCCAGCTGGTGTCTGGAGGACAAACGGACACAGCGACATCTTCACTGCTGAGATTTTTTCATGGTGTAGTTTAAAGTCAGAATCCTAAATGTAACTTCACCAGGGTAACAGACACAAATGTTCCTTACACTGGCATAACTTCCAGGATTATACAAGTGAAATCTGTTGTACTCCACAGACTCTTTATTACACTATAGTTATTGCGTCTTTTAGAAGTGTTGAATCCAAGAAAGGTATTTCAAGGATAAGAGTAAACATCACATCCTCTACAACTCTTAAAATATCACAGTTGATACAATGAGAAAGTCAATTAAACTCTTAGCATGACAGTTAAGTATGTCAGCTCCGTAACATGGAAACTCTACAGATTATTCTATTGTCTGCTAGAATTTCATAAATAATTTTTACTGCAGGATTTATTTATTTATAAATCTCACTTTAAAAGAAAGTTTCAATTCCAGTAAACCTTAAGGTAAGTTGAAACCCAAGCAGAAGCAGGAGTGAAGAACAGATAACACAGTGTGGAATTTGAGAAAATAGGCATTTAAAAGTGTGTAGGGGGCAGGATGAGGTTGTATGTAACAGATAGGAAGGGGGGAAATTCCAGAAAAGGTGATAAACACAATGCTCAAGAGATGAGACTGTGCACGAGGCATGGAGCAGTCATGCAGATATGCATGCTGCTGCAGCAAAACAGTTCTTACTCTTAAACTGATTTGAACAGCTTAATTAATCCTCCTCAGAGATGCATACGCATAAAGATGAACTGCCTTCTGACGGTGGTCAGAGAGCACACTCATATCAAGTGTGCTCCACAGTTTTGTTTGAAATAGTTTTATTTCCAGTCCTCTGCTCTTCCAGGATTTAATAGGATGATGATTATCTTTTTCTGGATGAGCAAAACCAATCCCTGAGCATGCAGGGATTGTCCTGGCATATTATTTGAGACTCTGGTCATTTAATGGCTTTTAACTTCCCTTGGGATTTTCTCAGCGTGAGAAAGACTGGGTGACCTTCTCAGATTTCCACTCAGCCATTTACTAAGTTTATGTTTACCTGTAGGTGAAGTAGCTGCCACTTCCTTGATTCTCACTAAGCTAAGAATTAGTTGGCCATGTCCTTCTGCAGAACTGTACCCATTTGTCTTTTCTCAAGTTGCATTGGTGTACTCTTCCACATCTCTGGAGTTAACACTTTAGGTGCAGGTGGAGTTGGAAAACACTTTTTAAGGTAACAATAGCCTGATCTGGATACTTCTTTGCATCTAATGCTGTGCATGTGGCTACACCCAGAAGGGGATAACATGGGCAGATTTGCTTTAAACATGAGTTTAAGACAGAAATCACCTAGGTAACACAATTAGATATTATCACTCTGACAATGCCGAAACAGCAAATGAAACCACGCTGCTTCCCCTCTTTCTAATTATTTAGCTTCCTTGCTGAAATATGCATCTCACTTGGGCATCAGCAAAACATTTACATTTTACCTTGTGCACTTTGAATGCTTGGGATGACTCTCCATCACTTGTCACAATTCCAGCACTCTCTTGGCCCCTGTGAACAAAATACAAATAAATATAAAGAATGAAAGTACTTAGAAAGAAACACCATACTATGCTATAGATTAATGTTTTTTCATCTGCTCTTTACAACATGAACTTTTAATGTAAATTTATTTGTTGTTTCATTTTACATACTTGTATTCAAAGCAGTTTCTTGCCCACGTCGTGCTCTTTTTTTCAAAACAGTCACATAAGTTTTGTGCCTAAGCTCACTGAATTCAGTAGAAATCTTTCCATTAAAAAGCACTGGCTCAGCCTCTTACTGCAGTCCAATTTCAGTGTAGGCATAAAATAACAGCAGATGTTTAATCTGAAAAGAAACTCTGCAGTGCTACTAGTCTAGCTACCATTTTGTTGGGGTTTGTCTTAAGAAACTGCTGGTTTTGCCTCAAGGAATGCATTTTTTCTCCCACTGATCACCTACACAAATTTTTTGCACTCTTGCACTTAAGCAGTCAAACTAGCATTTACACCACTAACTGTTGTGTGAACCCTCTGGCAAAGTGCTTGAGAACATAAACCGAAGCTTCTGAACCATAGCAAAACAGTTCTGATGTACGGTGACATTGAAAACGGAAATGCTTCCACTATGGCAGACCAGTCTCACGCTGGCAGCTGTGTTTTGCTAAGCAGAAGAGCACTACCAGCTAAATGACAGCCTTGTCCCTAGATTGCTGCTTTTCCTCCCAGCTGTCTTCCCTGACTCCGTGCAGGGCCTGTCTGGCCTGCTCAGATCCCACTGCATTCTCGTACTTAATAAGGAGTAAAAGGGAAAGATGTTTTTCTTAGAAAATGAACCACTTAGAATATTTTTAGAATACTAGAAGCTGCTATTCATCCATCAGACTGGTTTAACTCAACTGAGGAATTATCTAGCATAAGCAGTAATCAAAGTAGCTGCAAACCTACATAACAGATTCTAATCTACAACTGAAGACTTTCTTTAAGCCCTAAAACCCTTATATTTGTCGCTAGACCCACTTACATGTACAGCAACATCGAAAGAACAAAGTTTAAAGAACAAAGAAAGCAGAACAAAACAAACTTTACACATATCTGAATGAATTTATAGCTGACTTGAAAGATCCCTGAGGAAAAAAAAAATCAGAGATAAGAAAACCCGTAAGTTCATTTATTTTAACTCAGGAAGACATCCTATCTGTTAACATAATGACTGACCTTAATCTTATTAGATTAAGGGTTCATACACCACATTCAGCAACTTTTAATTCAAATTTCAATATTATAGATGATTTCCAGTTCAATATTGATAACGTCCCTTAAAACATCACCAAAATCAAATAGAGGGAGAGAAGCCGGCATCATGATTAAAAGGACTTTGCAAGTAGTGGGCTTACATCTTTTATGTAGTCTAATAGAAGAATAGTAAGCACAGGCAAAAAGGAAGCAAGGAGCTTATGCCATTTTACCAACTTAGTGATTTTTAAGTAAGCAAGCACTTAATTAACTCATCACCAGTAGTAAATGGACAGTAAAAATGAATATAGAAATGCATGTAAGCGCCCACCAATTTTACAGCAAATGCCACTTGGCCACGCAATGGTGAGACTGTGCATCATGCCCACATTGCTGCCACACCACGCACACCGCCTGGCAGCCCACACAGCGGCCGGCAGCAGCCTCAGGTTGCTGGTGGAGAGGAGGTGCTGCGGCGCTCACACACAGCACCCACACAGCGCGTCCGCGCAGCCTGTCCCCAGCATGGGGGGGGGGTGCCAGCACAGCTTGCTTTCTGCACCTGTGTTTTTCTTGCTCAAGGCATCAAGCCAGCCCAACCGGCTTTGTTGCCCTGATGGCAGCACAGTGGTGACATCGGCACCATTTTCCACACGGAGGGCTGAGAGGCCACTCCAGGGGCCGGGCAGAGAGGCGGCTGATGGCAGTGTGGCTGCCAAGGGCCTGCCCTTGTGTGCCTGCCCGCTGGGGCTCTGGGTGCCGGTGTGGAGCTCAGGGCGGCCTGCAGCTCGCAGTGCTCAGGGCGGCGCACGGAGCTGCCGAGAAGCAGGCGCCTGGTTGCCTAGGGAACCAGATCTTGGCTAGAAATAGTGAATCATTTCCAGGTCACTCTCAACATGGAGAGTGGAGCGGGGAAGCACTGGACTGAGGAGGAGGTTAAAGCCTTGCTAAGCATCTGGTCGGAGAAGAGCATCAGGAAACAGCTCCATGGCACCCTGAGGAATAAAGGAATATTCATCTACATTGCCAAAAGGCTGCAGGAGTTAGGAGTTTGTAGAGATTGGAAACAGTGCCGAGCAAAGTACAAAAACCTGAAGTATGAATACAGAACGGTTAAATACGCCCGCAACTCCGGGGATGCCACTAAAACCATGAAGTTTTTTCATGACCTGGATGCCATACTGCGATGTGAGCCTGTCGCACACTTGGCTGCCGAGGGGAACGCCAGGTGCTCCACCACCGAGGCACGGCTCAACGCCAGTCCCACCGCAGACAGCAGCCAAGGTAAAACTCTTTCTGCTTCTATATCCTCCCTTTGTTTAAAAACTACCAAACAAAAAGCCCCCAGCCCCAGGCAAACAAGCCCACATCCTAAGTTTGCCGGCTCTGCGCTGAGGCTGCCCAGCCTGGCAGTGCTGTAGAGCAGCCCCAGACGGGATGCGCTCCGGCACAGGGCAGGACATGTTAGCACCCACCAGTGTTGAAGCCTGTAAATACAGAGTAATTCTCACCAAAACACACTAACTGCTTGCAGTAAAGCCTCTGTAAGTATTCTGATGTCAAGGCTCCTGCACAGAGCTCAGGCATTAAATTAAGGAAAGATGGTTGTGTGTGTTGCTTTTTTTTTTTTTCCCTTTAATTTCATTTGTGATACTTTGCAACCCTGACTATTAGAGCTCCAGTTCTAAACTTAAAGAAAACTGAATGTAGATGTGGAAAATGTCACGATTATTTCAAGAACTGTTACTTGTGGCACAACTGAAATTTCTAGTTTTTATTTTTATTTCTCTGTAATTGAAATTTCAGCTATGACCAAAGGTAAATGAAATTATTCTATTAGAGATTAACTTCATTTTTCTGAGAAACAGAGGGATGTTTAATAATTTCCTATTAAAAATTGTAATGTGCCAAGGAAAAATAAAAATTGTAATGTTTGTCTGAATATTCTGAGGCAAAACATGTAACTACAACTGCTCTTATTCTGAAAGGGTTTTTTTAAACCAAATTAGTTGCATTCCTTGTTTGATTCTGCCCTCTTTACATATGCATTTAAGCTGTGCTTAACATTTCATTAGGGTTAATCTGCTATTTGACAGCACTCAAAACCTCCTCATCTCATTCTGAATGTCACTGAAGCACAAGCTCCAGTAATAGTTCTAAGTATCCAAATAATATGGCTACAAAGAGAAATTCAAAGATAAGCTCAATTTGTTCCATCCGTATATGCCAATTTACATTAATTAAGACTGTGAATCTTTTTAAAGAAAACAATAAACCCACTAAAATAGTATTAGAGGAACTTGCCAATGGCACAGAGATGCTGGACATAGCTTACCACTGTACTCTTCCAAGGCTCCTTCTACAACGCTGTCTTACAGGTCTGATAAAAAGGAATTAACATTTCTCTTGCCACTGTTTACCTTAGCTAAAAGCTCGACCTTAATTTGTCATCATTAGCATAAAGCCTCTAATCTGTCACAAATCACTTAGAAATAAAATGCCAATTTCATGCTATTTTAACATGTGCTGTCTGCACAATGCATTGCTACTACAATCCATTTTTGTTTTTAAATATGCAGAACTGAGAGCCAAATCTGTGGCTGATATAAGCTGTTAACTCCTGAGGAGTGCACAAAGCTAAATCAGAGTCCCTCCTCTCAGGATCTGAACTTAGGTTATCCTCTGTGTTTTGATGCAGTTTGCACCAATTGTTAATCTCATCTCATGTAATTCTCATCTGCTTTCGACCTCTTGCAAGTTTAAATCAGGAAGAGTTGGTTGCAATTATGAATCCCAAATTGGAAAAAAACACAAAAAATAAAATAAAAAATTTTCGTCCCCGAGGTGAGATGCTTCATTTTGAAGCATTCACACAATCTAGTTTTAAAGGTGGTATAATGAAATGCACAAGCATTTCTACTACTTCCTTTACAAGGAAAAAAAAAAAGCCCAACCAAGTATTTTATAAACAGAAAGTAAATGAAACTGTAACAGCAACTGTAAAACTGTAAAAATAACTGTAATTGTAATAATGTAACACAAGTGGTAACAATTTAAATGCAAAGACTCCTACAACCATAATTGAGCCACCCTGGAAGCTGGCTAAGCAATGAATGTGTCCTGCAGGTATGCAGTACACACACATCTGCACCACGGGCAGAGCGAATAGCCATGACAGCATCAACTTCCTTCATTTAAGGACACAAGCCAAGTAAGCAGCAGCGCTGCTTCAGGGACAGTTTTTTCCCATTGCCATCAGACGATGGCAATGCCATCATCATTGCCATCATTGTGGTGGCTATGAAAGGAGGAGTTGCCAAGCTCAGTGTTTCGAAATTCAGTTGTAAGGCTGAAGTGGCATTTGTGGCTGTGCTGCTGCCGGTCAGAAGTGTCTCGTGGGTACAGATGTGAATGTGGCACTCCCACAGATGGCAGCGTGAGTTTGCACAGCCTGCTGTGCCTATCCAGCATGAACCTCACAGCTCCTCTGCTGCCTTCGGGAAGAAAGGGACTATTTCATACAAGTATCTCCTGTTAAGACCTGTGTACATCTGTGTCCTTGCAGGTGCCCTCCTGAACTTCTGTTTAGCCACTGAAAGCTACAGGAGCAGAGGGAGGCACAGTTCTACCCCTCTCTTTTTCAGAAGGGGCTGAGAAAGTTTATTTTAACAACTGGAGGAACCCAAGGCTTCTGCCTTGCATAGGAGGAGCAGCAACAACAAAAGGCTATCAGAAAACTAAAAGCTGTGCCAAATAATAATATTCACTATGCAGATCTTATCTGGAGAACTTAGCTGTTGTAAAGTGTTATTTAAAATGCACGACAGGGACAGGGCACACTCCCAAAAAAACTCTTTTACCATTCTGCTTAGCCTCAGTTTAAATATTCATACTCATCCTTCATATAAAGCTACAAAGTTTTGTTTGATTATTTCATCTACTACGATACTGCTGAGGAGGGAGAGGAAGGAGAAGAAGGGAAAAAAAGAAGTCTAATTCTATGGGACTGAATGGCATTTCTGCAGTGTTTTCCTCATTTTCCTGATTTTTTTTTTCATATCTTATAAAGTCAGATTCCTTTAGAAAGTAATTTAGATAAGCTAATAGTTAAAATCACAAATCTGAGAGGTGTCTGAAGACAAACTCACTTTCCTTGCCCTTTGCTTTACAACAGCAAACGTAGAAAAAAAATCTAATTTCAGTTCAGTCAGAATAGAAATACATCAGCAAGGAAATTGTTATCATATGCACTCAACTTAGATGGCTACTAGAAAAGATCCTCTGAAAATGCAAACTGCAAATGCCACACATATTTCATTTTCCATGTCTGGACTTGAACATTAAACTTAGCATTCACAAATATTCTATATACTTTACTATAGCTTTATTAATAAAAGAATGCAATACATGCATGTAAACTTTTTTACTCATCAAATACTTTTTTTCCATCAAATATCCTTTCTTTCAAATACAACATATTTCGTGTTTGCTGTTCCTATTTGCTTACGATATTAAGCAGTTTATTTTTAAAGCGTACCTTGTAAATAAAGCTTCTTTATCCCACTGCCCACACATGGCCCATTCAGTGGGCCTCCAACAAAGAGCTTGTTTCCCTCTCCACAGTTTGCGTTGCGGCTCTCAGGCAGATAAAGCACAAGGCCTGGCACTAGGGGTGGAGGCAGGAGCACACCTTTCTTCCTGTCAAGCCAGTTGCAGGGGATTACAGCTTCTGCCAGAGAAACAAGGTGGACAGCTGGCAGCAGTTAGAGATGAGGCCACAATATCTGTGAGTCATTCTGGGTCTTGCTGAAAGTCAGGAAGGATTTAGGATAATGTTTTCAAACAAATCTAGATGCAGTTTTCAATTTCACCTACGTCAGGGATGCCACATTCCATCAGGACTGCATCTTGTCACTGCTTGCTGTTATTACTGCAGTACTGCTGTGCAGGTAGCTTTGATCGGTGTGACCTACCTGGTTGGAAATGACAGCAGCTCACTCAGCATAACTGCAAAATCATCACTTCAAACTTCCTGTCAACACAGTGTGTGTTGAATAGAGCACAATTTAAAAGTCTGTCCTCTCTGAAAATTAAGCTGACTCATAATTTGAGCTACATGTGCTGCTTTCCAAATGCATGTAGCAATTGGTATAATGTTGCTTGTTAAAGAAATGTAGGAATGCAATACTTTAAAAGCTAGATTGAATACAGTTGGCTACAAGTATGTCCATGCTCTACACAAAGTATTTTCCCGCATTCCCTGTACCATTAATCGCTAGATTTCCACAACTCTTTGCTGAACATCATTACCTTCTTTCTATTCTTCTCTAAATGTTCTTTTTGGAAATTTTTGTTTGGTTATATAAATGAATTCATGTTTATCTGAATCCATGTGCAAAGTCTACTTTTTTGTACATCTCTACATTCTCTGTTTCCAAACTACAGTTTTAACGTGCAACCTCAAATACCTAGAATCAGAAAAGCATATGGGTCACTAGAATCTGATCAGTTCTAAGAATTAAGAATTTTAGAATAAAATATATTTCTAACAGACGTTGTATGTAGATGTAAAGTAATTTAATTTAACGCCTGTAACTCCCGTCCTTTTATGGGGACAGGCCAAATGAGTTTAAGTTTAATTTAAATACAAATCAAGTGTGGAGATTACAAGGTTACTGATTTCATTTTGTATGGACATTTTCACTTAAACTAATTTCTAATTTTGTCCATACCTGTTTTTCATCTGAAAACTCTTTCCTCCCCAGGTGAATTATCAGTTTCTTTAGAAGACGATGAGGATGCACCAGGAGATCCACTACTTTTTATGTCACATGTCAGACCAGTTCAACTAGGTATAGTATGATGGAGCAGTGACCCAAAATTAAATGCATAGCTTTCTGAGCTTTCAGAGCATTTTCAATAGCTTGAATATGCCATCATTGTCTGACCAACAAAGCTTTAAAATAATCACACTATTCCACCTTCTCCTTCCTAGTCTTAGTACTTAGCAGTCTCAAGCATTACTAAATACTTTTCACTGCATGTGATATGCCTCCTGCTTGACCACCACTCCCACTCAAAAGACATCCCATGTTGTAGTTTAACCATATCAACCATATTAGTTTTGTCAAATGCTAGTGGAAAGCATGATAAATGGTAGTGTGTGATCCACATGTCAACTTGTGGATTTTCTCCAACTCGTGTAACTTTTGCTTGAAGTAGTAATAGTGAATGGCCTGAGCCAGGACAGCAGTGCAGAAGTCTGACCTCTCCTACTAAGTAATCCAGGTTCACAACAGTTTTCACAGCAACTATGTCTTCTCTTCAAGCAAAGGGTGGTGAACAATGTTTTAGTCCAACAATACAACTTGAAACTGGCCAGTAGGACTCCTGTAAGAGTTTTGCTAAGGCAAGTTATTACAGAGCAAAAGTACAAATCTGGCAAGCTTTAAGGAAGGTGAATATCCTAGATGTGAACCCCTTCAATGGGCTGCTGAAGACAACAGAGAGATCTGAACACATTTTGGGGAGAATCAGAGAGAACTGATGAGCTCATTCCTTCCCTGGATGAACAGCAGCACTGTCCTGAATCTTCCCAAGTGCTCTTTTCACTTCTGTCAAGTCCTTTATGCCCTAGGGTACATCCCAGTCCGTTCTCAACTTTCATTACATAATCTCCAAGGTGCAATATTCTGAGAGAAAACAGGGCCCCAGCTAAACCTATGGCTTTTAATAGCTACACTACACTCCTTCTGCCTGGCATAACAAGAAATCAAGGATGAGACAAGAATACCACATGCAGTAACTGTATACACACATTCACATAAAACCAAAACTTTTATTGCCATATCTGAAACAAAGTTTACAGGAATAAGTCTGTGCTATTCATTAGTGCTCTTGCAGCATACTCTTCCTTTTGGAGTTTTCTATTGTGAGCCTAAGACACAGGTGAGCATTTCATTTTTGATTGTCTCTTTCCACCACGATAATCTTTCTAACTACAAACCTGTAAAATACTATCCTAACTACGCTACTCTTTTAACTGTACATTTGTTAATTGTACACCTACTAAATCACTGAAGTTCTGGAAAAAATGCTTTCTATGAAGACAGCTCAATAACTTAAATTGCATAGGCTCTCAGGTATGTACTGATACTAAAATGTCTTCTCTAATGCCCCAGTTGATCTTCAGATTTCAGACAGTGGTTCAGACACCACTGAAAAAAAATATTGAGCTCTTCATACCCATGTTGCTTAATATTTTGGTTTCATTTCAGCAGATTGCTCACTTTTTTCATGTTGAAGAAGCTGAGAAAAATACCAAATATGGCACATACACCTTTCTGATTAAAAAACATTTGGATATCCTATGTTAATAATTTCAAAATCATTTTTAAACAAATTTGAGCTGAAATGAAGTTAAGACATTAAGGAAAAAATAGAGACTATAACCGCTT
This sequence comes from Tetrao urogallus, assembly GCF_951394365.1. Lineage (NCBI taxonomy): Eukaryota > Metazoa > Chordata > Aves > Galliformes > Phasianidae > Tetrao > Tetrao urogallus. The sequence goes on along the minus strand of NC_136817.1, from coordinate 44,875,426 downwards.
TGTCTGATTAAGGGTAAAATATTTTGATTTTTTTTTTTTTAAAGGTAATGGGGAACCAATTTCTATTCTGCTCTACTTGCTCTGCATATAGTAGAACAGATGAGCAATTCACTGAGTCACTAGAACTCATTCAAACTAATGTTTATAACTGAAAGTGAGCTCAGTTGCAAATGAACTTCATAATGAGAAATACTGGACTATACAAGAACTAAAGAAACCTTTTCCCTCTCAAACTACCATATACTGTATGGGTTTGACTGACAAATACAGAGCCAATAGAGGGCTGTTCTTCCCCGGGGCTTTTTCCTCTGGTGTTCACAGTGCTCTCTGACAGCGAAGAATGAGCTACTTTGGAAACACAGATAGGTGAAATACTCCCAGTAATACTAAGCAGAGACCACATCAAGCTTATCTGATGCTGACAGTTGACAACCATGGCAATTCCTATGGTTGCATTCACATGTAAGCTAGCATTTTCCCTCAGGAAGAAATGAAGAAGGCATATCTTATCTGAAAATTACACTTCCTAATAAAACATCAGTCAGTTGGCTGCTGCGGAGTTCCAGTTATCACAGGGCTAACAGGAAAAATATTGGTATTAGTACAGCTTTCTCACAAATGGAATGAATTACAGAGCAAATAATGCCTGTATCTAGGACAAGCTTGTCCCCAGACAGGTTATTATACTCAACTATGTTCCACTTCTGCTGTCTGTGCAAGCAAAGGTCAGATATTTTTGCCATCACACAAAGCCCACTGATTATACCATATCCAACCCCTGTATTCTGGCTTGCCCTGCTAGAATAAGCCACTTGCAAAAGCATTTATGACTTCAGTATGACTGAAAAAAAAAAAAAAAAAAAAAAAAAAAATCAGTTACTGTTGTGGACTTTCAGTTTTGCTCTCTTTGATAAAACACTGTTTTTTTTATATTTTTTAAGTTATTTTTTGAAAAGATTTGTAAAATGCATGAGATAAAACTTCCCAAACTAATTCAATAACTAATCAAAATGACGTCTTTAAGCAAATTTATAATTACAAATAAGGATTTCTTCTTCAATGCAAGAGATCATATTTCAGTGTTTACAGTGATTGTGTGTATCTCCTTTATTTCCTAACGCTAAAAAAAAAAGCTGGAGACTGGAGGGAGTCATAATATATAACACTAATACAGTTCTACAAAATAAGTCGCTGAAATTGTCATTTTTCATTTAAAAATATGTATTTTTTTGATCATTGAAATCTTGATATTTATGCTGAACTACACTGAGAAAGGGAGCAGTTTTGTACCAGCAGATCACAAAATGGCAAAATTCTCCACTTGTCCACTTCCCTCAAAAGGGGTGCTTTGTTTGGAGTTAAGAATTGGATTCTTCAGATCCTTGTGCAATTTGAGTTCTGCATGTATGTAAAACCAGAAGCATGAGATGAATGCAGGAAGTTAAGTCTTTACGCTACAAAAATCATTAGGAACTAGCATACTTCATCCTCATTCTCTCTGTCCTTTCCCTACCCCACCTACCTAATGCAGGTAACCTGTGTCTGTGTCTCTCCCCTACCCCACACGATGCAGGTAATCCACCGCCAGCAGTAGAGGCTTCCAAAACACCGGCTTTCATTCCAACAGTAGCAAATGAAGGAGGAAAACACTGGACTGTTAATGAAGTCAGAGCTCTGATACACATATGGTCAGACAAAAATATCCAGCAACAACTGGAGGGGACAGTGAGAAATAAAAGAATATTTGAACAGGTTGCTGCTAGACTTCAAAAGTTCGGAATTGACAGGGACTGGAAGCAGTGCAGGACAAAATATAAAAATCTGAAACATGAATACAAGAGCATAAAAAATGGCCAAGACTCAGGGAGTACAAGTAGAAGCATGAAATTTTTTAATGAACTGGATGCTATTCTGGGGCATGGTACCATGGAACGAGCAAGTAAATCAGATAATGAGGAAAGTGAGAGGCCTCCAGAGTGGACAGAAGCAAAATCAGGAAAGGACTCCATAGGTAAGTACTCCACCTTCCCACATATCATTTAAGATTTTTAGTTTAAATTTTTTTGCAATAGTAATCTTAAAAATGAATCACAAAAAAACAAGCAGGTAGGTGAATCAATTTGCTGGGTGGGGTGGTGGAGGAACCCAGAGTAAAAAGTTTTTTGTCCAGTAGTTCACTTAATATTATTCAGTGATTTCCTCCAAGCATTTTCTATAGAATTTGGAAACGAAAAGAAGAAAACAAGATGAAAAGAAAGAGACAATTGTAATCAAAATCAAGTCTGAAGACTGTTTGCAGCTTAGATAAGAAAGGATCAGACTGCTACTGGACAAAGAAATCTACAGTTGTAGGCAGTAGTTAAAAAATGTTTAATTTATTTTTCTTATGTTGTCCAACAAATTCAGTTTTACTGGCCTTTTGAGCTAGGTTCCCCAACTAGTGAGACAACTATTGTAAAAATAGCAGAATGACTGGTGTAAAGAATCCTGGCAGTTACTTGTTTTTGTGTGCTTATTGATGGATAACTTCATACTGAATGGACTAATGTAGAAATAGAAAAGACCAATGAACCTACAGTGCAAGAGAGTTAAATTATTTTTCTTATGTGTATACATCCATGTAGAGGCATGTTGTTTAAAAACAAAATTAAAATTAAAGTCATTTATTACACAGTAATAATCCTACATGGTGGACAACTTTATGGCCAAAAATATAAGTCTAGCTTAATGGAAGAAGTCAATGAAGAAAAACGTAATGCAAAGATGAGTGGATAGTCTGATCAAAAACTATAAGAGCATTTTGGGAGAAGTTTCACTCTTCAGTTGCAGTTTCTAAATTCTTTGTTTATGTATCTACTAATGACTGCTAGCATAAAGGGAATCAATACGTTGGATGGCTCATTTGACTTGACACAGCACAGCTGTTCTTCTGTGGAACACAAATGCAATGCCCTAATTAACACTGCATTATTTACACAGAAATACCTGGAGACACAGGTGAAGAGGACTCTGTTAGTAATTTGTCTGAAGACCTACAGGTTGCAGATGTAAAGAAAGTTTCTGATTCAGGTAAACTGAAAAGTCTGCTTTTTTTATATAAATTCTTACATTTAGTAACCTTGGATGGATTTCTAAAAGAAGCGTGCACTGCAACAACAGTCAGAAAATGTAGAGGTCTTCAAAACAAAAGATATCACAATAATAACCATACTTCTAATAATTACAGGCACACGTGCACATTTACAGTGCTATGCTGAATTTGACAAAACCAGTCTATTAAATAACCCTTTTGAAGATTTAGGGACCACAAAATAAAGAAGAAGCTATAGATTTAAGGAAGTTGAGTATAATATTACTACATTTGTTTAAGCAGTATATCCTCAAGGCACATAATTATCCATCTCCTGTGCATAGTCTAATACAGTGTTCTCAATTTCACAACATGATTTGGTCAGTATTTAACAGAATTCTGTCAACACCCATGCCGGCGGTGAGAATTTCATTTTCAGATATCACTTTCTAGCTTGTGGTGGCCACTGAAAACGAAAGTCATACGCTCTTTACAAAGAAACATTACAGCTTACTTCTGAAAGCATAACTTCTGGGGGAAGTGGGAGTTCAGCACTGAGCTAAAGGCATGTATGAAAGTCTGGAAGGCTGAAGGGTGCGTCTTTCCTTGGCAGAGAGGACCTAATGGTCTCCTTCAGTAGCACAAGGTAGAATGTGCACATAAATAAGGTGTTAAGCAGTACTCTAATACAATTTAAAATGGTCTAAAGTGAACTTGAAAGGTTTTAATGTCAAATTAAAAATCTTCTGTCAGTGATGTTACTGTAAATACTTCTCCAGAGAATCTGGCAGCTTTTCATATAAGGAAAGAAACAGCTATGACAAGTAAAGAGATAGTTGATGATTAAATGTAATTTGAAGTATTCTGGGCATTAGCATTCTTGCTTCACTGCTCAAATGTAATTAGATTTATTAATTTAAGTTTACTCACAAAGAAATATGCAACTAGCCTTTTACCGGATTACCACAGACACCTCAGGCATTCATTAGGGAAAAACTAGGTTGTCACAGAAAGTACATTTTCTAAAGAGACAAAGTATATAAGAAATCATAACCGCTATTCAGTGAGATCTACTCAAGACAACTTGTAAAATGCATCAAACTCCATTTTCCCCCATGAACAGGTAAAATCACCACATTGTAATAATACACAGACTCAGCAGTGCTACTAAACTGTCCTAAGGCTTAGCTTTTTTTTTTCAAATGCTTGCTGTGTTAATATTGTAACCTTCTTGGATTGCAAGCTTCTGAACCAGTTAAGGGAAAATTAACTGTATATTTCCACGACAGTTCTGAGCACTCATTTTTAACTTTTTAACATTCCATTAGGATACGTGTAGTAGTTTGGCAGCTACAGCTTACCATAGTTACCATTTCCCTTTTCAAATATATGTACTTTAATGGCATTTCTTCTTTGTTTCTGGGTAATTGCAATTGCGATTTGTAAAATCTCATTTTGTAGGCAAAAAATAAAATTGCAAGTATATCACATGTTTCTCTAGATTAGCCTATTCACTCTGAAGACTACTGTTCCAACTTCTGTGGGGAAAAACAGGCAAAAAACAGGACCCACTCTTGATAAGATGCCGTTTCAGTTCCCAAAATCCTTTTCTCCATTCCCAAATGAACAATACAGAATCAAATTATTTTATCACAGATGGTAAAAACTACTTCATCTTTAATGTTATTTATGGCACAACCATTAGGCACTATATAAAGCAGAGAACAGAAGTTTGCTTCTTACTTCAATATCGTTGGCACTCTATTTTCTAGTTTTGATACTAGCCTTTCCTTGATAATTCAAGTGAATTTAGAGTGAGAAACTTAAATAAAGAGTATGTAGCTTTGTATTCACGAAAAGGCAAGCAGCAGCAGGGATACCATGTTACAGGGATTCTTCGGTATCAACAGAATTCTGGCAATCCATAGCTTTTAGGATGTGACCTCTGTTACCTATTACAGCAGAACTTCCACAGAAAACCTCAACAAGTTTATGATTCTAATCTATATATATACATTTATTTATTTTTCTTTTAAAGAATTGTAAAATAAATAAATAAATGGACATAAATATGAATTTAGAAATTCAATTAACCTTGCTCTGCATTTTCATGCTGGGGCATCTTCCAAATTTGTACATAGAAACAGCAAGTGGAATTAAGTGCATGTTTGTTTCTATGAACTAGAGACTTCTGCTTTCTGGAAACTGCAGTAGCATAAAAGTGCAGAGGTGTATAAGATTCCTCTGCAGTGTATGTACTTCTAATGGTCTTATGTGTGCATCTGAGTTAAAAACTATAGTGACATTATCACCCACTGCCAATCATTATGAACAATCCAGTCAGGTATGTCAGGTTCCAGCAAGGAAAAAGATTGAGACAGTGTTAGTCAAAAGACAAACCCACCAGTCTGAGGCAAGTGCTCAGTTATTTGATGTTTCATTATTTTTTCACTACTGTGCATACTATTTGCCACTTAAGGAGTAGCAAATGTCCACCTGGGAAGGAATAGATAGAGGTAAATAAATCCTTATACATTCTTTGACAGACTGCAACTGTACTGCAGTCTCTCAATCCATTGTGTTTGAAGAGCTTTCAGTGACTGGCCAGCAGAGTGCACCAGAGCCTTGTATCAATCACAGAACCCATTCTCCAGTCAGAAACAGGCAAACCCAGGGTCCCTGTAAACTTTTTCCTATCCTGATAACAGTTATCCATATTAAGTCAATCTGGAAATTAAACCAATGTAGTCACTTTTATTGCTGTTTCATAAAACATGAGATTGCTTTTAAGGGCAGCTAATTCCAGAAATCTATTTAGAAGAGCCAATTCAAAGTCTGCATGTGTAAGCACACATTCCAAACATGTTACTTGCAGCGTGACCACAGACTGCGTACAGGTATTTGATTAAATCTAAAGTAACACAGGAAACAACAGTGAAAATAAAGACAAGACTCTAAAGAATGCCAGCAGACTGATGCAAAAACATCTATGTGTTTTGTTTCCAACAAATTACTTCTCTTATTTATTTTTTATTATTTTTGTTTTTCTTTGTGCTGCTTATGTTACTGTATGTCTCCCTAAGGACAAATTTGTGATAAGCTGTGACACTGCCATGGTACACTGTTAAGAAAATTATTTGAAGTGGTTGTTTAAAGCTAAGGTCTTAAGTCAGAACATACTCAAGGCATTTATGTTGGCTTCTCTTGAATATTGCCTGTGAGTAGAATTTTTAAATGCTTAGTCAAAAGAGAATGTTTTAATGCATATGTCTTAGGCTGGTATGAAGTAGGTGCACTTTTGTATCATAAATGACACAGATGAGGGTAAGGATTAAGATACATTACTAATCTTGCTTAGTGAGCCAGAACACAGGATAAATAGCAATAGTGAGCACAGTACTGAAAGAGAACATAGCTTGTTATCAGTCTGAAGAAGTAAATGGGAGAAGACTGCTACAGTATTGCTCAGGTGGCTTTGTGAGCAGTGTTCCAAATACAAAGTAGAGATTAAGCACGTTTGCTGGCAGTCATTTATAGCTTGACAAAACAACGTGGATGGAGCCAGTATCTTTTATAAATGTCAGAAACCAATGATGGTTTGCTCTGTTTGGCTCAGCCATGCTCTCCTCATGCCCTCCCCCAAAAGCTCAGGCAAATGGTTCAGAAAAAAAGGCAGGCTATCTACCCACACAATCTTGGCTCAAAAGAAAAAAGAAAGAAAGAAAAGCACATGATGCTGGTCACATCATAAAGAATGTCTGATGCAAACAAGTCTGTATTGATTCAGGGGGTAATTTTTAATAAAATGACTATAGATCGTGTGCTATTGCTCAATGTTTGTGGGCAATATTCTTGAATGGACTGAGGCTGGGAGTCAGCAGCTGCTGTCATTGATCTGCAGTGTGGCCTTCAGCATGTAATCTTTGTATACCAGTTTCCTCACCTAGAAATGATGATTGGAGAGACCACTTGCATCATCTGCCAATTTGTCTGAGGGCACAGGGGTGGAGTTCCCCATTAAACAAGGAAGAACCAATGACAGAGGTGCAGAGCTCTCCTCCCCGTGGAGGAGAGCCCATGGACCCACTGTCAGTGTGCCCAGAGCCTGGGCCCCAACAGTGTGAGGTAAGCGCTGCCACAACTGCAGCAGGGGGGGATGCTCTGAGGACAGGAATGTAATACTTTGTCTCTATCAAGCAAGCAATCAGTCCTGCAGATCAATTATCCAGGCAGAGCACACTTATGCCAATGAAAGGACTCTTGCTCCAGCTGAGGCTAATTCAGTGACTCCTGGCATCACTCACCTGGGAGTCTTTCAAATTTCAGTGGGTACTGAAACACCCCCTACAAAAGTCACTGTCTTGCCTGTTCTGCTGCATGCAGGCTTATCAATTACTATGTTATTTACAACCGTGGTCAGAGAACAATTCTAAACATTCTGATCCAGCTTTTACTAACTTAAGAGTTTGCACATTTCATCCATAAACTTACCTGACAAGTTGTCACGTGGTATTCTGGAGTTATTTTATAATTGCTTACACTAGGCTTTTAAGCCCAGCATTGTCAAGAAGTGACAGTCTTAAATTAAGAGATGAAATCTCTAGCAATAGTAATCATTACAGACACTGTCAAGTTGGTGGTCCTAGAGCCATATCTTAAGGACTGTTTAGTTAATAAGAACTCTAAATCTCTATTGCAGAAATCCTTGAAGATGAGGAGGACTTCAGCAATTCCACCCTGGCAGCTCTGGAAGCTACACAAATAAAGAAGGAGACAATTGATATAGGTAAGTGAAGACCGTGTCCTGATATTTATAACAGTTCTACTTTAATGGGAGCTGTAGATCCCTAAGATTCATGTTACTCCTACGTATACTCATTCTACTTCTAGGTTATGATAAAACCTGTTCTTGTTTAATTTCCTAGTGAAAAAAATGCATAAACAGTTACCTCTCCTTTCATCCATTAAAAAAAGATTGTATTTCACCTGACAACATACTTCTTATGCTATATGTGATAAATATGTGCTTGTTTGTGACACAAATACAGGTTTGGTTTTTTTTTTCTTCACAGCTACTAGAGGGTGACCTGGATGACTAAATAGCTATCCCATAAACACTAAACGTTTTATGCCTTGTCTGTCTTTTCCAACTATTTCAAGACAGTCCATTAAATTTGAGACTGTTCACTATCCAACAGTTTGCATAAATATTCTGTGTTATCTTACCTCTAAAACTGAAATCAGAGTTGAATACATTCAACAACACGTATTTGGGAAATATATTAAAACCACTTAAAATTGACATCAGAGTACACGTGGGATATTAACCTTCTGGAATAACTGAACATAGAAGCTATGGATGGCCATGGAAGAAAGGCATTAGAGAAAAATAGCAATGACATTGAAATCTACTATCCTGACATCCTGAATCAAATCCTACTATTACAGTATTACTGTTTATGCCCAGAATTTAAATGAATGAATAAAAAAACTCAATGCAGTGATTTTTGGAATGAAAATTCTTTGCCCTCTTAGACTGAAAGAATATTTCCATTGTATGCATCAGTATTTCTGCAATCCAGGCAAGGAGCTGTCCTTGGCAATTACGTTATCTGAAATTGGTTGTTCAGACCTCCTGTTCAGCACAGCTTTTACAACTGTTTACATAACTGTAAGGAATATGACACTGAGGACAACACCAGAGCAATGCCATCACAGCAATGACACTGAAAACGCAAATTACATTAAGGATAAAGTAAGACCTTGTCCCTGAAAGTTCAGGGGCATAGCAAGGCCACCTGAATGCAAAGAGAAGAGTTCATGCACAGTGAAACAGAATACAAATGATTGCTTTAGTTGCACCGATTCCATTTTCTTGTCACATAATATCCATTGAAGATAGCAATCACTTAGGTCAGAAGTACACAAATGCACAATGAGATTAGAGTGCACGGTTGAGAGAATGAACACGAAAGCAAAGCCATCTTTCCTGGGTCACAGTTTAAAAAAGAAAATAATAATAATAATAATCACTCAAGAGCCCAGGAATAGAATCATAGAATGTTTTGGGTTGAAAGGGACATTTAAAATCATCTAATTCCAATCCCCCTGCTACAGGCAGGGATACGTCCCTCTAGACCAGGTGTGCTAGTGCTGCCTTTGGGTTCAAGGCTGTATTTCCAACAGCTGAAAATGCAAGAATTTTCTGAAGAATTATGGGGTGCCTAGTCATGAAATAGATGTTTATGAAACAATTTTTCTTGTTGTCATCCCAAGTTAACCACACACACTTTTTTTAAAAAAAAAAAGAATGTAATTTCTGATTATAATTTTCAAGAAGTTTGATCCCTACTAGTATGAGTGAATCTGCAAGAGCACACCTGTACAAATGGCACCCAAAATGGGTGGCACACCTGTGCCAGTGAATGTGCAGAAACATGTTATGCAAATCGACCTATATGAGAGATACAAACCATTGATGTACGCCTACACATTTAATTAAGTATTTAAACTTGTGTGCAGCATCCACAGCTACCTTTCGGGGAACACAGCAGCAGAAACAAAGATAAGGCTTATGAGATATGCTAACAGATAATTTGATTTAGGGAGGCATGTAGCAAAAGACTTATTAAAGCCCTCTAAGACCAATGGGTTATGACATTTTTAATTAAGACAGGTGTTACCTGCAGAAAATGACAATAATCCCTGTGATTAATTTGCCTATGTCCACTTTCTTTAAACCTGTGTGTTTCTATAGATGATGATTCTATAAGCTCTACCTCAGAAGACAGATCATGTACGCCGCTAGCAAAACAGATAGTTGGAACAGGTGAGTATTGATTTCCATGCATTTACTCTGAAACAAAGTTGCATTGTGATTTCAGGACCAAAGCTGGATCAATCAAATCTCTACCATAAAGGCTACTTTATTTGCTTTTGTCTGTTGTCTAGTCTTTGCACTACACCCGAAGTTTAGTTTCTTATCATTATTCTCTGTCATTAGTAAAACTTGAATTAATATTTTAGTGAAGCTTTGTATTTATTGTATAAACACCATCTGCTTTCTTCTAAATATCCATAAAGATGTTTTTTTCTTGTATTCAATCCCTAGAAGCACTGTCATTTGAATAATACTTCTTCTTGCCACTCTAATTTGACAAAACACTGGAAAACCAATTTCCTACAACTGCTGATAAATTGTTGCTTTTAAAGCTTTAAACCTATTGCTGTCCTGCACATAGCACTCAGATACATCTGTCTTTAGTTTGACAACAGCAACAAAATCGAAAGAGAAAAAATGTTGAATTTTTTATGATTACCAGGGACAGGAGATTATATATATATCTTGCACTAGATCTATATATATATAGATTATATACATATCTTGCACTGAAATCTAGAAAGAAATGTAATCACATCTGGATATTAACATTGCAAAACTAAAAGATTTTTTGCAACCAGACAATTATTATAAATGTTAATTAATCCTTCAGCTGTCACTTAACTATTAATTACAATTACACTTCAATGTGTGTATAACTCAGCAGTATCCGGTTGCTTCATTATATTTTCAGATAATCATATCCCCTTGGAAGAAGCACAAAATCACTTTAAAGTTATCACAGTTAATGATACTGGAGCAGGAAAGCACTGGAGTGACAATGAAGTCAGAGCTCTGATAAATATATGGTCAGATGAAAAGATACAGCAAATGCTTGAAGGGGCAACAAGAAATAAAGAAATATTTGAGGAAATTGCCAGAAGGTTAATGAAATGTGGAATAGACAGAGACTGGAAACAATGTCGCACCAAGTACAAGAACCTAAAATATGAATATCGTGCACTGCAGAAAGAAAATGAACATCTTGGTAATCCCAGGAGGAAAATGAGATTTTACGATGAAGTTGACTGTATCTTAAGAAGACAGCCTCTAGGTCCATCAGGCTGGGGATGTGAAAGTTCAAGCCTCCTGTCAGGTACTAAAAACTTCCATAATGAGATAAAGCAATTACACACAATGTTAAAAGTTGCTTGTTTGACACGTTGTTCTAGGGGTGAAGTACATGGTCATAATAAGGAGGGAAAATAACTAAAGAGCATGTATCTGGACTTGATGATCTTTGTGGGTGTTCTCCAGCTCAGGATATTCTAAGATACTATGATTATTTGATTCTGTGCACAGTCAAATAGGCAATACTCAAAGAATAGCAGTGGTTCTCTGGAGGAGTTTAGAATTAAGAAAATTACCAAAAATGTACAAACACATGAAGTATTCAGTGTTACTGGAGAGTCTTTGTGCTTAGGGAATCTTAAGTGACATACAGTGAAATGGTGCTAGAAAAATATGGCAGATTTCAGAGGTGATCCAAGAGGCATGTAAAGCACTTATGGATAGAGAGCTGCAAGCTGATACCAAGTGCAAGGGCTCCAAACATACAAACTTCATTAATTCAATTCACAGCCAGGAGAGAAAAAATCCAGGGCTGTGATACATATTTTGATACATATTTCAGCACTTGTAATTATTACCTGCCTGGAGCAGAGGCAGGTGCCCCTGAGAGTCAAAGCAGTCAGGTAGATCAGATCATATAGAAGCAACTTTGCAAAGCATCTTAGAGCTCAATGAATTATGGTAAACTATGATTTTTGTCAACGTATTAGGCAATAATTTGCAATGTTGCAAATATTATTTGAGGACTTGAACCAGTTTGGTAGCAGAGATCACAAAGACAGCTTGAGTAGAAATGGCTGAAGCCACCCTTACTTACATCCTTAAGTAAGCTGTGCTCACTCATGAATCCGAGCCCTAGTGAGGTGTCCAGTGGCACCATCTTGTAGTGCCATCAGTTGTAGCTAGAATTAAGTCCACACAGTTATGAGATGACACTTTCCCAGCTCCCTTGTTCTTACTCTAAATGATATTCTTAAAGCTTTCATTTTCTTCCAAATCTTGAAAATGCAGATAGTATCACTCATTTCTAGTCTTTTTAAATAGAATTTTTCAGCACCAAAAATATTTGAGCCAAACTGGTTGCTTTATATTTTATTATGCTAGAAAAGGGTTGTGTAACCTGTGCTGTGAGTACTGCTGCTGAATAAAGGAAAACAACAGCCATTCATAAAAGATGCTTTAATTATTAGCTTTGCTAAGGCATCTGCCAAGCAAACACATGTCTCTACCTTCATTTTGTTTGCCAGTCCAGTGCCTGACTTTTCTAGGAGACTCCTATTGCTCCAAGTCACTCATCGCAGTGCATTTGCTTTTACAGTACTAAGGCATTTTGGTTTGTGACTATGTTTTTAGAATCTCCGCAAAATACTGAAGTTAACTTGCTTCTCTCTTAAGTTTCAGTAGGAGATGTTACAGCAAACGCAGGATCCTTGGCTATCAAGAGAAAAACATGGAATGATGGTAAGAGCCTCTGACTTTTTAAAGCACCTATACATTACTGTTAATTGTAAGCCATATACTAGTTTACACTTAAGAAAAAGAACCATCCTAGAACTTAATACCAACCCCCAAACTAACATTCTTCTTGTACCACCAACAATCTGTAAAAAGAAAACTTCAGATTAAAATGTGAACCAGAGGGAAAAAGTGCAATTCCTTTGAGACCTCATCTGTGATAAAAATGAGGAAAACATCAGGAAGTAATTCTCTGATTTAAAAAAATTAAATGTAAGGAAAAAAAGAATTAAAAAGAGGAAGCTGTTTTAATAACCTGTGCTGCTCAGAGGAAAATAATGATGATATCACAGTCATGGTTGTGGTTTCTTTATATTATACTATGTAGTGAGTAAATGAGAAATTTTGGGCCTAAAACTGCACAAGAGAAAAACGATTTAAGACACCTATTCTCAAAGAAATATGTTATAGAATTACTGTGAGAGAAAAATGAAGGGATGGACAAAAATATATGATATGCAATTTGATATAGGAAAGTAGAGGAGCTATTTTCATTCCTGCCAAAATTGGCAAGCCCTAAATGATCAAAAACTCCAACAATGAGGAATAAGAAAGCTAGTTTTTGGGAGGTTCCCCCTTAATGTCTGTCTGCAGGCAAATGAACACAAACAGGTCCAAACACTACAAAATTTTTGAATTCAAGCTGCTCAGTGCACTGTTACAAACTACCCCAAAAAGACTAATTTTATGTGATTAAATACACTTTCATTTATTGTCACCTAGATAACTATGTCTTGTAGAAGGCAATAGGTAAAACTAAAATTTTCAAATACATGTGAGCAACACAATGATTTTCACAAGGTCTACTTCTTTCCTACCAGTCATTATACAGTGTCCCGTTATGCAACATTAAGTAATGCTTGCCAAAAGAGGGTACTCCAAGGCCAGTATTAGGAAAATCTAGCATGTGCTAAACTTCAGAGTCAGCATTTCATTGACTTGTGCACTCTAACTAAATACTTTGCTTTTGTCCACAGAGATGTCACCCATTCCACTTAAGAAAAGCGCTTCTGAAAACACCATATTCCAGTTTCAAAAACTATTTACAGAGAGAGTGAACACAGTAGCAGAAGGCAAAAAGTTACTATTAGAAAGGCTTTGTAAGCAGGAAGAAATGCAAGACCTCAACAGAACACAGCTGTATGCACATCCTTCAGCCATGCAACAGGTTGGTTTAATGAACTTTCTACCAAATTAGCATGCAAAAAATTCTCTCGGATGGTAAGAAGTTAAACAGACTTTTTTTGTGAGAGAAGGTCACCCACATGAGTACATGGTTGCTCCCTTTTGATTTTTTTCACCTTCTGTTATTTAAATTGAAAAAGGTATGAGTTTCAATTACAATCTTTAACAATGAGATTTTGGAAGTAGCATCAGTCTAATAAAAGATATAACTTCTCCCTGTATGCCTTAGCTTACCTACATGACACAAATAACAGGCTTAACTGAAAGCAAATACCACTCTGATCAAATAAAACATCTACACTTAACATTTCAACCATCAAATATGACCATGTTAGCAAGTCAGAAATTTTTATGATAATTATACCATTCCATGAGTGCAAAGCTAACGCTGCATAAACAAACTGAAGCTGATTTGATAACTCACTGCAACAAGATTCACTCTTTATTCTTTCTGGATCCCGTATAAATCAGTTCAGTTTGCTAATACAGCCCAGATGAAAAAAAAAAGAAAAAGGAAAAAAAGAAAAAACAAACTGTATTCTGTGTAGGTAGTGAACAGAAGCAGCCCAGCAAGTTCTCAACAGTGCTAGCCCTAACTTGGAGCAGCTCAAATGTCAGATTTGTCATACTGTGTCTGTCCTCACAGAAGGGCGACGCTAGGAAGGCTGTATGACAAAGAAGACAAACTTCACTTAAAATTCTGAGTAATGCACTCTGAGGATTGCAATCCTTCTAGAGCTTTGCTATCATTCAGTACAACAACCCCACCTGCACCCTAAATCCTTTTTTCCTCACCCAGAAAATAAAAAATACATTTATTTTATTCATTAAAATATGCAGATCTTTCAAGAAACAAGTATTTAAATGGTACTGTTCAGGTAAGAACTGCACAAAAGCACGGAGGCAAATGACTGTCCGAATTCTCAGCAGCTCAGAGCAGGTATTGGAGAATGCATCTGCAATCTACATATGGAAATTTTCGTATCAGCACTAGAGGGTAGGCACAAAGCAAGAACTGACAGGAAAAAAAGAAAAAAAAAAAGAGCACATGGCTTTCTAACCAAAAGGTGTTGGTTTTTTTCCCCTCAGAAAACATGTCTGCACATGCCATAGAGCAGGATTTACCTAACAAACAAATGTGCAAAGAAGGTGGATCTGCTTTTGTGTATTCTGCTTTGTGACTACAAAACATAGCTTATTTTCTAAAATTGTTTTAACATTCTTTATCATTCTTTTTTGCCATTCACATTTATTCTCAGTCAGTAGTGGCATGAGATCAAATGTATAGGGCCATTTGGCATCATCTAATATTTTCTTGCTACTCCCACTTACTTGTTACAATTAACCTGAATATATAGGAAGATTAGACAGATAAATCCAAGTGGTGTAAGGAAAGTCCTCCTTCATTGCAGCCGTGGTTATGATTCAACACCATTTTTTGGTTAGAGATAAAATAACATGAATGTTCCACTTAGAATTCCAGTTGTGTAGAGCTATGGTGTGTCACCTTTAGACAGCATCACCGAGGGTAGTGACAATGGGCCAAATCAAGTATCACCAAAATGAAGGATTTCTCAAAAAAAGTCCCTTGAAATTAGCAATTACTTAGGCCAATATTCTCATCCTTTGAGAGTATTTTTACATCCACTTGAGCTTGTGCTGTGGCTCTGCTCTGCTTTAAACTTATAATAGTCACACAATATGTAGTCTAGGCACACTTACAAACAAGTTGAATGGAACCTGGGGTACTGACACATGCTAAATGTTAGGTGTGAGAGCACTGCAGGAAAACTGAAAGGGCTTGGGGAGTACAACTGCTTAGAATCACGCTCTTAGGAACCGCAGTATGGTTCCTGTTCAGCAGCATGGCCAGACCAAGTTGTTCACATATAACTGCTCTGAAAATCTAATATAAACTACTTCATAGAAATGATCCAGTTGAAAAATCAAAACCAACATCAAAGAAATGATGGGAGTAACAGCAAACCTATAAAAAAACAGAGATCTTTGCTCTTCTCCCTTCTCAAATATCCATGCTTTTGCCAGAGGACCATTCAGAATAGCATAAGGACAAATCTGTTTCTTCCCCAGTTTGCAAATCACAGAATGGCCAGGGTTGGAATGGACCTCAAGGATCATGAGTTTCCAACCCCCCTGCCACATGCAGGGCCACCAACCTCCCCACTTACTACTAGACCAGGCTGCCCAGGGCCCCATCCAACCTGGCTTTGACAACCTCCAGGGATGGGACATCCACAACCTCTCTCTGTAAAGAACTCTCACCACTCTCTCTGTAAAGAACTTCCCCCTGACATCCAACCTAAATCTTCCCTCCCTCAACTTAAAACCATTTCCCCTTGTCCTGCTGTTATGTACCCTTTCAAGGAGTTGATTCCCCTCCTGTTTGTAGGCTCCCTTCAGGCTGCAATGAGGACACCCCACTGCCTTCTTCAAATGAGGATATTGATTTTTTTGAGATATAGCAGATAAACATCACAATCACCTCTCTGATCTATATTAAGTGTTCAGTTCACCTCTAAAACACACTTGTTCTGATATGAATGGCTCACTTTATGTGCCTTTGGTAGGGCTATTACACTGCAAGGAATGCCCCATTTAGATTTCCTGGTAGACCAAACTACATCTGGGACAAATGCACGGAGAATGGGCTTCACTGAGCAGAAGTACTTGCTTTCTGGGTGGATCCACAATCACCATTGTTGCTTAAAAGGCGCTCTCCTCCAGACTCCCACTTTCTTCTGCAGCAAAGTAATCTTTGTGCTGGTACAAGCACTCGTGCTCAAGCGAGTTGTCCAACCATAAGTTCTAATCTGATAAAAAGCCCCTCCAAACAACTCTGTGTTGCTGGTTTTGTTGTTGTTGTTGCTGCTTTTTTTCCCCGTTAAGATCAAGAACAGGAATGCAAGACATGTCAGAAAGAGCAGCCAAGATAGTCTGTTTTACCCAAACTTCCTGTGTCATGTACAAGCCTCCCTCCATGCATCAGGCTCTATTGTGAAGTATGGGAAGTCAAGCCAACCAAGAGCAATCCTGTGAAAAGAACTGGAGAGCTGTATCACACCTGCATGGATGACTTAACTAAAGTCAACGAGAAGAAAAATTAACAGTTTCACTCTCACTCCATGGCTAGGTTAACGTGATGGAATTAAATTCCATTGGCCACAATGAACATAACAGCTGTTCTGAAAGATCTTCATTTAATAAACATTTCAGCACCACTTCCCTCCTGTTTTTCCCACTGCTTATGTTATTTCATTCCAATTGCTTACTCTACATCCAGAAATAAGACCTAAGGCTGAGCTGCATTTTGTGAAATGAGCATTAGATTTCAGTGATTTTAACTTACAACATAAACCTGCCTTCACTTTCCGGAAATCAGCATGCAGGAAGTTATACAAAAGCAGAGCAGAGCAACAGCTCACCACACCCAAAGGTCTCCATTCTCCTCTTCCTGCAGTAGTGAGGGTTGGAACATATAATTGTCCACATCTAGCAGCACAGAATGGCCTATAAACTTACACCAATCTTAACTGAAGATGAAGTGTTAGTACATCTACATGCAGTATGTGTCTCTGAAAGTACTCAGGAATGCTTAACCAGCACATGCAGCATAAATTTGCTGTAAAATATCACAAAAGGTCAAATAATTACTAGACAAATATCTTTCCCAGCATATTCCACAGGTAAGGTATATAGAAATATGATTAACTAAAAAAACCTGGCATTTAGACAATTAAAACATTAACAATACTACTTTCACCTCTTAGGATGGAGGATGTGCTTAAGTTAAATATACTGAAGGTTAAATATACTACATAGCAAATTATAAGGATCACTACCTGTAACACATCCATGCTCCTCAGAAAATTCTCATTCAAATACTGCTGAGTCCAATTTGCTCCAGTAAGACTCACAGTGTAAGATAGGATACCAATAGCTTGCTAAAAAGCCTTTAAAAATCCATCTTGCAGCGAACAGGATGCATAGAAAAGGTAGATAACGATATTTAATATGCTATACTGATTACAGATATTAGAAAGAGTGGCTAATTGGAGGCAACAAGTAATTCCACGGGAGAGAAAACGAAGTAAAAATTCTAAACATAAAATGGTGATTGTTTTGGCAATACTGCGTGAGTTTTAATAGTGGACAGTAAGAGGGAAGACATTAGAAAAGCATGGCTTCTTCTCCATTTACTTTCATTCTCCTAACAAATCCCATACACAGACCCAGCTGAACTGGGATAGGTAGGATTCCCTTATTTAACCAGGCTTCCACCTGCACAGAAGAGGACTTTCAAAGACTTTGTTAAAAAATCAGTTTCGGTATATGGCATTACTGCCAAAAATATTTCCCAGAGAATTTTGCAAAAAGTTAACAGAAATCACACTTGTTCCAAGATTAATGTTGCAAATTTGTCCTGGTCAAGGACTTCAATGACGTTTAATAGATTTGTAACTCAAAGTACTCCTCCTCCCTCTCTCATTGCCCCCAAGAAAATCTTCTCCTTACCAATATGCTTTAACTTGACTTTGGCACGCTGTCGGTCGATTTTACAGTGACTTTGTTCTCTAGCTTACTTTTCATAAAGATGACTTAGAATACCTGTTTTTAAGTTTTCTTAGTGTTAAATCCAAAGTAACAGTTTTAACTTTAATAGCCTTAAAGTTTTGTGTTTAATGAGAATTCACTGCTAACGCAGCTATAGAATGTGCCAAGATCAGACGAAAATCGCTTAAAAATGGTTTTAAGTTAAATTGGGACTTAGTGTTCTTAGTGCAGGGAAGGCCTTGATTAGTGTGCAAGTAGGAATACACTCAGTTTTTGTTTCAGTTCACAGTACATGACTATAAAGTAAAGCCAATAAAAAGCCATATACTGCCTTCTGCTTTGAAGAAGTGCAAATTTAAGCAAATTCAGGCAGCTGTTTTTTCATTAGAGAGGAAAAACTAACAAACAAACAAACAAAAAACTTAGAAGTTGTTGCTCACGTCAATGCAGTGAGATCCTAAGTCTGTCTTTCATGTTGTGCCTGCTTGTGGGCTCACTGCAGAACCCAGCTGACACATATACCTGACTTCATGCAGATGAGTTTCAGTGGTAGAAAGAGCACCATTCAAATACATGCATTTGAACTCATGCTAAAATATTTTCCTGGAGCAATCCAGTGTACTGAGTTTTAAGTTTTCAGTTGCAAAGATCCTCACTGAAGTAAATCTCTCCAGTGTCTGACTATCTTTCTAACACTATAAAAATCTCACCTCATTTTAGGCCACTTAGCACAAAAAGCAAACCCCTTCACATTGCTGAAAACAACTTTATCAATCAGGACATTAAGCACAAAGAATTCATGCCATGTGTTCTTGTGTCATGTAACAAAAACTCTACGCGTACAGATATGATTTCAAAGACCAGAAATTGTAACAACTTCCCAATAGCTTTCTCTTTTTTTGTGGGTCATCTCAAGAATGCCTGAAGATCCTAATTTTTAAAATCCAAGATGAATTAAAGGACAATTTCTGACATGTATAGCACAGGAATAATCAGCAATGTAGAAGAATTGTGACCGCACCCATCTCAAGCCAGCAGTCACTACCTACACATCCCCACTAATTTCAATGTGAGGCCTGAAGACTATATGTTCCATTGGACAATGAAAGCTCTGTTAGTTGCTGAGGGCATGGTTAGGACTATCCATTAATATTTACCGCATCCCTTTCATATTTAACCCCCTCAAAAGGAATATGGCTAAGAGACACTTCTTAGCTTTTCAGTTTAAAAGAACAGTCTTAACAGATTTTACCAATGCAGTATATGCAATGCAGTATATGCAGTATATACCAATGCATATGCAGATGTTTTATCTTGGTTTTCAAGAAGTGTTCCAAAAAGAAGTAAGAACAAATTTGGTACCCTATTATCTCTGGAAAGGGGATGGCACCTTTCACTACACCTCACAGCAGAATGCTAAGGAGAAATATAGAGAGGACGGACAGAAATGGTAAAGAAGGAAAAGGGAAAGTTAACATCTCAGCTATACAACACTTCTATTGACTGCTTGCAAACGTGTAACAAGTTGCATGGCTTCAAGCAAGTTTCCTTTTACATATGCATCAAAATTTATGTCTCCAAGAAAGCAGCCTTTAAAATCTTTGACTTATATTGAGTTAAGAGATCAGAATCAGAGGCAGGGTCTGTATGCCTTTATTCTGTAGTTTTGTATAACTTGCAAACTGCTTACAGCTTCAGCCACAACATTAGTATTACTATCATATAAGATGCCACAGGAAATATTTGATATTAAATAGCTCATGGAAATCAAATAGAGCTGTCAAGTATCCATTAGAAAAAGAGAGGAAAAAAAACTATTTTTTTAAAATTGTGAAACAAGGTTGCAGTAAACACTGAGAGAGTACGTTGCAAAGTGACGAAAATACATCGTTTTATTTCCAACTAAGAAACTTCATCCATGTCCAGCAGTGTGACTATAAGCACAAATGAACTAGGATGTTTTTCCAGGCTCTTTACAGAAAAATGGCTCAACCAAAAATGAGGCCACTGATCACATGGCTTCATTCCTTGCATTCTGTAGCTTTATCATTCCCAATAAAAATGATTTTGATGGACACTGACAAACATGTATAGTTCACAGATGACACACCTGCAACCAAAGAAGACTTAGGATGTAAGTGTGATGTAGGGGTGCAGCATTTTACCTGTAATGTATATGAGACTCAGATCTAACAGAAAAACTGATTGTGTTGTCTACTGTTGATCCAAACCAAATTCGGAGCAACCCTTACATGTTTGTGACCTCAAAAATGTAGAGAACAAATTTGTGCATGTGTACTTAGAGCAGCACGCCTTCCCGAGTTGCCATGCATGTGAATGTTGCCTACCGTCCAGCAAGAGGAAGTTAAGCAATATTGTGCAGGTGTTCGCAGGCCAGCAGCCAGACGCAGCATGTGCATGTGAGCCTGTGCGGGTGCTCCCACGAGGAGGTCGCACTTTCCACAATGAATCGCAGCGAGAACCGTTCTGTTTCTGTAGATTCAGGTCGGCGGGACTGCACTTAGGCACGAGCATCTCGCACAACGCCGGGCATGGCATGGCAGAGCAGGGAGTCGCTAAGGCAGCCGCGGGGCGGCCGGGCCGGGCGCATCCCTGCCGCCTTCCCGCGCGGCCCAGGGTCGGGAGGAGCGCAAAGCCGGTCCGGGGCGATGCCGCTTCCGAAGCGTGCCCGGGAGCAGCTCCGAGGCCTAGGGAGGCTGCCCGGCCGGTGCGGGATCGGGCCGGGCTGGACAGGTCCCCAGCCGCACAGTTCCCTCCTCCGCCGTCGGCAGGACGGCCCGGCCCAGTGCCCGGCCCCGCGCTAACTTCCCCCCTCAGGGTGCGCCGTCCGAGCGGCCGCGTCCCCCTTACCTGTGCTGCAGCCCCACCAGCCCCAGCGTGATCACATGGGGCACGTCCAGTTCGGTGGGCCACACGCCGGAGGCGATGCAGCCGAACACGCCGCATTCTTCGCGGATGCCCAGCTCCTCCAGCTCCATGGCGGCACGTGGCGGCGGGGCCCGGCTCGGCCCGCTCCGGCGGATCCCTCCCGCGCGCTCCTACGGACGCCGCGCGCAGCCAACAGCGCCGCGCCGCGCGGAGCCGCGGGTACCCTGCCGGGCGGCCTCCTCATTTACATGCGTGGGGGGCCTCCGGCCTCGCTCCCCGCCCGGCCCCCTCTTCGCTCTCCACCCCCCGCCCCGCCGCCGGGACGGCGGGGAGCCGGCATTGGTCGAGGCGTGGGACGGGGCAGCGCTCGCTCGGGGGTGGGGATGGAGGGGCGCGGGTCGGCCCCGCCGCGTTGGGCGGCGATTGGCGCGCGGGCTTCGCCGCCCCGCCTGCCCGCCCCTTCCGCCGGGCCCTTCTTACTCCCGCGGCGGGCTGGCCGCGTGTGCTCAGCTCTTCTCCTGTGCCCTAGGTGCCCGTCGCCGCCGCAGTCATCGCCATGGCCCCCGCCGCCTCAGGTAACGCGCGCCGCGACCGTTGGGTGCCGATGGGGTGGCGGTCGCGGGGAGGAGGGCGTGGAAGCGGGAGTCGGAACCGCGCTGCCGCGCTCCCCGTTGGGCCGTCTGCAGAAAAGTTTCTCTTTGCGACGCAGTCTTCTAACCGTTTCTCGTTCCCTCGCCCTGGAGGTGGAGGTGCCGCTATCCGCGTCCCGGAGGAGCGGAGGCGGAGCGTGGGCGGTGAGTCCCGCGGTCCCGGAGCCGAAAAGCTCCGCGCCTCGCGGTCGGAGCGCCGCGGGGCGTGTCGCTCAGCTGCGCTTCTGGGCTTCGGAGTCTGGAAAACGGTGAAAAAGTTGCGAAAGGGGCTCCCGCCGTACCAAGCCCTCCAGGCAGCGCCCGCAGCCCCGGGCTGCATGTGGAGATGGCGCTGGGGCTGGTTGCGCCTCTCACGCGAGCTGACGTACGCGACCAAAACTCGCATCTAAAATGCTCTTAATTTTACTTTTTCTCTAGAACTGAAACTTGGTAAAAAAGTTAATGAAGGTAAAACGAAAGAAGTGTATGAGCTGCCGGATATCCCGGGATGCGTTCTGATGCAGTCCAAGGACCAAATAACGGCGGGGAATGCCGCCAGGAAGGACCGGATGGAGGGGAAGGCTGCCATCTCCAACACCACCACCAGCTGCGTGTTCCAGCTGCTGCAGGAAGCAGGTTTGTATTGCAGAGGTGGAATTAATGCCTGCATGCTGCACGTGTTGTTGTTACTCAACACTGCCGATTCCATGCTCCTCCTTAGCCTCCCTGAAGGCTCTGATATGTTTTGTTCAGACTTAATTTTTAGTTCACCTTTTGTCTCTGACACTACAGAGCTGGGTGGGTGGCCCAGTCATTTGGAA
Organism: Tetrao urogallus; assembly: GCF_951394365.1. Classification (NCBI taxonomy): domain Eukaryota; kingdom Metazoa; phylum Chordata; class Aves; order Galliformes; family Phasianidae; genus Tetrao; species Tetrao urogallus. Next base: position 44,852,794 of record NC_136817.1, on the reverse strand, counting down.
CATGAGAGTATCTGGCATAATCTTCTGACCACGTGGTAGAGGTTCTACCTTAGTCTGAATGTAGCCCTGGACCTCCCTTTTGCTGCTCAGTCCCAGCTGATGTAAAAACTGTATGATCTATTATAAAAAGTAATAAATCTTAGTCAGCAAAGTCATAGCTAGTATGTTCCATGTGTGAGAAAGAGAAAGAAGGCCTCTGTAGAATTTTATCTACTTCTGTACAAGTAGTTCTTAAAGCATTAGCAGATATTGAGGTCTTCTGCAGATTGGTGAAGAGGAGTGCATGATTGGGTCATTCGGTATAACCTCCAGCTGCTGGCTTCCCTGGGAAGCCTGTTGTTGATGCACGAGTTAAATACTTTGCCTAAGTTTGTATGGCCAGTAATTAACCTAATAATTTAAATATCCAATAGCCTACGGGTATAGTATGAGTTTTAAATGCTAAGAAGGTGCCTCAAAGATTATTAAGTGGCTTTTATTTGGTGGCTTCTGGCACTATAGAGTAAATTCCAGTTACGTTTTAAAGCAACAAAATAATTTCCAGGATTCTTTCTATTCTGGTTTGATTATTTGAGGGCATAAATTGCAGATAACGTGAATGTCTTATTGTAGAAGTTTGTTTGCTTTTCGCAACTCTTCTTAACCTTAACTTCTTCAAAGGTGGTAGTTCAACAAATTCTGTTAAAGTTTTTCTTTCCTTTATAATGGAACCAGTGTGAGCCTTTGAAAAGCACATATACAAGGGGGGAAAAAAAAAGCCCTTTTCTTAGGCTTAAAATATCCTAAAGAGATTCACTTCATCCTTTAAGTACAACAAAGTGCAAGATTTCGTTGTGCTTAAACTTAGTTCCTTGTGACTCTTGACTCAACTGTGGAGTTTGCCTACTAATGAAACTAAGCTGCCATCCTTCTGTTTAGGAATCAAAACAGCTTTTGTCAGGAAACAGAGTGACACCGCTTTCATAGCAGCTCACTGTGAGATGATCCCAATAGAATGGGTCTGCAGAAGAATTGCTACTGGCTCTTTCCTCAAAAGAAACCCTGGTGTCAAAGAAGGCTATAAGTTTTACCCACCTAAAATTGAGATGTTTTACAAGGTAAGTTGCTCTCTTGTGGTGAGAATCAAACTTAGAGATAAAACTCTGTAGTATCTTATTAAAAATGCTAATGGATAAGAGGTTGCACTGACTGACCTCCTTTTAAGGAGTAACTAGTTCAGGTATTCTGATGTTTTCGTGTGTTCTCATCGATACAATAATGGCTCAAAGCCATCAAAGAATAACAAGCCAAATTATATAAAGATAACTCAAAGTGCTTTTGAAAATGCTGAAAGGTAAAGAGTATATTTAAGTTTTATTTATTTTTTTTTTTTTTTAAAGCAATAACGTTATTTTCTAATGGCTAATTTTCCCTTGTAGCAACTGAACTTGCGTGCTTTATGTTTGTTTCCTTAACAGGATGATGCTAATAATGATCCACAGTGGTCTGAGGAGCAGCTAATTGAAGCAAAATTCTCTTTTGCTGGACTTACTATTGGCAAGACTGAAGTAGATATTATGGCTCGTTCTACTCAAGCTATTTTTGAGATCCTGGAAAAATCATGGCAGCCCCAAAACTGCACTCTGGTGGACCTGAAGGTATGAAAATCTGATTTCCCGTGATCTTAATTTTGATTGCTATATATTGCTATAATTCCTTACAGAAGCTTCTTATTGTCTTTATAGATTGAATTTGGTGTTAATATTTTGACCAAAGAAATTGTTCTTGCTGATGTTATTGATAATGATTCATGGAGACTGTGGCCATCAGGAGACAGAAGCCAGCAGAAGGACAAACAGGTAACATGTTGCTCTTTAAATTTTAAGTCAGTGGGAAAGGAGAAGGATTAAGAAAAATTCCACCCTTTAGTTAAGCATCTGTTTCTGTTTTCTTTAAATAGTGGGGGAGAGTAGGGAAGCAGGGGTGTTACTTCATTGTCATCAAACTTAAAGCAGTTCTGCTGTCTGATTTATTGTATTACTGAATGAATCATGTAGTGGCATCCTCAAGTGAATTGCTCTGAATGTACTTTTATTCATCTTTCTAAAATAAGGTGCATGGTAACATCATGCAGAACCTTGGTTGGCTAGTGCAGTGCTGTTGCAGGCAATCAAATCACTGCAAATTCCAACTTCAAATTGGTTGTTTCCCTAAGCTTACCCACCCAGAAGCTACTGAAACCTTGATAGCCCTGTGGCAAAAAGCTTTCCATGTTACAAGTGGCCATGAATTCTAATGTAGTTTGTTGGTTTTTTTTTTTCTTGCTTCCATATCCATGTTTAAAAGAAGTAATCACATCCACTCAAACTCTTATTTTTGTAGAATTAAAGACTTTGCTCTTTCCATTTCCTTTTCTACATAAAGAAAAAAATCACAGAATCACCCGGGTTGGAAGGGACCTCAAGGATCATGTAGTTCCAACCCCCCTGCCTAGCAGGGCCACCAAACATACACATTTAGATCAGGTTGCCCAGGACCCCGTCCAACCTGGCCTTGAACACGTCCAAGGACGGGGCATCCACAACCTCCCTGGGCAGCCCGTTCCAGGGCCTAACCACTCTCCTTGTAAAGAACTTCCCCCTAACATCCAACCTAAATCTTCCCTCCTTCAACTTGGATCCATTTCCCCTAGTCCTGCTATTGTCAGCCCTTTTGAAGAGTTTACTCCCCTCCTGGGTGTAGGTTCCCTTCAGGTATTGATAGGCTGCAATGAGGTCGCCCCGCAGCCTTCTCTTCTCCAGGCTGAACAAGCCCAACTCCCTCAGCCTGTCCCCATAGGGGAGGTGCTCCAGCCCCCTGATCATCTTAGTTGCCCTCCTCTGGACCCTTTCCAAAATCTCCATGTCTTTCTTGTACTGAGGGCTCCACACCTGGACACAGTACTCCAGATGGGGCCTCACAAGAGCTGAGTAGAGAGGGACAATCACCTCCCTGTCCCTGCTGACCACCCCTCTCCTGATGGAGCCCAGGATCCCATTTGCCTTTCGAGCTGCCAGAGCGCACTGCTGGCTCATGTTAAGTCTTTCGTCCATCAGGACCCCTAGGTCCTTCTCTGCCGAGCTGCTCTCAAGGACCACTCCTCCCAGCCTGTACAGGTGCCTGGGGTTCTTCCGGCCCAAATGCAAAACCTTGCACTTTGCTGTGTTGAACCTCATTAGGTTCACCCAAGCCCAGCTTTCCAGCCTGTCGAGGTCCCTCTGAATGGCAGAAAAAAGACTCACTTTAGAATCTCTCCTGTAACTGTACCAATGTCAGCTCATCTTCTTTCCTTGAAATGGCATAAATGCCTCAGTTGGGGTATTTGTACCAATGGTGGTAGCAAAAAGAATTGCTTTGTGCACTTGAAGCAAAAGATCAGCTTTAACTCTTGCTTTTGTTTTTTGTGGGCTTTTTTTTTTTTTCCTTTTTAGTCCTATCGAGACCTGAAGGAAGTGACTCCTGAAGCACTGCAGATGGTTAAGAGAAACTTTGAATGGGTTGCAGAAAGAGTAGAGGTATTTTCTGCTGGCTTTTTTCTTCTAATGAACAGTGTATGTGGTCTTTGATAACTGTCTTCAGTCTCTTGACTGTTGTTTTTTTTCCTCTCCTTTTTTTTTTTTTTTTTTTTTTTTTTCTTCCCCTCCTTCTTCCTCCTGTCTTCTCCCTTAATTCTTTCTTGTAGCTGCTTCTGAAAACAAAGAGCCAAGGTAGAGTTGTGGTATTGATGGGATCTACTTCTGACCTTGGCCACTGTGAGAAAATAAAGAAGGCATGCGCAACCTTTGGAATTCCTTGTGAGTTAAGAGTAACCTCTGCTCACAAAGGGCCAGATGAAACTCTGAGAATCAAAGCAGAATATGAAGGTAGGTGTCAAAGAACTAATGAATGAGAATGAGCAGTATCATGTACAGAAATGACTTGTCAACTTAAGTATCTCTGTAGGCTTTTTCCAGAAGTTTTTTGCTTGTTGAACACAGCAATAAGCTGTTACAGTGCAGTTCTACTCTTGTTAATTACATGATAGATAGTAGACTGCACTAAGCAATTACAAAGTAACATATTGTCTCAGAGCTTCCATTATTCAAGAGCTTGAACTCTGATCATATCTCACTACTGAACTTCTTTGCCCAAGCCTTGATTGTGCTAATACCTGCATCAGTAGGAAGATACTACAGTAAATGTATTTCTGAAACAGGGAAGAATGGTGGTTTCCTCTAGCTGACTATAAACGTTCTTTGCTTACCTACAACACAGATGATGTTGCCATCATCCCACCCATTTGTTGAAAATGTTCAATCATTTTCTTATGCAATGAGAAAAATACTTGATTTTAATTCAGATTTTTACTAAGAAAACTTGACTTTTCTTTGAAATGGTTTATAGGCTAGCAGAGAAGAGATAAAAAATTAACTTGTAGGAATATTCCTTACACAGCAAAAAAATCAGCATTTGGTGACGGGAGGAAGCAGTTACATTGGGTCAAAAGTACAAACATGGTAATCACAGCTGAGATTCACTTATTTTGCGATGAATTAAGACTATAGGAAAAAAAGAACACCTGTAGTTTAACACTTCAGCCAGAACTTAGCTGACTAAATCCCTCATTTTTAAATGTCGCTCTTTCTAAAAGCAAAGCAGCACCCATTCCTCTGATACTTTCTCTCAAGCAGAGGCAGAGTAAGTCATGCTAACTTGTTCAGTTATGGTAAATAGTATCTGGGTTTTAAGGCTGTAAGATCAGTTGTTTCTGCGAAGGGGAAAATTCAGCATAAATTTTAGTGCTGTGTAACGGAATGGAAGAAATTAACTGCAAACTGAAGAACTGTATACTCAGATAAAACTCCAGAAAAGAAAGTGGGAGGAAACAAGATGGACTGCCCTGCATGTGGCAAGGGGGTTGGAGATTCATGATCCTTGAGGTCCCTTCCAACCCTGGCCATTCTGTGTGATTCTGTGTGACTGCCTATTTTTTTTTTTTTTTTCCCCCCTGCAAGGAGATGGAATCCCAACTGTGTTTGTTGCAGTAGCTGGCAGAAGCAATGGTTTAGGACCAGTAATGTCTGGTAACACTGCTTATCCTGTTGTCAACTGTCCCCCCCTCTCATCTGACTGGGGTGCTCAGGATGTGTGGTCTTCTCTCAGACTGCCCAGTGGTAAGATAATCTTCAGCATGTGCAATTGTACAGACCTAGCTATAGTTATTTTATCATAAATATGTACATGCACTGTTTGAAACAGTGGTTTGATCAGTACTGAACAGTCTCTAGAAATCTGCATGCAGTCTTTGTCTGGGCTTTTTGCAGCTGGGAAGTCAAAGAGATTATGTACAAATACTCCTTAGAAAGATATGATCCTTTGCTTATCCTTGCTAAATATACGAGTTTGAAAGAGGAGTTAGTAACAATGGGAAGCTGTTGTTTCTGCTTATACTACTCCATTTTTCTTTAGTAAATTTACTGTGATGAAAGATCGAATAATTTCTTTCTCTACAATTAGCTTGACTCTTCTACAGCAGTGTATTGCTACCATATGAATTCTGATCAGTTAGTGACTAGAACAGGTATTTGGCAACTTACAGGCCCAGCAGCCTGTTAACCTCTTTCCTCATAAACTTATTGCTATGCTGGCTTTGGGTTTCAAATGCCATGGTGAGAGAAGTATTGAGACGTTTGACACTTCAGTAGCTTTAAAACTAAATCACATGCCTCTTGAGGGCTGAAACAAGCACTGTCTTAAACAAGCATTTAGAGGCAACGTTTTGCTTGTGCTTATAAAACATGTTTTTTGAAAGTAGCATTGTGCTTTCTTTGCAGGTCTTGGCTGTCCTACTACTTTGTCACCTGAAGGAGCTGCTCAGTTTGCTGCTCAGATTTTTGGGTTAAACAACCACTTGGTATGGGCCAAACTGCGATCAAACATGTTAAATACATGGATCTCCTTGAAACAGGCTGACAAAAAATTGCGGGAGTGCACCTTGTAAGTCCAACAAGTAACTACTCCTAGCTAGGCAAAGATAAGGGTGTGCACATGCATTTGCATCAGGATTTGCAGTTGTATGATGTGAGAAATCTTTTCATACAGAAGGAAGCATCTTTAGAGCAGCAGATAAGTTTGCTGTGTCCTCATCCCTCTCATGTATTTTTTTTTTTTTTTTTAGTATAACCACTTAGTAAAAGATGAGAATATTTTAGACATCTTTCTGTTGTTGCAAAATAGTGCTGTTCTGCTCTTTAGTGTATACTGTTAACTACTGATGATGGTTTTGTCAACATAAAATTTGTGTGATTTAAATAGAAATCCATTTTTTTTTTTCTGTAAAAGTAACATTTTTACATAGTAATAATGTATGTCCTGAAGCTTATTAACTCAATGGGACTGCTAACTAAAACTAGTGCTGATACTGTTCTGCTTGTAATAATGGTATGCTTTCTTTTAGCAATAAAATGGCAACATGCTGTATTAATAAGAAAATAGGCTAAGAATGAGTAAGAGCCTGAAAGAAATAATTGCCTTATTTAAAAAAAAAACATATATTTTTTCATGTGTACATGTGTGTATGTATATACACCCCATCAATAACTTTATTACATAACTTCTCAAATTAACAGTTCTCTTGTTTGTGACAAACTCTAATTTTGAATGGAACCATAACTAGGCTTGTTGCCTACTTGCTGTATAACTCTTGACTAGTCCAGTCTTTGTCCTTCAAATATTAGGCAGATCTACTGTGGATGTATGTGATGCTGTCAATTATCCTCATACACATCAATGTATCTATATTCCCTCATTCTGTTTCCATGGGAGATATACTGAACTGAAGGTGGGAACAAATAGTAAAGCAACAGAATACCAGGGGCAAGCCTAAGCATGACTGTCTTGTCTTTGCACATAACATTCTTCAAAATAGGTACCGATTCCAAGAAATATGCAATTACTCAATGTATGTACAACTTATGCTTTTATAATTAAATAAACTATTTAATTCAAAGTTGCCTTGTGGAGACTTGATAAGATACACAATAAGTCATCAGCTCTTAAGGTACAGTAAACACTTGTAAAAGAACCTTATGTATTAAACCAGCATAACGTAGTAGATAATGTTGCTTACTGTTAGAAGAAGCCCTGTTGCTTTTTCATAAAATATAGTTTTACTAGTGTGTAGCTCATATTTACTTAATGAGGGTAAACTGGATTGATTTCTGCTGTTCTTGGCCTTCACATGAAGGACCACAGCTTCTGTGTAGCTATAGCAGAGCTCCAAATAGTGCTGTCTTTCAGAGTTGAGTGCAGCCTTCTTAAATTGATCAAAGCCTACACTGAAGCAAAACAACTCTACCTCTTTGTGTAGTTTTGAGGGGAATGTGCTTTTTTTTTTTTTTTTAAACAACTTAAAGCTAGTTAGTGACAAAAAGGTTGAAATTTCATGGCAAAATATCTTTGCAATAAAAACTAGTAGTGGGGCTATGCTCTGTGTAGTGTCTCATTTCTTATATCAAATCACTTTCACCCTGATTATACTAACTTCGTTTGTAAACACTGACAACCTATGTTAGGCATGAGCATATTAAGTGCTTTAGTTGCCATGGAGAAGGTCATTCTTCAGTTTTTGAGTGTTTTTCCTTTCTTGCAGTCTGTACTAAATCCTCAAAAGTGAGGCCCCATTTGTGAAGTTGCCTTACAAAAAGTATTCACTGTAGTTAGCACTGATGATGTATTGCTGAAAGCAGCAGAGAAAACCTGCACTGTCAGTTGCTGAGATATTGAGATTGCCCTAGAATGGGGCAAATCAACTGTTTAATATAAAATTCTTCCCAAAGTTCTTGCTATGAAAGGCAAGCACTTCCCATTGGTTAAAAACAAACAAAAACCCAACACCTTAAGTGTTTGTATCATTGTAAAACAAATAAAAACCCTATAATGGAGAGGTTACTCAAGTTTATTTGCATTTTTCAAGTTGGAATACCCACAGTAAAAATCTGTGAAACTTCAGACTCTCCATGAGATCATGTCATCTTCAGGAGAGTTACCTGTTCTACTGGAGTAATTCTTAAAAGGTAGCAGCAAGCAGAGGGAAATACTGACAGCAGGACTTGTGTTACAACCTCGGTTGCTGCAGGTACAGGTAAGTGGTCCTTAGTCTTTAATAACAAATTCACTTCCAATAATACCCCCAAGCCCCACTCTGTAAAAACATTCAAAGGGAAAAAGCAATGATAAGTAGCATCTGAATATAGATAGAATTGTAAGGAATAAGTTGATGTGCTTGGAGCAGTGACCTTGCTTTTATGGGTGTGGCATAAAGGCATGCTGTTTTTTTTATACTTTTTTTCCCTCCTGAAAGCTACTTGAGCAATTCATTCCCAAAGAAAAACTACATCTGTTCCCTCAACAGAGGGAGAGCACATAGATGATTGATTTACAAAAACAAACCCTACATATAAAGCCCCTGCATAGTTCAAGTGCCCCTAGAACTGAGTTGCAGTCCCAGCTCCATATTTCATTTCAAATTTAAGTACTTGCAGGATTATGTAATTGTTGCATAATCTGACAGGGACCTGAAGCCTTTGGGCATGGTTTTAGTAGCTAAGTTTCCCTACCACTTAAGCATCTGCTGTTGTGCTCGTGCAGAAGCATTTTAGGTCTTTACAGGGCAGAACAAATAAGCTTGCTCATTTAAGGCATATCAGGATACACCAAATCACTACTACAGACAAGTTATCAAAGCATACCTATCCATTCAAAATATGAGACATCCTATATGTCACAACAGTCACCTGGGTTATAAGCAAATAAATCCTTTCTCTACTGGGTAGAAAAAAGTTCAGCTTCATCCTATCTTAGAAGGGTACTTTATGACAAGCATTTGGGAGACCTACACTAAAGAAAGATCTCCATTTCCTCTTCTAGCACTGTTTCTATTTGTTTCTTTAAAAACTGCAATAGAGGTTGAACGTCACAGTGCTGTGGCTACCTGTAGAGCTTTGGGTTTCTTCAGGCATGTAGCAGGCCTTGGCCTTCTCTTTTATTATCTTACTTCTGTATCTGTTTCTGTATGAAAAAGATTAGGACTTGGAAATACCTTGAGTTTTCTGAAACAATTAATTCCAGAAACAACACATTTCTCTCTCTCCCTCTCTTCTGATAACAGATGTCATCAACAGCAGGAGGATATCTGAGAGAAAAATAATACAGCAAAACTGCTGCCAAAAGCTCAACAAGTGCTTGAGAATATCAAGCACCAGGTTTGAGACTTTTCAAGGATGAAGTCTTAAACAGAAAGGAAGAGGCTGGTATTTATGGAAACTTGGAGCTTCTAAAAATTCCAGAATTTCAACCAACAGAGGGCAGCAGGTTGGAACATTTGCTAAGTATACAACAGAGAATGGACTATGGTAGCCCCAACAAGTACTCCTAACAAAATGCTGTCTGATGAAAGGAAGATGAAGAAAAAAAGAACAGGAAAAAAGGGAAACCAAAACTTACAACACTGTCAAGGGAAAAGCCATTTTGCCAAGCCCACGGTATAGCTCTGTGTTAAGAAAAATGTCTTCCTAGCTGACAGATTAGGAAGTTTTGAATACAAGGAGCCGACTCTCACAAAACAAAAAAGTTTTTCGAGATGCCAAGTTCCAAAGTTCTATTTGGATTTAACAAATTGTGACTGTATTTGCCTTAATATAGCACAGATCCCTGTCCTGAATTCTCCCTTACATCATTTCATTTTTAAGGCATCTAAACATCTAGCAAATGGCTACCTTCCTAGTTACTACAAGTTCATTTTCAGCCTTATATATATATATATATATATATATATATATATATATATAATAATAATACTATTATATATACATATATATATATATAATATATATATATAAAACACAAAACATTCTTTCATCTTAACAAAACACAAGTTGTCAACTGGAAGTATGAAGTCATCTTCATCAACTTTTTCCTGTCTGTCCTATCTAGACATGCCTATTGTGTTATGGCAAGCTCTCTGACTGCACTTGAACTACATCACTTGTGATTATCACTGATGTAATTGTTTTTTCAAATTCACAGTGCTATCATTTTGTTGGCCTTTATTTGTGAAAGCAGCTACTGTCAGCAGCAGCTGGGAAAGTACACCTTCAACAAAAATCAAGGCTCAAATCTCACTGGACACTTTGCTTTGGTGAATGCTTTAGAACAAGTTACATCCTAGCACTGAACTTTTTTTTTTTTTTTTCCCTTTTCCTTCCCAGTTGAGAAAAACATTTAAATAAGAGAGCTATGGAGAGATTTCAGCACAGATCCAATGATCCTTAAAAACATACCACCTATCTACTTGCTTGCTGGAACAGCCTCTCATGCTTTCAAGATGGAGCAAAAAATATCAAATAAGGACAAGCTTGTTGCTTGCTGCAAAACACTACACACAAAGTGCAACACTGTACATACCTTTAAGATATACGCTGAAAGGTCTATGCCAATTTTCAGTCCATCTTGCTTGTCTGTTCCGTTCTAACTGCAAAGTGACAAAGTCTGATCCACGAACACCTGAGGCCTCAAAAATCTTTCCTCTCTGTTCTCAATTTCTTATCATTTCCAATGGCAACCATGGTGATGATGTTTGTGGAACAGCAATTAGACAGTAATACTTAAAAGTCTTAATGCAATACATATTGATCTCAGTAACTTCATTTTTTTTTTGTTTCTATTTCTTCGAATTTTCTTATGTTTTTCCCAATCCCAGAGGTAGAACTTACACAAGCACAGGAAAGTGCCAGCCAATTGACACTTCCTTATCTGCTCTTGGCAGAATTTTTATTTCATTAAAAACTCAGGGGAATTAATAAGAACATCTGGAAACCACGTCTTCTGTCAGGTTTGGGAACACACTGTTTGAAAACTAAGGCTCTCTGCATGAAAAAAAACAAACAACAACAACAAAACAAAAAACCATAAATCTACCACTAGATTTTACTGAAAAAAAAAAAAAAAAAAAAAAAAAAAAAAAAAAAAAAAAATCACCTGCGTTCCTAAGGAGATCATGGTAATACAAAAATTCAGCTTCTAAGGCTGTTAAGATACCAAACCATAGGAATAGAAGATCCTCCTTCCATTAATGTAAATAAACCCTTCCCAAATATTAACCCGAACTTAACCTGGATTGAAACCCATGTTACAACTAAATTCAGCAGATTCTTAGTTGCCTGTGGTATCTCAAACCTTAAACACCAGAAGAGAACAAAGCAAAACACCTGGTTAGCAAACCTGTGAAATGTTGTTCTGCAAGAACAATTTCCCATTACTTCCAAATTCTGTGAAAAGAAAACTTTATACTTCAAGTTACCTTGAGTAGATACAACAGTACATCAGAAAGACCCCAGCAACAAACTCGACTGACCAATGATCAGTAAGAGAGGTACTGTAAGCAGAAACACATGCTACTTAATATCATGAAGTGCCCACAACCCTGAGTTGAACAGTTGCTCCTGGCAGCTGTACCTGGCAGAAGTTTCTCAACAGAAGGATATGGAAAATGAAAGTTACTTTTAGTTTCTGATAAAGTTAAAATATTACAAACTTTTAGCTTTTATTGAAAATTAAATATATTAGCAAAAGCAAGATTTAAGAAATATTTTACAAATCATTTACATACAAGAAAGCCAGTATCAGACATATTCACAAATATGCAAACCTTTAATTACAAAAAGTACTTAATGGCAGCATGATGCTTACCTTGCCACTGCAGTGTGCTCTACTATTGATATAAGGCATAGAACTCACATTTGCACCAACTTAAAGAGTTCAAATAAAACTTTAAGCTTTTAAATCCTGGATGCACAACCCCAAATACACACACACGCACACTCTAAGACTTCTCCTTAAAAGCTCTATAAACTAAGTGTGTGCTCTGGAAGAACAGCCAGCCTGAAAAGCCCAGTAGAAATGTAACTGGTACTAGAGTTTAGTTTTCAGTTTTCTCTTTAACATGTACAGGCCTAGGTATGTAAACCATATTCACAGTTTAATTATTTTTAGACAGAAGTACCTTTTTTTTTTTTTTTTTTTTTTTTTGCATTTGATCCTTAAAATTGGCTCTCAGTTCAGCATACAGTTTGTAATGTCACCTGTTTTGTGATGCATACATTTACAAGATAACTTAAAAATCTGTGCCATATTCATGGTCAAGATAATTCAACAAGAAAAGTAATATCCAACAGTGATATTCAACACTATATTTCAAATATTTGTGCAAACAGCAAAAGAACAGTTGTATGAGGCAAACTTATTTGCAAAACCTTTAATACCTGTTCTATGTTGTAAACTCAGACTGTCAGCCTTAAGTCCTGCGCTTCCCACATCTTTAAAAAGTCAGTGGCTAAAATTATCAAGTCTCAAAAACGTTCTCTTCTACATAGTGCAAATTGTAAAACAGATCATGTGAAAAACATATCTAGCTGGATTGACTTTGTGCAATCATCAGTGGTCTTCTCTCATAGTTGAAGAAAGTGTGCATTCAAAGAACCATATGGTTCGAGAAGCTGGGCAGGCGGGAAGGAGAGAGAAAAAGCAGTTCTGTTACACTTCTCAAACCAGTGCTAGATGTGCAAAGGCAGCAAAAATTCCAGCTGCTACTACAACCAGAACAGATTTACTTTTTAGGAAGACCCAGGCGGTTAGTCACTTGGACTGGTCCCTAGAAAAATATGTAAGTATATGTTGGATTTTTATCAGACGGTCTTTTAAAGACATCATAGACAGAACTGACAGCTGATATCTGGGGTCTACTGGGAGAACAGCTAGAAGCCACCAACACCAAGCAGGACCATTGGGCATTGCCTGAAAATAAGAGAAATGTCAGTTACTTATGAACAATGCTGACCAACACAATGAAGACATCAAAAGACAAACGAGTCAAAAACAAGCACTGGTTTGAATTTTGGTATCAACTAGAGTATTACAGATCTGTAAGATCAAGAGGGTTCCGAATTGATCTATTCTGATCACTCTTCACCACAGAAGTCTATAAATAAAGTGCACTTATGTTTGATAAAGCAATCGTTTTCAAGACAACACAAGCATCTCATCCTTTATTGCAGAAAAAAATTGCCAATTGTCTTTTGCTGCTCTCCATAAGAGAAGCAAGATGAAGATGAAGATGAAGTCCTGCTTCCTTTAAACTTGAGAAAAAAAGTATTTTCCTTTTAATGTTTACCAGCTTTTTAACAACTGGATTTTGGTTTTCCTCACCTACTTTCCCCCAGTAAAAAAACAGGCACCCAAGATTTGATATGAAATGATGTCTCACCTGTATATTTTCCTCCCTGTCAGGCATTGGCCCGAAGTGCTGAAGAATTTGAGTGCGGAATTTGTTTCTTAAGTTTTGGAACCAACTGCAAGCCTGACTGTAAACAAAGTTGTGAAGCTCTCTCAGTTTCTTCAGCTCTCCTTCATCAACAACCTAGCAGAAGAACATTACGAAAACACCATTACAGACAAAGAAAATTGCCACAGTTTTTAAGCTAACATAACTAAATAGAGTTGAAATTAAATGTCTTTTTAAAGTTTTTGCACTCTCCTAAGCCATGGTTGCTACTGGCTGAATTGCAAAGAAATCCTCTGATACGTAAGAAGAATTACAGCTTCGCAAACTATTGTTCAAATAAAAAGCAAAATATTTCCTTCTTATTTAATAACAATAAAAAAAGCTATCTTCTCTGTCTTCCTTATACTGACATTGAATCCTCCACAGTTCAGTGGACCTAAAAATTTGACAGAGCCCTCAAAACAAATCAAGGAAAACTCTTAAGATATCAGCTAAAAGTAGAAGTACTTGGACAGCATTCTGAATACCTTAACATCTTCCAAATACTCGATGTCTGCAGTGCAATAACCATCTTTCATCCCTCTCCGTAAAACTCGAAATCTCTTTCCACCAACTGTATCAACAACAGACCGTCCATCAGGCAGAAAATGAACGTTCCTAATTTGCAGCATGCAACCATAATCTGCAAAACTAGAAAGGAGACTTTATCAGTAATGTAATTACACAGTTCTATGACGACAGTTGGCTTAATTTAAAAAGAAGACAGAAAAGAAGCTTACTATTAAGAATGTAAACCTACCCATTTTGAGAATCACTTATACACATCCCAAACTGTTTAGTCCCAGTTTCCATACTTCTGCGAATCATCAGTCGGTATCTTGGCTCAAACACGTGTAGAGGGCAAGGCACAGTAGGATATGCCATAGTGCAAACAAACATTGGAACATTCTTGGTCAAGCTTCAAAAGAATGACAAAAGAAATACACCGCTTAAAACTAATTACTGAGCAATGCCAAGATATTTTTTTTTATTACAGTATGTGTTTGAGGTCATAAAACACCTGTTACAAACTTCAGTAATAACCATGTTACAGTAACTTCCATAATCAGTAAGAACACAGTCACTGAACACTTATGTATTGATTTGAATACGTAACAGCAGTGAGTTGAAACATCTAGTCAGTGACTATAAAGTCCTATAGTTGTTATGTCAGTAAGAGTGTTTCTTGGTTTCTTCCTTTTTGGTTTAGTTGATGCCACAATAACTGCATAGTAACCAGCTCACCATTTAGATTAAGTTCAACAATGCATCCCAAGCTATGGTTTTTACACTTGCAATGTCTCACCAAGGCCTAGCAATTGAAAAAACTAAGCAGAATCTAGGAGTAATTATTAACGGGAACGTTTATCTAGAAATTCTTCCACTGGAAGTGTGTACCCTCAGGAGCTTTTCAGCACAGCTGTGCTCTGTCCTTTCAGTCCCAGCTTGTACGGATAGCAGGGGATGCCACAATCCAGTTGTAAGACCTTGCACTTGGATCTACTGAACCTCATGAGGTTCAGCTGGGCCCACTGCTCAAGCCTGTCTCGGTCAAATACCATTCCAATACTAATTTCTCGGGTTTTCTAGGTAAAAGGTGTGAAGCTTACTTTGAGTGTTCAGCGGTTTCTTCAGCATGAATTCTTTTTCTCTCATACAGCTCATCAGACAAATATTTCATTATTAATTCCTCTAGTAGCTCTGTGATGCTGTATTTTCTGCTTGCAAGGTACTGTAAGCAAATTAAAACAAAACGTCTCTTTATTGATATATTAATAGAAGAATTGAGTCACATCAGCTTTTTTTTTTTTAAGTATCATGCATGAAATAGGTGACAAATGAGATTTATGTCCATGAAAACTTGAAGATATGAAGAGCTCTGAAACTCTTATATTTCTTAACTCCCACCATTAATATCTGAAAATTCTGTTTTAGTTCTTACAGTCCAACATCTCTGGTGTCTAATTCAGTACGTATTTCTATATTTACCAGAATTTATTTTCCACAATACAAAGCCACACAAATATGGAAGGCGTACAGAAACCACAGAGAAGTCTTATTGAATAGTTATCAGTTTCCTAATAATCAGGATTTAATTATATATCATAAAGCAGGTGATCACAGAAACATAAAACCCTCTGAGACTCCAAGGCAAACCTAGTCAATTTGTATTGATATTTACCTCAAGTGTTTTCTTTCTAGGAGCAATCTACTATCTTAATTCCTTGCATTTTAAGAAGCCTTTACAATGATAAAATGTTTGTCTATCTGAGTTCTACTGATCAACAGTACCTCCTTCAAACTCTCCTTACAGAGTGGACACTGAGGAGCATAGTCTAAACACCGTTCCAAGCAACCTTTGCAAAACGTGTGTCCACAAGGTGTTGTCACTGGCTCAAAGAACAGCCTGAAACAAAGTTAGTAAAAATTAAGATACCATGGCAAATTTGTGTCCTGCTTAATAAAGAAAACAAACAACTCAACAATCAACCTTTTTAATTTTTTCCCCACTAATTATTATCTAAAGCAGAGAACATTAATCCCATGTCTCCTAATGCTCCCTTTTCTCCTATGAAGTTTGTTTCCATTCATCACTGCACTAGTTTTGTGCACTTTGTGATTAATCCACACACATCTCTATGCTCTGAATATTTAAACCTTCACTCCAATACAAGAAGATTTTGATCCTACTACATAGATATTCAAAATACACAAAATGAAGTAATTATTTAAAGAGGTATGTTGCTTTCAAAGCAGTTTTGCACACTATTAACATAACTATAGACAATCTAGCATATAGACTATGTTTTAAGATTTCTATTCTAGAACAGAAGACAACTCGATAAGAACTTATATCCATCAACTGCATCTAGTAGATTGTCATTCTGAAGTCATTTCCTTGATCTGAAATGCACAGGTAATCCTTCTAAGCATTAGATCTCCCAAATGAACAAATTAACTAGTTTTACTGGATGAAAAAACCTTCTAGTAGAGTACCACAGAAGATCCTCTCCTTTTTGAGCTACCAGCTGACACCACCAAATCTGACAGGCAACTTGACTACAATTATGATGTAAACATTTAAATAAGTATTTAAATACTGGGATATAGGAAAGGCTGAAAATGTCACTTTCTTAACTGACGTTAGAGCTCATCACAACCTATAAACACCTCAGTTAACACGTGACAAAGATATGAAGTCAAACACCTATAATGAAAATATTGAACCAATGAGAAAAATCTTACCTCATACATAAAGAGCACTCAAAATCTGATACGTCAATCAAATTCCCTGGAACTGTTCCATAAGCCAGTTTCATGTCCCTGTTTGTATTTTCTGAAGAAAGACATAATAAAACACACCTTTCAAAGAAAGGCACAAGACAATAAATACTTCAGATTTTAAATTAAGTGATTACTTACCTCCTTGCTTTTTGTGTTTGTTTCTTCCATCTTCACATACAACTGTATCCTGCTCTGAAAATGAAAGCTTTCTTTTCAACAAAGCACCTTTTTCTTGGCCAGAGAGAAGAGGTTCAGAAGATACTCTCTTTAAGCCATCTTCCTTGGCAAGGGCTTTTGTTGAGTTAAGAGCATGGGCAGACTGTGCACGATTTAGGCTTCCAATCACAGGCGCCAGTACCTCTGATCTTCCTAAACTCTACATAAGACAAAAGAACTGTATATAAGAGATTACACACATATAAGAATATAAAATGTAAACATGCAAAAATGCTAAATCCAAACTGATAGGCAGTTAGCTCATCAGTTAACTGGAAGAATTTGCTAAGTCAAGACAATTCTCAGATTTGCTTATCATTAACAATTAAAAAAATATTTATCTTAAAGAGAAGAAAAACTAAACTTCTTACTTTGAAGCTATACTAAAAAACAAATATAAATATAAAAATATTAATAACAATAATATCAAAAAGTACTTTTTGCTTTGGAACTAATGTAACATCTCAGTAGTTTTTAGTAAGTGGTTCACTTGAATGAGGTATATAATAATCCAAATGAGAAGACACCGCTCCCAAATCATAATTCTTAATTTAACCAATTGCAGAGAGCCAGCATTTATGGTAGAGAATAAGCATGACAAATAAGGATATCAGGATGTCTGATACTGGCATATTAGCAAGTTTTAAGTATTAGAACAAATTATGATTTCTATTACCTGCTCAGGACAAAGCTGTAAATTGCAGTAAGGCTCAGTCATCTCAGAACCAAGCACAAAAGATTTATTTCGAGTATGTGGTGAACTCCAAGCAGATTCCTTCAAATTCTCTCCTAGCTTCTCTGGTGACAGTACATCACGCAATGTCTGGAAAACAAACAGCTAACTGTTCATAAAAATGAAAGGAGGATCTGGATATAGTTTCATTATAAACCTACGCACCAAAACCAACAATTCAACTTATATGAAGTTTCTCCCCAAATACTTAAGAACAGTTAGGAATAAGCAGAAATCCATACATCTGTATAACTAAGCATAATTTATCTTGGAATCATTTCCACTAGAACTGGATGAACTCTATGAACATTTAGACATTATCAATTAAATATTATACAGTTTTTGCAATGCAGTTTGTATTATTAAGGAAAATGCATCTAGAAATTCTTCCACTAGAAGTAAGCAACCTCTTCAGAGTCAGACATTATCAATTCAATATCGCAAACATTTTTCTGTGCAGGTTTTCATTACTGAAGAAAAGCTGCAGTTGTCTACACATTAAATAATTCAATTTACCATATTCCAGTTACCATTCCCTTTGCAGTCACCTACAAGCAAATTCAGAAGCATAAATACTTTGAGGCATGTGCCCTCAAAACCTGTACGTTAGGACTCTCCAACACAGCATGGTACATCTTGAAAGGAATTAAACCATCAACTCTACCCTCTCCGTATGCATGACAGATTTTTTGATGGTAATTGTCTACCACAACAGGAACTTTACAAAGGAATCAAAACAGAGGTAGTAATCCAGTTTGATATATCAAATCACCTTTTCTACTTCTAGCTTGGCTGGAAGAAAATCCTCATCAAGGGCTAAGCACTGTAGAAACAGTTGTAAGGCATCGCCTACAAAGCCAGAGTCGTGCAGCACTTTTCCTTTGCGGAAGTAGACCTGAGAAACAGAAAACATGTTTACACTTCTGGTGAACATACAGAGCTGTAATATTCACCTTACAGGCCTTACAGCAGAGTCAGAACAAGAACCCTCAATGACAAAGGAATGCACCTCTTCAGCAATCTTCAGCCATACACAGGATATCTGATACACACATATCTTGCCTAGCATAAGTCCCCTACACTGAAAATAACTATGGCATAGGCTGGTGTTCATCTCCTTCCAGTTAATTTGCTCTGGCTTAGATAAAAGCCAGACTTTAAAACAGACTTAAAATCCTGACTAGTGCTGAATTCACCACACAAGGCCTTAATTTCACTATTCTGTGAGGTTTTGAAAATGGAGAAGAGGGAAATACAACAAAAATTATTACATATCCTTGTGAAACAGCTTTCACTGGACACCTTTTTTGCTGTTTTGTCGGAAGTCTTATAGCTTTAACTTACATGAAAAGACAATCCCCACAACCCCGCACTCCTTACATCTATCTTAATAGAGATTCCTAATCCAAAACAATTAAGTTTTGGAATTGCTTCCTCCAACTACATTTTATTCCTGAAAACTAAATAAAAAAATGCTTACTATTTTTTATATAGGGTAGAAGGGAAAGAAAGAGATGAGACCACTGAATGTTGGTGAACTTACAAAAATACAATGTTGGACCCAACTCACATGAATTAAAAAAGTTGTGTTTGCAGTAATATAAACAGAAGGTCAATAAAAATAAATTCTAAACTAGATTTTGGATAATGGGCAAGAAAACTGAACCCGAAAAAGAAAAGCAAACAAGCAAAACACTGAATGCAGTTTCTATAGACTGCCAATATGAAACAGTAATCTTAAACAAGGCTGTCAGATGAGGGCGTGCATCTTCTCTGATGGATTTGGGCAGTTTCATTAAGAAGGAAAGCACGCTAATCCTCCTCTTACAGTTACTTCATCTCCTTACACAGATAATAATTTTAATCTATCAAACCAAGCTCAGTTAAATGAAGTCTGAGAAAGAAAGAAAGGCACAATGGTCTCTGAATTTGCAGCAGCCATGAAATTGCTCAACACAGGAGAAAACCAGACCGAAGCAGTTATCTGTCCCTGTGCAGCAAAATCTTGCTGCTCCTGCTGTGCTGAGTTCAGATGCTGCTGCAATAAGCAATATTTAAGTAGTTACATTTCGGAAGGCCAATGACTCTCCAGTTGTCTGCACTGTTTGCAGAATTCAGCTTCCAATGAGTTTCTCTGTGCTTTTCAAAGAAAAACTTTCCCAGCTCAAACAGCAAGTTTTCTTCACCAGACAAACAAAAGAAGGCAACTGTAAGAAGTTACAACACCACAAACTATCCCAACTCCAAATACTGAAGCCAGTAACGAAGGCCCTAAACAAACACATTTTTTACTACTGCAAATAATACTGCAAAAGAATTTAATGTTCTCTCTACATGTTTTTGTTTGTTTGGTTGGTTGGGTTTTTTTTGGTTTTTTTTTGTTTGTTTGTTTTTTTAAACTCTGGTAGCAATTGCAAAAGAAAACTGTTGTCCTATTAGTATTTTTTTTTTTTCCCTAATCAGTGAGACTCAAAAAAACCTGAGAAATGTTGACTCAACATAGAGCCAAAAATCCTAATCTGCACTGGCAACAATGCTCACTCATCTCACATGATATTCAAAGAACAAATAGCGCTTAAAACGCTCTCAATTTTGGGAAATACAGTCAAAGTATAAAAACTTCAGGGAAATGCAGAGCTTTAAAAGGAGTAACTTTTATATAGAGTGAGAAATTTCAAATCTCAGTTACATCAATAAGCCAAACACCTATGGCTCAGAAATTCTGCTCTGAAGCAGTTAAAGCCGGCTGCATGATTCCAGCCAGCCACCCACTCAAATAACATTCAGCTGAATTTAAGTTCGTAAATATTTTAAAACTTTTCTTAAGAGAACTGATAAAAGCACTGTTCCTAAAAAAAGAAATAAGCGCTAACAAGCAACTGTAAACAGCACGAAAGTTCTTCATAGTACTTCTCAACAAATCAGTTCTGCTCCACATCACCCTTCATCCAGCATCGCTATCGCGTGTTGCGATGGGAAATAAAAGCACCTGAAGTTGTTGATGAAACCTGAATCAACAGCTCCAATTTACAGTGCTGACCAGTTGCCTGTCTCACGTACAAGTACCTATTTTAAGAAACTTTTGAGTACTTTGCACGTACTTACAAAGAAAAACAAGAAAACCAAGTGTTTAAAGCAGCTTGCTTCATTTGATGAAAAGATCATGCAAAATACCTTATGTTTGCAGATAAACGTAGATTTTGAAAAATTAGGAGTTCAAATCAACTTACCTCTGGCCAATTTGGCATTTTAGAAATAACAAAGTTCAGATCTTCTATGGCTGTTTTATACTCTTGGAGGCCAGCGTATGACTCAGCCCTGTAGATTCTTAGCATCAAGTTACTGGAATCTGAAGACAAAATTAAACAACAACCTTAATAATTTGGAATGTTGTAATTTTTTAATTAGATGTTTTATAGTGATACGTCAAAGCCGTACTGTACAAAAATATTTACTACGCTCTTCTGTACTGCACCTTATAACAACTGAGGTACCTCCTTCCTGCCTTTTCACCAGTATTTGGATTTAAAAAAAGTGGCAATACTTCCAAGCTTATGTCTTCCAAGATTAACTTTTGAACCCCTTTATATTTTAAAAGATTTAGCACCAAAGCTGACAAAATAAAGTACTGCTCAATACTGCTGTGACAACAGAATTAGAGAACAGAGCTGATTTTAGTTTTATGGTACAAACACAAATCTGTCATTTTTCAAGCACAGCAAATCTCAAGTATTAAAAAGTCTAAGTATTAGAAAGCCTCCTTTCAAACATTTGACTTTTTATTGAGACTGTCCTTTGTTCTGACAATGCCCAGCCCCTGCCAGCGATAGCTACAGACAGCGTTAGCATCTGATGATTTATCAGAGATAGTCTATACCCCTACACGGACTGAAAAGATAGCCAACACCAGAAAACCACTGCTGCCAGCTGGCAGCCTGCTCTAAGTAGTTGTGCTAGAATCACCTCCACAGAGGAAAAACATTCATGTGTGTTCTTTGAAGACAAATTCTCATGTCCCAAATGCAGCACTTTGGACTTTCAGCACAGGAATCTTGAAATAAGAAATCTCTATGTCATTTAAACCATGACTTTCATAACACAGCAAACTGCACACCTGTGCTTTTCACCAAAATAAATAAGTTAAACATTAATGTAATGTAAACAACACTCAAATTAAGTTCTGTAAGCTTGTTTGAACAAGATTCCCTTGGAGGGATGCAGAGGAATCATTTCAATTCTATATTCTGTCTTAAGTCTACCCTAAATGCCTAGTTTAAGTTCCCATAATTTCCAATGCTAGCTTGTTTTACACATAAGTCTGCTTTAGCAGCAAGCCAGACCAGTCACTGAACCAAAGTATTTTAACACACTGTTTTATATTTAGATATCACAGGTAAAAGACTTTAACAAAAAAGAAATGGTAAGTAAATAAAAACTGCCAACAGATTCCATGGATGAAAACGAAGCGTGCGATTCAGCTATAGTTCAGTTTCCCTTAAAATACATATACTTCTCAATCTGTTTCTATGTTTCAGACAGTTAACAGAAATCGGTGAAAATTGTCTAACTTAACACGTAACCCTGCAGATGTAAGAACACTGATGCCTGCTTTCTTGTGGCTTTGTGACTATTGTAACCTCCTGAGGCAGGAGCTCAGTTCTTTTCTATTGCGTTCGACTTTTTGGTGTCCAGCAGAGTCAATATTGATCTAAATTCCTTTCTTCAGAGGCAGCAGTGAGTGGGAATCTTTGTTCTGTAATAAACTAGCAGCCTGTTCGCACTTGATCAGAACGATTTCATCTTTTTCAGACTTTCAAGTGTAGAAGATGATCTCAGGAGTCCCAAATCTCAGGAAGATGGGGCTAAGGGTAGTCTGAAGATAAAAAATATAAGTCAAATCTAGAGCTGGTGGATAGTTTTTTCTTTATCAAAGAGAAAAGCACTGAACTGCTACAAAATTAAGGTCTAAATCAAGGAGTTTAACTAGATCTCAACTCTGCTGCTACACAAAAACTGCCAATGAATCACAGAATATCCCAAGTTGGAAGGAACCCATGTAGATCAAGTCCAACACCTGGCTCCACAGAGGACCATCCAAAAATTAAACCATATGTCTGAGAGTGTTTTAAAATGAGAATTTAATTCCTAGGCTTTGTATTGTGGGAAAAAAAAAGTTTTACAACGTTGCAGAATGCATTTTCATGCTTGCCACTTAACAAGATGACATAAAACTACATGGACTACTTCAAAAGTAATGCCTGTTGATTACCATGGAAGCTACAATACAACAAGCATAATTACACTATGTAACAAATTCTCAGCTGCAGAACACTATTTTTTTTTTGACACAGTCACCACCATCAGCTATGCATCTACCAGCACCAAACAAGAGCCTGTATGCTGCGCTCTTAACAATCTGCATGGCCATCCAGAATGGGGGTTTGTCTTTCATGTTGCTGATGTCATTGCTGAAATGCACCACCTACTGCCTCACTGCTGACATCCAACGTTTGGTCTCTATAAACATCCAGCAAGCTCTATCATCTGTTGCATGGCAACAAAATGTAATCGAATATTGGTGGGATGGTTCAACCTCTACTGCCATATTATCATCTGCCTCTGACATCATGGACCAACATAGTAAAATAGGAGGCATTACTTTTGGAGCAGCCCTCATATTTCAATTCCTTATATCAGATATTAAACAAAACCAGAAATAGTTTGTTTGAACAGCCAATTTTAACAGCCCAGTATATTAAATAGAGACCACTCACTCCTAGCAAATCAATACAAATTACTGCAATTAAAAACAAAAAGGTATTGAATATCTTCAGTGCAGAAATGTGTGCACCATATATTACTGCACACAAATAAAAAAACTGTACAAAAGTTTACACACAAAAAACACCAGGTAAGCATTCATTTCTTTACTCTCAAAGCATCTGCTTCTGCCTACTGTCAGCATGAGAATATCATAAATGGATTGCTTCTGGTCTGCTCCTACATGATTTTCACCTGGTTCCCTAGCTTCAGTTGGTAAAAGAAGCACTCTGCACCAGTGTTCAAAAGAACTGCAGGATGCAGTACTTATGAATGCAGTACAACAGGGTCAATTCCAATGGTCAAGGGTGCAAACACCTGAGAAGAGGCTGAGCTCACTGGTGTTGTTTAATGAGGAAACATCGGAGGCAGCAGAAGAACCCAAGAGCCTCCTGAAATCCCAGAAGAGGCTGCCTAGATCACAGAACCTGACATGCACAGCAGGAAAAGCAAGTGACAACGCCTTATAAACCAGAACAATGGTAGTTCTGCCTTTATGTAAATAGAAAATGTTTCACTAGGATGGTAATTAACCATTCAACAGGTTGTCCTGACAGCAGCGGAATCTTCGCCCTGGTGGCGTTTTCATGGTCCAAAAGAACAAAGCCTCCAGAAAACTGCTCTAATTCAGAGCCTGCCCTTTGAACACAGAGTTGGTCAACAGACCTCCTAAGGCTCTTCCAGCAGGAACAGGTTTGTGACTGTACAACCTCTGGTGAGAGAGCTGGTGTGTTGGGATTAAAGCCTTCCTTTACATAAGGTAATTCCTTCCAACGCCTGCACAGCACACGTTATCTATGTGAATGTTACCATTCCTCTCGCCTTTCTCAAAAGTAACTTCTTTCTCGTTTCAACAAATTTCCTTATGACCCATGTAGTCAACACTGTACTTTAGAACACGCCACACACGCACACACAAAAAAAAAAAAAAAGAAAGAAAGAAAGAAAAAGAAAAAAAAAAAAAAAAAAAAAAGAACCTCTTCCAACACTTCCAATAGGAAATGGGACCTGTGGAGCTGTCGAAGCCCTAAAAACCCACAGATGCACAAAACCAACACAGCGGGTCGCTGTGCCAGCACCATCCAGGTGTACCCACCCCCGGGCCGAGCCCCGCAGGGTGCACGAAGCCACGGCCGTACCGCGGTCCGCCTGGCGGTCCCGCCCGCCCCCCGCAGCCTCGCCCGGCACCAGACGGGGCGCGGCTCCGCCCGCCATGATGTCACCGCCATTACACAACCTGTCCCCGCCGTGCCTCGCGCTTATGCAACCGGGCCCGGCCCTCTGGAGCCGAGCGGTGACACTGGAAATGGGTCTCCGTCAGGAAACGGGGTTACGCGCGGTAACGCGGGCGCAGCCGCCACGGAACGCACCGATCAGCGCGGCGGGAAGGAGGCACCGGAGCGCACCTCAGCCCACGGGGAGGCTCCCTGGGTCCCAGCGACAAACTTGGAAAACTTCAGAGCGCTGAGACACAGCGCGCCGAGCGTATCCTTCCCCGTCCCTCCCTCAGGAGACGGGACGCCGCCTCCCCCCCTCCGCACCCGGCTCACCTGCCCGCAGCGCCTGCCCGGCGGCGCCCAGCGCCTCTCGGAAGCGGCCCTGCGCCAGCAGTTCCTCCAGGCGCCCGCCGGCCCGCGCCCGCTCGCACTCCCTCGGGAACCACTTCTCGGCCAGCTGGCTGAGCACCACGCTGGTGCGCAGCGGGGCGGCGGCAGCGCCGGTGCCCCCCGCCGGCAGCAGCCGGTCTCGGCAGCGGCGGCAGCGGGCCCGCAGCTCTCTCCGCAGACAGCGGCGGCAGTAGGTGTGCCCGCACGGGACGGTCACCGGCTCGCTCAGGAAGCGCCCGCAGCCGCAGCACCGCAGCGGGCCCTCGGCCGCGCCTTCGGCGCCGTGCTCCCGGCCGCGGCCCGGCCCCTGCCGCAGGCGGTAGTTGAGCACCAGGCACTCCACCAGGGTCCCGAAGCGCCGCGGGCCGGCGAGCGGTCCGAGGCACAGCGACGCCAGGGAGGAGCCCGCCGCTTCCTTCAGGCGGCCCCTCCGCTCCCCGTCCGCCTCCTCGCCGAGCCGCCCGCCGCCTCCCGGCTCCGGCGACGCGTCCGAGCCCACGGCCACAGGAGAGAACGCCATCGGCTGCCGGCTCGGCCGAGGGGGGTGTGGCGCTGCCGCTCCGGCCGCCGGGCCCGGCGCTGCGCAAGGCGCCCAGGCACTGGCAGCGCGGGGCGGGGGAGGAAGCGAGGCACCCTCCGCGCGGGGCGGGGGGCGTGTCACGTGCGCGCCTCCGCGCGCGCGACCCGGGGCAGAAGGGGGTGCGGATACGTGTGCGCTCCCCCCGCCCCACCCCGCTCCCACCCCTTTCAAACGTCTCCACGCGCCCTCGCCCCGCCGCTTACATAAAGAACCGCGTCAGCTGATGGCCGGGCCGGCACGCCATTGGTGGACGCTCCAGGGGCGGGAGCGAGGCGGTTACAAAACGCCGCGCCGCGCGCGCGTTCCGTAACAGGGTGGGAGGGGCGGGGTTGGCGCCGGGCGGACTGGGCGTGAGTCAAGCGGGGGGCGGGCTGGCGTGGGTGGAGCGCGTGCGGCCGTTAGGGAGCGAGCGTTGGGTAAAGCCCTGCTCTGTCTTGGAGGGGAGCGGGACGTGGGGGAAAAGGGGACGGCCGCGGGGAAAGGGTTCGGTCCTGCGGCTTCGGATTGTGGCTCTTATAGGCGCTGCAGCTCCTTGGAGTGTCTCTAGCTCCGGTGGGGGTCACGCGTTAGGAGTGCTGCCGGGAGCGGTGCGAGGCGGAGCAGCCGATTTTCTCGAACGTTTTTTGTTCGCCGTGTATCGTGCTTGTAGGATGGCGGCTGATGCAGTCGCTGGTCAGATAATGCCGTAACTGCCAGTTGTTGCAGAGCATCTCCAGTTTTCCGGGAGCATAAAATAGCGAGCCTAGCGCTTTTGGGAAGCCCCCGATTTCTGCCTAAAGTGTAACTGCAGCCCGCTTTGATGGGGGGATGTTTTGGGTTTCTACGTGTTTGTTAAGCCTCTAAAGAAAGCATGGAGTCCATGGCGTGACATCCGGCTGTGCTGTCGGAACTCATTCCCTCTCAAGCCTATCCTTTGCGTTTACAGTGCCTTTCTGCTTCCTGAAGTCAAATATGAGAGATGCTGTGGGAGTTGAAATATCAAGGGAGAACGTTGGACAGCTTTTAAATGTGGAGAGATAGCAGTCTTAAAATGACTGTTGATGAAAATAGTCAACATGAGTTAGGAAGTGACAGCCTCAGGAAAGGTTGAAGTAAAAGGTGCTTGGAGTGTGGACTTGAATGGTGGTGGGATAAGGTGGAATGGTTTGAATCACCATGGATAGTTGCAATGGTTCTGGGGTTTTTTTTAAGCTTATGAGGAAATACGAGGACAAAGTTTCAAGGAAACTAGCAGAGATTTCAAACAAAACTCTTTAGGAAATAGGGTGAATTGGCATCAAAGAGAGCAGTACTTTGTTTTTCATTTCAGATTAGATTACCCATGCAAACAGAAAAACAGGGCAACATTCAGGGGGTTGTGGAAATTCATTGAAATGCTAGAGTTAGGATGATAATAAAATAGAAATAAAAACCCTTTTTCACCATTTCCAATGAATCTTTTGAAAGTTCACATGTTAACATACTGGTCATTTGAACAGTATTATCAGCTCAAGTCAGCTTTTTAAAATTTTTTTTTTTATTCACAGATTACAAGAATAAAATAGACCTTTGCTAACCGGAGTGTCTTAGGGCACAGCGTTATCCACCAGTCCTCCACTTCAAACCAATTAGAAACAGTGAGAGACGAGAGTTTGGATTGGATGGATGAATGGGTTGATAGGGAGCCTGACACTATCCTGCTCCCACCAGTTTTAGAAATCTATCTTTAGTATCTTCCTTCACAGCTTATTCTTTGTGTGAGTATACTTACTGTCACTGTAAGCCTTTACTGTCTGTTCATGTTTGCGACACATTCTGTTCTACATTCGTAGCTGTCCTCATTTCTCTTGGAAATTCAGGACTTCATGCATCCAAAAAACATTGTCTAGATTTAGATAGAAAAAGTGTTTTTCTTGTTCTGTGTGATTGCAGAAAGACACTGAAGCATTTCACTAAAGACCTCAAATATGTTGTTAAATACATCAGCAGTATGTTGCAGGTAGGGAAGCCTCTGGATAACAGATAATTTTGGATCGTGGCGCATTAGGGTTGGGCTCAAGATGTGTTGAAAGAAGTTCATAGTAAAGAATCTCTTACGTAAAATTAA
This sequence comes from Tetrao urogallus, assembly GCF_951394365.1. NCBI lineage: Eukaryota > Metazoa > Chordata > Aves > Galliformes > Phasianidae > Tetrao > Tetrao urogallus. The sequence continues at coordinate 44,825,092 of NC_136817.1, read as the reverse complement.
TCACTTCCTTGTCAGGAAATTCCCAGGACACGGATCTCTGGAATGTGGCACATTACTTGAGGACAAATTTGCCTGTATGTTCACCTTGTCCTAATTTTTAGATGCACATTTTTCTAATCACTCTTGGAAGCAGGATTCTAGGCCTTGTTAAACCATGCTGTTATCCAGAGTGTTTGTGCTTACATATTTAAGTTACATTTGTTCCTTCAAGCCTAGTTTTGGGTGCAGTATTCTATCACTGGCATGCCTAAGAAAAAGCTCAATTTTCTCATATTTCACTGTGTTACTATCAGAATCTGATGGTTACGTAAGAAGGGAATAAAAGACCTGCAGCTTTTTACTAGATTAGATAACACACATAGTTCCACCAACACTTGATTATAAATAACACATGCGAGGTTTTTTTTTCTTCCTACCGTAGGATGAGATAAATTATACTTTCAGACAGCAACACATATCTGTGCAGTTGCACAGTTTGTGTGGGCTGTTCTAAGAAGGACTCCAGGGATTGTCCTTCCCCTGCCTTCTGTAGAGCAGAATTTTACAACTGCTTGTGTAAGTCTTGGTTACCCTCATTCAGCAGGGTGCCTACAAAATGTTAAGCTTTCAGTATAGTGAGGTAGAAGTACATTGCTTATGATTTTAAGCTATTGATTTGATGTTTCCGTAAGCAATTGTACACGTAGCGTGTGCAGCCTGATTAAATACAAGATGACCATAAGAGTGTTTTGTCTTTAATTATGCCTCTTGTAAATTATATAAAATTATCTTGATTTAAAGTTTTCAGAAATAAACAGCACTGTAAACAAAATGAAGCAAAACCAATGCAGGCTGAGAGAACAGGCAGTAGCAGGCAGTGGACCTGAAGCTTAATGCCTGGAAGTCTGGAGCTGTGTCTGACAATCTCTCTTGATGTATATCCCAAGAAAAAAGTAGTTAATCCAAGGAAAGTTGCTCTATCTCATGAGAAATGTGGTAATTGCTTTCCAGCTACTTTCCCTCTATTTCTTTAAAGGTAAAGTTACCTATCCAGCTGTTGTAAATTTTCCTAAGGTATGTAGAACAAAATAAAACTAGTTGGAGATTCAATTAGGTAAAATAATGTTCATACTTTTTTAATTTTTAAATGTTACTGTTCCTAAGAGTGAATTGTTCTGCTAAGAAGCTATTAATACTTTTTCTTTAAAAAAAAAAAAAAAAAAGAAAAGAAAAAGAAAAAAAGCAAATATGAGAGAGTATATCAAACTGTACTTAGAAAAATCTTGAACTTCTGAAGACCTCAGTGATCTTTGAATCACTTCAGATGTGGCTAAGGAATAAGGAATAATGAATCCTTAGATGCAACTGAGTTTTGTTTGAATTTGTTCATTGTTGCTTGGTAGACTTTTTGGAGCTTTAATAAGGTAGTTCCAGCAGGCAGAATTCTAAGTGCAAAAATGCTCAGCATTTCTGCAGTAAAGCAAGTACTGACCTTTCTGCAGTACAGCCTTTAGCAGAAGTACTTTTTAAACTCTTTTTTTTAGGCATGAGCTGCAACAAAGTTGCTTTTCCAGCTTGGCCTTCAATGTTCAGGTAAGCTTATCAGATCTAGACAGCTACAGCTATCTCTGGCATTTTTGTGCAGTACTGCAGCGTGGGTTTTTCAAGAAATTCTAACTCTCTTCTAACTAACTTCTGAAATAGGGCACTCAAAGTTATTTAATTACACTTACTAAGTATGATAGCACTATCGAATAGAAAAAAAGCCACTACAGATGGGATAAATGGTTATCTACGTGTTAGGTAAGGATCCCATGAAAAATAGAAAGAAAGCAAAGTATAACAGAGCTGAAAATACCAGCAAAAGACATATACAGATGAACAAAGAGGGAGTTTATTGGTGAGATCCAATAAAGGACTTGCATACCTAAAGCAAGCTTTAAGAGGGATTTAAGTACTGAGGTTCTAAAAAAGAGATCTAAGAAATCTCGCACAGCTGCTGCCTAACTGGGAAGATGCCTGAAAACTTTTTAATTTATATCCCTAGAGTGGCTAGGGTTTTATTTCTGCAGCAGCTGGAACTGCTGCAGAACTTCTCTGCACTTACTCTTAAACCAGTACAGTCTTCAAGTGAGTTGTCAAAGTGACTCTACTTTGTCAGTATTTTCAGGCCCCACCAAGCACGCTGTTGTGTTCAGAGATTCTTAAAGTTAGGTGTATGTGCTTGCTTTTCACATTTATGTGAAGGATGATGAGATGGAGTAACTTTTTATTTAACAATCTATCTTCAGTTCCGTATCTGAGCTGGAAGATTCAGTTTGGTTCTATTTAGGAGTTTTCAAACTTGTCTCATCTCTCCAAGTAATTTATCCTAAAGCGTGACAGCATGAATTTAAATTGTCTTGGGAGCATGAATTAGAGATGAAGATGTCATTTCCTGCTGAATGCCCTATTCTTTGGGATAAATCTCACACTTTATTTCTGTCCCTATAGACTTTGAATCCTTTTCTTCTCAGTGGCACAACTTTAACAGGATCAGAGCAGAGTCATCTTTATTTTTAATATCCTATTTCTTTTTGAGTAGAATCACTTTTCTTTATTTAAAGAAAATATTTATCAATTTAAATCTTTTTGATTTAATGAGGGCCTGCAATGGCAATGTTTTGCTCTATGAGAGGTGTTTTTCTTCCGTTATCTCGGCCATGATTTAACAGAATGGTGTTGGATCCTACAGATAGAGAGGACTGTGGAGAGGACACATCAGTGAAAATTTTTAAAAAATTTAAAAAAAAATTGGAATTGCATAATTTTTGTGTCCAGATAACTCATTCCTTCAGTGGTGCTGGGGTTAAATGTATTCCCATCAAAAATGATAGTCATCACACTTAACTATTGACATGGGTGTGTATGTTTTTATATATGTTAGCATCAATTGCTGTTGATGAGCAAGATGCAGTAATCTGATCTGATGATTATATTTTGGAGTTGTGAAAATACAGTGGCTGCCTTGAAGACACCAATTTGAATTGCTTGTTTCCCTGTTCTTGTGTTCTTTTTTTCCCCCCATGGTGTGATATCCAGCATAGAGCTATAAAGATATGCATTTCAAAAGATAGCAGAATTTTTCTACACTTGCAGGACAATACAATTCTAAATGTGATCAATAAGTTTTTATTTTAGGCTTGTCTGGTTTGAAAAACCTTGTTTAGCTCCAGGTATGATACAAGTAATGTTTGTCTTCTCTTTAGGAAGAGATTCCTTGGACTGATTGGACTTCTTCCTTCTGCTATTTTGCCTGGTAGGAAATTCACTTAATAGATTAGTAAAATAGCTAAATTTGAAATGGAAAAGCTTGTTTTTGCTGCTATCAATATAGATTGACATATATTGTAACAATTCAAATTGTCATGACTTGACAGCTTTAAATACTGAATTTAAAGAGATGCAGAGCACTGTGTAGTCATATTTATTCTTGATGTTCAAGTGCTTTTAATACAGAACTGCAAACTGAATAATGAACAAAAAGCTGAATAGTTAAAGTAGAACTAAAAAGGCTTTCATTAAGGAAGGAATTGCTTTTACAAAAATGTTTCACTAACTGTGTGCAAGACAAGTAACTCAGCCAGCATTTATTTTCAGTTTATCAGCATGTTTTCTGCTAGCTGGAAGTTACTGACTTATGATTTTATTGAATATACTAAAGTTTGTGGTTTTTTTTTTTAGTATTAATGATTCACAGTGAAGAAAAAGGATAAGCTTGTTATTTATAAATGAATATAGAGCAAAAGCTCAAGATAATGATTGGGATTTGTGTTCTGTGCTACAATTTGATATTTAAACAATAATTGATTCTGATATCTTTTTAAATATTATCTGTTTCTTGTTATATATACTTATATATGTTCTCTAACACATCTTTGTTAAGTTGGGTGCTTTGCATCTACTTATGATCATCCTCTGAGATACTTAGTTTTGTCAAATAAAGTTCTTTGTTCTTTTGATTTCTAACAATTACTGATGTTCATTCTTATACCCTTAAAGAAAAAAATTGCTGTCATTATATTGTATTTGTATTAAAAATACACCAGTGCTACACAAGATTTTTTTTCTTTCCGCATTAAGGGTGATACTTGTTATACTTGATATCTCAAAAGGAAAAAAAAATCATTTTTGGGTAGTCAATAATAGTTGTGGAAGTAATTTCAATCTCTCTGTGTACTGATTTTAAGAAATATGCATAGAAATTACTTTGTAGCCTCCTCACAATGTTAAGTGGCAAAACCCCCACATTTCTTATTACCACTGTACTGTACCTCAGCCTGTGATAGGGTATAAAATGAGACTGTCAAGTACCTCTACTTCCAATGTAAGCTGGTTGTGCTAGTTCTAGATAAATCATTGGGTTTCAATATAGTTAATGATAAAGTAACCTGTCTTTGAAAATTGAAAAGCAGTTAATACAGGTACAGAACTTGGATTTACTTATTCTCTTTAGATCAACTGTTTAGGCTCAAAGAAGTATGCTCTTTGTCTTAAATATTTATCTACTATTTTTTTTAATAGAGTTTACATGCAGCTTTTTATTACCTAACAAGTGCCCCTTCAGAAATTCTGTAATACTAGGCAACTCTTTTTGGTCAATGAGAATAGAATATTTTTCAAAGACAATGAATAGTACTCTTTACTGGATCTAGTGTTGTATGAAGAAAATGAGCTGAATGAAAATTGGTTAATTTAAACTTAAGGTGCAAAAAACATCTATTCAATTAAATGTCCTGTTTGGCAATAGTTTGCCCCTTAGCAGCCAAGTGAATTTTCTTGTTTATTTTGATTCCTTAGTATCCCCTTTCTGCTTTGGCTTATCTCTTTTCTATGTCTTCCTTACTTCTTGAACATTAGTAGCATCACACAGTACATTGTACATTGTAAACTGGGTTATTACATACATTTTACCAGTCTTTTGTACAGTGTAGTGCAGGAAATGTTCTCTTCTGTATCACTTCTGACAAAAGCAGTTGTTTGCAGGCTTGAATTCAGAGTCTATCTGGTGGTAGTGTTTGTTGTTGTTTTTTTTCCAACAGAGCACTGCATCATACAGCAGAAAAGATAGCATGCTAAAACAAGTAAATGAAACATGAGCTGAGTACATTTACTATTTCAGTTTTTCTCCTCCCTACCGTTTTGTTTTGTTTTTTTCCTGCTGTATCTTTCCAGTGCAATAAAACAATTTCTGGGCTCAGGCTGGTGCCCACAAATCATCAGTGTAGAGACAAAAGAGCACTTCATTTCCTAACTAGATTCTATTCAGCAACAAAATCAAAGAACACAGGTGGGTTTTTTGTTCCCCCAGTATGTATTTGTGCAAATCTGTCTATGCAATGGTACAGAGTTTCAGTGATATGAACTGAGGCTGGTCACATTTTCAAAAAAAGGTATCTTTAGTGAAAGTAGCCCATCCAAAATTATCTTCATTATATCTTCAGTCCTTGTCACATGTTACATAAGCATTAAATTTTAGGGATCGCACTTAAGTATCTGTGTCCTTCAACTCCTGATTGTCCAAAAATGATATGAACACAGCTGAAAGATCATGATACGCCCATACATGTGAGTTTTATTGGTCTTTGTACTTCTATTTCTAATTTTAAAAGAAAGAAAATCCTACCAAAAAGTCCCACAATCCTTTAAGTGAGCAGCTTATCTTTTTGTTTTTCAGGGGTTTGTTGGCACTCTGTGTCCTTTTCCTGTTTGCTTTTGTCTGAACTCCAGTTATATTAGATCATTACAGCAGAAATATTTAAAATCAAACAATTATAGTGTAACTTTACCAATATGTTGTATTTCCTTACAATGTTTATGTAAATATTTCTATCACATTTCAATTCATTATCTTCCATAGAGTAATATCTGATGACTGAACTATGTACTTCAATATTTTCTCTCTATAGTATTAGCCAGTTTGGGTAGGAATGCTGTGTAGTTTTATTATAGTGTTTCCATTTAGTGAACTGTTCTGAGAAACAAGCCTGGGCAAAATACCAACCTAACAGGGCCACACTGCTTCTGTTACTTGAACTAACGTGAGCTGCTTGTTCATTTATGTGAATGGTGTACCTTATCGTCTCTTTTATTTTCAGCTCAGAAATAATAATTAAAAATTTTGTTTGTCTACTGCAGTAAAAAGAAGAGATATATTGAAGATTTTGCAAAACCTAAAACTGAACAGGATCAAGCTTTTTCCTTGCTAATCCCCTGCAGAAGTATAATTTTCGTGGCTTTTTTTATTGTATACCTTTGCAATGTTTCTTCTAAACAGTTGATTTTATATGCTGTATGTGAAAGAAGACTAAGGACAGAAAGCAAGGACTTTTCCTGAAGAAGGAATAAAGAAGTTATATTCTTATACTTGCCTTTTTTTCTGAAATTTTGTGAATCCAGTCAAGAGGATTTGGGTCATTTAGGTATTTGTGGTTAACACACTGAAAGTTCAGATCTGTTTATGCAGGTAAATACTGCCTGAATAAAAAATGATTTTCAGAATCATACATTTTCCATGCTTATAATATACAGCTTTCAAAGAAGGTCCCACACTGTAATCATGCAAACAGTAATTTAAAAGGTTCATCAAATCCCAATTAAAATATTTGAAAATCATCTGGGTTAATGTTTCATTGAATTAATTTTGTTTAAAGTAACTGAATTAAAACAGTATCTTCAAGATGTGGGTAGCTCTAATTTTGAATGAGTGGTAAGAGATGCACCTATTTAGCCTATTAAAGCAATTTAAAACTAAATAATATGTTACCTCCATGTAGGTATTTCATTATTCACTGTTTTTCATGCATGTCCCTTCTAATGGCATGCAATCAGGTTGTCTTTTCTGTAGGTCAGAAAAAGGGTGATATTTTAATAATAGTTTCTAATGTCTCTTACCCAAATAATTATAGTGTTGTCATTATGGTTTAACTAATTACTTGTCTAATGGAAAGTACATTCAGGTTTCAGTTATCTGAAAATGGTGAGATAACTCAGGATTTACAAAATCACATCATACACAAAGTAACTATATGCAAGTCTATTAACACATGCCTGCTGAGGAGCAAAGAGCAATGTCTTAGCTGACCAAGTGATGTTAAAGCATCTCACTGTGATGCTTTTGCAAGTCAGCCTCCATAAGCATTAATCTTAATACATCAGTTTTCTCTGTATTCCTACGGAAGACTAGGATACACTGAATAAATTTTTTTCCATCTCTTTTAAAGCATAGTATGTGTGATGCATAGACAACAAGGGATCCATAATAACTAAACATGATACTATAGTGACAAATGTAGGCACTAGATTGAGGTTTCAGTCCTCCTGTAAAAACTGTTTTCAACTAAGAAGCAAACACAGCTAAGTTCTCACATTCGATTATTGTATCTGTTCTCTGTTACAAATCAGATACTATCTTAGTGTATCTGAAAGCACCTTAAAGCAGTTTTCTGAGCACTTATGTTAGATAAGTTAATATTAGTGTGTTTTTTGAATGGGTAAACTGAAGTTTGTAGAAATTGGTTGATTTTGTTCTTTTTATTGCTTTTTTTAATGCTGTATAGTAAATTTAGCAATAGCTTATTATTTGAACTGCTGATGTGCTAGAAGGTAGACTCATGTCTTGCAGTGGAACTCTGTTGACACAGGACTTACAGCATGTTCTAATTTCGGATTTGTAAGACACCTAGGGCTGGTATTATGGAGCCCTACCTCTCCCTCACTTCATTCCTGCTCTTCACTAAAGAGCTGAAAAAGCTGACAAGCTGTTGTCATCATTTTCCTTTGTGATACATTACAGTGTCTTGTTATGAAGTAGTTGGTTGTGTCTTGGGGCTCTCAACCGTGAAGATTTGATGTAGGATTCAACATTCAACAATGTGTAAACATTCATCACTCCTGTAATATTTCTTCCTCCCACTTGTACTGCTTTAACACAATTCCTTAGCCACAAATCTAAGCCAGAACAACATAGACTAGATGTAAATATTTTTAATTGTAGAAATAAAAGATGCAATATGATTTTATTTAAACATTTATTTAAAAATACTTTGGGATGTTTTTTGATATCTGGAATACCTTGATAAAATTGTAAGCAGAATAATTCAATGTTTGCAGTACCAATGCCCGGGAACTAACAGACTTTCAGAATGCATGTGGTTTGCAACGTCATTAACAAGATTAATTGTCAGGCCAGTAATTGATTTCTACTTATGCTACTGGGACTGAGCTGTTCCTATTATCACCAAAATCGCCTCTCTCCAGGCAATCTGAGCAGTAATGTGCTATAGTAAAGCTGAAAGAAATCTCCAGTCTTGATAATGTCTCATTTTAAGACAATGACTGACTTTCTTAGGTCTCAGTAGAAAGCCATAATGCTTTTATCTGTTCTTACTGTAAATAATCTGGGATGACTGTTTTAAGCAGTCTTGCTTAGTGTAACGACTAATTATCATTGCTTTTAAAGAAGTATCTTCATTTGTGCAATATAATTGTCTTGAACATTCTAGGTAGTTGATGTATTTAAAATTTGTGTATTTCAGTAAAGTGGGTTTTACTGTAGGTGCTATTGTTTTCACTACATACTTCATTTCTATAATTCTTGCGTCATAACTACTAACATTAAAATATACATACCTGCAATCAAAGTATTTACAGCCCTTCACTGATGATCAGGCTCCCCATGCCTGCCAGGACCCTGAGCCTCTAGGTGTGGGTGAGAGGAGTGGATTCTGTCCCACTGTAGCAGTGGAACATGTCCAATACTTCCTCGTGAAACCGAATGTGTATAAGTCCATGGAGCCAGATGACACGCATTCAGGGGTTCTGAGAGAGACGGCTGATGTGGTTGCTGAGTATCTCTCCTGTCAGGGAAGGTTGAGGGCTTGTTTAGCTTGGAGAAGACACCAAGAAGGCTTCATTGTGGCCTTCCAATATTTGAAGGAAGAATATAAGCAGAAGGGGGAATGACTATTTGCATGGGTTGATACTGATAGGACAATGAGGAATGGTTTTAAACTAAGGGGAGATTTAGGTTAGATTTTAGGAGGAAGTTTTTCACTCAGAGGGTGGTAATGCACTGAAACATGTTGCCCAAGATGGTTGTGGATGCCCCATCCCTGGAGGCATTCAAGGCAAGGCTGAATATTGCTTTGGGCAGCCTGGTCTAGTGGTTGGTGACCCTGCACATAGCAGGGGGGTTGAACTAGATGATCATTGTGGTCCTTTTCAACCCAGGCCATTCTATGATAAGTAGGGGCTTCCTCTTGCAGTGAGCTGGCTGAGTTGATCCTGTAGCCTAGACTGCATGCAACACAGGCTTAAAGGCCAAGCTGCATGTAGCATGGGGTAACTGCTGTGTGGATCGCTAACTCCAGGACCATGTATGATGGTCAAGATCACTATAGCTTAATGCAGGTTAAAGGAAATAAATGCATCTTTTGAACTGCTCATAATATATTTGAGCTTTTCTCCTAAGAAAATGGTATTACTTTCATTTGTAAGACTTGTCTATGTGTTCCTGTATACCTGCTTTACTTCATTCTGCAAACTGCCAGCACCACTCAAAATGTGTATATTGTTTTGAGAAGCTGCTGCTACTTCTCCTGTAGCAGATGCACTATCTTGTACAGAATACAGGATCCTGTACAAGTTTCTGTTTGTTCCTTGGAGCTAGGAGCAGGGCTTATGCAAAACTCTCTGAAGATGCTTTAGACCTGTTTTATGGGAACTGCTGAATCATGGCCTGAACCTCTGATTGATCACCCGGGGCAAGCAATGAGTCAGTCACAGGAACACAGGTGAAGGCAAATCACCCCTTCTAGACCCATTTAAGAGCTGACTACTAGTAGGAAAGGATCTCTTCTGGAGATCCCTCCTCTGGAGTTTTGCAGCAAGCCCAGAATGCAGGCAAGCACTTTATCCATTCTCTTTTTGTTATTATAACCTGCTTAGCTAAACTCTCTTGTTTATTTCATAATTATAACATCTTTATATTCATTGATTATACACATGTATATATGGAAAAAGTTTTTTGCTATAAGGGTGTTGAGGCACTGGAACAGGTTCTCTAGACCAACAGATCTAGAGAAGTGTTGGATGCCCTGTCCTTGGAGACATTCAAGATCAGGCTAGATGGGGCTCTGAGCAACCTGACTGAGCTGTAGGTGTCCCTCTCTGTTGATGGCAGGGGAGTGGGACTATATGACCTTTAAGGGTCCCTTTCTGCTCAAACAGTTCTATGGTTCTGTGCTCAAGAGAAGTTTAAAAATTGTGAAGCAGATTTCATGATACAAATAAAAAATCATGTTGTTATTTATAAAAGGTAGCAAGTAGTGCTGAATGAAAGTAGAAGGATTTTTGTGATGCAGATTCATACACAAGCATGTATCCGTATTTTATTTTTTTATAGACAATTATACTTCGTTGTAGATTCAACTCTCAGCATTTTCCATTTTGCATCATTACCTAATGTTACATAAGAATTTTAAAAGGCTTGAAATGCCTATTCTGCTATGGAAGCTTCATTCTCTGGCCAGAAATACTTTCCATGATGCTGAAGAAAATTCACATTTCTCTAGCCGGATGTTGTTTTTCTGCAGACTTGTCCCTTAGAAGTAGTAGAACTTTGAATTTTGGCTAAAATTAGTAAATGTGCTGACATGAAGATGCATTCAGTGCTTGGTAAACAAGTTTGAAACAATGTTTTAGATAAGATGAAGAAAGTAGTGTAGCTTGAAATTGTTTTGTTTTCCCATTAGAAAATCGACATTTAACAAACTGCTTAATAGGTCAAAATACCCTTCAAGCAAGGAACTGAAGTTAATTCTGCTCACGTTAAATGGATAGTCCAGGATTTTAAGTAATTTTCTAATTACTTCTTATCACACAATGCATACCAGAAGGAATATATGTATGTATGAAGATAACTGCACTTCCAGGAAAATAAAGACAAATATGGAAACTGCTGCCAATCTTTAAAATTACTTAGTCTTGTAAGTTCAGCAGTTAACTCTTAAAAAACTGTGGGTTTGTTTTTTTTTTAATTGACAGAGTTCCCTTTTCAGTGGAATGGTGTAGATATTAAAATAAACAAGAAACTAGTAATGGAAAATTCTAAAACTGTTTTCTTTCAATTATTTGTAACTATTTTCATTAGGAATTAAAAAAAAAAGTAACTAGAGCTAAATATTTCATTCCATTTGATTTGTTGTCAGAGTTTGAATTTTGTGCATACCACAGCATTGTTCCCATGCTTAAGCTGCATAATTCCTATGGAAGCCAGCTGAGTTCTCAGTCACCAAAGCTTTATTCATGTTAGAGATTGTGAGCCTGTCAAGCAAGAGTATAGAATCACTTGTGCTCACACAGAGAAGTGTCCCTGTATTTGTACTTATCGGTGACTGACTTTTCTCCTTCCATATCCTCTCCTTCAGAGATCTCCAGTAATATTGTGTCAGAATCAAAGGGTTGAGAGAGTAACAGGAGTCCTTGTGCTTTTTGTTCTTTTTGCTTGCCTCTTGCCTAATCTGGTATATCTGCTTAGGTGCTAGAACAGTGAAAATGCTGGGCATAACCACTGGCTTCCAGTAGGTTTTTTACTAGAGAAGTTTCCATTAAAAGCTGTTTTTGGGCATAAGCAAAGTAAGCAGCTGTGAAAGGTATGAGTCTGCTAGGAGAGTGTGTATTACTTGGGTTGTAACCTGTGCAGGAGCGTTGCCTTAGGGCAGAGTGGTTGGAAAGTTATCTGGCAGAGAAGGACCTATGGTTTCTGATTGGCAGCTGTCTGAACAAGAGCTAGCAGTGTGCCCAGGTGGCAAACAAGGCCAATAACAGCCTGACCTGCATCAGAAATAGTGTGACCAGGGGGAGTGTGGAAGTGGTTGCACTCTCGTATGCAGCGCTGGTGAGACCACCTTGAATATTGTGTTTAGTTTTTAGACACCTCTCACGACGGGGATATTGAATTGCCTGACTGTGTGCAGAGAACAGAATGAAGTGCATGAAGGGAGGAGAAGACAAGAGTTATGAGGAGTGGCTGAGTGAACGTGGATTCTTTAGTCTGGAGACGCAGAGTCTGAGGGAGATATCCTCATTCTCTGGAACTACCTGAAAGGAGTTTACGGTCAGGAGGATGTCAGTCTCTTTTCTCAGGTGACAAGTGGTAGAAAACAGCCTCGTGTTGTGTTTCAGGAGATTTATATTTGAAGTTGTGATGAATTTCTACATAGAGAGTGGGCGGTCAAGCATTGATGTGAGCTTCAAAGGGAAGTGATGGAGTAGGTAACATAGCTTAGTGATAAGACTCAGTAAAGTCAAGTTGATAGCTGGACTTGATCTTGAAGGTCTTCTCCAACCTAGATAGTTCTGTGATCTGTGAGAGTTGGAGGAGTGTGTGCAGCATGCAGCCCCCTCTTCTTGCTGCTTTGCTTATACCGAAGCAGGAGTGTTAGAGAGCACAAAATGATAGTTGCTAGCAGACTTGTCAGTAGTTCTTCTCCGACACTAATTTTAAGCTGTTCTAAGAAGACCACACAATAATCTATTTCAAAGTGCACAGGAAGTGGTAATTTCATAGTGTATTGTTTTGGCTTCTTGCAATTTGTTGTTCAGAGCTTTCTTAATTTATTCTGTTGTCACATCAGCAATCCTTAATTATTACAGAGGATATAATTGTAAATTACGCATATAAAAAACCCAAACAAACCAGACACCAGCGTCACCACTAATGAATAGCTCCAGTTGTGTAGTCAGCAAGTAAAAATATTTTGAGTACTAATGAGACAGATTTTGGTATCTTCGAAGCCCGTAGTTAAAAATTCCATTGCCTTCATGAGGCTAGGGATTTGATCCATTTAATTTTATATCTGACATAAATATAAGTTAAAGCAAATAGAATAGGCTAGTTGTATATCTAAGCTTTCTATAAAAATAAAACTTATAGTAATGGGAAGCTCATGTTACTGTTGTGCCCAAACATCAGGCAGCAATCTCTGGTCTGCTCTGTGCAGAGTGTAACAGTTACTGTGTGCTAACTATGTGGGTTACTTGCTGGCATGATGATCCATCTGTTTGGCAGGAAGCAAGAGCTGTGAAGCTTTACTATTTTTCTGTAGAAAGACTTTTAAATGTGTGGAAGCAGCCTGTGAGTACTCGGCTGAGTAATGGGTCCTTTTATGACAAGCTACACTTTGTACTTAGCTGTACAAATAGATTTCTTTTGATTTCTGATGTTTGAGAGTGGAAAATATTCTCCTGCTTGATAAATCAAACTTTGTTTCCAAAATAAGCATTTAAATAATTGACTAAACACATTTGCTCACTGAAGGGATAGTTTCATGAGAAGAGGATTAAAATTCTTGGAAAATCAACAGGGCAACTACAAGTGTCAGGTGATTATATAGCCTTATGTAAGTGCAGTGTTTGGTGTCTAGCCAAGTATTTCTAAAACTTACAGGGCAACTTCTGTTCATATTCAGGCCAGCATAAATCTGAAAGCACGTAGGAAAAAAAAAAAAAAAAATCAGAGAGCGTGTTTGCATTGATGTTAGATCTTATTTTGGAAAAGAATATAACACATCTGTTGCAAGAAATGTCTTTACTACAGGAATTTTCTACATGTGACTTACAAGGAATTAATTTTATTCCCACCTTTCCTGTTGATCTCCTTTACTGTATGGTTCAAGCCATCCTTGTGGCTCGATTTCTGTCTTAATCATAGCAAATATATTGTGGTTGTCTGATGTTCGTTCAGTACAGTGTTGGTGGGTGGTTAGTTGGTACATTAAATATTTTATAGCCTGGAGATGTAGCATCATAAAATAATTTTGTTAGTATTTTTTTTTTTTTTCTTGGAAGAAACTTGTTGAAACTGTGAGAAAATCTTTGTAAATTTTTTTTAGGATAGAATTTTTCTTCAGGGCCACTTTTGAAGTGAATCATCTTAAATAGAGCATCTATTTCTATGGTTGGGTAGGTTTTTAAACATGTAATAATCTTTCAAATACTGTTTTTTTGTGTTGTTTTTTTTTTGTTTTGTTTTTCCAGGATAGTATCTCAAACAAATTATTTTCTTGCACATCTACTCTCTTTATCTCTTGCTTAGTTTTTCTGCGGTTCATATCATGCTGCTTCTACATTTCAGGTTTGAAACATCTTTAAACTTGGTGAGAGACATAATATTGTTGAATAATTCTCTTTGACTCATGGAAATCTTTACATATTTAGAATTGGAAAAGCAAGGTCTTACTTCAAGCAATGTTCTATTAATGTGCTGAAGACGCCTGGCTAAATCTGGTGAACACTAATCAGGTAGAATTTGTGACTCTGTTAATCAATCAGTCTTAGAAGTTTTCCTAATCACATATTGAACATATCCAAAGCAAGATAGTAGATATAGTGAGTTCAACAATTGTTTTCAGGATTATTTTTCTTTTAAACGAGATTTATGATCTGATGTACAAACAGAAGCATAAAATGTTTCCAGATGACAATAAAATGGAAGATGTCACAGATCTCAGGAAAGAAGGCCAGAATTTGCAAGAATGCATTAGGAAATGTTAGCCTTTTCTCAAAGCAGGAATTTGGACATCAGAAAAGTACTGGAATGCCAACTAGGCTTTGTTCATTGTCCCCACTGGGCTTTTAGCACTCTAGTTGCCTACCGCAGTACCAGATGAATCATGAAAAACAAACAGACAATTCTACTTGAGGGAAAAATATAGAGTATGAACCCTTGCTGAGATAATCCAAATGCCATGTGTATGTTTTTTCTGATGAATGGCTTTATCATACGTTTTTGTGCTAAATGAGTACACTATTTTCACATGTCTACCCCTGTCTACTCCAGCACATTATTTTGCAAACGACTAAGCACAGATTGCAGGATGATCTTTGCAATGTGAATTCATTGCCTCGTCCAACAGTTTCATATAGGAGAGTGTTATGCAAGAGCATTTCAGAGAAGTATTGCGAGGTAACAAAGGGAAGAATTAAGATGTTGAGGTATACCTAGTGTTTTATGGGAACCTTTTCATCTAACCTACTTTCAGTAAGAAAAATACTAATTTGTTTATAGCTTTTAACTAATATGTATATTCTGTTCTTCTAGTAAGAACTTCTTAGTCTACGTATACTCTCTATGAAACGTAAGCATACTTTATCATAATAAAGAAGTAATCATAACTAAGTTATTTTTCAAAGATTTTCATATTACCGAGGCCTAGAGATACATATTCTCAAAAAGCATCACTACTTCAGATGTAGTAACTCACATTTTTCCTCACTGAGTGATGTTTCTTTCTGCTTTAAAAAAAGAAGAAAAAAAAAAAAAGGAGGGGGGGGGGGGAGCCTATTCATGATTTTTCCCTGCAGGCTGTAGAAAACTATAACCCAATCTTTGGATGCCTAAAGCCTCGCTGCAAATCCAGTTTCTGTACTTCGTGCTTATGCCCTGAGAGAAGCTCTGTGGGAAGAAAATAATCACAGGAAAATTTCAGCTTTTCATGTACACTAAATGAAAGTTGTTTAAAGCAACAGAAAATAAATACAGCTAGAGTTACATTATGAGCACATGATGGAAACAAAATGATGTATTTGGTAACAGTTCTTCCTGATCTTAGTGATGTTAGGTGTTTCTTGCTTCTCCTGCACAGCCCTTTTTAGCACTATTGCTTGCAAAAACAGAAGATATCAAATGATATTAGCTCATTATCTCTTCATAACGCTATTAAGCAGAATACTGAAAAATTCTGCCTCTACAAAGCAATAAAAGTAAGATTTACTGTGCAGAATACCTATGTTTCAAAATATATTTGTTATATCACATAATACAATTGTATTGATACAAAGACCAGTAAAGACAAAAATTACTTCCCTTGACTTTCATATGTAAGTCTGTCTATCTCAAAATATCCAAGCCACAATTTTTCAGTCTCCCAGATCAACTCATGCATTATTTACTGTGAAGAATTCATTATACAGCTTTCAGCAATAGTGAAAAGGACTATGTGAAATTGCATTGGTGCAACCTGATTAAATTTTTGAAGATGCAGCTAGGACTTTCATAGAATGGTTTGGGTTAGAAGAGGCCTTCAAGATCATCTACTTCCACCCTCCACTGTAGGCAGGGATTCCTCCTGCTAGGGGTTTGATTATGCTTTGATTATGCTTGTATCAGTATATACAGGAAACTGTTGACTAAAAGTTACACTTCTTTTTATTATTCCTGTCTTGCAATTTTTTTCCTGTATTTTTCATCTCAAAATATATTTAGTAAATAATTTATGAAGTACTGGATGTACTTTGCCCTGCTTTTGTGTGGGCAAAGCTGGTCTGTAGCTGCAATACGTCTTGTTAGGGCAAGAAGAACAATGTCTAATTGATATTCTTGTGCAAATCTTTGAGAGGGAAAAACAAAATCTTTGAATGATATTTACCTCTTGATGTTGGAATTCATTAAAATTTACATAATTTGTCAGAATGAGCATCTTTCTCTCATGCTGCTTTCTGAAATATTATTTTAGTGGTAATATCTTAATTGTGATCAGAGTTTACATACTGAATTACTTATCTCACATTCTGCCATGCATGCTAGCTTCTTTAGTTAGATACATGATGAGCTATTTAACTGTGAAAAATAAATAAGCAATGAGCAAGAACAAGATTACAAGTTGCAAATTTAAAATGTATGGAAATTTGAATAACTTAAAATGTAATCAGATTTACAAGTAGAGCTGACAATATTTTAGCATTTCAGACTCATAATGCAGTGATTTGTGTCTTGGGAAGAGGGAACTTTCTAAAAACATTTCCTGATACTATCTGCCAAACTGCTAAGTGATTTACTGAGTGTTTTCAAGGCTTGGTAATTGTACAGTTCTTCAATAACAATCTTTTTTTTTTTTTTTTTATTATCTAGAATGAAATTACTATGGAAATTTATTTCTCTTGGTATTTTCTCAGAATCAGTAATATTTTTTCTTTTCTAATGACATGTGAATTCCATGAAGATTATTTAAATGTTTTTAATTTTTTTGAAGATCTGAAATCATTTCTGCTTCATTTCTTTATCTTTCACAAAGACCTTTATATTAGCAGTAGCAGTACACTTTTCTGTGTCATTCCTTGCCCTATTAGTGACGTCATTTGCTCTGCCTTGCTTTTTCTTTCACACTGCCTAATTTTTAGGTAACTGGGATCAGTTTGTTCAAACTTGCCCTTGTCCTGAAATGTATGTTTCTATTTCAAATCTGAAAAAATAATTGTGTACCTTTTTTTTTTTTTTTTTTTTTTTTTCCCCAACTACGTCAGGTGGTCTTTTAGAAGATAATACTTTCCAACAAACCTTACCTTATTTACCTCTCAAGTAATTTGCATTCACCAATCCTTGCATGAAACATAAATGTGTCTGAAAAAGCAATGTGACTAAAAGATCTAGTTAAGAGTTGATTTGAATTCTCTGTTAAACTTAGAGGATGAGTGGGAGTTTACATCCAGTAGCTTTCTTCTATACAGTTATGGGAGACAAGTTTTAGTGAGGGGGGGGGGGAAGTTCAAGACAATGTAAGAGGCATCAGTAAGAATTTGTAGTTTTGGTTTGCTGTTAATTCTCCAAAATATCTACCATGTTGTTGACAGAGAGTAGCTTTCAGAGAAGAACTGAATCTCAGTCATCATATATTACATAGGAATATATATTTTTAAATAAGGGATTTGTTGACTTTTTTTTTTTTTTTCAATCCTCTGATGGCCTCAGTTGCTCACACAACCTTTGAAACATTTGATTAAGAAGCGCTACACAGAAGAAAGTCTATGTGTTAATGAAACTTAGTTTACTTGTAATAGAAATTTAAAATATGGCGGCTGATCCTAAATCGTGTTACTGGATTATGTTGCAGCACTGAGAAAGTTGACACACAACAGTAAAACAAAGCAGAACAAATATGTAAATAAGTATTCCCAAAACTCAGATTACAATTTATGATATATTAGCTTTGTTAATTTGTCAGAAAAGGGTGTTACTCCTTTTTCACATCACGAGCACAAGTCTGTATGTCACATGCCTCTGTAAATAAGTGTCTTTGCAGATGTTTTTGTTGAAAATACTTTTGCTCCCCTCAGGCCATGCAACACTATTAAATGAAACTATGACTTTCTTTGCTTACTACAGAAAATGGTTAGAACACTGTGGCAGGCATTCCACATAGCAGGCATAACTTTTTAGTATCAATTTTAAGAACTATCTAAAGATTATTTCAGAAGTCTAACGCATGTATTTTATCTGATATAGCTTTTATTATCAATTTTAAGAACTTCTTATTGTTTATTTCAATGCTATATCTTGTTAATCAAAAAGATTGGATAATTTCATTGGTAGTGATG
The DNA here is from genome assembly GCF_951394365.1 of Tetrao urogallus. Lineage (NCBI taxonomy): Eukaryota > Metazoa > Chordata > Aves > Galliformes > Phasianidae > Tetrao > Tetrao urogallus. Next base: position 44,806,699 of record NC_136817.1, on the reverse strand, counting down.
TAGCAGGTGGTACCTTAAATACTGTTAATTCCATTGCCTGCTAAATGGTCTGCATCCCTTAGTATAATAAATATTTAATTCCATGCCCACCCTGTCTATACATCCTGTCTCTGCACCTCCTATTTCTTTAATTTTGCAGTTCAGATTTACAGTTCTTGCTAATTTGAAGTATTATGTTGTCAACATTATCTCAGTCCATCTATTAAAGACTATTCTTCAACAGGCAGAATAAATACTACAATCCTAAAATATCTATGCTTTCCAGTCAAGGTTAACCTGTACTGATGCTAGCTAAAGTTAAGCAGTTTTCATTTAAGTACAGCTATCTGGCCTTAGCATACAGTATAAATTACTTTGGACTATTTCTGAATAAATGTTCTTTGGCATAGTTTCCATACTAGAACAGCATAGGGAAATTAGGCACAAAGCCGCAAGAGGTGATAGAGAGCTCTAAAGGATAGTTTTATGTTTTGTGAATGTCTGTGAAACCTTTTCTTACATGGTAGAATGGAAAAGATATAAGAAAATGTTGTAAAGTTGCAAAGGCTGTGCAGTGCCATAACAAGCTCTTTCCAGCCACTCCTTTGCGCAGTGGCAAAGAATATAGATGCCTTTTGCAAAGAAATAACTGAAGGTGTTATGCCATCATACAGCATTCAACTCTAGTCTACAGTCTTAGTTTGAACCAGCATGGGGAAAGGAAGGAATGTTAGGCATGTATTTAGTTGTGATAAGTTATTAGTGTTCATGCAACACTGACATCCTTCAGACACTTTGTAGGGCTGGAATGCAGTAGTTCTGCTGTGAGGAAGTTTATTTTGGATGAGCCTGTGCTAATGAGTATGATTTCCACCATTTTAATCATGCTACTACAGCATCTCCTGTAGTGAGCTGCATTACAACCTTACTGCCACATGCTGTGACTTGAAAACTTTTCACATGTGAATTTGCTTTCTGTATCTATAGTAACTAACAGCTGACATTTTCGCTAAGTGCTGTGCATAGGTTGAAGGTACATGACTGTTATTACTGTCTACTTTACAACTTATGCCAGAAGGCAGTAGTGTATAGTATCTAAATTAGCTTGCAATAAAACAGTACCTGATCTGAAGTGCTCCAGCTGTGGGAGCAGATATGCTCGAGAGGCTTAATTCACCCTGTCAGAAGTAAACTTCAGAATATCTAGAGATATCTTTGTGCATCATAGTTTAACCTTTTTTGCTCTGTGTACAGATAAACTAAAGTGGTTAAGTGGGCTGTCATGTCCCCAGCTCCTACCACTTCCCTGTGTGTTAGATAATGCCTTTTAATTGGTGATACAGCAGTGGCTGGGAGAATTCATATTCTCTTCAAAACTTGGCTTCTAATTAAAATACTCAACTTATAACAGGTGTCCTCCTCTGCTGAACTGCTTCTGTTCAACTCGCAAACATTATTTTGCACACTATGTATATAGCACTAAATGTAATGACAATTATATGTAAGTCACTCTGAAAGTAATGCCTCCTACTTATTTCCTTAGAAACTACAGTAAATACAAAGAGCACAATAACACTATTCTGTAGCTGAGAATTTGCTCTATCAAAAAGTATTTTTCAGTGTAGTCACCAGTGTTTGCTATGCATTTTCACCAGCAACAAACAAGAGCCTGCATACTGTGCTCATAAAAATCTGCGTAGCTGTCCAGAACATGGCTCGTCTTTCACGTTGCTGTCACCGCTGCTGAAATGCACCACCCACTGCCTCTCTGTGCTGACATCCACTGCTCAGTCCCTATAAATGTTCAGCAAGTGCTGATGAATGTCAGTGGGTGCCATTTTTTCTGCACAAAAGTACTCAGTGACACACCTTTGCTTCATACACACTTTCATGTCATTCACCTCTTTGTCAGACTGCCCCTCTGCTGCCATCTGCCACATGACAACAACATGAAATGGAATATTGGTGGAAAGGTTCATACTCTACTCCCATGTCACCAACATCTACCTCTGATGTTGTAGGTCAGTGTAATAAAATAAGAGGGATTAGTTTTGGAGTAGCTGACACATATGGTGAAGAACTACTATATTGCAGAAGAAATACTCTATTATGACTGCATCTTGCCTATATTTGGAAGGCCAGAGGTTTTATGAATGCTAAATTCCCTGTAGAACAGAGTTTCTTAATGATAAATCTAAAGAAATTGGTTTGAAAGGAAAAGCTGCAAATAAAGTATCAGAAGGCAAAGTGATGATATTTTATTTCGAAGTAGCTACTTCAAAACTTGTTGACCTGTCAATGTCTGGCTTGTGCTACTGTACCTGTTCCCTTCCACCCAGCTGTGATGGCTTAGGGGCTGTTGCAGCTGTTCATTTCCTCTTGATTTTTTTCCAGCTCCTCCTTTGGTTTGGGGCTAAAACATCAATGAGTAAAAACTGTGGGGAAATTACTGTTACTGTAATCAGTATTACTCTGATGATATCTTTATATCAGCCTTATCATGTGATAGTAATTATGAAGAAAATCTGTTTCTCATGTTTCCTGTCACCTTCTCCTAGGGCATAAGTTAGGTTTCATACAGTTTCTTCAGGCATGTGTTGAGAACTGTGTAATGTAAAATATTTTGTTGCCTTGTAAATGGACAATTTTAGAAGAACTCTCATTCTGTTATTCTGAAGTCAAACTTAAATTAATTTTACATTGCTTTTTAAATGTAGTGGTTTTAAAACTGTGGTTGACAGCTTGATCTGACATTGGCACCCCGGAATGAATTAAATCTGAGTTTCAGGGCAGTATGTTCTATGTCACACTGAAAGTTAAAAACACAGCTCCAGACACTGGAAGTTCCTGCCAGACTGCACAGTATGTATTAAATCATTCATCCTTTATCTTGATACTTTGCTGCAGTGGTGCTTTGCTGTGTTCTGCCCTGTGTTGAGATAGTTAACAAAGATTTGTCCTTGCAAGAGAAAGTAATTAGGCTGAACAGAGTCACTGAGGCACTGTAAAATAGGCAAACAAAGAAATGGGAGGGAAATCCATGGTTTTTCTAATCCATTTATGTGATCTTCAGCTTTCCATCTCTACTTTTAAGAAGAGAGCACCTCATCACCCATACACTCAATGTGCATACGTGCAAGTTTTCCTATGCATATCACTTCAGAACTTTTGAAGTGTGAAGATTCATTCACACCTCTAAATATATTGTGAAATTCCTTTTGACTATTTGAAATTGGTCTCCACCAAAACATCCACAAGTAATGATGGTTAATTTTTTTTGTCGTTGTAAAATAGCAGATGAAAAATGATCAGGCAAGTACTGCAATATTTTTGCCGTAATTATTTCTTTTACCTGATAAATGATAAGTAGGGTTTGGGTTTATAGTACATTAGCTGCTTGGCTGCAAAACCTGCTTGTACAGATAAGCCTTGGTTAGGTTGTTCCTCCTGCCTACAAAATTCCATAGATGCTATTAACTATAGGGTAAGAGTTACATAAGGTATAACAGCTGGCTTTTTAGAAATTCATTCTTTAGATTTTGTACAGATAACGTTTTGGAGTTAAGATATCGAGCATTTGTCTGTTTTTCAAACTTGCCGAAACTCAGAGCATAAAACTCACAATTCTCAAAGTCTTGATGACAAGGCATAAATGTAAAACGAAGTGGCAAGAAAACACAAATCTGCAAATTAACAGCTTCTACCTCCTCCCGAAGTTTAGCTGCATTCCTATTAGACCTGTGAAGCAAGCTGAAAGAATTTCCTTCCTCCAGGCACTAGGCAGCAGTTTCCAAGTCAGATTGCTCCACAATACCTGCAGAAACTTGGTGAAAACAGCAGATTGTATCTTGCCTGGGGATTGTAGCCTGCTGCCTGAAAGGATAGTGGTGACAGTCTGTTCCCTATTTAAAAATGTAGTAGTGCAGCATGTAACTTACATAATCATCCACTATGTGGACTGTAATAGATCTCTACAAAACACATCCTTACTTTTCATATAAGCAGGGACGTACCCCTAGGGTTTATCAAAAAAGTATCTGAAGAACAAATATTGCTCTTTGGCTCATCAATGTTGCTTTTTCATTCACCTTTCTATGTCAAATATACAAGTTGAAAAGCATATATTCTGACTTCTGCTTGAAAAAAAAATATATATTTCTACTCTTCATAGAGTAGATGTTCTTTGCTAGGTAGGTGCGTTGTTGGCTGATGGTCAACTTTTTATCCACTCCAAGGGCCTTCTCTGCAGAGCTGCTTTCCAGCTGGTCAGCCCTCAATGTATTCCAGTACGTGGAGTTGTTCCTCTCCGAGTTCAGGGCCTCACATTCCCCATATTTAAGGTCCACTGGAATGACAACACAGTCATGTAGTGCACCAGCCACTCTTTCTAGTATATATGATCTTGCTCAGAAGTACTTCATCACATTGCCGAGTTCATTAATAAAGGTGTTAATATTAGCAAGTGGCAATCTCTGGGTTACACCACTAACTTCTAGCTGGACTTTGATTCAACCTTTCTTGCTGTGTAATTATATTAGCTTGTCTGTGGGGATGTTATGGGTCAGCTGTGCTAAAGTCGAGGTAAACATAATCAGCTGCTTTCCCTTTGCCCAGTAAGTTAGTCAGTTCTCTGTTACAAATATTAGACTGGCTTGGCATGATTTCCCCTTTGTAAATTCATGCTAACTACTCTCTATCATCTTCTTATCCTTTATGTTTTTGGATCAGTACTGGGACTGGTATTCCTTAGCATCTTCATTAGTGACATCAACAGTGAGGTTGAGTGTGCCCTCAGCTAGTTTGTGAATGACACCAAGCTGTGTGGTACAGTCGACACACCCAAGGGATGGGCTGCCATCCAAAGAGACCCAGACAGATATGAGAAGTGGGCCCAGGTGAGCATTATGAGATTTAACAAATTCAACTGCAAGGCCTTACACCTGGGTAGTGGCAACTATCAAGGCAAGCTACCAAAAAGCTCTTGAGTATACAACGGATAGCAAGCTAAATATGAGCTAGCAGTGTGCCCTTACAGCACAGAAAGCCAACTGTATCTTCGACTGCATCAAAAGAAGAGTGGTCAGCGGGTTGAGTTAGGTGATCCTGCCCCTCTGTTCTGTACTGGTGAGGCCTCACCTGGGTTACTGCATCCTCTTGTAGAGTCCTTGGTATAGGAGAGACATAGGCTTCTTGGAGCATGTCCAGAGGGGGGGGCACAAAAATGATCAAAGGGATGGAACACAGGCTGACAGAGCTGGGGCTGTTCAGCCTGGAGAAGAGAAGGCTCTGGGGAAACCTAATAGCTGCCTTTCAGTATCTAAAGGAGGACTGTAAGGAAGAAGGAGACAGATTCTAGCAGGGTCTGTTGTGATAAGGCAAGGTTGTAATGAAGAAGCTTTTTACTAAAATTGTGCTGAGGTACTGGAACAGGTTGCCCAGGGAGGTGGTGGATGCCCTGTCCTTGGAGACATTCATGTTCAGGGTGGATGGTGCTCTGAGCAACCTGGTCTAGCTGTAGATGTCTCTGTTCGTTGCAGAGGAGTCAGACTAGATGACCTTTAAGAGTCCCTTTGAAATCAAATGATTATAAAATCTATGAAATGGTTTCCAGAGAGATTTTCTTGATCACGTTCCTAAGGCTGTGAATTGTTACTATGTAACTCACCTGCATTTGCAAAGCTCAGCTAATAGGTTTCATAGGTATGTGGTCCTATATGTTTTTAGAATCACCTAAATTCTGAAATTTCTAGTGTCTGTATTTTTACAAAATTCTCCGAGTAAATTTCATGGAGGTTAAATTGAAATTCATCTTGCAGGCAGGGAATGGGAGGATGGAGAGAAGATGAATAAGTAAAAGTTCTGTAGAGTATTGCAAGCAATGAGGCTTGGAGGGATTGAGGAAAGAATTTGTTTGGGAATCCTACAAAGATTTCATGCTTGGAATGAATGAAAGACTGTTCTTTCAGTTTGCATAGAGTTTTCTCCTGTAAGAGCTGCCGTCAGAAAGATGTTAAACATTCCTCGTTAATGCTTAACTAATTTTTATTTTACATATTTATCTTTGAGTAACAAAACACTGAAGGGTGACACAAAACCAATGGCTGTACAAAGGTATGGGTAGGCTGCATAAGACTTTGTTCTTTGAAGTTATTTACTTCTACTTTGGTTTATCAAGGGTATGGATAGACCACAGGAATGTGGGTGGCTATTTGTCTTCAGTGGGACAACTCCTTACCAGGAGTGGATCTGGAGGGCATGCTGTTGGTTCTGTGTGGCAGCTGACATACTGACTACCAGAGAAAGAAATTGAAAATCTCTCTGAGGATGCCTCAAAGTAATCACAGAATCACAGAATTGTAGGGGTTGGAAGGGACCTCCAGAGATCATCGAGTCCAACCCCCCTGCCAAAGCAGGTTCCCTACAGCAGGTCGCACAGGTAGGCATCCAGGCAGGTCTTGAACATCTCCAGAGAAGGAGACTCCACCACCTCCCTGGGCAGCCTGTTCCAGTGCTCCGTCACCCTCACTGTAAAGAAGTTCTTGCGCGTGTTTGTGCGGAACTTCCTATGCTGCAGTTTCCGGCCGTTTCCCCTTGTCCTGTCTCCACTCACCACTGAAAAGAGTCCGGCCTCGCCATTCTGCCCCCCACACCTTAGATATTTATAGACCTGGATCAGGTCCCCTCTCAGTCTTCTCTTCCCAAGGCTGAACAGACCCAGTTCACTCAGCCTTTCCTCATAGGAGAGATGCTCCAGGCCCTTCACCATCTTCGTGGCCCTCCGCTGGACTCTTTCCAAGAGATCCCTGTCTTTTTTGTACTGGGGAGCCCAGAACTGGACGCAGTACTCCAGATGAGGCCTCACCAGGGCAGAGTAGAGGGGGAGGATCACCTCCCTCGACCTGCTGGACACGCTCTTTTTAATGCACCCCAGTAAGCCATTGGCCTTTTTGGCTACAAGGGCACACTGCTGGCTCATGGCCAACCTGTCATCCACCAGGACACCCAGGTCCCTCTCCGCAGAGCTCCCCTCCAGCAGCTCATCCCCCAACCTGTACTGGTGCATGGAATTATTCCTCCCCAGATGCAAGACTCTACACTTGCTTTTGTTAAACCTCATCCGGTTTTTTTCTGCCCAGCTCTCCAGCCTATCCAGGTCTTGCTGAATGGCAACCCAGCCTTCAGGCGTGTCAGCCAATCCTCCCAACTTTGTATCATCAGCAAACTTGCTGAGGGTGGCCATTTTCCCCTCATCAAGGTCGTTGATGAAGATGTTGAACAAGACCGGACCCAGCACAGACCCCCGAGGAACACATGCTTGCTCTGATAGATAATTCTCATTTGCTTGCTAATCAAGGAGGACAAAGTAATTAATGCAACATAGATACTTGTGAGCTGTCTTTTTCCTTCAACCTTTCCTTCAAATCTTTCTTCTCTTTTTAGATATGGGGAAATCAGACAAGAATCTGGGTAGGCAAAATAGAAATAATATATAGGTAATGCTGTTCTATTGTTTTTATCTACTGAATATACACAGAAGTTGTGATTCTAGGTAGCATCTGTAAAATCTGATGTCATGTGTCTCTTGAGACTGCTAGTTGGTCAGACTGTATGAAACTCCACGCTTACCAGAAAATGCCTGAAACGCAGTCTGGCTTAACTACTTTTATTTGTGCTCACTGATGCTATTTTGAGAGTGTTTTTAGGGAGTTAGTATTAGACAGTAGCTAGATGATATACAAGTCTGTAGTGTGAGGACTCAGCAGAAGTTGTGTGTTATATTGCATTTTTGTTGTTGTTAATATGTTTGAAACAGGCATACCCTGTAGACATTGCTTAATTTTGTTTTTTAGGAAACCTAGCTATCTTCATTCAATGCAGTCCTACTGTTGTCATTATTACCATGCTTGCACACCTCTAATTTAATGCATCTTTTAAGGAACTCTATCATATTTGTTTCATGTGATTAATTGCTGCTTTTGTCCTAGCAACAGAAGAAAGAATTGTTGTTATGTGAACGATGGGACAAGAGGTTGCTTTAATTCTTTCTCCAGTGTCTGTAAACCTAAGAGTAATTTTGGAAATCTCATTCCAGTTTAAGAGCTATCTCTGCTGATTTTCATCTTGTAATAATGCTTAATGTTTTGATTGCTTAATATCTTGGTAAAGCACCCACAGTATGTATGAATGTATTAGGATATAATGTATTCTTCTAACTGTTGAACATCCAGATGTCTGATTTCAGTTGTGATGGGTAGTTTAATTATCTGCTTTGGCTTGGTAGCATTGGTACTTTTCTTCTGTGGAAAGATTTTTGTCTTGCAGTTTTATAATCAGTTGTGTTTTGGCATCCAATTTGTATTTTTCCAAGAGACATGGTTTGTACTGATCACACATCATGAGTGAAGGAAGACTCAAAGTACATTTTGAGCTTCTGTGGGATGCTTATACAAGCAGACTGGTTTTCTTTTTTTTTTTTATTTTTTTTTTTTTCTGGAAGGCAGTTTGGGTACAACATGTCACTTACTGGACAAAATCTTTGGCTGTCACTACTTGTAATGCTGTGGGAATTATCTGGTTTTTTTCTTTTCATTAAGTGTTACTGCCTCCTTTCTGGATCCCTATGTATTTCCCCTCTTTTTGGGAGGTGCTGTTTCTAGACATTCTGGAATATTTTTCTCTTGTATCTGAGCATCCTCAGAGGATGGTGTTTCTTTATGACTTCAGAGAATCATGCTACCATTTATCTCTAGTGTACTAGATCACTTGGGAATTTTTGTAATAATTGCTTATTCCTTAGCCCAATGTGCTATCTTGTTTATGTTAATACTTCTTTTCATCATCTCTTAATCACAGTTTAGGATTTGACTGTACAAGAATGCTCTGAAACTATTTGCTAATTTACCTTTGTTTTGCTGTGTGAGTGAAATTTTGTGTTCTCAAAAATCACACCGTGGTGTGATGCTAACTTTTTATTGAAAAGTTATGTAAGCAGCTGTAAGGCTTCTGGAATGGATTATCCTTTCTCATGCACATCCCATTAGATACACCAGTTTATTCCTTTGTCTTTTATTGTTGGTCTAAACCAGATGTAATCACTAGGATTTGCTTATCCAGCATGATCATCACTAAATAGAGTTTAGCTAACATGACCATTTTGGTTGTTGCTGCCTTTGGCAAAAGTGATGTTAATCTTGAAGAAATCAGGCTGATGCCTACTGCTGAGTCTGGCCTTGGCTGCTTCTTGCATCCTTGATTTGCTTGTTTGTCTCTATTTTTTCCTGTTCCTTTTTGATAGAATGTTTGTTCTTATTTGTAATATCAAATGAGATTAGAGGCTCAAGTCACTATTAACATTGCCTAGTGTTCATTCTGAGCAGTTCACTATTCACGGTTAAGGTTTTTAATTCTTCCTTTGGAAACCTAATTCATAAATGACTTGGATTTAACCCACATATAACAAAATGAAAGGAAAAAGTAAGCTTAACTACCACTGCTTCTCCCATTTGGTAGTTTTAGTTTCCCTCAAAGCATGGCTACCCAATTCATTCAGCGGCAGTGGAACTCCTTGTAAAGCCAATATGCAGATGGGAGATAAATGTTATCAATGAAAAAGATACACGCTGAAGTTAGAAGTCAGCTTCCTCTTCTTTCTTTGAATCTGTCTGCCATGCTTTCTGCTATTGTTCTGGGGGTCTTCTGGTAGTGTTTATCTTTTTTTTTTTTTTTTTTTTTTTTTTTTTTCTTTCTTTCTTTTCCTGTCAAAAGAAAGCCCTGCTTTTGACACAGATAGAGTCAGGATTCTATTGCAGGTTTCAGAAAATCATGCCCAGCAAGTGCATGTTGCCTTACTATTTGATTATTTCCTTGAAAACCTTTCTGCTTAGGTGGAAAAACTGGATACATAATTTGTCCAGCTGATTAGCTTTGCCATCAAGATCATGCTCTAGGGATAAGCAGGGCTTAGGAAAGGCCACAGAGGAGTGTTTGTGCAAGAGCTGCTTTTTAATATGTAGATGATGTGTCACAGAAGGATACACTTTGGGGAGGAGCTAACTGAGAGCTTGATATACCAGCTGATCTTTGATGTTAAGCTCTAAACTAAATCTCTCAATGTTTTGAGGTTCACTAATTTCTGGAATAGTATTTACTGCTTTTTGGAATGTTTGAATGAATACATTAGTAAAGATTTAATAGAGGAAGTGATAGCCTTTTTTTAAACTTCATGCACAGTATAGTTGAACTAAAATGTTAGCTTTTATTTCCTTGACAACTTCATAATTATGCTTTCTTTGGCATTTGAATTTTGCATCTGTCAGTTATATCTTGCATATTAATTGCTAACAAGTATGTGACAGAGTGAAATCCAGAGCATATCTGAATTAAATTTGGCATTGCTGCAACAGGAAGGAACCAGTTAATGTCCTTGCATAATGCTTGTGTAATAGATTAGATTCTCTGCCTGACTATTCTAGTTGTCTCTGCTGGTATATAAAAAGCTTGCCACCTTGCTAGTACTCAATTAGCTCATTCACCACTAGTAAACTAGTTTTCCAGCTTACAGTAGAAAATCACTTCCAATCTTCTAATTGGTTTATGCATATAATCTTTTCCACACACTAACAGTGCAAAAGTTGACTGGTTAACAGAATCAGAGAATTAAACTGGATGGGGGGGGGGGGGGGAGAGGTGTATGGAAAAAAACATGAATAAATATTGAATTCAAGCTATCTGGAAAACATGTAGGGTAATAGTACCCTGTATTACTCCTTCGGTCCTTTTCAGTTATTTAAGAAAACAGGTAAACTTCATTATAAATGATAAGGGATTCTAATCAAGTAATGGGTAACTTTTTTTTTTTTTTTGAGGTGTACAAACAAAAATCAAACTATCAAACCTACTGTGTCACGTGTATGATGTTAATATTTTACCTTATGTTCTTTGCAATGTTTTTAAAAGATTCAAATAGGCATTAGTTATTACTTGTTATCTGTTTTTAATAGGAAGTTATGTAACATAAAATTCATAACTTCTGTTGAGGAGGAAATATTAATCTATCTTCAGAAAGCACACTTACTGATATCACAACGATGCTCAGTTCAGGATCAGTGAGAAAATATTTTGTGTATCCTCTTTTATGCCATTGATGATGATAACCCTTTAGGATTTTTTTTCTGGAAGAAAAACATAAACAGCACAGTCCTCTTTATGGACCTACTACACAGGAATTCTAGAAAGAGACTTTCTTTGGGTCTTTAGTGGTCATTGTCCAGGCAGAGCCAAGACTGCATGGGTCCTCTCAGCACAGAAGCTGTGAATATTAGTGGCAGGAAGCAGTGTGTCTGACAAGGAATATCCTGAGACAGGATGTATACCTTCCAAGCTTCAGCTGTTTCTCAGCCTTTCTTACTAGTCCTTATGACAACAAAAAATTCAGCAATGCCTCTTCTGGTATACAGACAAATGGTAGTGGTTCATCTTAAAAGCAGCTTTGAGAAGGGAAGGCAGCCCTGGTGGCTGTCTTTCCACAGCTGTATCTGGACGGCGCCCTTGACCACACTACCTGAATTGGTCCCTAACTGAGGCAACCTCTGAGAAAGGAGTATGCCCTTAGGACACTTTCAGAGAGATGTAAATATGCAGGTAGTAGAACATTTCCAATGATTAATATCCTTTTTTTTTTTTGTGCAGAACCCCACCCCAGTACAGCAGTTTTCAGCATGAATTCCATGTTCAGTTCACGTTTGCAAAACACTGAGGTACATTTCTGGATGTGATGGAGTATGCCCATCACCATCGGCAGGAAGATTAGGACAACAGTGAACTTCTGAGTGACTAGCAGTTCAGTTCTGCTGATAAATATGAAAGAAGGTATTTGATAGATCATTTTCCTCAAACTGTAAGTCCAAAGCTGACAGCAGAATCTGAAGCTTTATGTATTAGCAACCAAAAAGATTTCTAGAAATAAGCCACCATTATGCAGACATTCTTATCAGATACTAGGAAAGATTAGATGTCCTCCTGCAGTGCAAAAGTGAGTCATGAATTCTTTTCCAAGGTCACACCTTGCTCCATTCGATACTACTGTACAAAATATTGCCAATATGATAGATCTTGAAATGCATATGTCTTTCGTAATACTTGTCATAAGGAAGAGGTCAGATGGGATTTTATGAGTCTGTATTCTGTTAAGCGTGAAGATCTCTTCAAACTGACAGGAAGATTTTTGGTCTGCCAAATCTTTTCGGAAGATTCCAAATCCTCTTGTACTGTCATACTTACTCTTTATTTATTGTAGCTTAGCAGACTTTCTTCTTTCAAGAATGCATACTTTTGTTTCTAACATGAAAGTTTGTTAAAATTGTACAGTAAGTTATATATAAATATTAAAATTAGTGCTAGAAAAGCAATAAGTTTGCAAATTCATGATGCAGAGAATTCTGTGATTCTTTCATATTGTACAGAATGACAATCTTTCTGGTTTTTTTATTCTGCATTATCATGCTGTTGTCATTTTCAGACATTTGCTTGGATGCAAGTCAAAATAGAAACACATGGATATCTGTCATTTAATGTCTGTACCCTGAAGAAAGGGATTGGCACCCATGATGTTTTTCAGAGTCTCTTGAGAAGGAGTGACTTAGACAGTGTCTTTTATGCCCACAGTTACTATTTCTCTTCACAAAAGTAGCTACTGTTTGTGACAGGCAGAGATTTGCTTGAGATTCTTTATGGAATCCTAATGAAGAATTTCAAGCAAAGTTCAATATATCACAAATAGAAACCAAAAGAAAACTAAGACATATTGGATCTTATAAGAAGGTGGATTTTCTCTGAAAAAGTACATACTTAACCAGTTAAGAAGGTTTTATTTGAATGAAGGTTCCTATAACAAGCTGCCATCAAACCTGGCACAGAAATTACATCTTTGCTTGATACTCAGTCTTTGAAATTGCCCCACGAGAGTCTTACCAATTAATTATTTGCCTCTTCTCTTATGCTTCCTCCATCTCCTCTTCTCCCTCTTCTATCATATGCAGATAAGGGAAAAGGTGGCTCAACACCACTGTACGTGTATGTGAAATAACCTGTCAACTAGTCTCAAGTTCCTTTATGACTAGCTGTTATTAGATTTGTTTTTGTATCAAAAAATATTTTAATTAAACTGATTTTGGATGTCAGTGACTTATTTTGCATAGATTGTCACATTTCTCAGGACTCTGTGGAAGAATAATAAAAAATGGTCACCAATGCTTCTGGCTTGCTCAGTAGTTACTTTTGGACCAGCAGTGTCTATTCCATTGCACATAAACTTTCATGTCTTTGTGTATCTAAAACTTTTAACTTCTATCCAAATCCTCATGTATACTTAAGAGGAACTCATTATAGTCTGTAAAGAATTTTTGACTCTTTTCCTCTTCGTCTTTCAGTTTTAATGTTTGGGTAGCTAACTGTATTCTTAACAAGGTGTTTGTAGATCTGCAAGGCCCAATGCAGACTTAGTGTACTGCAGTTAGAGCATCAAATCAAATGGATTAGTTTCCCAATGTAAGTAGTTAAAACCCTTTCCCCCCCCCCCTTTTTCTCCCCCCCCCCCCCTTTTTCTCCCCCCCCCCCCTTTTTCTCCCCCCCCCCCCTTTTTCTCCCCCCCCCCCCCTTTTTCTCCCCCCCCCCTTTTTCTCCCCCCCCTTTTTTTCCCTTTCAAGATGTAATAGGCGAATGAGTTTATTTTTCCCCCTCCTGGTACCCTCTGCAGAAATGAAAACCATTAGCAACATGTGATAGCTGGGATATTTGGCAATTTCATTACTGTTCATGATGTTGAAGGCTTTTTTATTATGCTGAACTTGTCAATAGGATTTCTAGCTGTGAGTTTGGTGTATGTTCAGATAAGTAACTATCTAATTAATAAGTAAGTAATTAAACTATTTTTATATAATTACTTAATTTTTAGTGTGTCACAATGAGCTTGAGTTGCATATGTAAGAAAATAGCTTTAATCACACTTGAAAATAAATTCATTTTAAATTCAGTGCTTCAGATATTTATAGAAGGGCCAGGGCAAGTTTACGGTGCAAAGGAAGTATTCTTCTTAAGACGGTTTAGCTTGATAGTGATTAAAGGATTACAAATGCTTAGAAATGTGTACAAATGACATATTCTGTGTCTGTTTCAAATTTTATTCTAAATTGAAAGTATGTGTATGTGTATAAATATGCTCTTAAGTGTTTCCTGGAATTTGAACAACGAAATGCTTCATTTTGTACTTTTTATTTGCTTACACTGAAACAATTTACTGTGTATTTAACCAGTACCATTAAGTTAAAAACAAAGGCTACTGAATCTGCTGACCCTTCTAGAAATTTGTATGTTGCTCCAACTTCTCAGGCACAACATAGTAGATCTCTCTTGGGCAGAAATATTGACTTGTTTATTTTGTTTGCAAGGTAAATAGCAACAGGTTCACTTCAACACAATGAAAATACCTTTTGCTGAGGAATGTCTCAGGGGTTGTTGCCCTGTAACTGAAAACATGACTTTAATAATGGTACTCACAGTATTTCGTGCTGATTCCAGATCGTCGAAGGTTAGTTTTCTTAGTCAAGGAAGAAAGAAGAAAAAAAACCTTTTGATTAATCTACGTGCACAGATGTGCATCTTATGAATTTCCTGCTGTAACTTCAGAAAGAGGATATAATCAAAGAGGAGGAGAGAGCCTTATAACGAACTTAATGTGAACCTTGATTGTGGCAGTTATTCCAGAAGCAGGAATCCCTCTCGCTGCCATAAAGAGAGCTCTCCGTGTTTCCAGTTTCTGTGCCGGTGCTGCCATCCGCTGGCGTTCGGAGGTCAGTGGCGATTGCCGTCCCCTCTGCCACCGCGGCGGCTAGCGGCAGGCGTCTGTGCTCCGAGAGCTCCGGCAAGCCACCTCTAGTCTGTGCTTTACTACCTTTTTTGACAGTGTTATATATCTGTGCTTATGATATTTCATTTGCAACATGCTTATTATTCAAATCTGTTCATTTCAATTACATGGTATTTTATGTTTACACATCTGTGTGAAAAACCTACTAGTTGCTGTATATCAAGAAATCCACCCTGGAGCATAGCTGCCTTAATCTCTCCAAACTCCAGGGCAAACATGAGTTTGAAAGCACGTAATGGAGGTAACACGTTTCCAAACTGAAGTGAAAGTATTGGAAAATCAGGGTACATTGGTACAGATCATCCTGCCAGTGTGTCCCGCTGTTTGGAGGCTGAACGAGATCTGGCTGGGCACTGGCCTCATTGCAGCACAGGGACACTTAGAAACATTTCAGGCTTTAACTGTGCCCAGGGATTTTGGTTAGGGTGCATATGATTTAATACTAGGATGTGCTTCTTTTTTAATTTTAGCACGTATGGGAGTTTTGTAACTTTTTACAGTTTATCTGTCATATATCACTTTCTTTTTTTAAAAGTTTATCTAGGCTAAGATACAAGCTATATTGAAGAATGAAGTAGTAGATGTAATAATAATTATCAGCTAGGGTTTAATTAGAAATCTTCTACTTTATTGCAGTCAGTGTTTCAGCTGTTGTGTCTTTATCAAATTTCAGAATCATACCTTCTATCTCAGGCTTATGTTACACGTCTGCAGAACTCTCTTGTTATATGAATTGTTACAGGAAGAGGCAGTCATGAAGGCACACAGTAGATTTTTTTTCTGGAAACTAAGAAGGAATATTTCTATACAAGTAAAGAATAGGAAATCTAATTTTCTGCAGAAAGACTCTATTTTCTCTGAAGCTTTGATCTAATAAGGAATAGAATGACAATGGGATACGATTCAGTGTAGCTGTCTGTGAGCGAGTCCTTTTTTCTTGAAGGAGCTTGCTGCAGGAATTAGGTCACTGTCCTTTATCTTCATTTCTGGAAGATAACTAAAGTAGAGGTGAAGGCGAGTGGATAAATTATTGAATTTTTCATTTGATGGAAATTACATTTTCAGTTTCTACTGAAATGAGCTCTTTGGCCTCATTTTAGTGTATCATAGCAAGAGTTCTGAATTTTCGCAGAGTAAGGAGAGTATGTGATGGGTTCTGACTTGCTGCTCTCTGAAAGAAGTTCTTCAGGTTCTGGGTTTTGTAATGTGTTACATCTCAGTAGAAAAGACTGGAACTTCTATAATCACACAAAGTACTGCTGATAGAACAGACTTCTCATGTAGATTTATGGTGTGTACTGCTGTGGCTGGTGCAGAGATGTGATGGAGATGGGGACAGGAGGGCTTGGCAGTCCCCAGGCCAACTGTAGATGTACCAGCAGGAGAGGACAGCCGAGGAGCCACATGCATATCAGAGGGTATTTTGGGGTGCTGGGTCACACCATACCCATAACACAAGCTGTGGGTTGGAAGACAGAGAGATGCAGTATGTCTTGAACAGATGTAGGCTTGTTGTTATTTAAAAAAGGAAGAAGCCACTCACAGGGAAATAAGAGGAAAAAAAAAAAAAAAAAAAAAAGCTAACAGCTGCAAGCTCTTCCTAGTTTGCTGATGGGAAAACTGCAGTTTGGCTTTTCTTCCACGATGTGGTGCTGGGAAAGCCACTGACTGTAGTGATGTGGGATCCCTCCGATGACACAGGCTGAAAGGGCAGAGATCCATCTCTGGTGGCACAGCTGGTGGTGTTCATTGCTCTGCTGCATTGCGACTTCCCCTTTTCTGAGGTCTGATAACATAGCCATGAATAGGCTACAAAGGAAAATTATTCAGGTTTTTTTTTTTTTGACTATTCTTTTTCTTGAGCATTGTCTTCTTCTGCAAAAGATTATTCAATTATGTTACATGTTCCTGGGAAAAGGCTGGTTGGTGGTCACAATGCTAATATGTTGGTTTTTTTTTTTCTCTCTCTTCTTTTTTTTTTGTAAAAACAGTAAATCAATTAAATCTAAACTAGGAAGAGTTTAAAAGTTGCAGGATATTGGCTTAAGTATTTCTGGCAGCTTTACCACTTTATGATCTTGTTTTTCTTTTTTCTCTTTTTTCTTTTTCCCCTTTCAGCAACAGTGACGTTTTCTGGCTGCTGCCAATTTGTTTGTTCTCCATCAGCCGGAGGCTGTGGCTTTACACATGGCTTTACCTGTTGCTGATCTAGATACCAGTCCTGATGCCCTCTCAGCCTGGCATTACCACCTCCTTGCTGACAGTGACCACCCTAATTGTTTTTTCTGCTATGATAGCAATTTACTTGATGTTTCTGTTTGCTAAAAGTTTGTATTTAAGATGATCTATTTAATGATAGGTTTTACTGTACATTCTTTGTGCCACTCTTCTGCTTTCAAATTTGGCATAATTGATAGAATAATGAAACATTTGAAATTGGAAGGGACGCACAAGGATTATCCAAGTCCGACTTCTGGCTTTGTGCAGGACCACCCAAAATTCAAACTGAGAAAACAGAAAATTCTGACAATGGTGTCCAAATGATACTTGGCAGATCTGTTTTAGAGAGTGGCAAGGCAAGCAGCCATACTGAGCAGAACTGAGATAATGTTAACGTCAGCAGCAGGCTGAAGGGCTGATTACATAGTAATTGACAGTAGGAAACCCTATATTGTATGTTTATTGTGCATTTACTACTATTTTTTTTTTTTTTTTTTTTTCCCCCACACCAATATTCTGTTCTAGCTAAGGCTAACTTTTGGCAAAGGAACATTGCAGCTCTTTACAGGAATTTGTTCGCTGTTGGAGTGTCAGAGTTGACATTTGTTCAGTGCCAGAAGTTGCCATCCAGTTGTGGGACATTTTGTGATGTTCCCAGCTCTGCAGTTTTGTGGGCTGGGTATTGGATAATTTCTGACTGCAGAAAACAGAGGCTCCCTAAGCACATCATAGTGCTGATGCACTGGTATTGTCTTTGAGGAACAAAGACATAGACTATTATTTACAGCTTTGTAATGTGTGATATCTTTTCATCTCATGCATGCAACAAATAGAATTTGAATACGGACAGCTGATATTTCCCATCAGGGTAGAGAGTTGTGATAAGGAAAAAATGCACCAAGAACAGTTATGTAAGGTAGCATAATATTCTTTCCCTGCTCTTCCCCATGCTTATCTCAAACATTATTTATCCAACCTCATGAATTTTCTCAGAAAGAGTTAGTAGAAATACTAGTACACATAATAATTTTTAACTTGTCTGTAGACCTTCCTACCTCTTTTCCTGACTAAGGAATAACCAGAATGTTTGCCTCAGTTTGTGTAGAATTCCAGGACATTACATGAATGCTCTGAACAAATTCTAGAAACTTTTGTACATTTCCAGGATTTGTTTTTCTTCTTTTCTTTTGAGAACATGCTTGTAGGCTCAGAATGTCAGATCTGGGAATCCAAAAGAATGTTACTGAGAGAATGAGGATTCATTTGGAGATCAGCATGGTTACTGGATTCTGTAAAACAGAAGTGCCTTTCTGATAAAATTGATATATGAGATGTATCTCATTGATTAAGTTTCAACCAGTAGACATTTTGATTTTATTGGTAGCATTACAGTGTAATCTATATATAGATATACTGTACCTGTAACTTACAAGATAGTTTTGTCTTAAATAATTTAGCAGAAGCTAAGTCACAAATATAACTAGGTTACCTATTTTTCCAAGTGTTTTTTAAGTTATTTATCTGTTGTGCTTTCTGATTGATTTACACCTGTTGTTTAGCTATAAGAACATGTATGTCTTTCAAGTTAGCTAAATACAGCATGAAAATACTAACTCATCTTCATCTTATCACTGACAAATGCATTACTGTCCAAAATAGCATGTGCTGATAATGGCGTTTGATCATTAGTATGAAATTCAGAAAAACACATCTATCAGAATACCTGATAACAAATGTTGACAATTTTTATTGCTTTCTAACATTTTTCTTTCAAACATTTGATTTGCACAGTCTGTTCCAGAGCTCAGTAACAATGCTGAGATTGGAACAGGTTAGCTGCTCATCTGATTGCCACTAAAATATTCTAAAGTTGATTGAGCACTAAAGCAATTTCATACTTTTCAGACGACTTTGACTGTCAGAGAGAGCAATATTTTTCTTTATGCTTTGCTATTCTTCCACTTTTTCATACTAGGCTCAAAATGGATCGAATGTCATATGGGCTTCTGTTTTTTTTGTTGTTGTTGTTTGTTTGCTTTTTGTTGTTTTTTTTCTTTTTTAATATATATTTTTAAGGTAAATTATTTTTTTTTAGTCAATTAGCTTTTCAACCTTGTAGGTCAAATACTGCATCAGATGTATGCTTTCAGCTATTTTAATATCAGGAGAGGGAAAAAAAAAAAAACAACCAGCAATCAAAAATTGCTGTTGATTAGGAAGTATGAATTCTGTAAATGCTTTCAAAGTTTAATAATGATCTGAAAGTATTTCCAATTGGTCTTTTGGCACTCGAATTGCTTTGGAATCCTGCCAGTATTTCAGAGCTTCAATGATTCTGAGCAATTCGATGTTGTGGGCCAGTTTTAACATCTAAAAATTACTGTGAGTGGCTTGTTCATCTGTGTGCATATTCAAGCGATATACCATGTCCTGAATGTTTTCCTTCAGCATTATAAAAAGTAGAAATCTCTACAGTAGCTTTTTAACATTGATTAAAATTCATGTTAGTAGCCATAGCAGGGGAAAGTTTTGTCTGCTAGATTAGGCCTACTACCAAATCATTCCTGGGCCATTCTGTCTTTCTGCAGATATACTTCCTTTTAAGGATGATGCTTCAACCGGAATTGCCTTAATATATTTACCCACTGCTCATGCTATCCCCAAGCTAATTTGGCATTAGATAGCTCTTCATCTTGAACGCTATTTGGAAGGAAGTACAGGTTGGATCAGGGCATGGTGGGTTTAAACCAATCAAGTAAACTGATCAAATACATCCAGTGGGAAACAGCATGTAATAAAGCAAACACATTTGTTTGCTGCAGATTAGATTTTTCTTCCACTAATATTAAAAAAAAAAATCACAGGAAAAAATATTGATGCTGTTGGTACATTATTATTTTGTTTCAATTAAAAACAATTTCTCACAGTGACAGGAGCAATTGTTCTTTTAGGTGAACACTTTTCCTGATCACAGAATCATAGAGGGGCTTGGGACCCCAAGGATCATCAAGTCCAACCCCCACCACCCTGGACAGCCCATTCCAGCACTTGACCACTCTTTCAGAGAAGAAGATTTCCAACTTCCAATCTGAATCTCCCCTGGTGCAACTTGAGGCCATTCCTTCTATTCCTACTGCTAGTTCATCTTGAGCAAAGGGGGATAGCCTGCTCCTATACTTTGAAGACCTCCTTCTTGAAGAGCAGACAGCCTTCCTGGACCCCTTTATTCTTCAGGATTGAATCCCAAGGGACTCTTCCTAACAGAGTCCTGAACAGTTCAAAGTCCACCCTCCAAAATCCAAGTTACGGTTTTGCTCATCCTCCTCCTGACTGCACCAAGAGTAGAAAACTCTACCATTTAGTGGTCACTCTGTCCAGATCAGCTCCCAGCATCTACATCTCCCACCAGTTCTTCTCTGTTTGTGTACAGCAGGTCTAGCAGGGCACGTCTCCTGGTTGGCTCTTAACAGCTGCATCAGAAAGTTTTCCTCCATGCACTCTATAAATTTCCTAGACTGTTTGTTTTGTGCTATATGTATTTTCAGCATATATATCAGGGAAGTTGAAATCCCTCCTGAGAACGAAGGCTGACAATCACGCAGCTTCTGCCAGTTGTTTGTAGAATGCTTTTTTTGTCTCTTCATCCTATTTAGGCTGTCTGTAACAGACTCCCACCAAGATGTCTGCCTGGTTGGCCCTCCCCCAATTTTTTACCCATACAGATCTAACCTTATTCCCAGCTCTGAGCTCAATGACATCAAAATGCTCTCTAACACACAGAGCCATGCCACTACCCCTCCTTCCTTGCCTATCTCTTCTGAAGAGCTTATAACCATCTATAGCAGCACTCCAGTCATGGGACCAATCCCACATTTGCATAATGGCAGCTAAGTCATAGATTGCCTGCTGCACAGTGGCTTCCAGCTTTTCCTGCTTGTTTCATTCATAGTGGCATAAGAAACATGGAAGTTAGTATTATCAGGAACAAAAACTTGAGCATTCTGGAAATAGGGACTATTGTTAATAATAAGTGATCATGATCTTGAAAATACTTAGATATAAACTGTGTTACAATAGGCACATTATTCTGTATAAGATAACAAATACATGCATTGACTATTTGCAGTCAAGCTGGCTGTGGGCCTTTCTGTGTGGAAAGTGTGATTTATTTCTGTTGATTTTTAGTGCTTCTGATTTTATTTTATTTTATTTTATTTTTTTTTTTAGTGCTTCTGGTTTTGGTCATCATGTTAACAGAAGATATAATTTAAACTGAGACACTGATTGCTTTACTAAGCTGATATAAGGATCAGTATCTTATACCAAAGTCTATTAAAAGGCATTAAATTTATGGGCAGCATCTACAAATTCCATATAAAACCAATAACGAGAAGAGTGATGTTGAGTGAACTGACACAGGAATTGCGCTAAAAATGTCTAGCATGTTCTTCATGCCAAAGGTTGCTGTGTTGCACTTAGAAATGAGTTATACTATTTTTCCAGTTCTAGAATTTCAAATACAGCTTCAGTTTAGTTTTCTGTGCTATGTTTCTATTTTTGAAATATTTACATATATGCTCCTGAAATGGTTCAGTTATGTGTGATATAGACATACGCAGAAAAGAAGAGCTGCTTCTCTTATTCTCTTTGAAGTTATCTGTAAAATAAGGTTTTTTTGCTGCTTCAGTCATAGAATCATAGAATTGCTTGGGTTGAGAAGGACCACAATGATCATCTAGTTTTAACTCCCCTGCTATTTGCAGGGTCACCAGCCACTAGACCAGGCTGCCCAGAGCCACATCCAGCCTAGCCTTGAATGCCTCCAGGGATGGGGCATCCACAACTTCCTCAGGTAACCTGTTTCAGTGTGTCGCCACCTTCTGTGTGGAAAAACTTCTTCCTAATATCTAACCCAAACCTCCCGTGTTAGTTTAAAACCATTCCACCTTGTCCTATCACTATCCACTCTTGTAATCAGCCATTCCCCCTCTTATTTATATGCTCCTTTCAAATATTAGAAGACCACAATGAAGTCTCCCCAGAGCTTTCTCTTCTCCAAGCTAGACAAGCCCAGTTCCCTCAACATTTCTTCATAGGAGAGGTGCTTCAGCCCTCTGATCATGTTAGTGGTTCTTGTCTGGATCTGTTCTAAGAGCTCTGCATCTTTCTTGTGCTGGGTTCCCCAGGCCTGGACACAGTACTCCAAATGGGGCCTCACAAGAGCTGAGTAGAGGGAGACGATCACCTCACTCTCCCTGCTGGCTGCTTCTTTTTTTAATGCATCCCAGAACACAGTTGGCCTTCTGGGCTGCAAGTGCGTGCTGCTGGTTCATGTCCAGTTTCTCATCCACCAGGACCACCAAATCCTTCTCTGCAGGGCTGCTCTCAAGGGTTTTTTCTCTCAGTCTGTATAAACACCTGGGATTGTCCTGACCCAAGTGCAGCACCCTGCACTTGGCCTTCTTGAACCTCATTAACTTCTCATGGGCCCACTTCTCCAGCTTGTCCAGGTCCCTCTGGATGGCTTCCCTTCCCTCCAATGTATTGACTGCACCGCTCAGCAGATTGTTTTGCACTGTTTTATGTTGCAGAACATACTGAAAATTGCAATCAAAAAAGCTATACATTGTAGGTAGTACAAAACTATATTTTAAGATCATCCCTTACAGTGAAGCTCATTTAGGCATAGACTGTGATTCATAAAACACACCATGCTCTGTGGAAAATAAGGTTCCTCTATGTATTGGATACTGTGCTAAAAGCAGGCAAATAAGAAACTGATGCATCAAACATTGTCAGCTTTACCTTATTTTGAAGCAAAATTCACGCCAAGCATGTCATCTCTGTCAAGAAAAATGCTATCATATTTGTTAAGAGTAATGTCCCCATTTATTGACAGTAGAGGGGAAAACAAATCTGTTTTCTTCTACACAAGAAGAAAAACTCATTTTTGATACTAATAATTTCAGTCAATACACTGAAAAAAATGTCATTTGTTATGATAATCTAGTAAGAGCACAGTTTCAGAAGAATTGGCAGCTGGGGGCAGCAGAAACAAGGCAGGAATGGAATTGCAATTTGTATGCTTTTATGAATGCATTTTGATGTTACCTATCCTTAAAATTGTAGAGCGGTGTTCTTTCCCACCTTCCTCTCACTGAAGAAATATCTGGAAGGGACTCCTTAATTTAATGAATTTTATCATAACATACCTGTGTGCTTTTATCAAAGATGCATTCCTCTCTGCTAGGATTACCATTGCCTTTTAGAGAAAAGGACCTGTTTTCCAGTAGGGACTACAGTCTTCCAGTACCTACTGTTCAGACTCATTGATCTGCCGAAAGAGAGCGTCTCTCATTTCCAGCTGTACCTTGCAAAATTAAGTGTATTCATACCAGCGAAGGTAAAAATAGATTTTAAATAGGTAACATGATAACATCTCTGGAAGAAAATAAAAAATAGTGAATGTGGCGTTAATGATAGTATGGTAGTTTTCACTGACAGGACGATTCATATCCACATAGAAAAATATTAATTCTGAATCTGACTGTCTACAGGTGGTGTACTTACGGGCTTTTTGTGCTTTTTCTACTAAAAGTGTGTGCCATCATGTAAGACTTATGTCATAGCTGCTAGAGCGACATGTTTGTAAGATAATGTCTGAGTTATGGACTGCATGTGTGGAACACAGTATGTAAGGACAGTAGAAATGCATTTAAGGTCTCCTAAGGATGAGTCTATCGGAATAGTGTTAGAGGACTGTATGGAAGAAACAGCCCTGGTGTACTCTCATCCATACTATGTTTAGTTTGGAGTCCTGGGAAGAAAAAAAAAAAATAAAAACAAACACACCCAAAAAAAACTATCTCTGGACTGCACCCAAGCATTGCATTAGAGGAACTAGTTAGTTTGCTTTAACTTAGACCCTAAGCAGAACTCAGATGCATGCAGTATGAGTAATCAAAGGATGAGCTGAGTCCCTGTATCGTTTGATGATATAAAGGAACTCCATGTACTCCTCCAATTTTCTATTATGCATACATTTTAACTGTGAGAAATATCTCTAGTATCTTCTTTATATGTGGGTGCAAGGTCTGACTAATAACAAAAACCTGACAGAATATTTTCATGAAGACTAGGATATTAAAAAAAAAAACAAAACAAAGCAATCACATATATACATATACGCATAGGGAATATTTTGAAAGATCAAAAGCTTGTTTTCTTCATAATGCTGTTGGGTGCTGAAATTGAAGCAATATATTTTTGTGTCAAAATATCACTCTGGCTCATTGCAGCATGAGTGGAAAAAAAAAAACAAAAACCAACTGATTTACAGCAGAGTTGCTGGCCTGCAAGCTGTCTAATCTGAAGGAGTTATCCTTCCAACCTGATGGATAAATTTGTCTCAGACCTGTATAACTTTGATCACTTCAGTTATGCTGGCCACTTATTTCTGCAAGTTACTGCTGAGACTATCAATTTCCAGTAAATTATGAACTTGATTTTAGGAGACCCAAAACTCATAGCAAGCCCCAGTTCTTAAAATGTTGCCAGTCTTGATTTAGAAAATAAACAATGTAGCAGCAGCTTTTACTTTTATGTAGAAATAGTATAAAAACAGAATAATCAACTCTTTTATGTTTGCATGTATAGCAACTCATATTATATCATTATATAATACACATTTTGGTGACCCTGCCCATGGCAGGGGGTTTGAAACTAAATGATCTTTGATTCCATGATAAATCATATTCTGTGAATCATAGAATCACCAAGGTTGGAAAAGACCTAAAAGATCATCCAGTCCAACCGTTCACCTATTCCCAATAGCTCCCACTAAACCATGTCCCTCAACACAACATCCAGCCTTTCCTTGAACACCCCCAGGCTCGGTGGCTCCACCACCTCCCTGGGCAGTCCATTCCGGTGCCTGACCACCCTTTCTGAAAAGTAATACTTCCTGATGTCCAGCCTGAATCTCCCCTGCTGTAGCTTGAAGCCATTCCCTCTGGTCCTATCACTAATGATACGAGAGAAGAGGCCGACCCCCAGCTCACTACAACCTCCCTTCAGGAAGTTATAGAGAGCAATGAGGTCTCCCCTGAGCCTCCTCTTCATCATATTAGGCTATGATAACTTCCAGTAACATGTATGTATTTGTAGTAGAGTATGATAAAAAATAAACAAAAAGAACTAAGTATAAGCATAAAATAATCAGCTTTTACATAACATTTTAATTTTATTTAATAGGAAGTATTGAGAATACTTAAATTTACTCTGAATTAAAATGTGGTCAGATTTTTTATATATGCCTTCATTTCCTGTGAAGTGGAAATGTGAAGAGCTGATCAGCTCTATTTTTAGGAGAACTTTGTAAGCAATTAGATGTCAGACAAATTAGTAGATCTTGTTTTCAAAAAAAAAAAAATAAAATAAAAATCAGAAAAGAAAGCTGTGACTGTATTTCTGAAACTAGTTTCTGTATATGTTTGTATGTATTTGTAGTCAATTTTCTCTTGTCAATCATCTTTATGCATATGTAATTTTGTTTTTCTTGATCACTTCCTCCCCCCTCTTTTCCTCATAGATAGTAAGTATAAAAAAATTTGTTTTCTTACCTACTTACCACGACTTGTACAGGAGTAACCATGCTAAAACTGAAGTCAGAATCCTGAGTTATTGGGTTGAAATTACTTAGAATTTCTATGTAATGTTCAAGTGTACATGTGACTATCTGAACATTATTCTGCTAAAACCTTCTGTTCTGAATGATTACCTATTAGCCTGCAAATGATTTACAAAGTTTGACCTTTCTGCTTCAGCTTAGATAATTATATTGAAAAAGATGTGACTGTGCAGTTTCCTTCTTATTATAGACAATGTCAGAATGAGTTAGGAGATTTCTGCTTACCTGCTTTCAAATTCTTATTAGAGGGAATTTAAATCTCATAAAACTTCTAACTATTATTTCAAATTATAATTTAACTTTGTCTCTAATATAAAATGATAACAGCACCTTAGTCCTATAAAGTGAAGACATGTCTGATTAGTGTTTTTACATTAGTTCAGTAAACATGCACCTATGAACTAATGCAAAAACATCCATAGGCTTGCCTCTGTTGATCTTGCTATTGCTATTACACTGAAAGAGTAATATGAGCTCCAAGAGGAGCACTGCATGAAATACAGAGAATGGAAATGGAACTTGGCTCTACTTGCAGTGTTCTATGTAGATTAAAAAAAAAAAAAAAAAAAAAAAAAAAAAAAAAAAAAAAAAAAAAAAGCCAGTGTGCTGAGGATTTATTAGCTATCATTTGTTGCCAACAGAGAAGTCATATTTTTCATCTCCCTCAAGCCAAATAAGACAACCCTTTGTCTTCATCTGACAAACCATGGTATTCTGGTATAATCTACAGTAGTGTGTTTTACTCAATGTAATTTCTGCTGGTATTTTTTTTTTTCCTCCAGATCTGTGCTGTACATTTGTTCTTTAAAACAGAAAATGTCTCTCTCAGAAAGACATAAAGAACATGTCAGTTGATTAACAACTTGGAAGTATATCAAGAACATCCATTTTTCATACACAGGGTAAACTCTTGCCAGGAAAATTTAATAAAGTAATTTGAATCTGCTGAAGCAAAAGAATGTTGATAACGTTGGATAATGTTGGATACAATCAGCATTTTTAGCCAACGTATAATACTGGCAGCTTGTTTTGGTTTGTTTTTTTTTTTTTTTTCTAGATAAAACAGAAGATTTGGACTTAAGTGTTTAAATGTTTTATATGTGCCTAAATTTATGGAAAAAGAAAAAAGGGGAAAAACACTGAAAATGAGCAGCTCATTAACTTTCTCATTTTTTTTGTTTCTCTGCTTATTAGTTTTAAGACATCACATGATGATTAAAAAGAAATTGATCCCTATTGTATCTTGCAATGCATCTTAGTTTTTGTTTGCATTCCGTCATTCTCTATTTTCCTCTGGAATAACAGAACTACATTACAGAAATTTCCTGTCATATAGAATTCTCTGGCAAATGCTTTATCACCAGATAATACTCACTTGTAAAAATCAAAAGCTTTTTCTGAAAGAGGATTGTACTACTGCATTGTTTTCTAGACTTGTTAAATTTTCAATTCCTTTACAATATTACTGCTATGAAAAGTGATTTTATATTATAATGAAAAATGGTCAAGCCTCAGATGTTTATTTTAACATTAAGGCCACTTTCAGGATTAGCTTGAAGTTTCCAGTTGGTCTGACAGATTTAGCTATGTATCTTGCTGGTCACGAAATTGTCAATGAAATTATTGTTGCAGTCATATTTCTGTTTTAGCCATTCTGCACCTCTGCAGTAATGATTTGGTTGAGGAATGGTGTATGTAAATGTTTTCAGTGAAGCTTTGTTGTAATGGTCCAATAAAATCATGGCAGTTAAGATGTTTGACAACCATGAACAATGAAGAATAAACTTAGACCTGCTAAATTTTCACAACTGATGTAAGAGTCAGTGGCCAACAGGGACAGGGAGGTGATTGCCCCCCTCTACTCTGCTCTTGTGAGGCCCCATCTGGAGTACTGTGTCCAGGTCTGGGGCCCCCAACACAAGTAAGACAGCGAGCTGTTGAAGAGGGTCTAGAGAAGGGCGACAAAGATGAACAGAGAGCTGGAGCCCTACAAAGACATGCTGAGGGAGCTGGGCTTGTTCAGCCTGGAGAAAAAAAGGGTGACGTCATTGCAGCCTTTCAATACCTAAAGGGAGCCTACAAACAGGAGGGGAGTCGACTCTTCATAAGGGTAGATAACTGCAGGACAAGGAGAAATGGTTTTAAGTTGAAGAAGGGAAGATTTAGGTTGGAGTCAGGGGGAAGCTCTTTACTATGAGAGTGTTGAGGTGCTCGAGCAGGCTGCCCAGAGAGGTTGTGGATGCCCCATCCCTGGAGGTGTTCAAGGCCAGGTTGGATGGGGCCATGGGCAGCCTGATTTAAGTATTAAATGTGGAGTTTGGTGGCCCTGCCTGTGGTGGTGGGGTTGGAGATTCAGGATCCTTGAGGTCCATTCCAACCTGGGCGATTCTGTGAGTCAGTCAAATATTCAGATGATATTAATAACAGATGTGTTGACTTACTTGGCATGTACTGGCATTACATGAGTATCTCAAAGAACAACAATATCTTAAAATTCCATTCACTACTATGAGTAGTAACTAATAAATAGCTTTTTCAGATCTAAGGTGAGTATGTTTGAGCAGCTGCTGCCAATAATATACTAATTTAAATGCTGTGCTAACTGCTGGAAGTTCTGTAATGATATTATGATGGTGTGTGCTTTTCTTTGGGCATGAGTGAGCTGTAAAGCCTCACACCTAAGATATATTTCGTCTTGTGTACAGATTTTGTCTGGTAAGGCTAAATTAAGTGCAGGAGCTGTTCAGAAAGCAAAATGAGGTATGATGTTTTCATCGCATCCTTTCCAATGAAAAACATGTTCAGAAATGTAGGAATTGGCCATACAAGAGAAATTCACAGTTGTCTGTTAGTGTATGGAGGGGTTGCTTTCCCTTGTGTAAACAAGCAGCTGAAACGTATGGAGTTTCACCTTGGGATGGGTGATGGGCCAGTTAAGAGTTTGTAGGTGAAGATTAGAAAACAGAGCAATGTGGATGACACTGCGATGAGTGTCTGCTAGAGACCACCTAATCAGGAAGGAGTAAATAAGATTTTCTTTACATAACTGGGAAAAGCTTCATGTTTTCAGGCCCACTGTGATCATCTGGAAGAAGGTTGTGTAGCAGTGTACAAGCAATACTGGGGGTTTCTGGAATAAATTGACAACAACTTCCTAGCAGAACTGATCAAGGTGAATGTGGGGGAAGGTGCTTTGCAGAGATGTGAAACCTAGGAGCAGCCTTGGGGAAACTGAACACAAAATGGTGAAGTTCAAAATCATGAGGAAAGGAAGCAAGGGAAGTAACAGAAACACAAACCTGGACTTCAGAAAAGCTGATTTTGACTGATTTTCAGGGACTTGCTTGGAGAAATTCCTTGGGTTTTGGAGAGAAGACAGGTCCAGGAGAGTTCTCTCGGTACAGAAGGATTGGGTTAGGGAGTATTTAAACCGCTTGGGTGTACAATATATGGAAACTCATAGGATGCATTTTAAAGTGCTGAGGGATCTGGCCAGTATCACTGTTTGGAAGCTTAGGGTGATCTGAGGATATTCCTGAGGGCAGAGAGAAAGGAAACACCACTATTCTCTTCCAGAATAGCAAGAGAATTGACTTCAGCTCAGTTCCTGGGAAGATTATGGAACTCCTAACCTTGGAGACCATTTCTGAGTTAAAGTAAGGACAAGAAGGTGACTGGCAGTAGCTAGAATGGCTTTACAAAGTAGGAAGCACACCTGACAAAACTCATAGCATTCTATAACAGAATGACTAGCTCAGAGGACGAAGAGAGAGCAGAGAATCTTGTTTATCTTTACTTTATCAGGACTTTGGGACTGTCTCCCATAATATCCTTATAATGAAGCTTATGAAATATGGACTCAGTAAGTGGAAAGTAAGGTTGACTGAAAAATGGCTCAACTGTCAAGGTCATCAGGTCACAAAGCCTGTCTAGAGGCCAATTGTTCATGATATAACCCAGGGGTTGATTCTGAGGTTAATACTATTTTAGTATCTTCATTTCTGGAGGATATGACAGAACCTAAGCAAGTTTACATGCAAACAAATTTGGGATGAATGTCTGAAATACCATGCAGTTGTGCTGCTGTTCAGATGGTCCTCACTAGCTTGGAGAAATGGACCTAGAGGAATCATCTGAAGTTCATTAAAGGGAACTGTAAAACCCTAGACCTGGAGTGGAATAACTCCAAGTGCCAGTATGCACCAGGGGACTGACCAGCTAGAAAAGCCCTTGTGGTTCCAATGGACAAGAAGCTGACCATAAACCAGTAATCTCAGGCTTTATTACAAAAACAATTGTCCACAAATCAAGGGAGGCAATCCTTCCCTTCTGCAGAACACTAGTGAGGCCACACCTGGAGTACTGTATCCAGTTCTGGGCTCACCAGTGTAAGAGAGACGTGGAACTACTGGTGAGAGTACAACGAAAGACTATGACTAAGATGAAGGGGTTGATGCATCTCTGTTCCAAGCAAAGGCTGAGAGAGCTGGAAATGTTTAGCACTTGAACAGATTGCACAGAGATGGTATGCATTCTTATCTGATGAGATATTTGAAATGGAACTGGACTCAATCCCGAGTAAGCTGCTCTGGCTGACCCTACTTTGGCAGGGATGTTGGACTAGATGGTCTCTTGAGATCCCTTCCAACTACAAACATTTTGTTATTCTGTGACAGTTCTGCCACTGGAAATGGGTAACATAGCACTGTACAGTCACGTGAAGTGTGAATGCATTAATAGATATTTTAAATATGGATACTGCTTGCTTCACTGTTCTAAAACTTTAACACATTTTCAGACTCATATCTTTTGCCCAGAACTCTCCTTTGGGAGACAAATTGTAACCAACTTAGTGTGCAAAGTCTTCCAGCACACTGTTTGAATCCTTACCAACCCCAGGAACCCTGGTCTCATTGATGATCTTTCAGAGTTGCTCTTTATTTCTTAGAATATCAGTATAGTAGTATGTGAAAGAACTCATTTACGACTACTTTCCTTTCTTAAGAGCTGGAAAAGCCCAGAGGAGAAAAAAAAGTCCAGTCTGATAATACTCCTTTTTGGTCTCTGCAAATTTTTCACAGTCCAGATTATTTCCTAATGACAATTCCATAAAGTTTAACCAATGGAAAAACAGAGGCAGTAATAGTTTATATGAGATCAAACAGTCCTGGTACAATGTTGTGCTTAGATACCTTATACTGCATCTCATCTAGGTAGGTGTGTCTGCTCTGTTGTGCTATGCAAAAACATCCAAGAATTAATATAGGAAGAGAACGCCTGTGAAATTGTTTCTAAATCATGGTACATTAAGAGTAATAAAAATAAATGCTGAGTTAGATTTTTTTTGCTTGCATAGTCCTTTTACTTTATAGGCTTGGTAGAGGCAAGAAAATGACCCAAATAACTACTCGTATTTGATAAAACTTATGTTTTAGTTTTGTCAGTAGAATCCAACTGAAAAGAAAGAGATATAAATGCTCTAACAGCTAATCTCTTCCTCCCAATGGTCTTAAAATCCAGTTAAGATGAAATCACTTGCCCTAACTTGTGGGTCCAGATTTTGCCACTGAATGAAACTCTTCTTTCTGTATCTATTTTCTTCATTTGTTTTCCAGTTTGGGGTAATTAAAGCTAGGTGGTTTGTAGATGGTTTTCAGGCATCTTTTGGAAAGGTAATGTTATAGAGGCTTGACTGCAATCTGCCAGTGAGTTTTTGCAGTGACTCAGCATAAGAGTTCAGCATAATTACCGTATTTTGAAAATATTAATTACTGAGACATTAGGACAACCATTGATGATAAAAAATACAGGTATCATATTCTAGGAATTAATGTATTTCCTTCACAACTCCAAGTTAATACAGCATATCAGAAACAGTGCTATATAAATATTTCATTAAAGAAAATAGAATGAGAAATACAAACTTTTTTTTCCTCTCTTGGGCAACATCATATTTTAGTTTTGATTTAAATATTTTTCTTCAGATGCATGTCATATGGAACTAAACTAGTCACCATCTCTATGTTCGTTACACTTCCAGTTAAGCCAACCTAGCTGTTTCATTTGCAGAAACTGCTACATTCATATTTTATGAGAGAAGGCTGTTTCCCACAGCGTGGCCAGTGAGAGGAAGTTTTACACTGTGAAATGCTTGTGTGGTGATGTCAAAACAAGAAATAACCTCATAACTACTGGCATAGATTAAATTTAAATATAACTCAGCATGACTGAAAAATCTTCTGTGTCCTAGATTTGCACTTCAGGTTTCAATTTATACTAGCCGTGAGTAAGAGTTGTTAGCTGCATGAATAATACATCATTTTCTTCAGCTCAGATCATTCCCTTCACGTGTTTATTCATTTATGCTGCTTAAATGAACAGAAATGCTTATATCAGTATTCAGTGGTATTCTGACAAGCTACAGGATAGATCAGGCTTCCTCAGGCTTAAAAAAATAAAAGCCCAGAACTACTTACTCAGATACAATCTTTTAAAATGATGATCTATATTTTGTTGTCATCTGCATTTGATTACAGAAACCACCTTTCATACTTCTGTATTGTTATTTTGAATAAAATTCCTTCATACATTTCTATGCATAGGAATATACACTTGTATACTTCTATATAGGTGTGTGTATCTGTATTTAAAAATATATTTATTGTAACAAATACTCTTTCTGGTGATTTATGATAGAATCCAAATACATTCAGAGTTTGAAACCCAAGGGTACATTTTTCTCTTAGGTACATAATAAATCCACACCTTTTCAGAGCTCATTGAGGCCATACGTAAGCAAGTTACTGGGTCAAATGGAGGGGGACAAAGACCTGAATTTCTCAAGCTCAAATGTTAAATGAGCTGCACAGCTCAGTTTGTGTCAATTTACAAAAATGAATTTGTGCCAAAAAGCAGTTTTATATGCAAGTAGCAACAGGCTAGTTTTACTAATCCACTGGACATGTGTTTTATCATTCTGCAGTTTGTGTCACAAGTCTTGTTATGTTTATGTCATTCAAACTTGTGTAGGATACGTAAGTTATTACTATCTATGAGCATATAATGACTGTATTTCTTCTAAGAGCACTGCTTCGGAAGTAGCATCTCTTTTATCATGTTGGCTTACAGTATCAAAGGTAGATGTTGGTGGGATGGCAGTAGAGGTTGAACCTTCCCACTGCTATTGCATTACATTTTGTTCCCATGTGGCAGATGGCAGCAGAGGGGCAGTCTGACAAAATGGTGTCTGACATGGAAGTGTGTATGAAGCCAAGTTTTGTCATTGAATTTCTCCATGCAGAAAAAAGATGAACCCATTGACATTTATTGACACTTCCTGTGTTAGTGGAGACCAAACAGTGAAAGTGAGCGCTGTGAGGTGACGGGGGTGCACTTCAGCAATGGAAACAGCAACAGTGGTCATCTCTGCAACATGCAGGCTCTTGTTCATTGCTGACAAAAATTTATAGCTAATAATGTTGACTGTCCTGAGAAATACTGCTTTGTAGCTGAGAATTTATCTAACAGTGCTCTTGTGCTCTTCATGTCTGTTGCAATTCCCATGGAAAGAAATATGCAGCATTACTTTTGGGGTGACCTACGTGTATAATAAGGCTCAGTACTGTGTGTTGAAGTAGCGCATTTCTATTATGCTGAAAGCATACATTAAACCAAACAATGACCTTTTTAAAGATACTAATAATAAATATGCCACGCAGCCATCAGCTTTTGTATAGGTTTTTCCTTTTTCTTGGAGTCATTGATATAGTTTCCTCATCTTGTTTCTTAAGTCATTTGTTTCACATTAGGTACTTAGAAATAAAGTTGCACACAATCACACAAGAAAATCTGTGATAGGAAGGGGACTGAATTCGTTCTACTTGAATCCAAATTGTTGCCTGGATACTACAGCACTACTCATTAATTTTACCAACACTTCTATCTTTGAAAACAATCTCTAAATTATAACTTACGAGGTAATGGAGTTATCCAAATGAAAAAGATAAGAAGAATCTACTTCTATTTAAATTTCATCCTCAATTCCTGCTTTCATTAATCTTCTGTATCCCACAGATTCCTCTCTGTACAAGAATGCAGTGCTTATTTATCTTTTAAAGCACAACACGATAAGAAATCAGCCATTCCGTATTTATGAAATAGTAACTCAGTGTGAAATAGTAAAGCATTGAGAACGCCAAGTGTTTGGGAACTGTTAGTGGCTGTCAGTTTAAGAAGACTTTCTCAGAAATAGATTTTCTATCAGTACAAAATACAGACTTTTCATCAACACAGCATAAATAGAAGTACTGGGAATTTTCACAGAAAAAGAAAATATATTTAATATACAAAATGAAATAGTACAAAGGTCTTTAAAGCTTGTGTACAATTCAGTGAAATGACCCTAAGTAATAGTAGATTCTGGAGCTAGAATCCCACAAATTTTTCTGTTTTTTGTGGCTGAGCTCCCTTGTCAACCTTGGCTTAGGAACATTTTTTGGTGCTTTTCCTAACTGTTTTACTTCAAGAGGAATGAAAAGGAGACGGTTAGTCCATTGTGATAGTACCCTGCATGATCTGGGTCCCTGTACTTTGGAAATGACTCATCTGAAGTCAATACCTGGCCACATCTGGATTACAGCAAAGCTTCTGAGTGACAGTAGCTTTTAGTTACTGTTAGCCAGTGTTGGATCCAAAACATTCTTGGAAAAGTGTGCTTCACTAACCTGCCTACGTAAACTGCTCTATTTTCTAGTTTCATTTGCATTCTCAGATGTCAGAAGTATTGCGTTTTTTCCTTCCTCCGCACTCTTGCTGTTTTTTTAAAAGTGCTGCACACACTGCATAGAGTGTGTGGTGAAAAACAGCTGTCTGAGATAACTGGCTGTGTAGTAATTGGAAATGAACTGTGTTAAAATAAGAATGTTGGACAAAGAGATCCATGAAAACAAAGGAAGGCTGACCTTCATGAAATAGTATCTGTATGAAAATACAACAAAAATTGTTCTCATGACTGCTCTGATATAATCTTATTGGAATGGAATTTCTTCTAAATGAGGTATGCAGCATATACCCATCTTCTGTAGCCTTATCACTCTTTTTAAGGCTGAATTCCTCAGCTTTTCAAATGCATTATTCACAAGCTCATCTTTAGGTTTTCTGTGAGAGCACCCACCTTCAAGTATCTCTAGTCCTTAATGTGTCTTCCAGGGCTATGTGTGCTCATGATCTGCATTCCTAAATGCTTTCACTTAGAATGTCCAGTCTTCTAGCATCTGCCTCAGCCATCCACACATGCACCAGTGCCCGCATTCTTTCACGCAATTATGCTTTTTTGTCAGTGGGGAAGAACAGGAGAGTGCTGCAGCAATGCCCAGAATGGAAAGAGACAATAACAGTATCCTATGTATATGATTTTTAACAGCTTATGTAGACTGTAATATTAAAGTGCTGTAACTTGAGCATGGCAATAGCAGATGCCATCATGTCTTAGCAATATTTAAATGTGTAATGGATTCTTAAGAAAAAATGAGATAACTGTGAGAAAGCAATGATAATGATATTGAGTAAGTATAACAATTTATGAAGTGAGTGTGATGATGGCAGTAGATATAGCTACAACAAACATCATCAGCATTAGTAACTGAGCCATTAACAGTGTAGTGTTATGGTTATGGCAGCAAATCCCTGAGCTGCCCCAGTTTGTGAAGGTCCTCAGTACTCCTCTCCTAGAAACCCACCCTTCTGTCATGAGTTTCCCAGTTATGACTAGCCTGCTATGCTGAGAAGGTCTAGATGTCTGTTCATTTCTGCAGGAGTAGATTCTTAGGTGCTGGGATCTTCAACAATGATCTTTTTTCATCCCACTTTGGTAGTCTTTAACTTGTCTTTTTGTCTCCTCAGGATGCTGTGACCTATCATATGCTATAGTTTGCATCCTTAGAGAGCTTATTCATTATTTCTGTTAATTCAATTTACAGACAACTGGTCACTGTGTTCTTTGGTCAGCATCTTCAGCATCTTCATTTTGCAGTTGTTTCTTTCCCTACAGTGCTAACTCCATCCCTTTGTCCTCATTCCACAGCTGTTTTAACAGCTATATAACCACTATTGCAATATTTTCCTGTAATTTATTAATGGCATAATAGCAGTAATTATATTAATTATTTTAGTTCATCAATTTTTCTTTGGTTCTGTGGTAAGACTAAGGTCTCATAGTTGCGACCAGCCATTTGATTAGTCCTTGTATTGTCACAAGTGATGCTAAAAATGTTTGTGTAGGGCCAGCAAAGTTATGCTAAGGCCCGTCTTGGCATATCACCTCACTATACTTTGCTATGTGACGGGCTGGCCATGGCCTGCAGCCAGGCATCAACGTAGGCCCTCACTCACTGTGCTCCCCCACCTTTTGCAGGATAAAGTGAGAAAGCAGAGCAGGAAGAAGAAAAGTTGTGGGTCAAAATAAAGACAGGGAAGTCACTTGCCAAGTACTGTCAAACAGATGCAGCTTGGAGTATTTCACTTAATATACTGCCAATTTAAACATTCACTAATGATTTATTTTTTCATGTGTCTAACCAGTATTTTCTTTTCTGTTACTTGTTGCTACTGTATTCTGTTGTTTCACTGTGCATCTCTGAGAAAAGACTGTCTCTCCCATTGTTTACTTGAGGATAGCAATGAGACCTCCCTTAGCCTTCTTGAAGCTGAGCTAACATTGGTCTCTATTTTTCCCTGTCTGTCAGGTATTCCAGAACCCTAACTATTTTTGCTAGACCCCTTGCTGGGGTTGCCAATGTCTTTTCTCCATCAGGAATATCCGTTTGGGTGCATTACTACACGTGCAATCTCACAAGTGACAAATTGCAGAGAATAATTACTTTCCTTACACTCTGGCCACATTATTAAGGCATAATTATTTTAGTAACATTTGTTGTTGCAAGCCTATTACTGCTCTTTTAGTTCAACTTCTTGTCAACCAGGATCTCCAGGTCTTATACCGCAAAGCTACTTTTCATCTGGCTGGCCCCTAGGTTGTACTTATCCAGGAGATATTCCTCTTCAGGTGAGGAACTTTCCTTTTTTTTTTTTTTTTTTTTTTTTTTCCTTTCTTGAACTCCATGAGGTGCTCATTCCTCAGGACAATGAGTGCATTTAGATATGGCTCAATAGAGGCTATTCCTCATCTGGAGGATGATGGTGGTCCCACCAGTGAGTGCTGGTGATTCAGCATCAGAACCACTATACTATACCTTTGGGACGGGGTGGCTTGCATGAGGCTGCAGTTACAATGTGCTAAAATAGTTGTGACAGTCCAGCCCCAGAGCATCCTCCGGAGCCCTGCAGAAGCAGATACTCATCACCACAATATCACCACCAGCCCGTACAAAGGAGCCTTGTTTTTTCACTGAAAATTAATAATGTAGTGAGATTACCCCATGTTATTATGTCATTTTGTAATTAATTAATGTAAACTTGTATAAAGTAATGTTACTGCATACTGTATGTACTGTTACATAACCACAGCAACATATTAAAAAAAAAACCAGCATAATGTTACAAAATCTTGAAAGTCATTATTAAATCATCAGAGGGTACTAATCAAGGATAAATATAAGGTTCTGTCCTACTCCAGTGAGAGCTGTCTTGGAAAGTAATTTATAAATAACACTGCTAATAGAACTTGCTTATTCATCAACCATTAATAAAACACTCAATTTCACCTTTTGAGTGCATAAAAAATTAAAAGTGATGTTTGCATAATGTACAAACTGTGGAAGTAAATTCATTATTTTGCAGCCACAGTGGTTACTAAGGAAGTGTTTAGATACTGTATTTGATGTATTGTTTATCCCATATATTCATAGATCTACTGATCCTAACATTTCTTTTACACACAAGAAGAGACTTGAGTGAAAAATAATAAAATAATTTAAAAACCCACATTCAAACCAGGGTTATTTCATTGATCTGATTTGTCATGTCAGCTCACAAACAGCTGTTCTTGCATAGTGATTTGGGCAAAGTAAGGGCAGCTTAGGTTTGCACTGATAGAAAAAGGTATATGGAATTAGTTGGCACTTCTGGATTAATTTGCTAAGTTATAATTGTGTAATACTAAGGCTCCTATTCACCAAAACTCTTAAATGTATAATTTCACTACTGTCACATAGCGGTCACTTAGGGTTTATTTCGCTGTTATGTATTATGTATCATGGTCTGCACAGCCCGCTCTTCATGTTTTAATGAAAATATCTTTAATAAAATGATTTTTTTTGCTGCCATGCTTTAAGCAGAATAGCATTGTGCCAAAACAAAAATCATGATTGAGCAGCTAATGTTTTTTGATCAAATTGAAGTGGAACAAATAAACCAGTGTTAATAGGACAACAAAAAAATGAAATTCATTTTTCTAATGCTTATGTGTTAATGAATGGTGGCAGCTAGAGGAGCAGATGTTAATGTTTTGCATTCATTTAATGTACCAGTAATAATCTGTAAACATTAGGTTATATCTTTCTGTCATCAACATTCATCAAGCATCTCTCATTTTTCAGCTTTTTCATCCTTCAGAGAAGGATGTGTTTGCTTCATGCCTATCACAAAAGGGCTCTCGAACTTAATTGGGCCCTTTGGCTTCTATGACAGTCTTATCTAATAGGGAAGAGCAGCCTTACATGTCTGATACGAGCATCAGCATGGACATTTAAAAATGTCATTGATGTCAGTTAATGTTCATGTGTCGTCTGTTAATATTGTTAGTATGAAGTTAAAAACAAAAGTAGCAAGATGTTATTAAGCTTGTAAATATGCTTTGCTTTTGTGGGCTAGGATTTTGATATCAGCAAGTTACAGTCTGGATTCTCTTGGTAAAATATTTGACAGTAACTCAGTAGAAGTGTGTGTGTCTAATGTCACTTCTTTTTATGCTTTTCATCACCAGTGACCCGCAAACTCTAAATGTATAATCCTCTAGGGGATTCACATTTCAGAATGAAATAATTCTTGATGTGTGGAGTCGCTGTGAAGCTTATTGAGATTTTTCAGCATTCTTTTGCTGTTGCAGTGGTAAAATTTCTGCTGGGGTTGAAAATGGTAATAATCTTCCTGGTTGTTATTATAAAAAGCAGAAAGTCAGCAAACTTTGGTAAGAGTTATTTTTTCTTACTACCTCCTTTCTGGCTTAGAGATTTAATGTGTCTCTTTATAAAAGTCAGTTTCACTATAAAGAAAAATTATGTAATCATAGTGCTTCTAGGAAGAATCATAAGCTCAGAATGGCCAGAGTGATACACGTAGCAGGTAAATGAAACAGTGATATTGCTTGTGGCTTTTTAGCTTCTTCTGCATCACATTTTATTTTTTCCCCCCACAGTTGTCAGATTGATAATCAGGACTTCTCTATGTAGTTTCTGTTAGCTTACTACAGGCATTGTCCAGCATTCAGCTTGCAGACAAGGATGGAGTTAACTGTCTCAACGAAGTCTGGTAGCAGGTTGTCAGGATTGTTGTTACCTAATCTCCTCTTTATGGTTATATCTAGAGACTGTTATTAAGACATAGGCAAAATGTTATCCTTACATTGAGTGAGCAGCCAAATGCAGTGCTGTTAGGATCACATTCTGTGTGCTTTATTTCTTATTCTTGAGCTACAGAAAAATCTTTAAGATCATCAGCACTGTAGCAGATAATTCAATGTGATACGAGCAGCACAACGCTCATACAGATCAGAAAAAGAAAGCAAATGTATATTAAAAGCTAACGATAGCAAGTAAACAATAATGGTATAAAGACTGTTTAAAAATAACAGTTAATTGTTTTTATAGGCATATGCCATTCTATGTCCTTACTTATTTTATGCCTGCATACCTTTGCTAAGGTCTTGTCTACACAAAACACTCTTAATATTGTTCAATTTATTCCAATGGAACTAAGATGCTCACTTGACCTAAAAATATGCAAACTCTCCAACAACCTGCTCATCATTTTTCCAAATAGATAAGTAAGTTCTCATGTCACTGATTTAACTTACCAGGTAAGCTCCCTGAGCACAACAGTGTGAAAGAACATGGGATGGTCCCATAGGAAATAAATTGTGAGGATACAATCATATGTGCCAGATCTTAAAACAAGAAATCTGTTAACAGACTAGACATATCCTGGGACTCAGGGGTATGTTGGGAGCTTCTTTCATTCGATTTTTCAGTGGTCTTGATTTCATATCTCCTGGTGTGCTGTCCTTTATACTTAGAAGAGTTTTCCTCCAACTTCCTTTCTAAATTTTACTCATATCTCTTCTCCTTCAAATCCATCTTGGAATACACTTGTCTGAGGATCATTTCTTCATGGGAGAATTCTTGTTGAGCGCATTTTCAGTAAAAAATATTGTGCTTCATCTTGAAATAATTACATTTTTTTCTTCCATCCTTTGATTATTCTCTTTTGTAAGGAGGAAGTGTATCATAATTAGCTTAAAAATATGATGTAAAAATGTGGTACTATATGAAAGAAAGATCAGCCAGTTGGCTACACCTGTGACATCACATCATTGTGCAGCCCTCATTTCCTACCCTCTGGGCCCCATTTTATTTTTAATGATATACGACCATGGCCCATGCCAGCATAAATGCAATTCTGTGATAGCTATAACTTACGAATTGGTGTACCTATTCAATAGGAAAAAATGTCCAGACTTAGACCTCTTCAGTGACTGCAAGACCTAAATTTGTTTCCTAGTTTTAGAGCAGCACTGGCTTTGTGCAATGTAGCTCATTTCATTGCTTGATTTACTTAAAGTAGCTTAATGAGGAATGCCCTGTGAAGATTAATACAGTACTTCTTGTTCTTGTTTTGTTTAATGCATCACCGAGAGGCATATTCAAAAGTCACATAAATTTGATGATGAGGAATTGGATTATTTTTTTTCTCCTTGATACTCCAGATAAAACAGCTATTAACATAGAGATGTTATTTCTAATTTAGAAAATGAAGAAGAATTTTGATCTTTATGGTGAAATAACATAAAAGAAATGAAACGTTTAAGTAGAGGTTTAGGCAGAGCTCATAACCGTGGTATTTGAATTTATGTTTAACATTGAAGGCTGCCTTGAAAATAGAAGATCCTCTTGTAATGATTTACAACGTAGTAAAGGAGTTGTTTCTTGCTAAAAACAGACGATAGCACCAACAGTAAAACCCTAGCACACAACTCTGCTCAACAGACTAGCTTGGATTTTGCAGTGCTCACATATTCACAGGTTATGTTCCTGTTAGAGTGGTATTAACTCTGAGAGTAAATAATTGAAAGTGTTAACTTTGAGAATAAATTTCTGAAAGTGCCATTGCATGTGGTGTTTTATTTAGCGTACTCCAAGGTATGTGAAAGAGTCTCACCAGAATGATGAACTAGACTGTGAAGGTTATCTTTTCAAGCACATTGAAATTTAGGGCATCTGTAGGACACCTAAAACACTGCCATCTTTTTTACTGCCTTGTGAAATTCATTCAGAGAGTTTTCTGATTTAATCAGCTTCCCCAAAAATGTTCTTCATTATCAAATTTAAAGGAAGGTAAAAGAGGTTATAATTAATAATCTTATTTCAGGAAGTAGGTCTAACCATTAGAAGTATTGGTGTCACATCCTTAAAAGCAATTAATAATAATCTGGCATGATTTTCAGACTAGTTGTCAGTACGTCACCAAGATTTACTCACCACTGTTTACAATATATCCTGAGAGATAAGCATAATCCTTTCAAGTTGAGGCATACCATTAATATATATAAACGATAAAACAGATTAATTAAGTAAATGTATATTAAGAACATTGTAATTGCTGCTATCTTTTACATAAATTTATATACATGATGGATTTACAGCCTGTGTTGCAGAAAAGAAAAATGAGCTCTGTCCAAACAATTATGGTGCATATGAGCAATTAGATTAAAAAATTATGTATTCTTTCAGGTAAGTTATCATTCTCAAGGAAAACAGAAGAAACTTTCAGAGAAATTCTTTGTATCTAAAGGATGCTGGTGACAGACCAGTTTTGCTAAGATTATTTAGGGGAATTACATGAGATTACATTTCCAAGAATTCAGTAGAGATCTGTCATTAGTCATAGACCTTTTGACCTGAAGCGGGGAGTTAATAGCTTACAGGTAAATGCAGTATTTCAGCTTAGATGGAATGGTCCAAGGGTGGAATGATACTAAATGCCAGAATCTTCTGAACATGTACTTTTCTTACCTGGGTGTTGAACGGAACAATGAATGCATGATATTTGCTTAAAAGAGGAAAAAAATTCTTTATGTGCCAAGTTATACGTTTCCTATGATTGAAAAATCCTTGTTAAATGCATTCATTTAGCAATTCTTATTTTGACTTACAGAGGTTAATGTCTTTCTCCTGCCTGTATATTTAGAAAAAAAAAGATGGAGCTCAGTTACTTCATGACTGACACTGGGATGATAGTGTCTATCCAGTCTGGGGAGTTCTTTTGAGACTATGCAACCAGAAGCTAAATTACAGGAACACTGGATTACATTATTGGTTAGCACTGAAAATTTTTATGGGGCGAAATAGCAGTTCTATTTAAGACTAATAGAGTATTCTTGCAGGAAAGAAACAAAATAAGGAGAATTGTGTATTTTCAGATGCCTATAACAAATGCACTGTAGTCACCAGAGACTACACTTTTAGTCAGCAGAGTTCACACCAACTGCCAGTATATTTGATGAATGATTTTCTATTACACACACCAAACGCTGTACTCCAGAGGTGTCCTTTTAATATTTATACAGATATGACTTCATTGTTTCCAAGGCAATTTCCTCTAGATCTTTGTTCAGTCTTCAGGGCCATGCGCTGAAGGATGCTTGGAAAACTCTAGCAGCAAGTCTAATTTCTTAGTGCCAGAATTCATTTTGTGGGGAAAACATGTCCTGCTTTAAGAAAAGATATAGCACCCTCTCTTAGGTGTACTGAGATAAAAAAAAAAAAAAAAAAAAAAAAAAAAAAAAAAAAAAGAGGCGTTTTAAGAATTTACAAAATTATCAATACTTATAAATATTGAAAGGGCAGGTGCCCAGTGGATGGGGCCAAGCTGTTTTTGGTGATGCCCTGTGATAGCACAAGAGGCAATAGACACAAACTGGAACACAGGATTTTCCATCTGTAACATGAGAAACAACTTTTCTTTGTGAGTGACTGAGTTGGAACAAGAAGTCCAGAGAGGTTGTGGAGTCCCCTTCTCTAGAGATATTCAATTGGGAACCTGCTTTAGGAGAAGGCTGGACTGGATTATCTCCAGAACTCCCTTTCAACCCCCATGATTCTGTGAAGGGAAATGAACCATTCTAGACGAAGAAACTGAGAGGTGAATTGGCAATTATTTTATGTCTGCTGGAGAATAAATAAATAAATAATGTACAAATATGCAATTAAAAATCTCCCTCCTGATTTGGAGCCAGTATTATACTGCTCTTGAAAAGCCAATAGAGTAACCATTGTGGGAAGAACACCAAGAAAGAAGGGATTGGCAAGTAGCCAGCTAACACATGTAACATTTGTAGTGCTTGTGATGAAACGCTAGAACTATCTTGTATTAATCCTAAAGCAGCTGTTACCTTGACAACAGCAGGTAATGGATGGTTGTGGTGTTCATTTCTGCAGATTCATTCTTAAAAATTTAGGACACCTTATCTTTTAAATGGCTTAGTATGGCTTCCCAATGATTAGCTGTTCAAGCTATTAATCTGTTTTTGTGAGTGACAATTTTGCAGATAAACATGAATTTGGGCAACCTGACACATAGCAAATGTAACCTGCTATGTATAATATCATCTAACTTTGTGGCGTAGTGGGAAAATCTTTCTATCAGAGAAATGAAGCATATTCTGTTTCTATACTGTATTTTAAATGCAGGTGTTCAGCCTGTGCCTGAGCCTAGTCTCCTCTTACACACCAGCCAGTCTCAGTTCAATGCCTGGAAAAATTATGGAGAATATTTTTGAGGGGAGATAAGAAAGACAATGCAGTCATTGATCACAGCCAACACTGATTCACGAGGAGAAAGTCCTGTTTAACAAACTGAATTCCTTTTCATGACAAGATTACTCACTTAGTTGACCAAGGAAAGTTGTTTGATATGATCTTTTTAGATTTCTGCAAAGTTTTCAATACTGTTAAACAAATATTCCTGTGGGCCATTTAGTATATTTTCCTTTATGGAAAAGAAGTACTAGGTACAACAGTTATTTCTATCTCACAATAATATATATTTTTATTTTTATTTTCTGTAGCACAGAAGTACTTTATTTTCAGCAGATGTACACCCAATTATATTGCAGTAGAATTCCATTTTTTT
This sequence comes from Tetrao urogallus, assembly GCF_951394365.1. Taxonomy (NCBI): domain Eukaryota; kingdom Metazoa; phylum Chordata; class Aves; order Galliformes; family Phasianidae; genus Tetrao; species Tetrao urogallus. The sequence goes on along the minus strand of NC_136817.1, from coordinate 44,762,525 downwards.
TTCTGTATTAATAGCATTGTTGGAAAGTGAGAACAGAGAAGTTTAATATTGATACTGAGAACTTTATTCTGATCAGTAGCACCTTACCTCTGGCTGCTGTGATATCTGGTGTAGCCTCAGGATATGAACTCTACAGAGCTGTTCTTAGAAAATTATGTAACCACTTACTCAGTTCTGGTAACTCTGGCTTTTGTCCAGGATATATCAACTTCTTTGGGTTTTGTGTACTTTGCATGTGTATATTTCGTTTTTTTTAATAGGAAAACTTTTGCAATTCCCATCTTTTTACCAACACAAAAAAAAGTATTCAAGGTTCAGGTCTGTGAGATTACTTAAAAGCTCACTCTTGGCAATGAAATGAAATTATGTAAGTATTCATATATTCATATTCATCAGTTCGTTTCATTCCTCTAAGACTTTGTACAGCACCAGAAAGGATTCGATATCTTTTGTATATTTAATACTGCAACTGTTACTAGTTAAGAGAACATGACATGGAGGGTTATCCAAAATGACCAACCAAAAATTCAGCAGTGTTTCAAAATGGCCAACAAGATAACTGGCAGAGATGCTGCTTCTCTCCTTCTGTCTGCCACTCAGCAACTTTTATCTGGCCTTCCAGGATCTCTAGCTTTCTTACTAGTAGTTAAGGGATGTGATTTGATGGGTAATATCAGCATCTGTGGGGATGGAACTGAGAAAACCTGGACATATGCTGAATGTCAGTTTGAAGGCAAGTGGGATCAAAACCAGCAAGTCTTATTCTGTGTCATAGCAAGTGTTGACAAGCTTAATACAGTTAGAACTATATACAGTTAGAGATACAACATCTCATCTTTAAATGCAGAGCAACAAAAGTAAGAAATCTGCCTCTGCATTACAATCCAGTAGAATCAGTGTGAAGTTTTTAACAATTTATTTTTCAAGTAGAAAAACAGGGAAAGTACTTACAGTATTTCCACTGGCCTTAGTTCAAGATGGAAATAAAGAGAATTAGCATTACCTACTCTGTCAGGTCACTGCAGAAGGCTCTTTGGCACTCTAGCGAAGTGCAGTTTGGTTGCCAGGAAACGATAAGTTAATTTTGGAAGGTAATGCCCTCTGAGCAAGTAATGCCATCGTTCTAGATCAGAGTAAAATCTAATGCTCCATAGCCACATGCTTATCTTTTAAAAGGATTTGCCCCTCTACCTCACTGGAATAAACAAAGCATGCTGCTGAGTTGTCTATTGCTGACAAAATCCAAAAGAGTAAAGTTTTAGGGCATTGTTAAAAACAGCATAGAAATAATTTTCCAGCAGGCTCTTTCAGGTTAGACCATCTGCTAGTTATGCTGGTACATATGTCAAAAGGCAGATTGCCAAAACAGTTTTCCCTGATCTTAAAATTAGTGATACTAGTGAAATATTATAAGGACATATTCAAGACAAGTCTTCAACTGTGCACCATTTATTTCACAATTAATATCACAACTGAAGCACAGAATAGTTTTCATAAGTTGACAAGTTACCTAGCTTCCTTTGCGAAGTATGAAGCCAGTGTTTCTACTGATATTTTCTCTAGATACTACATACGTAAAAAACAAGATGTGGAAGGATTTCTGAAATTAAAATATTCCCAGCCCTAAGAAAACTGCAGAGTCCAACACGCAGGCAATGAATCTGGAACATTTTGCAGTAAAGCAGCTGAGAATCACACAGCTTCCATTCACCATTTCAGATAAGCCTGGAAAGGCTTTTGCTGAGTTAAACCCTAACTCTAAGCAAGCAGAGACAATCACAAGAGTTCAAGTTCTTCAGAAACTGACCTTTGAGGAGGCAGTGGGGAAAGGCAATAATAGGAGGATGTAATCAGATGCTTGGTTGATGGGTATTGGTGACTGTTTTTTGGTATCTTTCCAGTTGTCTTGCCATGTAATGTGTAAGTCAAGCCTCGCCATTGTCATGAATTAGAAAGGAAGGGAAGGATGATGTTCAGTCCCTGCTTGCTTTGCTATATGGAACTGTACAATATAGGAGAAGGACATGGAAGAATCAAAGAGTGTGAGGATAATGGGAGAAGAAGAGAGCTTCAGAAAATAAAAAGGAAATAGAAACATGAAAAGTGTTTAAAAAGCAGGAAGGAAAAGATAATGAATGTGGAGGTTAGTGGAACAAGGAAAAACTATCTTTTGAAATGGAATTTTAAGTCCAAAAACATTACTTTCCTCAATTACCTATGCGCATTGCAGGAAGACAAGGCTAACTTCTTCCTCCTGCTTATCTGCACTCCATATTTTCCATTTTGCATACTGATACTCTTTGCGAAGAAACAACACCTTGTACTTTAGCCTTATTTTCTGCTTACCTCATTTTATTAAGGTTACTAAAAGCCTAGGGGAACGAAATGTATATCACAGTCTGCCTTTCATGTGTTTTCTGCTTTTGTACAATGAGGCAAAGCTGTACATTTGAAAAATAGCGCTCAGAATACATTTTCAAAGCTACTTTACCCAACCTTATTAGTCAATCTTGATACAATTTTTGTTCAAAATAGAAGGGTTTTGGATTTCATTGTCAGCATATAATTTCAGATAATTTCATACTGTCTTTTCAGTCTGATGTGTAGGACCGAAATGGATCCACTGTGACTTGTAAATCAACACATTCTCAGCTGTGACAAGTTCATAAATTGGTAGAAAAGACTGAAATGTAATTCCATAGGATGGAGAAGCATCTTATTTATTTTCATAAGTTCCAGTTATTGCTGTGTTTTTCTGATGGGACCAGTTTGACAGGAAATCAGTAACCTGGGAGGTCACTGATTGGATAAAAAAAGTACAGGCATTTCCTAGAGCATGGCAGCGTGAGAAATAGCAACTCTTAAAAAGATATAGTAGAAAAGCAATGCAATGTATGCTTTTGTTCTGACACTGTATAAAAGGACTACTGATAGTTTTGGAGTGTTAAACTAGTGGGTAGGAATAGGAAGTTGATCTGGCTTCTGTATGTGACATTTGTTACCTTCCACAAAGGAAAGAGGGATTTGAATTCTGTGTAAGCGCTGTTGGTCATGAATGCTTCTTCCTGAAGAGTATTCATAATGAAGAACTTCTGTCCAGCCTAACTTCCACCAACTCAGTGTTACTGAGTTATGTTATCTTAATATTCCTTTGGATTTGATCAGTTGCACGTATATTGTTTTGTTTATTTGCAACACATTTTTATTATTTCAGAGTAGTTCATTACAGTTGCTCAGTCAGAGATTCATGCAGTAGCTGAGAAAATTCACGTAGAAAAGTCTGCCTGTCAGGCAAAACAATTATAAACTGATAACGGAATTACTGTGTTTCCATGGAAAAAATAGTGAAGCCCTAGGGAAGATCTACGAAAGTTATTTGAAAATTAGAGAAAATGCCTTATAATGGAGTAATTAAAGAACTTAAGATAATGGAAAGGTGACTTGATTATGGCATGTAAGTGCCAGGAAAACATCATCAGTTAGTTATGCTCTTTCAGCCTAAAAAAACAGCATCCAAAAAAACATTTGGGAATGAAAAGTAAGCAAAACTGCAATCAGATGTAAAAGCACATTTTTATTTTTTACAGTGTGGTTAATTAACTGTTGGAACAAGAGCTGGATGCTTTATGAAGTGTGAGTTTTGTGAAACACAAGAAAATGAGCTTCTGAGAAAGACAGAGTCAGAATTATTTAGCCTGTGATGGATACAAGAGTAAGATCAGATTATTTCTAGTGATGTCTAAACATTATGTCACAAAAGATTTCTGAAGGTTTTCATGCTTCAGATGAAACACTGTAAGGATCCATACACCCAGGGAGGATGAAAACTGTCTGTCAGGATGTTGAAGGGAGACAAGTTCATAGTGAGTTAATATCTTTTATTAAAAATAGGAAAGTGTTGTGTTTATTTATCATAATTTTACTGTATAGTGTAAAATATTTGTTTTACCTTCAAAATCTCAAAGTCTGAGTAACTAAATTTTCCCACTTAAAAATTGATAGAAATTTTCATTAAAATTACCATATCTTGGCAGGTTATGACAGGTGACAACTTTAGGCATTAAGCCTTACACAATTACTCAAAATTCTTCTGAGGTGGATCTGTATTTCAAAAACATTAAAATAAGCAAGAAAACATCAAATCTAATGTTTTTCATTGTTTCATGGTTTTTCTGCTTGTGATTTTTAAGCCAACATAACCACGATGATTATTCCTAAATGAAAAAGGACAAGTTTGTGATTCTGGCTATTAAAATGTTCTCCTCTAGCTGAGGTTTTTTGCCTAGAAATATCCCATTCAAGAGGAAGCTTATTTCAGCAGCTAAACTGAGAACTTCAAAAGAATAGATAGATATGGGCATGAAACTATTGTAACGATGTCATTTGGTTGGTTGGATAAAACGGAATTTAGGACTAAATTATTTCCTTTTTGAATAGAGGATACTTCCATATCCTGAAAGGTGGAAAAAAATCCAGTTATGTAGATGGACTGGAACCCAAAGTGTTATGTGATTACTATACTGCATTCCTTTATGGTGAAAAGAATCTGAGAGCATTTCCACTAGTGGACCTGGACAGATGTTTTACCTCAACCACCCAAGCAGAGTGTCACCATGTTAGTCCCAGGGCATAACAACAAGCATTGCTAAGATACTCTGTTTTAGTCGAATGTACGTTTTGTGTGGTCTCTTACACAAGAGCTGCAAACCCAGGAGATTTTTTGAAGACATAAGGAGTTTTACATCTGTTATTCTCCAAATCAAATTAAAAACCATCAATTTCAGAGTCTTCCCATAATAAAGCTTACAGAAAAATCACTGCTGAATATACAAGCATCTGTTTGTCCCTGTTCTTCCAGAATGGAGAGAAATTGTTTAGGAGAGGTGATAGGAGAACTAAGATTATATGAAAGTCCAACAAGAGTTCGTGATGGACATAAATGTAGCTTGCAGTGGATTTTGTTTTAAAATTGAGTGTGTCTCTTTCTTGCTGGAGTGCTTTTAAGTTGAGAAGGGGCAATCATATGATAAATGGTGTTACAGACCGTGCTTTTTGTGAATCAGTGTAATCCTAGGTTGCTGGTACATTCTCAGCTAATGCAGATATCATCAGTTCTCACACTTAAACACGCTCTCACACTTGACTTGTGATACTACAGCAAAATGCCCATGATGTTCTGACGTCTAAAGGATTTTGGCTAAATCTCTCTCTCTCTGTCTCTCCAGTTTTTCAGCTCTTTACTTTCAACATTTGTATCTTAATTATTCCTTCAACTGTTATGGCAACTGTTATGGTTCTTAAAGGCTGAACATGTCTTGCAATTTCAATGCCAAAGGCAAGTCCCCCTATGTTTTTAATCACCTTTTCATAATGTTAAATAGAACCAATCATGCATAATTTCATCTTCATTTTGAATTCACTCTAAGGTATGTAAATGTGATATTTATTTGGTCTTCTCTTTTTTGATTGTCATGCCCACAGTAATTTGAGGTATCTCTTTCTCACTTCTTACAAGCTGCTGCAGAGCAGAAAAAAATAGTTGAATGTTCAGAATATATTATTTGTGATCTGTGAATATTTTAAATGATAAATTGATGTATAAAACCGTATAAGTCAAAGGCCAAAGTGATTTTGAGTGTAAGCATTCTCTAGTATGTAGGTGTGTAATTATATTAGAGAGGAATTACTATGATTTTACTTGCCATGCCCTGCATGTTGGGCTAAGGTCAGCGGACTTTAAAATCAAATTACAGTTTACTCCAATGCAGGCAGGAACTCAACCATTATTTACAGAAAATTTAATATTAAATGTAAGATTTTCCATAGGCATCTGGGGCACCTCAAAAATCTGCAATGGACAGGAATTGACAGAATTATTTCAGAATTTAAATGAGTTGCTGGTACTAGCATTTGGAAGCCCAAATTATCTCCTCGACTTAGGTATGACATTATCTAAACTAAAAGGAGAAATTAAATTCTTCTTGGCAGCATGTGCATTTCTCATGAAAAGCTATGTTAAATAATTAGAAGATATGTAGAATCTTGAATATATAAAGCAGCTTCCTTTTTGGTAGTCATCCCACATGATTTGCGACATGAAAGTAGTTTTGTGATGGAAAAGGATAGTTTCAGGAATTTTTTGATCAGCAGAATTTTCCAGTAGAACAGTAAAGTTAGAAGGTATTATTTCATTATGATTTGCTTGATCTTCATTCTTCAACTTGCCTGTATTTAAGTATATTTAAGTGAATGTAAACTGAAGCCTATCAGAAGAAAATAAATGCCATTAGGTACAGTCACTAAGAGCCTCGCTGTTTAAGGAGGAAGGAGCTTTCCTCAGCCAGAATGAAATAATGCTAGATTAGCACTGCCGTGAGCTCATTCTTTAAGCTCTTTGCAAAAACTGTATGTTATTCTGAGTTCTACTTGACTATTACTGTATTTACAGATACGTCAATATTATCACATATAAAAACTAAAAACAGAAGCACCTTGAGGGTTTCAAGTATTTGTAACGATTATCAAAAATTCTTAGATACATCAATAAAAATAATCGAATAATATACCAGAAGAAGAACTGAAAGCAGCTTTCTTTCTGTCAGCTTCAGTATAGAAATTGCTGTGCACTGGGTGCCTCTTGACATTTTCTTCTTTTGGATTTCAGGGCATTTTAAGTTGACAGTGGCTGATAAATAGAAGCATTTACTCATCTACCATTCAAAAAATATATTTGTGCAAATCTTATTAGGTAGTTTGACAAAGGCAAAATACCTGGGGAGCAAATATTGGTTTTTTTTTTTTGTTTGTCTTCTGTATTTTTTGTTTTGTTTTGTTTTTTGTTGTTGTTTTTTCCAGAAGGTAAATTCTTACTTACCCTTACAGTTATGGAAATTCTTATTCTTATTCTAGCCCCACTGGTCTCAGTGCAGTTCCCTCCGGTTTACAGTGAGATGGGTAGAGATTCAGGTGCTATACACACAGGAGCAATTTACAGGAATATGAGACATTAGTCTTTATTTCGGAGTATTTGGAGACCTAAGGTAATGATGAGGGTATAATGAGATCAAAGACCCCAGATGATTTTGAGGTGCTTGAATACTTCCATTCCAAAATGTTTATTTGTCTTTATTAAAGGAGATGCAACATACAGTTTTGTTGATAATAACAGCACTGAGCCCTGTGAGAAATTAAGCATCGTGGCTAAGGCAAAACATTTTTCAGGCCTGTAAGTAGACATTGGAAACTCCCTCTTACCTTGAAATCTCGTAAGTATTGCCATCTAAATTGAAATCTTGTATAACTGAGTAGAATACTGTGTATTTTCAAAACTTGCGTGGGAGAATTGCTGTAATTTAAGAACTAGTAACTTCAAGATACTTGTAGTTATTGTGCAAGACTCACCTTTTCCCCTGTGCAAGCAGAGTAATCATCATGCAGCCCTTAGAAACATATTAAAATGTTTCTTAGCAAATATCACCTGCAGCTCTTGGTCTCATGACTCATTTTTATAATACTTTTACTATCTTCCTGTAATATCATTTATGTTTTCCAGAACACTGAAGATAAAGTCATGGAGGAATAGTCTGCTAATCATGCGAATAACCATTCACACAGCTGCTTAACAAAGATTTTAACAGGAGATACTTCTTCAATATGGTGTCTCAGTAAATTGGAATTTTGCAAAATGTACAGACATGAAAATCTTTATGCACATCATTTGCTTCACTGGAACAGTAATTATTATTCAACAGTTAGCTCTATTTCTTTAAAGTTGGTAGTTATTTCTCCCGCTTTGGTAGTTACGACTTCAGGGGCTTTTGAAGAGGAACAGAGAGTATGTGTAGACTTTCAAAGTTTAATTGTACTTCTTAAATACTTTCAAATACAAAAACAGTGAAGTTTCTGTTGATGTATTTTGACTTTGGAATGTTCCTCTTATCTCTAAATGTGGCTTTCAATCCATACTGTAGGACTGCAATATACGTATCAGGAGCACAGGCTAATGTCTCAGAGAAGTAGTGGGAAGGAAGTTGATGCCTCCTGCCCACTTTTGAATGAAGGCATTCTGAAGCCTGAAATAGTATTTCATTTCAGTTTGTGAGTTTCCTCTTTTTGACTGGGAAGCTTTTCTTAGATCAGTGGGAGGAAGCAGTACTCTGTGATATGCACATTTCTGAGAGGTCATAAGAGTCTACTGTATGTATATGAGTGAGTCTAGATACAATCCCTGAAATCCCTGAATCCTATAAGGTAGCCTGAGGCCAATTTTTTTTTTTTTTTTTTTTTTTTTGGTAAAGAACATATAGGTCAGAAGCACGTGACAGTAAGTAATCAAGGTGGCATGATTCATTACAGTTGAATCTGTTATTCACTGGCTTTCTGTATATCTGTGCAAGTGGTTTAGCTAAGATGCCTGTCACAGGAGTCCAGCTGTTCTTCAAAGCACAGCTCATCTTCAGGAGAGTAGACTAATTCCACTTGCAAGAGTGGCTGAGCAGTGAGGTGTGGCTCTATGGTTTTCAAATACCTATTCAAAGACAGATAAACTGGGAGATACAGCACAGAGACACAAAGATGCTTTTGAACAAAAGAAGCCTAGCTTCAGCTTAGCTTATTGTTAGAGCTGGTCTTCACAAGCATGCCTATATGGTTTTGGACAGTGACAGCCTGGAAGATGAGAGAGGGACAGGGCCAAAATTGTGGTTCTTCCCACACCTTCAGAGAGAAAGAAAATGGCAATCTATTTTTTCTGTTCTTTGTGTTTTAGCTTAAAATGTGACACACAGAGCAGGCTTGAAGAAGCACTGTGGTCCAGTCAGGGAGCATGCTGGGAAATGCAATGGTTGCACAGTGACTCTACAGCTCTGACTTCGTATGTCACTCATGCACATCTTTCCCATATCCCGAGCTCCAGAAAGCACTGAGGCACTTTCCTACATAGATAAGGAATAGAAGGTGATTTAAGAGGCAATAATACTACAGCAACTAGGAAAAACTGTTTGCTGGTTATGTTGTTTGTGGAACAGGATAAAACATAAATTTCATTCTTTTTAAGCACAGTATACTCGGTTTGAGAAAGTAAAACTTTCTTCTGTGTAATGGTTGTGTGGGAGAACTTTTCTTCTCGTGGATCTAGCTACCAAAATTGATGGCATTAGAAAGCATGGTAAGAACATTGTTCTTGAGTTTCCTTACATTTTCAGGGTCTGGAAAAGTACAAATGACCACGGAAGATCTAACACATAGCTGTTACGTGTTCTTCTTGCTACTTAGCTTGGGCACTGCCAAAGTTTCCTTCAGGACTTCCACTAAACCTCTAGGGCATGTTATAAAAAAAAGCAAAAAAAATTATAAAAACCCATTAGTAATTTTCGGCCAACTTCCAAAGAGAACCATAGGATTTCTTAAAATCAAAGTAGTGCACAGAGGATGAAATACTGTAAAATGTCTTTGAAATACCACCAAGAACATTAAGATTTAAAAAAATCTAACATCTGAGCCAAACTGACCTCCTTCTTTCTTTGTGTGACATATTTTCATACAAGAATTGACTTGTAGTCTTCACTGCTAGCAAGACTACGCAGATCATCAGTTGCCAAGAAACAGGAATGTATAACTCATACCCGAGATATGACATAGATACTAGACCTTGCTCCTCTTTTCCTGCTAAATTTATAGCCTTCTTTACATCCTTGCTCTCTAACTCATATTCAGAGGACTTCAGGGACATAGCCTCTGAGTCTCTGCCCCTCCATTTCAGAAGCAGCTGCTGCATTTATTTAGTAAACGTCATACTTGTTATCAAGAAGTTTTTGAATGTCTATAAAGGAAGCTGTTCTCATTGCTGGTATACAAAAGCATAGTGTATTGCTATTAACATTTTCCTCACTGCTTCTCTTGTATGAAAAATGTTGTGTATGCAGTAGGTAAATTATAAACAAAAATTAGTCAGATTAAGAATTCTATCTGCTTTGGTTAAGACTAAGCAAAGAAAATTCTGGCTTGAGTGATGGATGATGAATAAGATATGATTTTTTTCTTTTGTTTAAGGAAAATAAATCACAGTCCCATTAGCCAATCCATTCCAGATAGTCTCATAAAAAATCTAAAGGATTTAAATTCTTTTGCAGTGAATTACATATTTAAGTTAAAATCTGTTGGAAATTAAGAAAAACAAAACAAAAAAGCAAGAGGATCTATCAAGAATGTTGAATTCTGTTCAAAACTTCATCACAGTAGTAACAATTAGATTACTCTCTTGCATGCCAAATCAATCAGAAAAGCCTGAAAAACAATGAAACGCATTTTAAAAAAGATTTTTCTTTGCTGAATTTAGAAAGATTCTTTAAATAGAAAACTCTACATAAGAGTTTTTCTAAACTTCTTTTCATACAGCCTAGCTACATTAAATAGACAACATACAATAGCTATTTATTTTTGTAAAGTACTACCAGAGCACTCAGTGCCAGATGATATAATTATCATTTCTTATTCCCTGGACACTTAGTAAGGCTGTTTCTAACTTTGATAATATAATGAAGAATGAGTCAGGTACACTGTCAGATAATTTTCCATTGTAATTATATGCCTAATTTCTAGCATAAAATAAGGCAGATAATAAATGCTTCCTATTCTATTTAAAATATTTTAATCTTATTATCCCTTTCAATACTTTTACAGAAATGACTAAATGAGACTGAAATATACAACTGATTTCTGGATATAAATTATAGAAAGATGTATCTTTATCTAAGAAACTGAAGTAAGCTTTAAGTCAGAGGAAGCTTATATAACAGGGAAAGACAGGAAATTTAGACTAATCCTCTTGCAAAGAGTGCTATGAAATCAAGACAGAAGGCAATGTCCCTTAACAAATTGACTTTGGCTAAGAATACAGATGGATCACTTCCTTGAGGCAGATGTAGGTGTTGCAGTACTCACCACTGAAAGTCCCGCTCCTTCAGACACTCATCTGTCTGTTGGCATTAACAGCGTGGCCTCTGCCAAAGCTCATCCATATGGTAAGATTTAAGCACATAAGGACGGTCTTTGTAGCATGTATATCTTGTCTTCAGCTAACTGTTAGGAAACTTGAGTTGTGTTTCAGAGAAACATTTACCTTTCCATAGGAGTTACTTCACTAAGTCTGAACTGTTTAGCTCTTTATCCATGTAAAATTCCTGGAATTGTAGCTTAGTCCCTTCGTTTCAAAACTTTAGCCTCATATTCAGTAAAGCTAATTTTCAGTGCTCTCCTTGGCCACTGAGAGCTGGAAAGAAACCATTGTGGCTATGTCTATAAAGCCATCTGAAGATTAGTGCAAAATTATCCAGACTAGGATTTGTCTGAACTAACCCAAGTGTTGACTGTGGTATACCTGTGAATGTGAATCTTTGGAAGGTAAATTAAGACCCTTGTGCTGAAATTCTGCTGAAGATGATTAACAAAGATATCAGAGCCATTAGGGAACTGCAAATGTATTTACAGGCAAGCAAAACAAAAATAAATATATCTCAACAGCAGTAAGTGATCCTGAAAATGCAACCTCATGCATTTGTGGTAGGAGGCAGGGGTTGAAGAAAGCAGCCTGAGAATATAGAACGAGATTGTCCCTCAGTAGCCAGGAAAGAGAGGGGAAGTTAGAACAGAGCTGTCCGAGTCTAAACTGAGATGTTTTTACCTACAACTGCAATTGTTCCTGTTTCTAGAAACACTGCTGAAAACTCCTAGAAAACTCCTAGAGAATTTTGAGAAACTGATAAAAGATGAAAACTCACAGTTTTCTTGTTGTCTATCACTGGTTGCTTTTATACTTAATGAACATGGCTGTCTAGATTGAAATTGCTCTTGTATTTTTATATAGCTTTACAGGTAACATCTTTCTCTCTCACTAAGCTGCTTTGAATAATGATGACCAAATAAAGTGAAACTTCTGCATATACTTTTTCTTTATAAACAGAAAAATCTGTTGGTTGCATTCTTTCCTTTCCAGCAAAGGAATGTGGTAAACTTGCGTGCAGACAGCAAGGACAGCAAAGACTGGTATTTGAGTCAGGCAACAGCATTATTCTTACTGTGTATAGAAAGAACCTCTGTCTAGCTGATATGGTTGGTAGATTTTCTGTTTTAAAATTATCCTTCCTAAAAAGTGTGCATGTAAAACCATAAGTTTTTTTGAAAGAGCAGAGCCAGCTTTCCGGATCTTTAAAGAGACTTAGTTTACAAAGGCACACAGTTTAGCTTATCTCAAGGTTCTGAAAATTTCTTATTGATCTTAAGGACAAATCAGTCAGAGATGACAGAACTCCTGTCATGTGTTATTGTAAATGGTGAACAAACCCCAGGTTTTAATGGCACATTAAAAATTCATTTGAACATTACATTTAAATTACATAAAATTAAAACTAGTTGAAACACTTGTTAAGGCTTTCAAACAGGCGTCTATATAGCTCTGTATAGAGCAAGGAAGACTGGGGACTTGTGTCCAGATAATCAGATGTTATACATTGCCAACTCAGAGTCTAAATTTGGTCCTTGGATAAATACTTTTATCTCTCCCCTTAATCATCCAAAGACAAAGAATGCCAGTAATTTATGTTCACTCTCAAACAGCTTGATTTTGCTTAACTTACACTGAATTTCTTCAGGCAGGTTTGAGCTGGTAACCAATAACTAGTTAGTCAACAGAAAGCGCTGCTGAATAGTAGTGGTAGTGAAATCAGGCTGCATTTGCTCTTTGCTGTCTTTCATGTTCAGGAAGAAGTATAACGCAGTAGTCTTGCTCTTCATAATTTCTTTTAGTTGAATCACACTGCTTTATTGGGGCTGTATTCCTCTTAGATGATCAAAGCTGCCAAGCATCATATATGTACTCCAATTTAGTCTGATAAATTAGTCTATTAGCAGTAGGCAATTATGAAATGCAAATCATTCCAGCTTTTTTAGAACAGGACACATTTCCCCGTGGAATTAGCTGTCTATCTCTCTGTCTCTTTTCTCTATGTATTGTGAGGCTGGGGTTCTAGGTAGGAAACACTACCCAGTCTGACAAGTAGCTTTAGGTACCAAGTGAATGCAGCCAGAACCATCAGAGACACTAGCATTTTCTCTGAGAAATAAAATAGGAATGAATAGATCCTACTGATATAATAATAATATATTTTGACAAATAAACAGCTAAGGAAATAATTTGCTGGTATTCAGTTAAAATCATAGTAAGTTAAAATTATTGACAGAATAAACAGAAGATGCTATTAATCAATTAAAAATTATCAAGATGTCAAATCAAATATCTTTTGATGTGTTCTTGTTGGATTTAATTTGCTGAAATCACTTCTCTGAGTTTCCTGGAATGAGAAGGCTAAGAAACATTATGTTTTGATGTTGCTGAAAGGAATGGTCTTTTAATATTAGGCTTGAAAATTGGTGTGGTATGGATAGAGAAAAACATGAAGGGTTACGTTTTCTTCATTATTTTTAATTTGGGATTCTAAGGAGCGAGTCTTCAAATGTAGAGATGTTATAGTTTCGAAAAACTGAGAAAGAAAAAATTATTTGCAAACAAGGCTTTCTTACAAATGAGAGAGAAAGCAGTGTGTAATGTATGTGTAATGTATATGTGCATATATATATATATATTTTGCCAGACTTCGTACAAAATGTGAAATATTCAGAGATTTTTAAATTAATTGTTTAGCTGATTTCAGGTGGTAAGGAGTTGCTCCTTGTTGTAGAAGTGAACATAATCATCACAAGTATATGCGTTACAAGTAGAAAGGAATGAACTCAGTTCTGTAGTATAATTTTATACTTCACTTGTCCTTGACTGCATGCTGATTTAAGGCATCCCATGCTAAAAAGTGGCTGTTTCTGTAAGATGAAGATGCATACAGATGCAGGTGTCAGAAATTGCATCTTGGAGAAGATGCTGTGGATATTTTGGGAACAGTAGTTGTCCTCCTAGCTGATGATCTCGTGCTTTTCTTCTGTCATCTTCCTCTCTGTGGAGTCCAGTTATCTCCGACAGGAGGCTTAGCACTTTCACCTGGATTTCCTTTATGGAAGCAAAGGTAATCAGTAAAGGCAAGCAGCACAGCAGTGATATACTGATAGCTAAAGAATGACTAGATGGATAAAACTTCCCAATGTCTAGAATTAAAATTTGTTAACTGCAGCATCCTTTATGAGGATATTATAAAGGCTACAGTGTTGATTAGAAGGGTTGCTCTGTGATTCAGATGGTTAATCAATAAGTACAGGTTGAAAATCTGCTGAATAGAAAAACAAAGTGAAATGAACAAGGAAGCCACACATAAAAATCAAAAATATTTATTTGCAACAAAACCAAACAGAAACTAGGCAAAATGCCATGATGTGGGGAGAAAAGCACTGAAAATTTCTGATGAGTGTGTGTTCCTATTATAAATTAACAAATGGTATAAAGCAAACTGTGCAGTAACACAACTGAAATAATAATGCTGTAGTAGAGATGGCTACGATTGTACTCATACCCAACAAATTACATGCTTCCACAAGTATTTAAATTTAATCTATATGTAGTACAGTGAAGAAAGCAAGTCAAGTTTCTAGCTGGGATTCTTATGTTTGTTACAGCAGTGTAAAAATCTCAGTGAATACCTCACATTAGTAACATGTGCAAACTTGGGGACTGTGTCTAGTCTTGAGATTCTTAGCATACCTATGTTTTTCATTTGATCTGCACTCTGAACTCCAGTTGAATAGGTCTGAATAGATCTCTTACTGATTAAGAAGATTCTAAAATACTCAAATGAAGACCTTAGGGCTCAGCTGAAAGGTCTAAATTTAGTGTCATAAAGTTAATGCCATGTGCAGTGATCATGGGGAACCTGCTGGACCTCCACAGGCTGCTACAGGTGGACAAAAATCTTGTATGGTTCCTGCACTGTATTTTACAGTGTTCTGGGGATACTTCAGGTGTAGAGGCTTTTGGGGACTGCATTCTAACCACTTACTTTTACCTCTAATTTTAGGCGCTTTTCATGCTAGTGATTGCTCTGTCAAGGCCTAAATGCTCCAAGCGTGACCCACAGAGAATAATGTCGACTTCTCCTGTGTGATGACATTGAGCAGAACAACATTTTGCTTCAAAAGAGATGTCTGAAAGTCTTCAGAAAGTGAGTTGCATGGGTAAGTTTCAAATGGCTGACAACTTCAAAGTCGAAATTTTGTTATGCATTTTGGGAGGTCATGCTGGTATTATGATCTAACTTCAGACATGTAAGGGAAGTGAAACTGCAGGTTTAGTAAACTAATGAATGTAAATTTTCAAGATCCCTATCTGAAACCGAGACTATCACAGTGCTTCCACTCAGAATATACACATATGCAATTAACACAAGACTCATTTCCTACTTGTCATGCAGTTGGGATAGGAGGGTCTAACTGGGGTGTGTTGCATATATTTTCTACTTCTTGATGGCCAGGAGGAATTCAGTGAGACTATCCCCACTCCCATCACTAAAATATGCTGATGGCTGGAAATCAGAGCCCATGTTTTGGGTTAGGATCAGCATTTTTGTTTTTATTTCTGATAGCTGCAAGGTGTGGGTACATACGGGAAGGAGTCCCAGGGAGTAAGAAGAAAAGAAGGAAGACAACGCTCCTAGGAAAATGGTTTCACTGGGAGCTCAGGGCACCAGAAGTAGCTAAGGAGTCTGTCACGTTTACAATACTTCTGGTGGATAGTTCAGCCCAGCATGTATATTCTGAACTTCCTCTCCCACAGAATTTTTCAGTCTATATGAAAAATCCTTCAGAATTTAGAAAAAGTCTCATATTCATATATGGAAATCCACTCTCAAAATATATGTACAGTATAGGAAAAGACATCTAAGTTTAAGAAGAAAAGTAGCATAAATTATTGCTCTGTTCTTACTTTGTACCTTGTTTCCCCTGAACTAACATTAAGAAGGTTCACAGCTTCTTTCTATAAGAAAATTTAAATAGTTGGTAGCGAAAAGTTATCTGACTTCTATCAAGAATTTCTTATATTTTCCTGTTGGGGTGGTCCTGTGAAGATAGAATTACACCCTTAGCAATAAGAAGGCAAGTTTTTTTGGATGGGAATAGCAAGAGATGACTTGATGTACCAGGCTTGAATGTAGTGATCCATCATACCTAATTTTATTCTGATAATCACCACAATTTTCTAAATGAAGCAAGACTAGTAATGCAGCTACAGTAAGTGTGATTTCATAAACATTATAGAAAACCTGCTTTAGTTTAATCTTAGGAATTTGTTTACCTTTTCTGGTCAGTTGTTTACCTTTTCTGGGCAAAGATTTATTCATAATTTTCATTTAAAAACTCCAGTGTTTGCTAACAAATAGTTTTAAAAACAAGCATTCGTTTTTGTTTTTTTTTTTTTTTTTTTTTTTGGCTTAGTGGATGGTAAAATGAGAACAGACAAATTACTAAGCAGACAAAACACCATACTTATTCCTGTAGCATATCTGAACAGTAAAATTCTTCATAAATGCCAGCTTACCAGAAATGACTTCATTTCTGTATACTATGTACTATATACTATATACTATGTACTAGATATTAGATACTAAATACTAGATACTGGTTTTAAGCAGCATTCAAAATCACTTGTTTATGGTTCTGTTTTTGCAGTGTTTCAGTATTGCTCAGTATACTAAAATCACGTGAAAACTGCACTGTATATTAAATTGATAGCAGTCATTCTGTCTTTCAAACCCAGTAGCTCAGGCATCAAAAGACCCATCTGTATTTTGTTCTAATTCTAACTAGATTTGTAATGCACCTGGTAAATTCCTGCCCATTCAGAAACACACCAATTTCAATTCTGCCAAAATGAGCATTAAGAATACTAATATAGGTCAAGCAGTTTGCTATTAGTGTGAGCAACAGCATAAATAACCCATAATTTGCATCCAAAATGGCTGAATAGCTGCCATTGTATGATTTAAAACTCTATAAATAAAGGAGAAGGCAATAAGGAAATCCAAGGAAAAGGTTCTTGAGAGACAAAAGAAAGTACAGCTGAGTTGCTTATATTGCCTCAGGCGTGACAATGAGGTTGAAAAATAACTGTGGAAGTGAGTAGAGGACTGGAAAGAACAGGAAAGAAGGACATAGAGGACTGGAAAACTGAGTCTGAATCAGAACAAAGAACCCCTAAAACTCTTGGGATTCTTTTGAGTTTCAGGAGCTGAGTCTGAATAAGGTTTATAATCTCTGTTTTCCCTCATCACCTGGGATATCTGGACAAAGGACTGATAAGATCCTGGTAACAAAGCATGCAGAGTGAAATTTGCCATCCTACATAGCCAGTTTTTTCAGTGAACAATGTACACCTACACTTCAAGTCTACTCTAAGCTATTTCTAAATGGAATGTCTAAAGGGGGTCAGGACTGGTGTCTAGAAAGTTAAGATGATCTCTGGCTTTTTCATGGACTTTTTATGTGTTTGGGGACAAATAATTTAACTCCTGTGACACAAAGACTGTAAATATCTAAATACAGGTAGCAAAGTTTGTTTTTCAAAGAGAAGTAGATGCATTAGTGGCCTGCAACTTCCTCCACTCAGGAAAGGGCAAGAATCATAGAATCACCAAGGCTGGAAAAGACCTACATCCAGTCCAACTGTCCATCTATCACCAATAGTTCTCACTAAACCATATTCCTCAAGGATATGCATCTGCTTTAGTAGTACACTTTTCACTCTCTTTTTGTACCTTCTCACCTTTACTTCTCTCCGATACTGAATTTCAGTTAATACTTGAACATTCACTGAAATGAATTTTTATTATATGCCTCAATTCAGATCAAAATGTCAAAATGCTGCAGGAAAGTAATCTTTATTCTTAGCCACAGAGAGTAAATGCAAATGCTTGAAAATCATGTCCTTGTGGAATGCCTGCGTCATTTTTTGCAGAGGCAAGAAATTTAAGTAGTGAGGGCTTTGTCCTGCATGGAGACTGCCAATGAATAGTAATTAGTCTTTATAAGATAAATAAATCCAACTCTCCTTCCTCGCATGCCAAATAGGGTTTTATTGCTTCAGGATATTGGGACGCTGCTCAGGGGCTGACAATATGCCACCCTAACATCTACAGTGCATTGATGCCAGCAGTCCTGAAATAATTGTGTTCATCTGCGTTCAAGGTAGTTAGGTACCAAATTTGTTCGTGTTAATGCTTGACGTTATCTTATTAAGAAACGCTCTGTCCCTCTGATATGGCAAAAACAAAAGGAAACTCAACAAACAAACCAAACCTACCAACAAAACAAATGAAAAGAACCCTCCACAACAAGCAGACAACCAAGTAACAACCTTAAAATCCATCCAAGTATGTATTTCTTTAACTTCTGCCTTTGAAATCTGACACTGTAAAACAAGGAAGAGGAAAGATGACACGGAAAAAAAAGTTAACGAAAAAACTGTCAAAGAAGGTGTTCTCAACCTGATTGATAGACAAGTTTTTCTGTGTTCATCTTTCTTTCAAAACTTTTACTTAACTAGTTTTTACGTGATTAAGTCAAACCTAAAATATGCCTGAAGTACAACTTATCAGTGCATAGATTTTGCCCATTCTTACTGTCATTTGGAAACATTTCAGCTGATATCAGTGTTGTATTCGATCCATTTATGCATTTGGGGTCTGAATTGTGTTTCCTGGAAAACAGAGTCAGTAGGTTTACTTGGTTAAGACGTTATACAGAATAAGTAAGGAACTGGCACTTTAAGGAGTACTATATTCTTACGTGGATTTATATACTATTGCTTTTCACATTTATTTTTCAGTTAGTCTCTCTTTAACACCTTTAGAGTTGTGTTTCACATCAATCTCTGACAGTGAATTAAGAAAGAAATTTCTTTCTCCTGTGATCAGTTCTGCTTGCCTTACCTCTTGCAACATCCATACTGACCTCACAAAGACTTGTACTAGTAAGGTGAAGGCCTGTAAGGCTTGGTTCTAATATTTAAGTATTAAATAATAGTGCTTAGACTTACACAACTTGAAGTTTTATAATTTTCAAAGCACTTTACAAATTTTAACTAGTAAATCCCCACAGCAAATCTCTGAGGTAGGTTGTGAAGGCCACACACTGAATTTCTCCCACAAGATGAGCTTGCTTGCATACTAAGCATATGTGAAAAAATATCTGTGCAGTTATGTCACTGGAGTTATGAGTGTTTAATTTCACTGGACCATAGCACTGCCACTTGTTGTGCTTTTACTAAATTAGCTTTGATTTCTTATACTCTGTATTGTGACCCAACATGGAATATTAGCATGATTTTAAGGATATTTATTATTACTAAAACACCAGGAAACAAATAAGAAGCAGAGAATGTTATCTTTCATTCAAGAAATCAAGTTTCTAGTGCTAATGATTGCAAAGGAAACAAAGGAAGCCTCTCAATACTGAAGCTCTCAGGAGAGTAAGTACCAATTTTGAGAACACGAGTTTTATGTTATTGAGATGGACTATCAAGCCAAAGCATGATTATACTTAAGGGAACTTAAGGCTTCAGAGACTGCACTTCATTTAGGAAATTGTATACTTTCCTAGCTCATATTTTCTTTGAATTTTCATATCCCAGGAAAAAGAAAATTGGATCGTTACTGCTTTAATTGCTTTAAGGCTAAAAATTTCCTATGAAGTGAAAATACCACTTTAACTTCACAGTAATATTGTTAACTTTGTACTTCTGATAACGTCACAAATGCCATTGGTTCCTTTTTTTGTTAGCTCTACTGGAAAACTTTTAAAAACCATTATAATTTGAATGTAACATTACAATCACATGAAGACCTAATTACCAAGCAAAGGTGTAAGTTATTAACTCATGACTGCACCATTAAAAAGAATCTTCTGCAAACTGAAAAGTCTTTCTAATATCTGGCTCAGATAAGAAAGTGGTTCTGATTGGCAAGGCATAAATACAAGAGAACCAGAAAGCAACTACAGTTTTCATCACAAATTAGAACAAAAGTTCCTCAATTTTCCAGAATGTCTATAGAGTCAACGCAGAATTATTTATATTCCCTTCAAGACATCAGGGAAATGAATGCCTTCCTTTTGCTTTCATCTCCAACTGTCTTCTCTGTAAAGCTGGCAATTTGAGAGCTGGTCCTTTGTAAGAAAGCTCTATGACTTGTGAAGACTGACCTCAATTTCTTATTTCCTTTCTGCTTCAGTGTGGAAACTTTTATTTCCCTACTTTTTACTGTTTTCTCCTGTCTTTGTTTTCCTTCCTTTTGTCTTTTTCTTTTTCTTCTTCTTTTTTTTTTTCTTTTTTTTTTTTTTTTCCATCTTTGGAGGAAAATGACAACCTTGGAAGGAATAATTAGAATTCTCTGTGACCTTAAGGTAAAAATTGTTGCATGATTCACCATTAAATTTGTTATCGAAGGGTGCGAGTTTCAGGCAGATCTGGCAAAGAGGAGTTTCCACATGAGAAATGACAAGGGATAAGCAGAAAAGAGACCCTAGAAAGCAAAGGAATAAAGGGATGAAACACAGGAGGAGACCTAATTAGCCAGTCTCACATGCTTACCACTACATAATTTCAAATTCTCCAAGTGGAGCCTGGTATTCTGCAGACAAGCTCATAATTAAGTACAGAGTTGCAAAGCGCACACAAAAGAGGGCTGAATTAAGGTTTCATGGGTAGCCTTCTGGCTTTCCCAACCTTTGGCCACTTAATTTAGTGACCTAAATCTTTTTTAATACAGAAACACTGTTTTTGATAAGGTCTTTTAATTGTTTAGAGAGGATGAGTTGTTAAGGAGTGCAATTTATTATACAATTACAGATGCCTAGCACTTCAAAGGAAAAAGTATTCTATTTTTATTCTGCATAAATTTGTAAATCGTGTTCAGCCCATAATACCTGTGTGGATGAGGTTTTTTTTCTTTTTTTCTTTTTTCTTTTTTCTTCTTTCTTCCCCCCCCCCCCCCCCCCCCCCCGAAGCCCATTAGTAGATTATCATCTACTTCAAATGCATCCAAAGGACAAAGTTGCCAGAGTTTATAGGACTGTCAATCTTGGCTGTAGAGTGCCCAAAAAAGATTAGATTCTAAGGGAAAGACTGAGTGAATTCACTATGGAGTTTTAGGAGAGCCTACGTCAGAATCTTTTTCTAAGAGGCAGTGTTTTCAGGCTGAAGAGATTTTAAAACAAACCAATAATGGTGTCAATACATAAATTGGACCAGATGGTATTCACACTTTAGTGATTTTTTAGGAAACTTGGGTATGAAGTTCCTAGGGGGTGCTGCACTATGCAGCCTTTTCCTGGAATCAACTTTGGTACCTGAGGACAGAAATACAGCAGATTTAATGGCATCTTGCAAAAAAAAGAAAAAAAAAAAAGTTTCTGAGAGCACTGGGAAGTATCAGACCCTAGTTTGTACCAGACAATTACCTAACATTGCCTTACAGAACAAAATTAGCAGATGCATGTGGAAGAATGGAATAACAGGATACATGTCAATCTTTGTAAAGCTCAGTTGTGTCTTATAAATCAGTCAAAGCTCTTTGAGGAAGCTAAGAAGGTTAATTGTGAGTTAGCCAATAGCTCTGACTGTTGGATGTCTTCATAATAAAGATCAAGGGCTTCAGCTTTTCTCCAGGGCTTTGATATATTTAACAGGATATTAGCTTCATATGTCTCCAGTGTAGTTTTTCTCATCCTGTTCTTCTTCTCTTCCAGTATTACTGTTGTTTTTTGCTTTAGGTGGGCTTGTCAGACTAAAAGCAATGTATGTTTTTGAGTCACTTCAGCAATTTTGAAAACCTTATTGATACACATTCATGTTCCCACTATTCCCTTTTAATCCTGTCTCCAGGTACCTTTAAGGTTGATTTGAGGCCACACAGAACATTTAATACTTCAGCACCTCCAGAGCCATCAGTGCAATGCTGTGCTGAGTTCTGTGCCTGTAACATGAGCTTGTGTTGCTTTTTCATGCTTCTCTCTGTATTTATCGGTAACCTCATATGTAAACGATGAGCTCCTGGAACAGGACAAACTATGTTCTGTGTTTATGCAGCCCTAAAACTCTTGGGGTCCCCGCTCACTATTCTGACAAATATGGCTAAACATGTGAAAGTATACAAACAACCTGCCATTTTCCAGCTCCCATTGCAAGCACTGGGAGGACGCTCGTGCTGCAAAACCTGGCAGGCACCCACAAAGGTCAGTGCGAGCTTAACCTTTACATGAGGGCTAATCCCCCCTCCTCCCTGGAAGCTTCCCCCTCTTCCCATCAGCAGCTCCAGCAGCGTTCATCCTTCCCTTTTTCCTTTGCAGGATGCGACGGGGGTAAGGAAAAGAGTTACATTTGGCATTCCGGGGGGCGGTGAAGGGGAGATCGGGGCCGTGCCAAGGGGGGGGGGGGTGCCCTCAGCAGAGGGCCAAGCCCTCCTCTCTCCCCTCCGCCAAGGGCCCCCCCTTGGCACGGCCCGGCACGGCACGGCCAAGCGCCGCCTCCGCGCCGGGATGCAGCCGCCGCCGCCCCGCTGGTGCAGGTAAGGAGCGGGGCGGGCCGCCGGGTGGGATGCTCGGAGCACGGAAATCCCCGCTGCCATCCCCCCCGCAGCCCTCCGCCCCGAGGGCTGGCTTTTGGGGGAAGGGAAGGGAGGATGGAGGAAAAAAATAATAATAATAGAAAAGCCGAAAAATTAGAAATGAAAAATAGCAAAATAGCGTCCTGATTGCTGGCAGCTTGATGTCAGAGAACGGAGGTGACCCTCTGCCGCCGAGCTGCTGACCCTCCCCGGGACGAAAGGATTTCGAGATTTCGAGATCTAACTTCTCCCCCACCCTCCATGCTCCCCGTGTAACGGAGCGGGGCCGCGGTGCAGGCAGCCCTAGC
Organism: Tetrao urogallus; assembly: GCF_951394365.1. NCBI lineage: Eukaryota > Metazoa > Chordata > Aves > Galliformes > Phasianidae > Tetrao > Tetrao urogallus. The sequence continues at coordinate 44,739,628 of NC_136817.1, read as the reverse complement.
ATCAAGCAGCGTTGCTGGCGCTGGGCTTGGCAGCAGCGCTTGGCAAGGGTAGTTTTTAGGAGACGTGCGGGGAATTTACAACAGAAATAACAAGTTTCTCTGTGATGGCATGGCTAATTAAAAATGAAGTATGCACTCTGAATTGGCAAACGGTCCTAAGCAATGATCTCGACAAATTCTGAGTCTTAATAGTTTAACATATTTTACTCTCCCAGAATATTCAAAATACCTAAACGTTGCCTTTGTGAATGCACGCAGAGGTCTACTGTTACTGAGTGTTCCCTGTTCACTGAATGTTTGTAAAGGGATTTCATTCCCACTGAGTGCTGGTGGGAGCAGCGGGTGCTCAGAGAGTCGGGGTCATCCACTCCTGCTCTTTGGGAAAGACATAAGGAGCCCAATTCTTACAGCAATACTGCTGTGTGGTTGTGGTGCACAGGATGACATTCGCTGCTGATGGAACTGCTTGGGTGATGTGTGCTTCTGGAGTTTGTGATTTTGAGCATAAAACTTGAGAAAGAGATAAGGAAAATATGCATCAATCTCTGCATGACCAACCAACAGGGTCCTTTCAGGACTTTTTAATGCCCTGTAATAGAGCCAGTGGGGGGATTGGGTTTCATTTTGGTAGTTTATTTTCAATCCAGTGTATTACTATATTTATGTCTGTCTATATGCTATTTATAAAGTGCCTGCCTCTCTGAAGGAGTGCGTTTTTGTTTACTGTGTTCTCTCTCACACTGTGTTCTTGTAATGGACTGTGCACTGAGATGTTTCTGTGGTGCTGCTATTGTGTAGCTTACAGAGATGTGTGTTTTGGGAAAAACAGACACATGCAGGTAGCTGTGGCTCTGCATTTTAATACTGCCTTTGGCAAGGAGATGTTCAAAGGGGTAAAACATTGTTAAACGTACATATAATGCTAAACTGAATTTTGTGTGAAGAAAAGTCACTCTTCAGCATTTTCTGAGATAAAACAAACATAAATCCATACCTGAAGTTATAAAGTCTGTCCAAAGATTGAAATCAGCCCTGAGCCAAGAGACAGATGACAAACACTTCCCATACAAACATTCTGGTATGTGGGTATTCTGCCATCCATTCTGGATGGATGACCCAGAAGAATAATATGGGACGGCACAAACAGCATGAGGCTCAGTTCTGCAGAAAGTTATTTGCACATTCTTACCTTCAGCCATTGTTAATAACATACCTGAGGCCAGCGAGATGACTGTGGTGCACAAAGTTAAGCAGTTATCTGTGTCTTTGTAGTACTAGGATCTGTGTTGGCATGTTTATAGCTTATAAACTGAAGCTACTATAGCTACTAGTAGTTACAAAATAATCCCATGTGGCAGAAAACCATGGCTGGAGGTCTGCATGGCTCCCTAATTTGTAGAGATTTAAGACATTGAAAAAATACTTGTGACTTTTATATGCTTACCTAGTTAATTTTAATCATTTTTTAAAATGAAAAATGAACTTCTTTTGTTTAAAAATACTTAGGAGTGAAGACACTAGCTTTTCATAAAACTTATGTATGTGCCTTCATAAGAGGAGACAAAAGTATTAAGTGAATTACTGGGAGAAAAGAAGTCTAATTACTGCAAAACTGAGTAAATATTCATGTCATAGCTAGGCCTTATGTAACTGACTGAAATGAATGGACAGAATCCTGCATGTTTGTTTTTTTTCCCCTGGAAAACTTCAGACATAATTTATTTGGGCCAGGCATTGTACATTTTGGTTTGTGCTTTGTTCCTGAAAAGTATTTATTTTTGAATATTTGTATATTAATATACACATGTAGTCATTTCAGAAGAATAATTTATTTGAAGACTGAAGTTCTTATAGGAAAATATTTCTAATGGTGTTACACTGTTTTTTGTAGATATTAAAACTCTTGTTCTCCACCATAGAATAGTTTCCTAAAAAAATATTAAAAAAAAAAATCATCTGCATCTATAAACACAATGGTATTCAAATATTTTCCTAATGGAAAACTTTACAGTCTGTGTAGGGAATTGCAGCTCCCTCAGGGTCACCACAGCATTTCCTTTCCTTGCTGAATAGGAAAAAATTCTCAGTGTAAAGGCCTTTCCTTGCATTCGAATAGTAGGCTTAGAAACACCAAGCTGGGTAAAACAGTACCATTACAACATAAAGCCTTTAAAATGGAAAAATACTGCAGAAGAAACTCTGGGGAGTTATGAAAAGGAAGGCTCTTGTCTAGGGAATTTGGTGGTGGGACGCTAAGCCTTCACACTGCCCAGCCCACTATGGCTATTAGTGGAAGAGCCCGTGTCTGCAACAGTGTGCAGGCACATTGTGGGAGGGTGCACAAAGCAATCATCAGTTGGATTTTTGAGCATTATGGTAAAAAAAAAAGAAGTGTGGTGCTGTCTTTGCTCTCATTCTGATGGTCATGAACTAGGAATAACTTAAAAACTAAAACTCTTTCTGCCACAAGACCTGTTCTTTTGAAGCTTTATTTAGACAGCATAGTGAACACTGAATGCATGTATGTGGTGAATATGAACATTCAAAAATATGAAATCATATTTTCAGCTGTAATAAACTAGCAATTATCAGGAGTAGTTTATACAAAAAATAGTGAAAGAATCCACATAGCAATTCTGTAATTACTGTAATTGATTTTGCAATATTTTATGTTTAATTTTAGGATCAAAGGTAACCATTACTGGCCTTAGCTGGGGATCCAGTTTGGCAGTGTGCTGCTTATCTTTCTGTCACTAAGATATTAAGATTCAGCAAAAGATGTATCTCCAAGTAACTGAATGTCTTACTTAAATTGGTTTGTAAAATTGTTTTAATTGAGAGGCTTTGTATGTAGCACCAAGAACAATTTAAATACCAACAGTGATGAGCATTATGAATGGGAGAAAAAGGAGAATTATACTGAATAAATTAAAACTAATCTATCTGGAAATAGTACTCTAAATACCAACCCAAATCCCGTGGAAGCATAAGGAATTTAAAAAGCTACAATTCTAGAACTATAGGATGACATTAGGGAATCTATTGTTATAAATATAGCTTGGCATGAAGAATAGGGATGTATGGATAGGAGGAGACAGAGGATGACAACAGTACTCATAAAAGACCACTGAGATTGATTCATCACAAAGGGTGAAAAGTATTAAATATTTAACACTTGTTTAATTGCTGGTAAATAAGGGACAGAAGACAAGATAATTTTAGAAATACACGAGGTGTTACACTGACCAAGAAGAAAATTTAACTACACTTAGAAGCTTGTAAGTAGTGTAGTACAAGGACCTTGAGGTATTGATGCAGAGCTCTTAAAAAACAAACAAACCACCTGTAACTGTAGCTGTTCTCAAGGGGAAATTAATTCATCATCTTCAGTAATTTAGCTTCAAAATTAACCTCCATGTTAAAGAGCAGTAAATACAGGTGAAACATACTTTCAGCTTTTAATTATTGTTGTTTTTTTTTGTTTGTTTGTTTCTATATCAGTTAACTGAAATCTTGCTTATAAAGTGAAAAATTCAAGTTTTATTCTTACACTCATAGACAGACTCACAAATCTTAATGTTGGGGCATCTATGTGTCTCCTCCAAAGCTGCATCTACTACATCAATATGTTTCCTGACAGATGTCTGGGTAACTTATATTTTTCAGAATTTGTTGATGGACCCACTTACTCCAGAATAATTTTCAGTGCTTTTTTATCCTTCTCATTGCTTTTTAAATGTCTCTATTGTATCTTCCTTGCTGTAGTTTAAGGCTACTATTTTTTGTCTGCTCTTTGCTGTGGAAAACAGCTTTTTTTTTACTGCTTTCCTAGTCCTTTTTTATTGATGAATCAGTATGAAAAGGCTAAGGAGCAATAGAAGATTTGCCTAGAAAAGTCCACTGGCACCTAGCTTTTGCAACCTATGTGTTTTGCAGTTCATTAATGTAAACAGCGATCAACAGACTTAACAAGTGTGGATCATGCAGATTATTGTATTAGTTATTTGTAAAAATGTTCTTCGGTCCATAGTATTTGTTACTACAGGAGAGATAGCTGATGTACTTCTGTTTCATAGCTAATTGTGGACAGAGATACATCCATAGGCAAAGAAAGTTTGCAAGGAGATTGGCGCTCAACCTCACGGTAAAATAGTACAGGCTTGGTACATCATACACTCTTCTGCACAATTACAATTCTGTGAACTGAAAATGATTCCAAGATTCACTTTCCAAGCTACAATTCTTTTATCAGCTGTTTTCCCTCCAATTTAACCCTTTTCTTCATACTATTCTCATTACTTTGGTCTGTGGCTGTTGAAAAGCTGGATTGACATAGGCAAGAGGGACTATGCTCTCCAGATGGGGAGCATGTTGTGCATTGATGTGCCCTGGAAGGTCTGAAGATTACATCAGTACAAGTCTAGCATCAGGGATTTTTGACTTTCGAGAACTTTGTAGGAAGGTACCTTCTTTGCCTGGAGATGGGTTGTGTATTTTCCTGTAGTAGGAAAGATGAACTGGCATTTAGTAGGACTTCTACATGGTTATGCACCTTCTTTCACTGTTATAAATAGCAAAGGATTTGTGTTTGTGCATTCTGTCTTTGCTGTATGTTACTTATCTACAGAACAGCATTTGTACTTAATAAAATAAATCTGCTTGCAATACAACCTTTCAGCTGTCTACATTATGACCCTAGATGCAAAAGTTCAAGGGAAATATTAAATGATTGACTCGTCAAAGAATAGGATGTGAACAGTACTAGTTGTTGACTGGTGAATAAAACTAACAGAAAATAAATGTGATGGTGAATGGTTGCCACTTGGAATAATGGGAATTTGAGTCATAAACTTTATCGTTAGTTCAGGACCTTGAAAGAACAGTCTCTCTGCTTTCAGTCTTCCATGAGAGCAAGATTCTATTTATCAGTAAAAAAAAAAAAAAGTATGATTATAGTGATTTTATTTCAATTAATGAAGTTATTTTAAATTTCTAGCTTCACACTGAACGTTTTGAGTAACAGTGATTCTAAACTTGTCTCAAATCTTTGTTTTTCACTTCAGTTTGCCAAATTTTACTGGAACAATGCTACTGAATCAGGAGTTCAGTTCAGTAAGGTTTTAAACACACTGCATGGCCTTCCTCTTGCTCTGATTTCACACTGTGCATTTTCATGGAATTGTTGCTGTTCATGCGTGGGTGAACTTAATTACCAGAGTTGTTAGCCTTAAGAAAACTGTCTTCTCCTGTAACCTTTTGCTTAACATGGATTGCATCTCGTTTAACAATTCACAGTAGGATTCCTTTTATTCTGTTTCATTATCCTTTATTTACTTGTAAGCCTGTTTTATGCAATGATTCATATCTAAAATCACACTCGTATTTGTCGCCTTTATTAATGAAATAAAACACTGTAAATCAGAATGGACATTATTACTGTGCTTTATAAAATCAGTCAGTCTTAAGCATGGGCAAAGCTCTGACAAAGAAAACTGGTCAGGTTTTGAGAAGAAGTGTTATGATGTTTTGCAGTTGCTTCTTACCATTGGCTGTGCATGTAGCTTTTCCACCGGTACATATATTTGAATGAAAAGACTGGTAAGTTGTAAGCAACTTACTTGGTGGTTAACTGGAAGCACTGCTCACCATTATAGACAGTTCTCCCTGTCCTGTAGGTGGGGGGACAGAATCAGTAGGACTTTCTCACTCTTTATCCAGTTAGTATTGGCTATAGCTGCTCTTGTTATTGCTGGAGAGCAGAGTAGTGTGGGAAATAGATCTGCCCTTGTGGTTATATTGTTCTATATTTAAAGTTATTTAAATTATTACATCCATAGCTGCAGTTGCATGCGTAACCAAGATTTGTGTTGCTGTAGCAACACGAAGAGACAACTGTGCTGAATTTCACAGATCTTTGAAGTAGGAGGTCTCATAATCCAAAATGGGATTGAGAATTCCCATCAGTGTGTGAAGAGCTTAGATAAGAGAAGCCCTCATTAAGAGATGAAATATTTCATATCTGACACTCAGGCTGAATTGAGTAAGTTCCTGCTGTTCATCAAAGGAATAGAGAAAACAGGCAGCTACAAGAGAGAGAAGTAAGGGAAAGCCTGTGGATCAAATTAATCAAGAGCAATTGATTTGAAGTGAAATAGAAGGGATACAGGATTTGATGTCTAGCATGAAAATCACAGGGTGTTTCCTTGAGGCCACTGACAAGAAGTCTGTAGCACGTTCTGGATATTGTGACTGGCCTGGCCAAAGAGGCAGTCACAGGGAGAACTGAGCATGAGCCAGTTGAAGACATCAAGTGTTATGCATCAATTTTAAACAGTGGTGGTGAAATAATATGTGGGAAGGTAGACAGAGGATGATGTGAAAATCTTTGGCTTAAATGGAACTTGAAGTGAATGGCGGAGTTTTTGGACTGAACACTACTGCCTGCATTTTAATGTTAGGGCACCCCTTGTGTTTGAGGGGCAACAGCTGTTTTGACCTCTTGAGGCAAAGGTATTTAATACAATTAGCCAAATCACTTCCAAATTCCCTCACCCCCCAAAAAAAGAAAAAAAAAAAAAGGCTAGGAAAAGAAAATCCTGACTTTTTAAAATGTTGTAAACTGGGATTATTAATTTTCTCTGTTTTCATTTCAAGGTCACGTAGTTAAATGCTTCAGCAGTGATAGAATAAGACCGAGCAACATGACTTTCCTTAAAGGCATACCCTTGAAAAGTCAATTGTTTAAACAGTTTCAAAATGTTAATGGGAAAGGAAGAAAGTAGATTCCCTTGGACTCAGAAAACTTTTAGAGAGATGTGTAGCTATAAAATATATATGGAATGTTAGTACAATTATTTCTACACCTTGTGAAGCTGTCATTTTTAGGTGTTTTTTTTTTTTTTTTTTTTTTTTTTTTTTTAAACTTATTTTGCTTTTACTTGTTTTAATAAAGAAAAACAAACCAGCTCTGTAGGACAGTCAAAGAACCTGTTTAATTTCTGTCATTTTTATTCATATGCCACAGTTTCATGTGATGGACTGATGATCCATTTACCCACAAGATCAACAAGGACTACACTGCAGCTTCCATCTATTATTTTCATTTCATAGATCATGCACAACAAGGGCCTGTTGTAGTCTTGTGAGTGAACATAGATGAACCAGGAGGCACTGGCAGAGGAGAAAATCCTATTCTTCATCTGTTATGCAAACAGTTTGTTGGAGTCCCATGTTTCTAGAGCTGCCTCCCTATTTTGGGGACTTCCTGCAGTCACTAAGCAACTGGCTGCCAGTTCGTAGTGCCCTTCATGCTCTTGCACCTAGTCTCTTGGCAGCTGTATGAGCTACCACACAAGAAAATAAAGAATTGAGAGGGTGAGGAAAGCATACACATTAATCGCCACCTTCTGCTCTTCTTTTCTCTGGCTAATTGGATAGCTTCCATGTAACCTGAGCAGAGCAGATGCTGAAGCAGTGGGATTTCTGGAAATCTTACATTTTCATTACCTCCTATGCAAAACAGACGTTCCCATCATCCTGGAAGTCACAAGATAGGATTTGGATGAACTGAACACTTTCTACAGTTTAGGTGCAGCAGAGACTTTGTCTGATATTTTTAAGGCAAAAGGGTTGCAATGATTGGTTTTGTTTACAAAGAAAAATTGAGGTACTGTCTCTGGCTTGCATAATTAGATAGTTCTAAGCTTTACGTCTTCACTGACATCAGGCTTGTGTAGTACTGATACAGCTGTAGGTCAAGTCTGTCTCCACAGGTTTCTTGCCTTCTGTAAACAGTGAAATGAAGAGGTTTGTTGCTAGGGCATTTCCCTGCCGTGCTGCAAAACGAAGCCTGACAGAGTTAAGGCCTTTGACTGGAAAGTCAAACTGGCAAGTCTGATTTCATCATGTGACTTAATTGCCTGCAAAATATATGTAATCAGCAGGAACGGAAGTCGTAATAAAATGGTACATGAAATTATTTGCATTTTGGTAGAATATTGTTATTCTAACATTATAGCCAAGTCGTTATCTTGATAGTGTTTATAAAATGTATCCAAAAATAATAACCTCTAAAATAGTGCTGTGGTACTCTCCCACATGTCCAGTATAGAAGAATCAGTAGCAGCCTCAGTGAATGAAAAAGTTAAGGCAAAAATTTAATGGGCTTGTGATTCATTAGAAAACAAATCTGATTTTCAGCCTATATTTAGATTAAATAAAGACATTTCATGAAAAATGTAGTAGAATATTGCATCAATAGGGAACTTAACATCTTCTGTGTCATGTCCAAGTTGGCTTTTGTGTTTAACAAATTAATTTGTGTTAACCAAATTAAGCTTCGGTTCAGGAAGCTATTTCTGTAGTTGTCATAAACTGAAATTTCTGTAGCATGTGGAAATTACTATGAATTGTTGAAAATATTCTCCATTTCTTTCTTTTTTTTTTTTTTTAAAGAACTGCGAAGATTGAGCAAACAACTTCAAGTAGAAAGACAAAAACACTTGTAAACACTGAACCACATAGTAACCAAACATGAAATAGAAACTAGAACAAGAAACCTACAAAATGACAAAAGAAGATAAATAACTGTTAGTCTTTGGAATTTCTACGTATAAATAGAAGATTTCTGGGCAACTGAGCAACGAAATAGAGTATGTTTCAAGGTAGAGAAGAAAGATAATTGCAAACATGAAACACAATCTGTTCTATTTAAGAGTCAAATAAAAAAAAAAAAAAAGAGCTTTAGATTTTTATTTGAAATTGCTGCAACTAACCCATTCTATTTGACAACATAGCTTGAAATAGAACTCTGAGAAAAATTCTGAGTTACTTCTGTCATGTGATATCATTTCAAGTCTGTATTTCCAATAGTATCTGCTTTTGTTGTTCAGTCTGTTATAGTTTTATGCTCCTCAGGGTAACACTGAAGTTTTGGATACTGGGAATTTGCTAGTCTGTTACTGATTTTTTTCTCACATGTATTTATATATACATATATAAAAACAAACACATACATATATATATTTAGCTAGTAAAACCTCAGCTAACGTATCATAAAAGAAAACTGTAGATCAGGCCAGAAAAATGAAAATAGGTGTTGTAAAGACATTGGCATAAATGTTTTGAAGAGAACTATTAAATAGGTATGATTTATAGGTACAGTCTGAATAGACCACTGGGACAATTTGGTCTGACGTAGCAGAGCACATAAAACCAGCAAGATGGATAAATACTATTCTTATAAGTGTTCACATACACTTAATGTAAAGCACATAAATACTTTCTTTGTGGTCACTGGAATTAATTCCCATTTTAAAAATTAAGAAGATAGTGTTTGTACAATAGGGGTTTTGAATGAAATGAAAATGGTTAAGCAAAGGTAGAGAAATCCTGATTTTTTTTTTCCTGTGTAAGTCTCAGCCATTTCATCACTGAAGCCAAAGTCTATGGACCCTCTTTCAGGGTCCAGGCTATATTTGAAAAACACCATAATAAGAGCTTGCCTATCTACTTGCTGGAGAGTCTATTCTTAACTTCCTGGTTCTCTTCTCCTGCTGAATACATGCTCTGTTTTGGCAGCAGATAAGCCTTTACTGCACTGGTCAAATTACTGAAGAATATGCATATTGTTGAACAGTACATGCAGCTATATAATGCTTCTGAAGGAAGATGATAAATTCAAAATTTTTCTTAAAGTTTCTGGAAAAAAACCAGATCCCTTGGTTAAAAAACATATTATAAGTATGATGGATATTAGATCTTTGCAATGATTTTATAAAAATAAGCTTACAAGTTCAGGAATTATACATGTCTATAAAATATAGTCTACAACAGTTCATGCGTCATTGCATATAATCTTCATTATGTTTTCAGGATGGAACATGAGGCTACCCAGCTAGAAAAGCAGCATGTGCATAGTGTGTATGAAAATACAGCTGCCTACTTTAATGATCTGCAGAGCAAAGCATGGCCTCGTGTGAGAAACTTTCTGTTGGAGCAAAAGCCTGGCAGTCTCGTTGCTGACATAGGTAAGCCATTCCCTGGGACAGCATGAAATATTGTTCATAAACTTTAGCAGTTTATACATTAATCACATATATTTGCTAGAGAAAAAAAAAAAAACTTTTAAATTTATTTAGAGATTGCTTTAAAAATTTTTTAAAACCATATTAGATGCCATATGCCATTTATTTTATTTCTTTGATGGTGTACCAGGCAGCAAGTAAGTACAGTTTTTACCTTATTTTGATGGACCTAAGCTTGAATCTACTGGTTTCCTCACTTAGTGGTCAGTCACTTCCCTTTTTTTATTATTATTTTTTTAATTGTATCAATATAGCTCAATTATTTCGTGTTTCAGTTTCTTTCAGACTCTTTGTTTAAATACTGCTGGTCTGCAATTTGTTACTTTTCATTTGTTCCAAAACTCCTCCTATCATGTCTTCATATTTATATTTTGACATGTTCATTGTTAAAAAACAACAACTACAAAAAGTCATGAGAATCCCCCTATGCTCCTAAATATGGATATTGAAATCTCAATTCTCTCCTATGGCCTTGTCTTTCTTACTTGTTTAGTTTGTATCTTCATTTTCTGTTGCACCTACAGATATTGTAAGGTTTACCAGGTCCTCAAGTTTGCTTTGTGTTTGTGTTATAAATTCAGTCCTATACACCACATCACTGCAAACTAGTTGCTCCTTTGTATCATTGGATTTTTCTCATTTCTTAGACTGTAAAATGCATTTACACTGCACGGTGCAATAATTGTACAGAATAAATTCTATATCTGCCTGATCCTGTCAGAGAAAAATATCTTTGAAGATTTTGTCTACCATAATCAAAAGATCAGTTCTGCTGATGTCAAGCAGTCCTCTGGAAAAAAAAAAAAAAAAAAAAAAAAAAAAGCTAGGCTTGTAACATTTTGGATATGTATATTTGTATCTTTTATACATCTGCACCATTTTCTCTAATCATCTCAGGAAATATCGTATGGCATCCACCCATTTGACAGTTGGCTAAACATGGTATTTCTTAGCCAAAATTTTTTGTCATGTCAGTAAAAGTCATTGAAACCTTTGCTGAAGTTCTTTGAGGCTTTATCAGCAAGTGTCACAACTGCAGCTGAAACCTTAATATCACCCTATTACAGTTTCAGCTGAAATAATTTAAATGCAGGTGAAGCATCTGGTCAGAAGGCAAATGCTTACAGTTGCCAATGGAAGTATTCCCATCAAGGCACACAAGGTACCTCCTCTTAAGGGATTTAATAAGACCTATGGAAATCTGACAGCAGTGTTTATTTTTAGCATGCATTTTGAGAGGAGGGCTATACAGTAGCACCAACATTTTCAAAATAAGGTGTTCAACTGTTATTTTTTTTTTCTGTTTAGCACCACCTTTTATTAAAATATTTTTGTTTGCCATGAAGAATGATAACAGTAGCAGAATGAAATATCATTTTGTATAATTGCCTTATTATTGTTCATTCATCAGAATAAATGGCAATAGCGTGGATGTTGTTAACAGCTTCATGAAGGAATCCACCCTCCTGATGACTCATTTAAAAGTGAATCTCCTGCAAATGTAGATTTTGAGAGTACTGGCAGTGTTACCACTCTATGGCTTCATTCCAGAGCAGACCTTGTACTTCAGAAAACACTGTGATTAGAAAGCACTCCACCAAAAAGCATGTATGTGACAACTGAATCTTCGAAATGAATACAAATTTGACTTAATGTGTTCCTTCTACAAAAACGCTTGATTTTGCTCTTTTTTGGGATGGAAGCATTGTGCTCTTCTCCAGCAGTTTCTGTGCTGTCTCTCCAGATAATGGTGCACATTAACATCAATGACAGCAGCAGTGCTGCAAGAAGCAGTGACGTTTCTAAAGATAGCTCCAGGCCTTTAAATTGAATTACCAGTACAGAGATAGGTCTCTTTGCCAAGCTGCTACCCTGTTGCTTGGCTGTCAACTTCCAGAAATTATTTTTCACTACTGACCTGTAACTGCAGTGAATGTTTTCTAATCTAATTTTGAAAAATGCCTGTTATGCATATGGTAGTGGAGAACACTCTGAAAAATTTCAACTTAGTATAGCACAGTCTTTTAGTTGACACACTTGTATGTGGAAAATATTCTAGGACTGTTCATTACATTTACATGTATTACCAATACAACAGAACAAAGACAGAAAGAACATGCCCTCAGCTTGTCAAGAATTGTTAAGAATCAAGTATTGTCAAGACTTTATCTCAAGTTGACATGCTTCTCCCTGCCTTGTGCTAGTTACAGATATGGTTTCAGATTTCTTGCAAATAAATCCTTTCTTCTGCCATGCAGTCAGAGACCTTTCTGGCTGAGTCTGGGCCAATGAGTTCCTCCTTCTGCCTGGCTCCCTTTGAGTGAGACGTGCTGGAGAGGTACTGGGTGGGATTTAGCAGAGTCTATGGAAGTATTTGGCAGAGAGATTTATTGTAGGTCACTGAAAAGACATTGCTCTGAGATACGCAGCAGTGGCTGCAGAGGTGGCTGTACTCTCCAGGCATGCATTGCCTCATGTAGCGTAGTATAGCACAGGGCTATGCAATGAGTATTTTTATTTGTGATACTTGTACCGTTACATTCCTAATGATGTGAACAAATAATTTCAAACAGTCCAAATGAATCTTGCAGGAGTTAGGCTAGTAGAAGCAAACATGCATTTTCAGGAAATCTTAGAACAGAAGATAAAACAGAGAAGGAAACTCACCCCCAGCCTCACTCCCCATTATTTTCACTGTTTTGGGAGGAACAGACAGCTTCTGATCTACTAAAGAGTATTCTTTTCTTTAGGTTGTGGAACTGGAAAATATCTCAGTGTCAACAGTCAGGTGTACAATCTTGGCTGTGATTACTGTGGACCATTGGTAGAAATCGCAAGGAAGAGAGGTGAAGAAGTTCTGGTTTGTGACAACCTTAACCTTCCCTTTAGGGACCAGTGCTTCAATGCAGTCATTTCCATTGGAGGTAAGACAGCATACAGTCATTCTGTCTCACTGCAAATACATATTTCTTTTGGTCATTTTCTTTCCGAGTGTCTTTACTTCAGTTAAATGTCTTTTCATAAAGTTCCCTAAGAATCACAGCATGTATCACTGAAATAAATGCAGTAAAAGTTAAACAAAGTTTGGTCCATTAGAAAGATGTGCTGTTGACCAGGGAAATATGTAAATCATTTTTTTTAATATTCGGTCTTGGTGACTCTGAAGAAAAGATTTCCTTCCATCATGCACTTTAAGCAAGTAAAAATTAATATAGAATCATAGAATGAATCATACAATGGCTTGGATTGGAAGAACCTTTATGATCATCTAGTTCCAACACCCCTGCTATAGGCAGGGACACCTCACTCTAGACCAGGTTGCTCAAAGTTCCAGTTTTCCTGCAGGTACCCTTGAGGTACTGGAAGGCAACATATAAACATGGCTATTTGTAGTTTAAATACATTACATGGTCAAGATACACTTTTGTTTCTTCCTTAAGATCCATTTTAACTGGCAAACACATTGAAATGGAAAAAACTTGTAAGAAAGCAAGAACTTGACACTTATATTAACTACTATGTATTAGGAATACAGATTTCTCTTTGAATAGACACAAAATTAAAATTCAGAACTATTCAAACACCTGTTGTCTGAAGAATCTTAACATCTTATCTCCTCTGACTTCTATTTTCGGAAATATTGCTTGTAATTTGAGAAACAAAACCTGGAAAAGGATGGATGAAGAGGAATAGTCAGAGTACCCAGTTACAGTCTAGGTTTTTCAGTTCAGTGCTAGCTTGAACTTCCTTCAGGCTGTTTCACAGCATGAGCAAAAATATAAAATGGGAAAATTATTATTGGTAGTAATCAACAGTACTTGGTCTATTAATGAAAAGTATTTTTAAATATATAGTATATGTAAGCATGACATTTTAAAGGGAAGAAACGTTTGACTGATATGTATATTTATTTGGTTTTGTATTAACTATTCAGTACAGTTGTCAGGTCTATCCAAATATCAGGTCTTGTGGCATAATTTCAAGCTACCAGATCAGCTGACTTTGTAGGGTAGCCTATCTATTTAATATTTATACCAGTAAAAGGCCTGACAATATTAAAAGTTCATGTGGTATTTTTGTACTTTCAGCAGTAATGGATTTTAATCCCTCCTGAACAGAGACATGATATGTCTGTGTCCACCTAATTATAAATAAAGTGTTTTTTTATCCCATTCCAGATAATGGAAAGTGTTTGTGTGCAGAATCAAATACTCTACTTCGCTTTGCTGGAATTCTCCTCTTTATAGGATTTCTATTTCTGCAGAAGTACCAGAATGATTATGTAATTCTAACCACAAAGAATATTTAATCTGTTGAATGAATTGCTTAGATAGAACTTGCTGATTAGCCCTTTATTCTGGTGAACTATGCTCACATGCTTATGCTGTCAGTTTGATACCATTTTACATGAGGTTCAGTGGTGATGTATAACTTAACCTCCATTATGAGAGAAAATATCAGTTTCTTTCTCCCCATCTTATTTAATAGTGTTCTTTTTTTTTTTTTTCCAGTTAGGAGGAGCTGGAAAAAAACATTGACCATATGGAAAACTCTTCTCAGAGTTTTCTGACAGATGCTTCTGAGGGCCTAGTTAATATCAACTGCCAAGAAAGTTTTCTTTGGCCTATGGTAAAAAAAGTTCATTTTTCCCCTTGGTAACGTAATCATCGTTTAGAATTAAATCAGGGCTATCTGGACACAGTTTTCATAACTGCAATATTGAAATAATCTTTCTACAAGAATTGGCTGTGTCAAGCAGCACACAATCTAATTTTTCTGAAGATATGAAAATGACTTAAGCTGAGAACATACATATTTTGATATATGGGTAGAACATATATATTTTGATATATGGGTAGATTGAATGGTTGTGTGAAGTAGCTGCTTACAGGCCCATCTGAACTGAACTGTGGAATCAGTCCATATGTCGTTGATTTGAATCACATATTGCAATCTGATGATATAAAGAAAAACCTCACCAACACGACTGATCTCAGTCCAAGTTAATGTTTTTGGGCGTTTATAGAGCTGACTTAGCTATTCTCTGGCTGTTAAAATGGTTCCTTCAGGTGAGCCGGAATCTATAAACAATGCAGAAATCTTGAAACACAGTTCATTTCATGTTATAGTGAAATTTGGAAATTATCCTGGAAAGAAAATTCAACCATAGTGATCAGAAGTTTTATTTTGACTTTGATTTTTTTTTTTTTTTCAATACCTTTCTCAGGAATGAAAATGGAGACTGAGACACTTCTCATCTTTCTTCCTCCAAAATAAACATTCAAAAAGGAAATACTTTGTTACAGAATTAATGCACTGGAAAATATTTCTGTTTAATTTTTCTGACTAGCTCTCTTGAAAGCACACTGACGTGAAAAACTTTTTCTTTTCACCAATATTACTTTTCGCTGTATTTGTTTCATGATAGAAAGAATTTGTGTTTCCTATTAAGATAAATCTCAAGTGTGTCCCAAACCCTAAAGCTGAACTTAATATTACTTAGCTGAACCAATGGCCAGGTATTTTAGTGAAAGCTAGTCATACTGTTTTCTTTTATGGGCGATGCAGAGAAACAGAAACTCTGTCTTATGTGCCTGACTTATCTCAAAACTCTATTTTGTGATCGGATGAATGTCCTCCTTTGTGATTTGCCTATTTTTATCCATTGAATGTGAACATAAAAGAGGTAAACTTGTGCTGCAGTACCAATAAATTCTGCAGCATTGCTGACTTGCATGAGTGATGATTGTGATATGGCAACAAAAATGATTTAACACATAGAACAAGTTGAAAAAGAAAATGTTCTGCCCTTACTCATATTCAATACATAATGTCTTTCCTTTTTCATAGTGATCCATCATTTCTCAACTAAACAAAGAAGAATCAAAGCAATAAAGGAAATGGCGAGAGTACTGATGCCTGGGGGCCAGATGATGGTTTATGTTTGGGCTATGGAACAAAAGAATCGCCACTTTGAGAAACAAGATGTATTTGTTCCCTGGAACAAGGCCTTGTGCTCACGGCATTTTTCAGAATCGAATCAATCTGGAGATAAGGGAGAGTTTGTGCATGCAGTAAAAAGCCAAGATATATACCCTGCAGAGGTACTGAGCTCTGATTACAGCTACCAAACCAATCTACAACCAGAAACTGATTCAAAACATCCCCACAGTACGGACCATTGCTTATCCAGAGCCTGCTGCATGAAAATTTCTGAAGAGGAAAATAGATTTTACAGTGCTCTTGGAAGATCTTTCCGCTCATGGTTTTTCTCCAGATCCCTTGATGAATCAGCCCTCAGAAAGCAAACTGAAAAGTTGAAGCCTCTGAAGAATGAAGGAGAATGGACAAACAGTACCGTGCCTATTCAGCAGTCACGACACTGCAGTTTGGATTTAGGTCATCACAGGGCACTGCTAAAAGAACAATGTGTAGATGATGATGATGTGTTTGTAGAAAGCTCACCTGTCAAAAAACTGCCATGGTCACAAGCCATACATGCACTGAAGGATTTGAGTTTAAATGGAGGACACCAAAGTGCAGCTCGGAGCAAAGATGAAGAAGCTACATTTATAAATGGCCCAGTGGAAGAAAAGGACCACAGCTGCAGCTGTAATAAAGATGATGCTGTTAAGTCTAATGCCAGCAAGTTTTTCAAAAGAACTTCAACAACTGACTCCACTGACTCTGCTTTGGATTCAGCAGTGTCTGTTGGGGACCAAAGTGATGACACACTGGATACAAAAGCCTTCATGCGCTATTATCATGTTTTTCGGGAAGGGGAGCTTTGCTCTCTGATAGAAGAGAATGTGCCTGAGCTTCTGATACTTTCTTCCTGCTATGACCATGGAAACTGGTGCATTATTGCAGAGAAAAGAGGACAATAGCTGTAAACAGGACAAAACAATGTAGTGACTGAGGATTTTAAGCTGCTCCTTGTGTTCCTGTGACTGTACAGTGTGACGTGGAATTTCAATCCCTTGTAGTCATGTGCCATTCATTCCCGAGTTTATGACATATGTAAATATTTAATGCAAAGCCTGTATATAGGAATGTAAGTGGCAAACAATATTTATGTTTTGTTAAACTTTTATGGAGTTAAAAATGAAGAGTTTTATATTGCTTTTAGCAAACAATTGTGTTTTTAAATATACTTTTCTATTGAAAAATAAAACTTTTTTATAAGACAAGGAAAGGATCAGGACATCTTTTATGAGAAATATAATCTCAGTAGTACATTCAGGTTTTGTTCTTGAAAATGCTGAAAGTAGATTATTCCCTGTTCTTGAAATCATATGAATAGAGACAGACACATTTTGAAAAACACTTGAGTATATGCTGCTTGAGTGCATGCTGCAGAACTGGGAGCAAGCATGGTCCTATTGCTACATAGTTTGGAGTAGAGTTGTTAGTGGGCAATACTATGTACAGAACAAGCTCGGCAGCTTCTGTCATTTGTGACTGATATTTCAGAATAAATGGCAGAATGAATTTTGAACATTAGTTTGGATTTTTGTTTTGAAAATAATTTAATTTGTGCCTCAGTCGTAAGTTTGGTTCTGCATGTTGGCTCTCACTAATTTCCTGTGCTGCAGGTTTTCACTGATTTTATGTATATACAAGTCAGAGGGATTAGTGAGAGTATCAGTACTAGGTAAACGTTACCAAATCTCAAATATTTGAGCTGCATATCTCTATTTTATAAACTTGAGTAGCTAAGATAAATAACACTTGGTATAATTAATATCAGTGCACATCCAGTCAGCTCTCATATTAACTCTTGTCATTCACTTATATGAGAAAATATACTAAATGGTGTGTTAAACAATGTAGATAGGAAGAGGATACAAGTCAAATTTTGTATCTAAAATACAACTTTTCCAGTCCATGTTAAGTAAGTAGATGAGTTTTGGATTGGATTTTGACTTGGATGGATTTTGAACTGGGCGGATTTTGAGTTGATCAATAGAAATCCCTGGTGGTACCCTGGTGGTCCCTGGCTATTTTTAGGTGTAGCTGCCCAGGACTAATTACTGCATGGTAATGTATTTTATATATATCTATTTACTGAAGTAATGCCTGTAGAAGAATCATCTTTGTCTTCCTCTTAGTTTAGGATCCTCGTACTTTATATTTCCCAGGTCTGTACCAAGTGCCAGAGGCAAATCCCTTACATTCCCTACTGCTTTTTGAAAATAAAAACTATCCATCTGAAATTTCTGAAACATTATTCCACTGCGTCTGAGCCTTACCTCTATGCATAGGCAATATTCCCTATGTGACTGGGTCCAGGTGCTCTCTGCTCAGGGGCTGCTCCAACTGCATCTTCCATCTCCAGTTTCTGAAGCACAGTGCATAGAAGCCTATAGTGGTAAATTTCAAAGTCGATGGGGGGTCATGGTCAGCTCCACACCTCATCTGCAATGTTGTCATGTCTGACCAGAAAGGCTTACCTCATTTCCTGAGAATTTCTGGAGAAGCCTGTGGAGTTAGAACCAAACTCAGTTTCTTCCAGACAAATATGTTAGGGTATATTCACCACCCTTAGGATTTGGGCCCTGTGTAGGAATGAGATTGTTTATCTATCATCCTATATCCAGTCTTGAAAATGTGTTCCTAAAGTCCAGCCTGCAGCAACTCCATTGTGCATACATTAAAATATTCATTAACAGGACGAATCTCTTGAAAACTTTATAACAAATAATGAAAAAAAAAAATCAATTTTCTCACTCATGCTCAGTCTACAGGATCTGGTTGCTGTAAGGTTAAAGGCAAATATGTTGTACTCTTGTCTGACTTAGAGGCAAAATTGTCACCTTGGTTTTGCCAGTATCAAATTTGATACTGACCTCAGTACATCTGCTCATAAGTGGCACATGGAGATGTCTTGATTGCGCAAGAAAACATGCCTCGTTTTTAACAATTTAATTTACTGGAATCGTTGTTCTGAACTGGATGAACAAATGCTGCTACTGTGTTAACTCTTACTAACTGTAATCAGAAGGCAAAACTGTGATAAAATGGATGCAATTGAACAGATCTATTTCTGAAAGACTAATACAATTGTAACCTTTGATAAATGGCATTTTGTCTTTTTATTTTTTTAACACAAAGAATATTTCTATTAGAAGTGCAGAAAAATCTTTTTTTTCTGCTAATGGTGACTAATTTATCTTCTTCCAAACTCGTGCAGGAACTTGAAAGCACAGGTGAGGTATGAAAGCTGTAAGTAAGCCAACAAATCTTTTTCTGGCACATATTTATATATGAGTTACTTATGTGTGCGCTATGAAATCATGCTGAATAGAGAGCTGTGTATTCCACACCAACAGAACTTTTTAAGCAAACTACCTTGATGGACTATGAAGAGAGATGGTGGCTCTAAGCCTGTAACATTCCTGCTATATCAAGCTGCATTCGTGCCTCTGTGGGGCTCTGTTGGTGTTGACACTGTGCTGAACCCATTGGCCTACCCTTTTCCTTGCTCAGCTTTGTGACAGGAGTTGTGGCTATTTTAGCACTCCATGAAAATGAAGTGTGTCAATGTTAAATACATACAGTTTTGTATCTATCCTGTGCGTTCAGCATTTTCTATTCTTATAATATTTTAATTCTGGCAGCTATCCATGATTTTATCTTCCATTCTGCTGATCACAGCCATGCTTAGGTACTGCTCTGTAATCAGTTCTTCGTCTGTACGTAGAATCTATTATCTAGTATTTGACAGAAAATAAATCTTACTTGGATAAAACATGATTTCACACAGAACTTCTGTGCTTTAGGATTAGTTAATAAATACATTAGCCACTGGAAACTGTGTATGGGTAAGTTCTTGATGAGTGTTTTTGAGAAGACTGTTAGTGCTATTTGCTCAGTGTGACCACATAGCACAATGCAGAGCAGGTGAGCAGCCTGATTTTCTATGAAGCCAGAAAGTCTATCTTTACTTTAGACTCGCTATAAATGTGTTCATTTGAACTAGGTAAATAAAGGTGATGACAAGTGATTTTCAACCACATCAGTACTATGTGTCACGCTGATGATAGGAAAGGGTGTAGCTGATGGTCCAGCAGGATTATCTGCTACTGAGCTTCATTTCTGGGCCCCTTCTGGATTATTTACTATGTTCCAGGATTGAATGAAATTTGATGCAGAGTTGAGAAGGGCTAAGGATAAATAGCAAAGACAGGAAGTATACAGGGAAATGAAGGGGAATTGCAAAGGTGAGAGCAATCACATATTTATAATTTCCAGAGGATCTAATTGATGTCGTCCTGCTCTCTTCATTGCACATGCAGAGGGAGGAATGCACCTTTTTAAGTTTGTACTTTCCTGTGCACTTCCAAGGCCTAGGCATATACAGATGAAGATTGATAGGATTAACTATTTTTCCTTCCTTTTTACTTCATTGTATCTTGTTGTGTTTTGATTCCTTTTATTCTTGTTGAGTACTTCAGTTTATCCTGGTCAACATGACCTTACACAGAGGAGCTTCCTCTTTTACCAGTATAGTGAAACTGGTACAAGGTTTGCTTGTAGAAAGGGTTTTGGGAACAGATTAAGAGTATTAAGGCACAAAAAGGTGCATATTTTCAGCTGTGAAGAGATACTATTTCTTGCTCTTACTTTCTGTATAGTTACAGAATGTTATCCAGAGTGGAGAAAATACTGCTCTGAGACGCTCCCTTAGTGCAATGTGTATGAGTGTGCTGTAGAAAAGTATACCAAACATGTGGGCAACTTGGACACTTAGTTTTTGAAATGTGCTATGAATGAATGTGGGGCTGTTCAGCTGGAGAAGAGAAGGCACCAGGGAGATCTGATGGAGGTCTTTCAATATCTTAAGGGGGACAGTAAGAAAGAAGGGGACAGACTCCTCAGCAGGGTCTGTTGTGACAGGACAAGGGGAAATGGTTTCAAACGGAAAGAGGGAAAATTAGAATGGATATAAGGAAGAAGTTTTTTCAATCAGGGTGGTAAAGCACTGAAACAGGCTGCCTACAGAGGTGGTGGATGTCCCATCCCTGAAAACATCCAAAGTCAGGCTGGACTGGGCTCTGAGCAACCTGTTCTAGCTGCAGGTGTCCCTGTTCATTGCAGGGCAGTTGGACTAGATGACCTTTAAGGGCCTTTTTCAACTCCAAAGATTCTATGATGATTCTACAATGAATTCCTAGATGCTTGGTTTGCTACTACAGTTGTAAATATATTTAGTGTTTTGCATTCAGATGCAAGTGATTGTGTAGCCCCCCTTGACAGAATAATTATGAAAGACTCCATTACTTCTAATAATTTCATTTCTATTTCTTTCTAACCTCATTCGTTTTCTTCTTTCTGAGCATTTCCTTCCATGTATTTCTCATTGTTTACCCTTTAACCTGCATTTATCATGACACTTTCAGGGTATTCCATAATTCTACCTCTAAGAGTTGAAGATCAAACTGAGACAGTAACTTCTTAAGTCCTGAAAGCAGCGTAGCAAACCTTACTGCAATGACTAACTTACAGAATTAAGGACATTTAACATCTGCAGTAGTGCAACAAATAATGGTATCACCTATACATCAGTCTCTCTCTTTGTTGTTTTGTTTTTTTTTTTGTCAGTTGTTTTTTATTCATCATTGTCTATTTTTGGGTGCTTTTTGAGCCCATTAGGTCTTCCTAGAGCTTGGCATCTCTGAAGACAGCAGGTGTCTACAATACTGTGTGTCAATTCTAGGCAAACAAGCAGCACCTGCACCCATCCTGGCTGTCTCCTTTAAACTCATCAGCTCTCCTCCAGAGAAAGGTTATCTTAAATCAAAGTCAAATCATCTGATGAAACAACAGCAAAGCTAGTAGGAGGGACCTCAGCAGTTATGATCAAACTGAACTAGAAACACTGAAGAAAAAACGGGTAAGGAGGACTCCTGACTTTAGAAATATTTTTAGATATAATTTCTTTGCCCTATTTGTCTCTGTTGATGGGATGCAATGCTCAGTTTTGCAAATAGATGGATAAGGAGTATGAGAATAGTGAGATGGTGTTAGGTTGCCCTCTTCTGTTACAATGAAGTATGTTGATTTCTGTACAACATTGCTTTTTACTGCTTTTTACTGTTTATTTAACATCTGAAATGCTATTTTCTAAATGAAGAAAAGAGTGCTCCATGACTCTCAATTACTTCGAATTTTTCATGAGTAAAAGAAAGAAGTAAGAAGGGACAGAAGCAAGCAGATACTTCCTATCTAGCTGAAAACATCACCTTGATATCAATATGCTAAAAAACTATATGTGTGCAGTCAGGTTAAAAACTGATGTCTTCTCCCATAAGATAACAAGTCTCCCATTCATGGGAATCTTTACAGTAAAGCAGCAGCAAGTCTTTTCTCTGTCTCTTCCCACATCTTTATGGAAGAGACTATACCATGTCAGAACTACAGGGAACACAATGAGCCATTACTGGTCTGTTTCCTTACCATAATGCTGACAGGAACAGACAGATTTAATTATGAACATCTGGGGAGGGCAAATCAATGTTTCCTCTGAAAGGAGGAGTTAGCCTCCTGATCAGAACGAATGCTTTACTGCAGAAAAAGTACAGTCTTTCAATATTGCATTAAACTTTTCTATTTAGAAGGCAAAGCAGAGTGTTTTCTGAATCACTGGTCAAAATCACTTTCCAACATACATAAGAGAATGCTAGAAGTGAGGTGGTGATAACATTAATAGAGGTCAGGTCTTACAGCGTCCCTAGGCTGTTTTAAATTGATGCTCTAGTCAGTGACATGGCCTTGAGAAGGCACTGCCTGTACTGAGCAGTAGCAGATCTTATCAATATTAATAATGGTCAGAGTGCTCACAGCACTCTGGCAATTCCTGGGAATTGCCCTATCCATTTTAAGAAGATCAGCTGTCTCACCAGTGACTTTTGGACTACTTAAAAAGTCACTCTAACTCCTGATGACACGCCTAATACTTCCATGTATTCTCTTTTTTTTGGGGGGTGTAGGGGAGATTTAATGCTAATGGGGATGTGGAAATGTTTTGCCTACACTACAGTGAAACTAGTGTGTGGTGCAGTTTCTGAGAGCTAAACAAACCATTTGAAAACAAGGAAGAAAGAACTATACACCATGGTGTATGGGAACTGCTCAATCAAGGCCTGAACCTCTGATTGATCACCTGAGGCAAGCAATGAGTCAGTCAAGGGAGCACAGGTGAAGGCAATTCACCTGTGCTGCCTCCTAGACCTATTTAAGAGCTGGCTACCAGTGGGGAAGGATCACTTCTGGAGATCTGCTCTGCTGCACTTTTGTAAGTGAGCCCAGGATAGAGGTAAGCTTTCTATCTATTCTCTTTTTGTTATCATAATCTGCTTTGCTGAAATCTCTTGTTTATTTTGTAATTATAGCATCTAAATATTCATTGATTTTACACATGGGCACAGATGAGTGCTCAGCCAGGTCTCTTTAGATGGAAGTAGAAGGAAAGAGGGCCCTGGGAAAGCCACATGAATAAAAAAGAAGATTGCTTGAGCCTGAAAAGTCTGATCTGGGAGTAATTGTACTAAAATCTGGCTCAGATGCTTCTGGTGGCTTCCCTGATCTGGAACAACCTTGGCTGTTCTCAGAAGTAACTATTTACCCTGGAACTTTTCTTTCATTGAATTTGGAGGTTTAATTAATGCTTAAATATCTGGTCAGCCTAAGACAAGAGCAAACATCTGAATGAGGTTGTGCAGGTGTCATTGGCTATAGCTGGAAGATCCAGGTGGTGTGTCCAAGGGTGTTCAAGGTTGTGCAGCTTGCACCCAGCTCCTGGGTCCCCTTGAGAAGGGAGCCACTGGCTCTCCCAGCTCTGTTTCTCCTTGCAGCCTTTGTATGAGACCAACCATGCTGGGGCTGTGACATATTCTGGTTTTCTTTCATTTTGTTTGTTTCATTTCGTCTGTTTGAAAGACAAGCACCTTGCATTCATAGTTTAGTTACCATGAAAAGTTTCAAAGTTCAGCCGGAGATGCCAAATCAAAGAATTTCTTTTTCTTTTTTTTTTTTTTTTTTTTTTTGTGTGTGTGTGTGTGTGTGTGTGTGTGTGTGTGTGTGTGTCTGAATTTGCTTTAAGTTACATCCATTGGCTTTGCTGATGTTGGGTAAAGTCCTAAATGGGGAATTCTGAGACAGAGATCATGTGGCTGTTGTTGAGGTCCAGGGATTTTTCTGGCCAGTACAGGGTAAGTTATGTATGCAACTCTGTGTCCCAGATTCACATTTTGCTTTTCAGTTCACATAGAGACTTCACTGGAAACATGAAGTGATTTAGTCCTTTGTGAAGAAATCTTTCAAATATGAACTGAATTTATAATTCATGTCTTCATGAAATATTAAACAAAGCACTAGTCTGTCTGGGCAGTTCACCCACATGAGCACACAAATCTGTGTTGGCTCATGTCTCTGTGATAACTTATTAGGCTTTTGCTTATTGAAAGAAAAGAAGCATAAATGAGAGCTCACTGAAGACGGGCTATGAAAAAAATATTTAAGCGAAAAAATTTCCAGAAAGAAATCTAATAATGAAGTTGCATAAACAGTTCTAACGCTCCTACAATGAAGTTTGAAAAAAGATGAAGTCATGTGCAGCAATACCCACCTGATATAGTTAACATTGAGATGTCAAAGGGGATTGCAGATCACTGGTAGGTAGAATAGTTGTATGGGGAGGTTGTGCCTCTATGCATGGGTCAGAAGAGTTGTTCCCCATTTGGAACAGGCTACAGGAGATATGAGATGGAAGGAGGGTCAAGCATGGGGAGGGAAGACATGTACCTTCCCAAACACAAGCAATTGCAAGGGACGCTGTTCAGGAGCTGTGTGACAGCCTCAAAGACCAACAGATGTTCTCTCTGAAACAAGGAAGTAGTTCATGAAAAAACTTCACGAAAAAGATAAAGAGGTGTCAATGACTTTTACTATATATTTTCTCTGTAATTATTGTTTTAAATAACCAGTAGTATACTCAGGAAAAATGTCTTTGAGTTGTGGTTAATTTTGCTGTTGTCCTTAGCAGAAGATCAACCTGTGGGTTTTGGTTTCAATGCAGCACTGTGGGATGTTGGCAGTGAATTGTAGCAGGGCAGCAGCCTGGAGTCCTGGGCAGGTTGTGTGGGCATTCACTGTGAGATGCTTGGCCTCTGGCTCTCAGACTATGGCACTGCATGAAGTAAGCTCTGCTGCTGGGCACTTTGGGGGACTGCTCTTCTTAGGTGCCTGAGCTGGGCTGCCCACTGGTCAGCCCTCCCTATGCCTTATGACAGTTAAGACTCATTTCCAATGTAAGTGAACCAAAAAACCCCAAGTAAACAATGGCCTCTCCCAAGCATGGCTCACTAGGCGTACCTAGAGAGATGTCACTCTCTAGATGGCATGGATCTGAGGCACTTGCAGTCCCCTTCTTGTTTCCAGAGGAATTAAGTAGTTAATGATGATGTCTGTGCTCAATCATTGGCATGGTCCAAAGCTGAGTTGCGTCCTTGCAAGTGATATTTGGTAATCTGGGCTTTTTCAGGGTGTTAGCTCACTGAAGGACCACGTTGGCTAGCTTTGGTTCACTGTAAAAGCCATTCTTGTGGCCTCTATTATCTGCAGACCTGTGTGGTTGATTGTTGTTTTTCTTTTCCTAAATACAAGCAGATTATAAAGCTTACATTCAGTGAATGAATTCAGCACACAGTCTGGGATAAGTTTCAGCTGGTGTGATCCCTTCAGTTTGCATGGACCAAAGCTGGCTTTCCCTGTGCTGGCTGGATGTGCATAGAGAACCGCATGATGTTACATTTTCTTGCTGATGCTGAAGTCATTGTGAGCAACTTCCTGGAGAGCAAATGCAAAAGGTTGAATGAATGTGTCAGAAGAATTCAGAAACTGAAAACTGAGTGAGAAGAGATAGCAAAACAACAAATAGCAATATTTGTAACAGTTCTGGAAAACCTCACAACTGAGGGAAAAAAACATAAAATGGAGCCAGTTTTTAAAAAGGAGTTAAGGGAGAGGAATAAAAAGTATGAATATGGAATATAAGACAGTGTGCTTCCAGTATGAACTGGCCAAAAGGCTGTACAAGGGACCACAGGAAGTTTTTCAAGATTCTTTTTTTCTTAAATTGAGAACTAAAAGCTCAACAAATAGATGTAGTTTTACTGAAGCCTGGACTAAAGACACTATGCTGCCTAAGGGGATCAAGTGGATAATCAAAAACATTCTGTGGTCTCTGCTGTTCCCAGAGAACAAAACTAGGGACAGAGGAAAATCAGTTCATAAATGAGCCAAACTGAAAAAATCCCATAATCCTGTAGAAAAAGATGACTTTCCCATATCCAGCTAGAAGCCAACTTAAAAGTAGCTAAGTATTATGAAAAACAGAATACAAACACAGGATCTACAGCTATGTTCTAAAGTCCTTGGTTTCATTTGTAGGAGCAGAGATATTTGGAAATGCTTAATGCTTATTAAAAATGTAAGTTACTTAATACATTCAAAGACATGTAGAGTTATATTTATCTCAAATTGGAATGAGAATGTAAAATTGATTCTGTAATGTGATTAATTATTTTAACAGGCAAAATTAGAAGATCTAGGTCACTGTTGTTGTAGAGCAGAAGGTTTTGAGGATCTGTAGGACTTTTTTGAGGGGGTTAGGTAGCAAATCAGCTTTTTTGGGTAGTAGTGGCATAAAAAGGATTGGCTTGTAAATCAGATCTCAGAACTTAACTATATATTAATATATGATTATTCAAATCAGTTTGTATAGTTTCGTGTGTTGGTTCCCTCAAGATCACTGTACCAAACCTAATATTCACACCTCTGGGATTTGAGTGGCATTACTGGTAGTTATCAAGCTGTATTCTCAGCTACTTACAGTAAGGTCTGGGCTTCTTCAACAATTGCATGGAAGATTATGTCTAAACACACTCATCCCCCTTGGCTGAGACAGAGGGATCAAGTCATAGGAATGTGGATTTTCTATGCCAGGAGCTGACAGTTTAGATAAGTTTGAATCGTGCGGGCAGAGGTGCTAGAAGAATGAAAGTGCTGTTCTAAGGAAGTGAATACAGAAGTCTCCCAGTACCGTGGAATTATATTTAGAGATCTTGTCTGTGAAAGAATCCCCACTATTTAATTCTAGTCCAGCTGGACCTTGTAAAGAATTGCTCAGCAGGGCTTGTAGAGCACAGCACTGCACCAATCAAATCTATTAGTCACGAGAACATAGGGGTGATGCTACCTACATCAGCCTGTGGGAACTCTGCAGTCAGCTCAGCTGCATTTGGCATTTGTCTTCTATTGCAAAATCCCTTCACAGATGCTGAACATTAAGCAACTACTGAGATGGAATTCTGAAGCATGTATAAACCTAAGGACAAGGCAAAATCATCTTTGCATATTTATCATTAGTTGTAATAAATGATACCATATGGTGAACTTAAAACAAAACAAAAGCTTCCAAAATTTTGGAAGAAAACGCTTCTCAGTTCTTAAATATTTACATATAAGACATTAACTGGGGAATCAATAATTCTGGTTTACTAGGAGCAACAACTCCAGAAGATCGACTGTTTTAAGGATAAATTTGTTTGTAAGCACTTCAGGGGCTCCCAGATCTCCCATTTCCATAATAATAGTAATGTGGATGCAGTCTATGTAAATACTGCCTTAAAAAGTGCTGCTCAACAGAATATAGGGAAGGAAAGCCTCAATTTTCCACTAGGTGTCAGTTAATCTCTGTCTTTGGTAAAGTCGGATCTGTCTGCAAACAAAAACTGAGAGCAAAATGCAGAAGCGATCCAAAAATAGTTATTTCTGTGTGCGCCAACAAGAAGTATTTTGAAAGACAGACTGAATAAACAGTTTTGTATTCAACTTTGGCCTCTGTTTTCTTATTTGCTTTACATTTTCCATTTACCAGACGTTGAGCAGAAACTCCACGCGCTCCAAGCCTGGTACAGTCCATCCATGAGCAAGTAGTTCTGGAGAAAGCTGGGAGCAAGGGCAGGCAGGGCTGGTCTGCTGAGCCACCATTTTGTAATTTAATGTCAGTCCTGGGCCAGTGTTTCAGATCAGTAAGGGGAAGGTACCTCAGCTACTGTTTGCTGCAATGGAAAGCTGAATCCAGCATGTTTCAAACAAGCTTGAAGCGTGGAGCCTTTGAATTGCTATCCTATTTAAAATAAAGTGATGCTTTTTCACTCAGTGAAAGGCAGGGAGAGGTCCTTGGGAAAAAATGAGAGTGCAGCAGCATAAACCAGGAAATTATTGCCAAAAGGAGGAGAGAAGAAAAGATGGATGCAGAGAGAGGAGTGTATCAATATGGATTTGAAAAGGCACAGCTTTCCCTGATGGTGTCCTTGGCTCTGTGTCACTGCATGTAATGGTTGTTGTATGTGATCAATCTGCTACTCTGTGCACCAGATCTCCCAGTTCAATGGCCTGACAAAATCTGGTGAAGGGACACAATGCAAAACCAGAGGTGTCTTTTAAGAGAGAGGTTATATAGATGTATTTTACTATAAACCCTCTGAAACCCTGAATAATTAACTTATTATATTTGTTACTACATTGCATATTGCTGATGTCATCAAGTGTTGTTGTCCGGCCTGCCTATGTACGACAGAGAAATAACAATATTTTTTTTGGTGGGTCTGTTGGCATGGCTTTGCAAGATGCACAGAACAGACAAACTCAAGAGCAGCTGATCTCCCCAAAACACCTGCAGAATTCTTGCTTTGATCTTTCTTCTGAAATACCTCCAGCTGTATCTCCCTCACACAGTGTGTGTGATACTGTCTTCACTAATCTTCATTCTCAGTTTTCCAACCTGTAAAATGAGACTAAAACTAGCTCCTATCTTTGCAGTGGGCTTTCAACCCCTGAAACTAGGAGCCTCGCAAAGTAACTTCAAGGAGCTGATGATGGTATCACTGATGCGTTGGAGGCCACTGGGAACTGGCTTCTGCCAGTTAAGTCTCAGGTAGTGATGTGAATAGCTCAGCTGTGAACTGCTCTCTGGAACCGAGTGGTGTGTGCTAGGGAAAACTCTTCTGTATGTGCCATAGACTCTAGTTCAGCGCTACCTTTCCATACAGCCCCCAGTAATTTAGTTATGTGGAGCTGAACTACTTAGTTAAACACCTCTCATTCAAGTCTTAGGATTCTCTTCCTGCAGTCTGATGTGTTTAAAAGCACACCCAGACAGGTATTTCACCGGAAAGTTCCTAGAGCTCATTTATATAGGGAAGTTGCTTTGTGGCTGGAGGACTGGAGGATGTGGTTGATGTTCTCAGTTTGAGCCAGGAGAGCTCACGGGGGCATCATGACTACCTTCTCACATGCAGCTTTAATCTATGGCAAACCAATGTGAACCAAAACTCAACAAAACTGGTGGTGCTAAAACTTGAGTTCCAATCAAGACCGATATCTTTGGTGCTGGATTCTGCACTGTTCTTAGGTTTTGCTCTCCTTCCACTGTTCGCAAACATCCATGGTTTCTAGTTAAGCTATTTTCTTTCTAGCTGACAGAAACCTTGATTGTTTTATATGTGAATAAAACTTAGGAACTACTGAAGTCAGTTTTGATTTGCTGTTTAAATTCCTACCCCTTTGTAATAATTTCAGAAAAATGCTTGTATTTATGATATTTTAGTTATTTGGTATTTCTATAACATACTTCAGAGATTCAAAAACCCTCCTTTGTTTTCTTGCGTGTATCCAGCTTGTTATCAAGAAATGGAGTGTACTCCTCTGAAATGGAGGCATGAGGGAAGTGATGGTTCCTGCTGCATGCCCTTGTTTTAAGCAGATGGAATCAGTGTCTTTCTATTAGTGAATTAGTGACTGTGGAGCTGTGTAAGTAAAACTATTTCCTATCGAGATCTTCAGGGCAACCACTTTCCCCTGTTGAGATGCTGAAATGGAATTGCTTGCTGGCTGTTCTCCTTTGACAGCTTTCTAGTAGCTGATTTCCAGTGGGCATCTGAAATGCCAAGTGGCTGAAAACCAACCCCATGTCTCATTCTGTAGGGAGTATTGGCCACAGAACTGAATTCCCAATCCTTAATTACTATGTCTGTATAGATGATGACCTGCCTAGAGCTATAAACAGGTAGAAAAAGGCTCTAAAACAGATCTGTAGAGCAAGTTCTATATATATGTATAGCCCTGATGATTATTCAGACGTATTAGTACAAGTTGTTAATACCACCATACTTTTATCGTATGAATATGACTGTGTTAGTGATTATTGGGTTTTCTGGATATGGCCTTAGAGCTTCAGAAACAAGAAGTTATTTCAGCTGGCTGGTTGCATTTAACAGTGAATTTTAGACTTGCAGTTCTGTGGTGAAAAGAACTCGGTGTACTTAAAGAGAAAGAAGGTTTTGGTTTGCTTGTTTGTTTGTTTTAAAAAAAAACTGCAGTGATTTAGAATCTGTAATCCCCTGAGGAATCATGTGTCAGCTATAAATACCCTCTGAGGCAGCACAGTGGGTTATCTGCACTGGGATTATCTTATAGGTGTTGCATTTGATTCTCTTGGGGACATTTTTATTATTTTCTGTGGAATAACAATGAGGAAAAATGACCAAAGGGGAGAGTTTGAGATATCTTTAATGAGAAATTTCCTTCATGGCTAATTCTGCTCTCCAGGGTGAGCCTGGAGCTGGCAGCCCAAGGACAGCTGGCCTTGTGGGGCAAAGTATCACCTGGGAGCTGCAGGGAGAGCTGGAGTGAAAGCAACACCTAAGCTTATCTCATAGAATCTTCTTTTGAGTTGAAAGGGATTGTTAAAGATCTAGCTCAAATCTTCTGCAATGATCAGGGGCTCCTACAGCTAGATCAGGTTGCTCGAAGCCTGGTCCAGCCTGATCCTGAATGCCTCCAAGGATGTGGGGTATCCAGCACATCTCTGGGCAAGCTATGCCAGGACTTCACCACTCTGATTGTATTAAAAATAAATAAATCGTGCATGTGTGTGTGTGTGTGTATACATGTATATATAATTTCCCCTCTTTTAGTTTGAAACCATTTCCCTTAGTCCATCACAACAGACTCTGCTCAGGAATACGATTTAGAGGAGGGTTGTTAGAGTTAGGGTAGTATGGTTAGGTTGCAGATGGACTTGATGATCTTTAAGGTCTTTTCCAACTGTGCAATTCTATGATTCCATGAAAGAATGTGCTCTAACAGGTCCACATCTCTTTTGTACCAAGGACTCCACACCTTGATGCAATACTCAAGGTGAGGCTTCACTAGTGCAGGGGAAGGATCACCTCCCTTACCTGCTGGTCATGCTTCTTTTGATGCAACCCAAGATAAGGTTGGCTCTCTGTACCGTGAGGGACGTTGCTGGCTCATATCCAGCTTGCCATCCACCAGTACCTCCAAGTCCTTTCCACCTGGGCCATGCTCTATCCTTGTATCCCTCAGTCTGTATTAGTGGGGGTTTCCCTCAATCCAGGTGTAAGACTTTGCACTTGAATTTATTGAGCCTCATGGTGTTCATATGAGCCCATTGCTTGAGCCTGTGTAGGTCTCTCTGGATGGCATCCTGTCCCTTGGGCATGTCTACCACATCACACAGTCTGGTGTCATCTGCAAACTTCCCAAGGAATGACAGTGCTTTGCCTGAGTGGGTCTCAGTTAACTAGGAGCAGCTGAGACTTGGTGTAGGGCACATCAGCTAAAAGTTTTATTTGCTTTTGGACAAAAATAGTCAAACACTTTTGATGATCCTGAGCTTGTGGGTGCCTTGTTTGGTGATTTAAATGTCTGTGTTTAAAAACAACTAGCAAGGCTAAGTTACTTCTGATCTTGTCACGGAAAGGAAAATTGCTGGACAATCCTCCCTTCATAGAAACACATGCATTTCTTGAGAAAGATGGTTATTCAGAATTCAGCTTTCCAAGAGGCTGATGACAAGCCCCTTACCTCTAAGTACTACTAAAGATGATGTAATCTATAAGCAAATGAGGCCACCTAGCCTGTGCTGCCTGTGGAAGGTTTTTCTTCCAATCAATGCAGAAGAAGGCAGTAAGGTGTCAGGGCTGAGCCTGGAGTAGCTGCAGTTCTGGCCCTGTGAGGATGGAGTGACCACTGTCATCAGGTAGAGCACAAAAGCAGTGGGAAAGTGCCCTACAAGACAGCCTGCTGGCTCTAATGGGGGGTTTGCAGAACAAAAAGTGTAAGAGACAGCAGGGCTACAGCAGGAAATGATTCCTAGAACTGCTGCTTCTCAGCCTCCTGTCTGCTGCTACAGTGTTTCAGAGAGTAACCAGAGAATCTTTCTCGCACTTGAAAAGCATTTATGGAGTTTTGGTGCTTTAGTGAAGCATTCATGTCTAAATCACACTAAATATGCTTGATCAATAATTGACCGAAGAAAGAGAATAGTATTTATAGGCTGGTGAGCTGTAAGGAATGGCAGCCTAGGAAATATTTCCTTACAAAGGTTATCTTGTAGTCATGAAACCAACAGACTTGAAGCAGTTGTGAGCTGTCTGTATCTTCATTTTATGCCAGTTGATGAACTCCTGGAACATAATGATAGGTATAAAACAAAAACAAAAGAAAATCTGATTTGCTTAAAAACATTTTTTTTCTTTTTTTTCCCCCCCCCCCAGTAATACTGATTGGGGAACAACTGATAACAAATTACTGAGTGTTATCTCCTCCAGGAGCTGGCTGGATGTGGTGCTATCCATCAGCTGTGGTTGATGGATGCTGCTCAGGCAGAAGCACAAATAGTGCTGTCGGTCGTGACACCCAGCAGGCTCCATCCTGCATTCTGTCTGCTGTGCTGTGCAGTGCTATCAGAGTGATGAGCAGAACAGGGCAAGGCTCTCAAAAAAATCCTTGTAAATGCTTGGGCTGCTTTTCTGTGTGTTCCTTCAACAAACTTTAAGAAAAGTTGAGAAGTCTGTGAGACTGCAGGCAGGACAGCGCTTTTGCAGAAAGGCGTTTGCAGTGAGGTTTCCCTTCCTTTGTCCAGGCTGGGGCCAAAGGCTGTTGATGAGCAGCTTTGATGGTCAATGTGCTGTTGGTGAGCAGGGGGAACCCAATAGTGCTGGACACCCTGGTTCTGCTTCTGCTGTGGCCTCAGGATAGTAACTACACTGAGGTTACTCTCATTGCTGGGGTTTCAGCAAGCTGAGACTACAGTCAATGGAATTTACCAGAGAAATGTAGAAATATTTCAAAAATAATTCTTGTAATCTTTTAAATTACTGTTATTTTTATGTGTTTGTTTTCTTCTTTGCCCCAGTTAAAGCATTATTTAAGCAAAGCTTGTCAGTTCTGATGTGTTACAACCCGTTCCCATGATCACCTTGCAGTACTGAGTCTGGTTTTCAAACACTGTAGTAGCATCCCTGGTTCCGAAATCTTTATCTTTATGCTCTCTTCCATAAAGTGGGGTTAGTAACACATCTGTTTCATCTCTTGTCTATCAAAAGTAATTTGATTTGGAATTCCTTTGGAGCTGTGGGTAAAAAAGAAGCAGCTCAAACAGGAACTTGTTCTCAGCTTGGCTTTAAAACCTTTATATATCTATAGGAGAAACTTGGGGAATGGGCTTAGCCAGGCTGTTGGGCATGGTTTCTGAAGGAATCGGGCAGCAGAGCAGGATAGAGGAGAGTGAGCCTGTTTGTTTAGCCACACAGTGTTGGCCTTTATTTCCCTGCATCTTTTCTAAGGGCCATGACAACACTTCCTTCCTAGTGCATTTGTGTCACTGCCTGAAAGGGATGTGCCTAAATACAGGTCAGAGCGGCTGCGGGCGGGTTTCTTGTTTGTTAAACAATATGGGAAGAAAACAGAGGCCATGAAGGATACTTCCCGCCCCTCTGTGCCCCGGGGAACATTCTTTATAAAACTTGGCAGCAGCTCTTTCATCAGAAGTCAGTAAATGGCTGCACAGAGCTGCTGGGTTTGGAAAATGTTTTGACCATTTAGCAGTGGAGGAAGAGGAGGCACAGGAAAAGAACTTAAAGGAGATAGTGCAAAGTCTCATATAAAAACTCCAAATAGGTGGTTAACTCTAAAAACAAAAAATAAAAACCAAAACACCACACACAACTTATATATATAAAATATATATTTATGTATGAATATAATATTATATATATGTTGTTAGCAAGTGATTACAAGGATAAGTGCATTACACATCAAGCAGGAGCACCGCTGCAGAGATCTTTGGAGCACAGCTCAGGGAACATCCTGTGGCCTCTTTTGAAAAATATATTCACAGTTAAGCCCAGCAAATCAGTGACTTGTGTAGAAATCAAAGCACGCAAAAATAGTAGTTCTGTAAGCATGCTTCTCTCCAAGCTCATAAAGAAAAAAGACACAATAAAAAACACTTCTGAAGACTTAAATAATGAATTGCAAGTGTTAATGATATACTGAAAACAGTTACTACTTTTATAGAGCTGATGGCTGACCTTTCCAGAAGTCACGGTGTGTTGTCTTTGTTCCTGAGGCATCTTTGTGCAGCTCTCTGCGCTGCTCTGCTCCAAGCACTAACCCAGATGCAGCTCTATCCAAACCTGGAACTCTAGCTCCCTAAGGCCTCCCTGTGTCTGGAGTTTCTAGCAGAGAAACACCTAAAAGCCTGGTAGCCATTGCTGGCCTGCTGAGATCTCTGTAAACCTAAGCTGTGGGGCCTCTAAACCCAATTGCCATCAATGGATCATTCATTCCTTCTTTGGGTGCCTTGCCTTACCAGGGGAGATATTTGGGGCACAGCACTTCCCCTATCCCCAGTCCAATAACTGAACTTACTTTAGTCTGGTAACTCCTCTGCCTGGTCTGGTCTGTAACTAATGCTGGGAGGTCTGTGTTCTGCCTCAATGTTTGGATGCTATTACTATATAGAAGTATTAGTTCTTGATGCAGGTTGGAAGGGGGAAGAGATCAAGCTCAATTTTATTTATTTAGTCTATGACTCAGTCATTCAGCTAGAAGCTAGAAAATCTCTACTTTATTTGCTTGCTTAATGTCATTCTTAAAAGGCCTTTAGGTACAGTTCTTTGTGTTTGCTGAGGCCTCCAAACCCAAATCAGGGAGACAGAAGAGCAAGCAGAGTGTAACATCAATGCTGCTGAGCGCTGTGACAGTTCTGGAATCCATGCATAAGTGGTTATGTTCCCCTCTAAATGTAGTTTATTTCCATTTTAATCAAATGCTATGCCAAAGTTAATAGGACTACGTTTCTATGCTGCATGTGGCATTTGATCTGATAAGGAGCATGGAACAGAAAAGGAATGCCCTTGAGGATGATAATTGCAGTTCTTGCTGTGTATGACTGAGCATCCTCAGCTTTGGTTTGCTTCTCTCCTTTCTGGAAGGTGGATACCTCACCACTGCTGTAGTCACAGAACTAGAATTCTGCATTTTTGGCACCTGCTATCTGTTCTTCCCAGGCTTCAGGTACTAGAACACAGTGCCTATGTAGAGGAAGAGCAAGTGCTGTCTTCCAGACAGGGTAACATAATGGAGCACCTTTTCTTTTTAAAAAGACTAACAAGGAAGGCCTTCAAAACTGTTTTTCTGTTTATCCTTTTTGACAATAAGGACAGAGACTGCAAAATTGTTCTGACGGAAAAAAAAAACAACCCACCAACATTTTTACACACCAGTGAAATCCTCATGGGTGCTCTGTAGAGATTCAGTTGTACTGCTGTGGTGCTGGCAAATACTTGGAGAAATGAAATGAGAAAAGTAAATACTGCTGGAGATGACTGACATAAAATGAGGATTTTTTGGTGTCTCTGTTCCTTTTCAAATGTGTAAATGGAGTACTTAAAATATGCTCAATCATACAGATGTCTCAAGTAGGGAATAAGGTGGCCTACAAGGGACATTGCTAGCTGTGCAGTGAGGGTTAGTTAAACTATATTTTAGGTGAAGATTATATGTTTAATCAGATGACAACTGTACCCTGACCTTAATATATTTTCTTTGAACTGTTTACTTGACACAATAGAGAATTCTGAAGAAGTGACCTTTTGGTTTGTTGTGAATAAATATTCCAGAACGCTCTGAAGCTTACTGGGATACTAGAAGTGTCAGAAATGTTTGGCCAGCTGGCTCTTCGTCGTCTTTCCAGAAGAACCCCTCTGCAGTTGCTGACACCCTGCACTCCATCTTATTCTAAGCTGTGCTGTGAACACAATCTATTTCTGCTTCTAGCTGGTGTATTTAAAAGATAACAGTTGTCTAAAGTGACATTCAAATGATTTAACTGGAACCAAGCTTTTTTGAATTTACCCTTTCATTTACTGGAAGCCTTCCAGCAGTTCTAATGATGAGGCACAAGACCCCCAAACCTTGTCCCTCACTTCTATGCTGTCCTGAATTTATGCTTAAAATGGGCTTATCTCAACAAATTGTGGTCAGTCATACTGTGGAAAATGTTATTTAATCTAGCTCCCTGGAATGTGTGTAATGTAATTCAATTGCACTAGCACTTCTAGCATTCTACTTTTTGATATTCTATATATATTCTATATATATATATATATATATAGAATATATTTGAATAGTAATATTCTTTCACCACAGGCATTGCACGAACAAAACATGCTAACAGATCTTCCTAATTGGGATAGGCTTTGAGTGAATGTTAGAAAACCAAAAGATAGTCCCACTGCTCAGGTAATGTGCCTATAGAATAATCTAGGATGAAAAAGACCTTGAAAAAGTCATCAAGTCCAACCATCAACCTGACTGACTGAGTCCTGCGGTGATCGTTATGTTCCTGGCATGTAGAACGGAGGCACTCTATCTTCATTCTTAAACAAAAATCCACTTCTGCAAAACATAAGCTGCAAGAAAGATGTGCTCATTAGCAACTTCCAGAATAAATGTTACATCAAAGTGACTTTATTATTGACACTGTTATTTCTTACTTGGGGAATAGTGTTACTCAACGCTTACAGATGAAAACTGGTGGTCTGCAAATCCTGTAATCGTGTCAAATAATGGTCAGATGATCTCTCTTAGGCCTTCATAATACTTTATGGAAGTCAGTAAAGGAATGATTCCAGAGTTTTAGACTGCACAGTTTTAGATGACTTATGCTCTTGCCTCTCAGGGAGAGATTGTCCCACAGCCTCAAAGACCTCTTGCTGTGTGGAAAATGTCTTTTCCTTTTCTCCTGCTTCAGATTTTCCATTAACAATTTTTTTTTTATCCCAACTTATACACCCACTCAGGCAGTCTGAACTCTTCTTCTGTGTTTTTTATGACCTTCCAGTGCTAGTAGACATTTACTACCTCTTGTCTAGTGGCTGGATTATGTATATTGAATCTTTCTGCGTAAACGTACCCTTTCAGTGTCCTAATTTCTTTTCATGGGATCTTTTTCTGCTTAGATTTCTTTCCCACCCTACATTGCATTTTAGAGTTCCTGGCCTCAGCTTGGAAATTCATTTCTTACAAGAACTCAGGAAGCCTCCGGCAATCAGGGTAATGGGGAGGGGGAAGTGAGCAAGCCTCCAGGCTTGGATAGTGCACTTATGCAAAAGAAGAATAGTTGCAAGTTTTCTATTATCATCAGTAATAACAGTACTTCACTTTCAGTGCTATACTAGTTAGGATTTTGGATGTTTATTAATACTTTTTCTTCTCCTAGAGAAATGAAATAATTCTGCACTGACAGATGAGAAACGAGTATTTTGTCTTTGCAAATTAAATGCATTGGTAAATTAAACCATTATCTTTATTTCATTCTCAATGATTGGGAACCTGTGCTTCTGGCACTGAGGAAGAACATCTATGTATAACATTTAATTTTCAGATATATTAAGCAGAAAGTATCTTAGCCTGAGCTATGGATACTACATGCAGGCTAACAATCCCCTTGCATAAACTGGTGTGAAGGTATAGCAGGTCCTGCTCTACCCAGGGATTGGTTGGTACTGTTCTGTATCATCTACCAGTCTTACTTTGGTGCCCTGACTATGTGTCAGTGACATGGCTTTCTGTATGTAAGATGAAGGCCAGTGATTATTTATGTAATTGAAGAATGATAGTTTAAAAACAAAACAAAACAAAAACCTTCTACTCTCCTACTTAAATTTTTTAGAAGGCAGTACTGAATTTCAACATTGTGAAGCACATCAAACTGGCTCTATGCAGCATGGGGTTGCCATTAACAAGGGATGGAGATGGCTATTGTGTACCTCAAATTGATTTGATGTTGAATGAACATAGACAATAATTTGAATTGTATGATGTCAATTACTACACAGTACTGCATGTCATCATCACTATGGTCATTAGATGCCTTGGTCGCAGCATTACAGTAAGATCCATTCAGCTTAAAAAAACAAACAAACAAAAAAAAAAACAACCAACAACACAATGTTCTGATACTAGAATTAGCTTCAGCATGCAGTAAACCAACACTGAATCATCCCTCCCATACCGAATGGTAATAGTGCATGTATTTGTAGACAAGAAAGATAGGTGATGGTGATTAGTTGGGACTTTGAAAGCTGGGGAACTGGAAGGAGGAAAGGAGGACTTCCAGCTGATCCCATACCCCATAAAGCAGGAATTCAAAGGGCTGGAGAAATCAGTGAGGGTATTGATTCAGCTTGCAGAAATAGGCTCAAGGCAGGAGGAGAAAAAAGGATGTGGAAAAAAATATAAATGTTACAACGATCTTTTTTCAAACATTTAATAGTGCACTTATTGGATATATTCTGTACAGACATCTATAGCAAGTTAAACATCTTCCTTTCTCTCACTTACATCATAGTTGTGTAAAGCACATTTACAATAGAAAACATATTGAGGTACAAAAACCCAAAAAGAATATCTGAGGTATAAATACAGGTATATTTTAAATAATCTTTACCATGCTTTATCTATGTTTGACAGTACGCTGTGGGCAAGTATACATGTTTACAATAGAATGGTATGTACAACATACAATTTTACAAATTCAGAAGTGTTTGTTGTAGAAGAATATACAAGGTTTTCCTACTCATGAGGAACACTATTACTGGAAGTACTACATTATTTGCCATAATTAATTAAAAAAATCTTCATCAGAAAGCTTAAAATAATACTGACAATGGTAACAAAGTCTCAGTCAAAATTCCATCTTTCCACTCATTCATACTCTTGCCACAAAATACATGTGTCACTTAATACTGCACCTCACCTTTACAGTAGCACCTACTGAACAACATCTTTCTGTAGGACCTCAATACTTCTTACAGTTCATATACTTTGTTAGGGCTGTGGGGGGGGGATATCCCAAAGGAATTAAAAGCAAATAAAACCCAAGACAAAATCCCCCCCCTTCCCTCTGCCCCCAACCGAACCCCTCTAAATTGCTCACGTTCAGGTTCTGTTCATGTTAGTGTGCAGCTTTTAAGAAAACAGGCAAAGGAGAGAGAGAGAGAGAAAGGGAGCAAACTCTTACAAGTCTTCTACCCAACTCACTCCATCTGCTGCTGCAAGAGTCCTGTGACTCCAGTGTTTAATTTTTCCTCTTGAGCTATTAGAAGATGGTAAAATATTTAACGGCTCATTAAAACGCATACATATACTTAATGAGGGTAAAAATCTACAAATATTTTTTGGCAATATAACAATTGACACTACCAGCTCTCTTGCTTGTTAAGTAGGCATTTCATTTCTAAGCTGCTATGTTGTTTCAAAGTATATTTATTTACTTAAAGTTAATATAGAATTGCCTTCACTCCCAAAAGATCATTTGGATAAGGAGTGAACAGTAGCCAGAGCAAGCCTACTGTAACATCTGTATAAGGGTTTTAACAGTGTTAGAGCTCAGCAGAATGCAGAATGGACAAATGGGAAGGATGGCTACTCCTGGTCCACAGGAGAGGCAACTGTATCCAGTATACTAAAATCCATCCTGGCTGCCTATCAGTGTACCAGACACATTTCAAGTTCAACTTCTACTGTCCTTTCAACCATCAATACACTCATTCACTCTTTAATCTCTGTGCAGACCTTTCTCTGCTTATCTCAGTGAGAACACATTGAAGAGTACCAACTATTCCAGTGGATACATAAGTCCCTCAACACACTAGAAATAAAATGACATGGGTATGTACATAAAGCCAAGCATTTCACATGGGAATGATGAGCCTTCACCATATTTCATAATATATTTTGCATCTAAAGAATTTTGCTTCTCAGAAGCAATTCAAACCACCTAATAGTACAATACTTTTTTTTTTTTTTTTTTTTTTTTTTTTTTTTGTACAGTCCTCCTATGTATTCCAGTCAAGGCCTACACTATAGACCTTAAACAGACAGGAAGCAGCTTTAAAGTGTATGGTATGGCCACAGTCAATGCTCACAGTCTCATGCTGTCATCCCTTCATGACATGACTTACAGATGATCTGCAGCAGATGAGCCTCTGTTTTGTGTAACATCTATGTTGCTGAGGTCTGGAGTGCACAGCCGTTCCTCTTCTTCAGTAGTCACCTGCATTTTATTTCCCTGTTCTCAAGACTCTGATGAGTGAAAGAGTCTCGTATCTTAACTACTTCAGATGCACACAAGTGTCCAAAACACTTGGTGTACCAGTCTGGCACGTGACCCCTAATGGATGGGGAAAAAAACAATGAAGAAAGTATCAGCAACACTGCACACATTTTTCTTTTCAAATACCGAAGGAGCTGGTTTAACACCTGACTGTGAAATCTCTATATTACTGCTTACTTGCTCAGCTCAGCCTTGCTAATACACAGATTTGCTCTAAAATGAATTTGCTGCAGTGAGCAAAAAGTTAATTGAAGTTTTGTGAGAATTTGGTCTGCTTCATTAATTGACTTAACATTAACATGTACTTGCATTCAAATAAATACAACCGGCAGATAAAGTGGTGGGATTATATACCAACAGCTATGTTGGAACACAGACTGGGGGTTTGTAATGTAACAAACCCTCCTTGCTATTAGACATGTACAAAGGATAATCTTCTGTGACCTCTCAGAGTTCTACGTGCATGCACTATAGACTAAGCTGCAGCCTGCTGCACTGCCTAAATTTGGCACTATACAATACACGTTAGCAGCACAAAAGGACAAAAATAGAAATCCATACCTTAAATCAATTCTGCACATGTAGGTAAGTTTAGATTTTCCTGACCCGCAGGGCTCAATCAGATACCTAGACAGGAGCACATTGACTCTGACACCCGCCACTGGAGCACGGTCATGATCCACTGAAGTTGCTAAAAGCACACAAGCTCCTTTGGGAAAGTTTGTCCTCCACGTTCTATGAAAAAGGAAGAAAAAACATCTTGTCTTTGACAGACATTTAACAAACATACTTCAAACTGAACATAAACAGGTTTTTTTTAATTACATAACATGCTTTCTACAGAGATTCTGTTGACACGGTTTGTGGCTACAGCATAAAAATCTCTTACCTTAAGATGACAAAGTCCCTGGCTGGGTGAGGAGCCATGCTGTTCTGGACATATTGGTATATATCTGTCTGACTATCCAAAGGTTCAATTACTTTTGAGTCTATAAGATCTTCATCCCAAAGATGCTGCTCTTTAAGTAAACGATTTAAAACTTCTTCTGGTG
The DNA here is from genome assembly GCF_951394365.1 of Tetrao urogallus. Lineage (NCBI taxonomy): Eukaryota > Metazoa > Chordata > Aves > Galliformes > Phasianidae > Tetrao > Tetrao urogallus. The sequence goes on along the minus strand of NC_136817.1, from coordinate 44,697,932 downwards.
TAGCAGCAATTTCAATGGTAGTTTTCCATAATCGGAGTGGGGGACCTTCACATGCCTAGGGAAAATGAGCATAGTCCTCAGTTTTACATTTTCTTTTTATTTTATACTGTTGGATAAATACAGCAAATTAAATATACACACACAAATGCACACATATACTGTACTAAGGTTGTTGGAATTTCAGACTGAGGTTGTTTTCCTACGAGCAAAAGGCATTTGCAAGCTGACTTCCAAAGTATTTTTAAGTTATAGTTATGTCCTCTCCTATGAACTACTGTTCAATTGTGGTACTACAAAAAAAAAATACCCTAACTTTCCCAGTTCATTTTTCTTAAAATATCCTAGTTCAAATCTGATTGAAACATATCTCCATCTGCTAGTTCTGAGCTGTGCAAGATCAGAGCAGAGAAACTTTGTTCCCACTGCCTGCATAACAAAAGTTGGCCTGTCAAGGCTTTGCGCAAGTGAGTGAGGGTGTGTAAATGCAATGCAGTGAACATTCCTGGGCTATATAAACACAAGAACTCCATTCAATGCATGTTCGCTGACTGCTGCTGAAAGACAAGTTGTTTATAGATGGTGTGCAATTGTGTCAAAAGATTATTATTTTTTCTCAAATCTATCCCCACTAAATAAAGATGTGCACTGAACCGAGTGTTATATCTACACCAAAAGCTAGCTTATATTAGAGATGATGCACTAAAAAGCAGAGTGGTGGAGCGAGTTAGTGTGCGTACCTTCTTGTAGGCCAGGTCTGCTTGCTCTGAGGTGGAACAGCTGACCCAGCCCTTAAACTTCTCCTTCATTTCCTTCAGCAAGTCATCCATGCAGTCCTGGAGGTAGCAGTGGTAGTCAGAGGGCTCCATGGTGCTGCTGCTGCCCCGGAGCTCTTCCAGGCTGAGGGGACGGAGGTCCTGCTCTGTGTACGAATTCCGGCCCTGGCTCATTTCTTCAGGTATCTGAAGGATGAGAAGGACAAATCATCTTCTTGCAGCTCTCTCCATAAATCCCAGAGTTAGTATTGCAGTTTCACAGTCACCAAAGGATGGCTATGCATCATGTTCTGTTGATAAGATGCTCACTGTTCCCTTCACTCTAAAGTTGGCAGTAGTCACACACTGTGGTTGAGAATGAGATGCCTAGAGAGGTTTTTGTGTAAGTATGTGTACGTAATTATATCTGCTAATTACCTGAGCTAGCATACCAACTGTATTCTAAAAGATATATTTGTCAGGTCTAGAACTCAATGTGAAGCAATACTGAAGTTAAGTTTGTGTCTCTGTGACCTTGATTTGATGCAAATTAGTCTCTCAATTACAGGATGCCTCTTCCCCCTCTCCCCCCCATGGAGTATCCCTTCTTTGCTACACAACTCAGACTCAATCCCACAGCAAAGTTTACCCTGCAGACTGGCTGAAGGAGGGGCAATAGTCAGCTATAAGAGGAGAGACAGGCATGCCTTCAGTTGTGGGCTTTGAAAAGGTTTGATGACAGTGAGGAAAACCAGAACGCAGACTTGTCTAGTTCTCCATGCTGGGCCCCAGAGGGAGCATGCCTTAGTTGTTACAGACCTTCCAACCGGTGGTCTGAGAGTATTACAGTTTAGAATGCTTTTGTGGCCTAGACTTGCTCTCTCTTGGGAATTTAAATATAAAGCAAACACTGGAACTCTTGGAAACAGCTTTGTGCTTTGTAATTAGAGCCGAAGCTCACAGATCCTCATGGCCACACAATAAAAACTGGAAGACCTGGTTCAAACGAAGCCTTCATGTAACAAAAATGTCCTGGACCCCAAAACTGTCTTGAGTTTATTAAGCACCCATGTCAGCAAAACAACCTTCTTGGCACTCCTTCAGATTCACGTGTGCGCTCAGACCAGGATGCAAAGTTTTTTAAAAGGTTATTTATCACATACTAATCCTTATTAAAATAAAGAGACATTTGAAACTTTCTATTATATTTCAGACCTAAGCCATATTGCCCAATATTGCACCCATTGATTTTGCAGATGTATTTTACCTGGAAGAGCTTCTTGCATTCAGCAATCATATGGGCTAGCCCTTGGGTTGCAGCCAAATTTTCATTTAGGTCTTTCTGGTCAGGTTTTCCCAGACTTGGTTTTCTTTGCATCACCCTTCACAGGAAGAAGAATACACACACACACAAATCCAGTTATTTAATGCAGAGCAAGAGAGATATTTGGTAAGAAAACAGCCACATTCCAGAATGTCCTGGTAGTGTAGAGCAGTGCTGCTTGGGACCAGATTTTGGCATGCTGTTATCGACTTCTCTTGCTATTCCCATTAAACTTTGCTTTTGGCATTCCCCAGTTACTACCCTTTTGTGAAATTGCTAGTATTTCACCACACCTGTAAAAAAGTAGGGTCACAGGACTGTTCTACATTTGATGCCTTCTGAGGCGTTCAAGGTGATCAAAAGGGTCAACAGGACTGGAAGCAACAAGCTGTGCTCTCCAGAGACATACCTTGGGGAAGAATTCTCTCTTTTGAGGGTGTTTAAATGGAAGAGGGAAGGTGCTAAGCACACCGCCAGGTTTGTTGGTGTCATCTGGTTCTCCTTCACAGCAGCTGTGACATCACTCAGGAAATAGAGAAGAATCTGTAGGACCTCCCTGTTCTCGTCAGGTAAAAGCATAATGGCAGCCTTGATAGCCTGGAGACGCTGATCCTTTGGCACATCTGCAGAATATTAGTATTTCTCTCATCAGCCCATTGATTTTCCACACACACAGCATGAATATATCCCAAAGCAAACTCCAGCTTCAAATATTTAACTCAAGTTTGAAGCGATTTCCTTCAGGATGCATACCATTCATAGGAAACACGAAGGAATTTTTTTTAACCCACTAGTTTAACTACCCTCAGTAATTTCCTGCCTCACAAGAAATGCAAGCAAGAAGAAGTTGTGCCTAGGCCAGAGTTAATTTTAGATTTAATTTCCACAGCTACTTGCTCCCACAGATGCACTAAAATGACAGAATCCTGGACTCGGGCAGTGAACAAGCAAACAGTCCAGCCGATTTAGAAATTCTTTGGCTTTTAAAGAAATTAAAAACATTAATGCATTTTAGAAAAAGTGAATTAATTGAATAAATTGGCTAGCAAACCTTTCTAACAATGATGTCATGAAATAGACAGAAAGTGCTTTACCAAACACACTGTGTTGCTTTATCAGGCAAATCATTCAAAGTCATGCAGTGGAAAAAGAAAGTCAATGCTGTGGAGCCCCATACCATTAAACAGCTCCTTGGTTACTAAAAACAAACACCCATTGGAAAAATTTGATGTGTGTCTTTATATAAGGCCTTCTCCTCCAAACTTGAAGGGAACAAATAATGAAATAACCCAGACAAGATCTGCTTCTTATAAAGGGATTTCCAACAAGCCATCCATTCCCGAAGACAACATGAGAGTCTAAGTCCTGAAGCACTTGTATCATTAGCTCCACACTGCCCTGACTGCACGCCCCATAATACATGCATTGCTAACCAGATATTTAATTGAAAATTTGCTTTGGGCTTCAGCAATTTCATAAGGCCAGCACTGAGTTTAGAAAGCAATTGACTGTTCTTCATGCTGTCTCCTAAATCAGCTCAAAACACATTTAAGCCATGTATGGGCAATTCCAGAGTGCAGCCTGGTGCGTAACTCTAAAGCAAAGAGAAAATTTGTCCTTTGTAGGGAAGCAAAATTTACAGTTGCTTTAAGGCTTTTTGCTCAGAGAGAATACTTCCCGACCACCTCTGGGGATTGCTCAGACATACTGTGAAAGGAAAGGAACAGATACTTCTGTGATTCTGTGTCAAGCTTTTTCTGGCACTAACCAGAAAGAGTTGCTGCTTAATATGCAAGGAAGTGGAGAGTCTGATTCGATTTTTCCATAAGCTTTCCTGGGAATTGAAACAACACCAACACAAAAGTGTGCTCTGAAATAACAGTATGTATGTGTATGTTTTTATTTTAAACTGTCACCTCCACCTCCGGAGGTCTGAGGGAAGTTCCTGGATGATATAAACCATTTGCACCATAATCATAGGGGAAGGCACAAAATACTGTAGTGGCTCAAGGAAAGTGTTTTTGCAGTGAGCTGTGTTGTAGCTAGGCTACCATGGGAAGAATACATGAGGAGAGAGCTGGATTGGCCTTAGAAAAAGAAACAGGATCAGCAAAGTGCCTGCATTGCATCAGTTTGGATCTCCATGAATAATTCAAGAAGCTTTGGGGTCCTGGTCACCAAACATTAATTCATCTTTGGCCATTTTATAAAATGCTTTTTAAAAAGCATTTAAAGTATTCCTATAATGTAACAACTTTGAAATAGCATTTGAAGGGCAATATGTTGTTTGGAAAGCACAAAACAGTCATCTATGCAGAACTTGATTTATTTCACTCACAATAAAGAATGTCTCCCTTGCTGGAAGTGGATCTGTCACCCCAGAAAGATAATAATTTCAGGTGTGTTGATAAATACATGTTTTGATGCCATTTATTCTAAGAACATTCTGGTTTTGGTACCCATTGGTAAGGTAGCTAAAAATTAGTAATGGAAAAGCTTTCAACTTAAAAGATTGTTTTAAAAAATGATGGTGAAGAACAAATACGAATTAAAAGAAAGCAGACTATTATGGCAATCTTGCTTTTAGAAAAATAACAAAAAACAACTCAAAAGCTCCAGATTGTTAATGTACTCTTTGCACATCTCCTCTACTTAGACACATCAGATCTAACTTGAAAATATACTGTAATATGAAGGAAACTCAAAAAAGAAAGGAAACTCTACAGCAAGCAATGGAGAATTTATTTGTTCACCAGAGAAAGGTGAAATGAAAAGAACTTCTCCAGTAAATCATTACGCAAACAGAATATGAAATTAGTTCCTTATGTGGTAGCCTGTAATACAATAGCTACTACAAAAAGACAAAGATCAGCATACACAACATGTGTAGTGCCCAGAAATTTCTGCCTTTTCTACACAAATGACAATTTGTCATCTAGCTTTAGAAATCTCAGTACTTACACTGATATATCTGTAAGAAGGTCTCAGAGAGCTTGTTGGTCATGAGAGGCTCGGGCAGGTCACGGAAGAATTGCTTTAACATGTCTGCTACATCGTAGGCAGACTGGCCTTCATAGTTGACACTGTCCGTTGAACTCTCATTCATCTGACGCAAAGCCTGAATTCTTGATTTTACTCCAGATTTCCTAAATAGTCCAACCTAAACATATTTGTATATGGAAAAGTAAATACATTTACATTGAGTCTAGCAAATTTGAAATTTAAGTATGTTCTTCAACCTCTTACGTATGCATTGTCATTTCATGGAAAGCTTTTTCTTGAATTGCTCATTTTATTCTGAGTCTACTTTTTCAGTCTAACCAAAGAACAAGAAAAAACTAACAGAACACTAGGAATAGGTGCTGAATGTATAGAGGAGAGAGCAGAGCAAAACCCACCTGATCCAGGCAGTGGTTACGGAGGTACCGCATGGCTTGCTGAATGCTCTGTGGAAGGGGCTGCCCGGTGCGCTGGACGTTGACTTGCAGTGGTACTCCAAATACATTTCGGTCCCTATAGTCTGGCACCTTTATCCTTTTCATAAATTTTGGTACTGCCCTATTAAGTAAAAGAAATTACAAAATTGAATTAAACCTCTGTCAACCATTTATCTCATGGATTTCCGGTAATGCAAAAAGTAAGTGAAATAAATGAAACATTTTAGTATGATGAATAATATGAAAAGTATTGAGAATATAAACAAGCTAATTCATTCAGGTACTGGAATAGGGAAAGAACAGTTTCTCTAAGAGAAAAGCTTGAAATTCAGGGCAATATTCTGCCTGTAAGTATTAATGTGGTTCTATTCTACCAATATTAGTAGGACAAAAGCTACAGGGTAAAACTGCAGGGGCCAGACTGAACTGCAAAGGAGTCAAAATAAATCCTGTGGTCAGTGACCCCTTATAACACTGCTTCTTTAGGTTTCAAGAAAGATGGACATTTGTACAATGAGCTTTTGTATGTCAACTACTTGTTCTGCAAAGTCCTCTAACTGGGTCCATCACCCACCAGAGTGCATAACAGCAGAAACTGATGTAATATATTTGAGTTCATTAGCTAAAAACTTCAGCTCTATAAACAACCCCTTTGAGGGACCTCTCTCCTTGTCAGGGAGTAGTAACTGTTGTTACTCCTACTTCCTACTCCAGTTTCAATGACAGGTCTTTCCATTTGCTTTTGACTCCAAGGAAAAAGTTACTAAGTACAAAAGAATGATTTATCCCTAAGTTCCCAAGTGTTATTTTCATGAAGGAAAAAACCCCAAAACTATTAAAACGTGAGAATATTGAGTTCATTTTCCTAAACAAGAAGAAAACTTAATATATGGTACAACACCTAATAGGACATGGTAGCCATAGTGAACAGGGAGACCTATTTAATATTTCAAAACACAGTACAGCTATACAAACACTGCATTATATTTACAGCTGACTAATCTGTTAAATAGGAAAATAGAACCAATTTGTATTGCCATACAGTTAAGTTTAGGGCATTATTGATATATGTATGAATAATACTTGCTTTGTCAAAAAACATGCCAAAGGAATGTGAAAAAACACATTGCGATCTCCACTGAGAATCTGAAGCATGCAGGGATAACTGGTCAATACTTATTTCTGTCTTTCAGAACAAACAACTTCTGTATTTAGAAAGGCTGACATAATAACAGCCTTTGAACAGGAGGTACTTTGATGCTGAAGCTAAATACTCTCTATGACTCCTGGGGAAGGGAGGAGGCTGGCCTGTGGTAGGGAGAAGAAAAATTTTATTGCGTCTTTTGCAGCCTGAAGGTTACACGGGCTACACTACAGATAGAATAATAAAAGAGCTTTCTATTTCATTCTTTCAACACACAAAAACCAAAAACCCACACTCAACTTGGTTACAAACACCTGGACACAGCAGAAATGGCTTGCTACAAAAAAAAATAGATAGTTGTTGGATAATAAGATAACAAGGCACTCAATAAGTGTCTCTATATGCCATCAGGCCTTCTTTTGCTATGGAAAGCAGACATCTTCCTGCATAGAAAGCTGGCCTCTGCCTCACTGCTATTATTCTTCTATATGTTCTTATGAGCATGCTTCTCAATCCTAACGAGATTTGCCCTACCTAAAGGGTTAATGATGTTAGCACTGTCTAAGGAAACCAGAAATACTGTCAGCATAGGCTGAAGGAAGACAGGCAAATATGGAAAAAGTGGGACAGAGGGACTTGTATGTTTCCAGAAGTTGCCTAGGACTAGTGAAACTGTTGTGCTCAGACAGATGGCCTGTCTACACATGGCACTGTGCCCTTACCAGCTGAAGCCGTGCTTGTTGGAAGGCGTGTATTTCTCCAGGAGAGCAGTTAACTTCAGCAGTGAGTACTTCTGCAGCAGGTTCATCTGTGCCACAGACTGGCAATTGATCTGCAGTGAGGCTGAACTGAGGCTGGGCCGATGAGAGCTCTGGAAGCTGTGCCACCTCAGCCTGTGCCTGTGGAGATGATGGAGAACAGAGTAAGGACTAGTCATCAGGATGTCTGCCTCACCCACTGCAACGTCTGTGGATGGGAACACGTTAAGCTATCCTACATAAACTGATATCCTGATATCAGATATCCTTAAAGGCCTCAAATAATATTGATTTTTTTTTCCCCTCAGAAGACCTTTCAGCAGTAAGAAAGTCAGAATCAAACAACTCTGTAAGAATAAAAGGCTCCAGATTTCAAGACACGTCAAATGGAAAACTAAAAGCTCTTCTGAAAGTCTCATTAAATTTATACGTGCAACTGTAGGCGACTAAATGACAGCAGAAACCATGACCTAAATTATTTGCACCAGTTTTAAAGAAAAACTGGAAACAAAGCTAGAAAGAGTTCAGCCCCTTGCTCTATTCACAATACAGACTTCCATGCCATGGTGAAAATCCCAACGTGAGCTTGGGGGCCTCTGGAGCTTCCTCAAACCCCCACAGTGCTGCAGCAATCAAAGGAAACTAAACACTCTCCATCTTCCTCACAAATTTAATGCCCAGACATGTTATTAGGAAACAGTCTGCTACTGAAAAGTGCAATTTTTTAGTCAGTCTAAAGGTTTTTACTACATGCTGACAAGAAACAGATCATACTTCCACTGGTTCTCCTACCCCATTTAAAAAGCGAATAATCCTACTTGAGATCCCTCACCTTCCCACACACCATTTCAGCTTGAAGAATTACCATTCCCCCCAAGTGCCTTAACACTGACTTGCTGAGCAAGCCGTTTTTCAAGGACGACTCAAGTTGAACATATAAACATACAGCTATGAAGTGTCAGAATCACTTTTCTAGAAGTGTTGTACAAATAATTTCCATGGTTCTAATTGTTTTTGGAGGCAATGGGATGAGCATGTGTATGTTTCAGTGGCCTCAGATGGTATTGCATGAAGGCCTTAAATAAGCACAGTACAGCTACTACAAAGGCATCTGGTCCAACAGGGACCTCACTGGGGCCACCCTAAGTCCCACAAGCTCACCTGCTGGACCGTGTCAGTGATGCGCCCACTCCAGAGTCCCTTCTGTCCTGCATCCCTGAGGGCTCTTCTGTTTCATTAAGTGAATTCCCTGTGCTGTCAAGGTCACTTGGTGTTGTTCGATCATTATCTACATCAAGATGGATCTGCTTTGGGGAGGAAGGACATGGGGAGATGGAGTCGAGCGCTGAGTCAGAGTCCCCTTCATCCGAGAACTTCTCGGACCACTGATTTACTATTCTTTGCATCCCTTTTACATGGTACAAGATGTCATCTAGTTCTGGGAATATGTCTTCATTTTCCAGATCAGCCAGGTCACTCGTACTGGAATACAGGATTGAGCCTGGCACATTGTCGTAAATGCTCAGGCGGCTGCTCAGTGAGCTAGCAGAGTTGCGCCTTTTCCCCATGCTCAGCTCTTTAGAGCTATCTCCACTGTTTTCCCTCTGAAGAGTGAGATGGCCATGCCCATGGAAACTCCCTGTCCTCCAGTTCACAGAAGCATTGCTTTCTGTTGGGGAGAAGTTGCCATTGGAGAGCGCTTTGGGAAAAGTGCCAGGCTTATGATCTTCTGGAATAAAAAAAACAGTGTCTTCTGCAAAGTTTCCCCTATTCTTGAAATTCTGCTCCATCACATCGCTGAATGTTGACTGGTTGAAGGGATCAAAGCCTTCCAGGTACATGCCCACCCTTTTATTGTATGCGCTGAGGCTGCGTGTGCGCGTGACAGGGCTGGGTGTGCTGACAGCGCTGCTCGTCTCCGACTGACTGCTGCTGCTACTTGTCTGGGTAGAATTGGAGACGCTCCTTTTTCGTACCATGGGAAGGCTGATGTGATTGCCATTGAGGGCAGAAATCTCCACGCAGTTAAGTTGTTTCAGTTTATCTTCATCCATGCCCTCCTGCAGGATGGGCCCACTAATAATAAGGCCAAGCTTTGAAGGAGCTTTGTTCTTGCCATGGTGAGAGCTCTTGATTTTCAGACTCTCCATCCTCTTGAGCAGGCTCTTAGTTTTAGATTTAGTGTTCTTCTCATTTGCTTTTGTGTTGAAGCTGAAGCTATTCAACTCCCTGGGCAAAGGCAGGCTGCTGAATGAATCATCATTTGCTACGAAATTGCTGGATGAACAAATGCTCACAACTGAGTTTGTTCTGGTGCTAGAGGCCTCACTCTGCAGGGTTGGATGGTGGCTGCTGGTGCTGCTGGTGCTCAGAATAGAGGCCACCTCCTGCCGCTCGCTGAGATCGGTGAGCACGCTCTCACAGCTGGCCGCATTTGGGAGGAGAGGAGCCTCTGGGGAGGAGGAGGTGTTAACATCCGGCTTTGGAGGGAACACATCAAACTCTTCAAGCCTTGACCACCTCTTGCTGTCCCTCTGAAAAGTCCATTTGCCGCTTATTGCACATGGTTCGTCTTCATCTGAATCTTCACTCTGCAAAGAAGAACAGCCCTGAAAGTGCTGCTTGCAAACTTACAAACAGAGAATTGCATTTAAATACAGTGCACACTAAACTGATTTAAGCATGACCTTGTTCTCACCAAATTTAAAGCAAAAACAGTCTCTTGCTTCAGGGAGAAGAAGATTAAACCATAAAGCCCATTACAGGAAAAAATTGCATGAGACAGACAATTTATTTTAACAGTTTTTAAAATACAAAGGATTTATGCTTTGTAAAAAGAAACAAACAAGGCAATCTGCTTTAACTTGCTCTTTTCTTAAAACTTTAGTATCCACAGGCTTTTAATTAATTGGTCACAGTGGATAGCCTTCAGATCAGTGGAAATTCCTGGCATGCATAAAATTTTAAACTGGAGTCAGTCCGGGGTTGGGGTCCCCCTGGACTCTCTCCAGTTACACTCTGTTGATAGCGGCTCTATGTTTATACTCCTTTTTGCAATTAAGAGATGTTTCTCATATGTTGTGAATTGTAGCAGCTTAATTCTTTACCTATTCGGGAAGTTTAAAGCCTCCACACTGTGACTGATGAGACAGCAAAAGAAACTCTTGCTCTGCTACAGTTTGATGCCTCCAGGCTCCTACCTGGTCCACTCTTCCTCCCACAGGCTAGCGGCTAACATTTTAAGAATGTCTTGCAAAGTTTCTTTCTACTTCAGTCTTGCTCCGGGCAGACTTTAACACTCACAGATAGCAAGCAGCAAAAGCTTGCTTGCTGCATAGCACGTAAGTAAATTGTAAATAGCATCTCCACTGATTATGTTTGATGTACGAGTAATGCCTGAGGGCACACTTACACGCACATCACTTATGCCTCAATCTTTTCATCTAAATCCTGAAAGGGAGTGATCCTGGGATTGACATATTTGGTCTTCCAAGTGCCTGGAAAATTTTAAGTTGCATGCAGTCAGGAGAATAAAACCAATGTGAGATATTTTAATGTGACACCATGAAACCACAAAATAACCTTTGGTGTAAAGAGTAGGCACAACTAATTGCCACACAGCTCCACGACTGCTGAAGCTTCACATCATTTGTTTAGACTGTTTTAATTTAAAAACAAATATTCAAGCATGGCCCAAACTGTAACTATTTGTGTATCAGGAATGTAAACATTTATAGTCTGACAAACAAGTAAATTATTCATATTTCTAGTATTTTACTTCTGAATACTTCAGCTCCTGATTCTCTCCTGTTGTTTTTTTTTTATTATTATTTATTTCCTTTCATTGCACATTTCATCAGCTCAGGAAAGTAAGTGAAACACCATTTTTATTTCTTTATAACCAAAAACATAAGGAAACAGAGAAGTGTCATTCTCTTTGCTTCCCAAGTACTACAACCAGTGTTTCTGTCCATGACTCAAGACAAAAACCAAAGAAGACTGGATTGCTTATTTAAAGTTTTCAAGAGGAAAAATGTCACCAAAAACAGTCAATGGATAATTATTTAGATACAAACAGAATCACAGAATCGTATTTATTTGACAGGAGTTAAAATCATTAGAAATCCTAGTGTATAATTATGATGGTTTGATGGTGAATGTGGTTTGGCTGGAAAAAAGGAACAGTAAAGCAATCATAATTTTCAAAGAGGCCAGTGCAAACATAAGGAATCATGTATTTTTGTTGACACAATTTTTCCCTTAGTTTTAAAAAGTTTTAATGAAAGCAACAAGAGGGAAGAGAATCTAAGACCATCTGCCAGAACACAAGAGGTGAATGAAAATCAGGAGCACTCAGACTCCGGAAGATCTGGGGTCTGGACCTGAATCAGGTCTGGTCTGACCTCTAACAGCAATACTGATCATTCCATAGTTAACGACATTCAGAAAGAAGAATTCTTCTGGTGGTTATGAAGAGCAAGCCAGTGGCCTACCCCTTCTTTTGAGGAGTTCCTATATATGCTGCCTCAGAGTGTTATCTTCTGGAGCTTGGGTGCTGTTTCCAGCATACCACAGATAGGGAAAGAGGGGATTAATTCCTGGTAAACAATCCCAGAGCATTTGTATGCATTCTTGTTAAGGGCAGGGCAGCATTGTATAGCCTTAGTTTAGTCATCTTTATCTGCAGTCTGAATATCCCAGGGAATGGTATCAACTACTGATTCATCCTAGGAACACACAGTTTTAAGACAGCTCTCAAGTGGTACCTTACTAACAAAATCTGGCAACTCAGCTTTCTGTCAGCACTGACTTGCTCAAGTTACAGGAGGTGCTCCCTTCTTTCTCATGCTCCAAAGGATCATGAAGATCCACGAAACCCTTTAAACTCCTGCTAAACTCCCTGGAGATGTGCAAACTTCTAAAATAGGTATTCAATGCATTTTGTAAAAAAATTGCTTTAATTCTGAGCTATAATTCTGTGCAGCCCAAGCACAGTCAAACTGATTCTGTCTGTAAGAAAAGAATACAATTCCAATGTGATGGCAAAGAACCAGAACTGTGAAGATTACATCAAGGACGATGTTCTAACATTCAGGCCAGCTCATTGTGGCTGATCAGGATCCCATCCATCATGCCTACTCCACAATCCTGCCTGGTAATAAGCTACAACACAGCCTTGCTGGCAGGCAGAGAAGCCCAGTGCTTTACAGAGTGAGAACAGCATCTCATGGAAGAGCTAGCTAGACCTTTATCTGTGGCCAAGCCCTTCAGTTCTCACTAAGTAACAACACAAAATGAAATGTAAGCAGAGTTTTGACAACGTGTTATTGGCAGGTTCTACTCAGTTATCATTCTACACTACAGCTAAACAATCCTCTAGCTTTTGTTGTTGTTTTTTAAAAAAAATTAAGTTTTATTAATACACAATAATGTAACAGAAAATGTCAAAGGTACTTACCCTTTTCCTGTGAGGACTGATTTCTAGCTTCATCACTGCACATTTGTTTAAAGTATTCAAGCGCCTGCAAAGCAAAGGAAACCATATTAAGAGAAAACTCCAGAGTTTTGGCACAAGCTATTGCAGTTCAAAAGCTTTTGTGAAGGCTATCCCTAAACTGCTTTGCATACAAATAGCCAACAGCAGGATTTCACTTAGAGCCCTAATTATACTTAACCATTAACCCATTACATTTGGCTGTATTCTAACTTCAGAGGGAGGGAGGAACTGATGACTATTTGTCACTATTACCTCAATCAAAGTCAATGGAATTAAACAGAAACTTAGAGTACTTCGAAGTGCACTGTGACTGATGAATTGTAATAATTACATTTATGTAAATATGAAAGATTCAAACCCTGAAACAATCAATCTCGACAGACTGCAAATACAGGAAAAGGCTTCTTACTGACCCTGCACATACGTGACTATGTGAAACAGTGTGTCATTTTAAAATTGCACTGAAAGCCCACACAGGAAAACTTAATTTTCCACTTACCAGGGGTCCATTTTGATTGTGAGAAGTGTGTAATTATTTTCACTATAGTCCTGGGACCACAGTTTTTAAAAAGCTTTGTACCTGACTTTTCTTTCCTAAACTGAAAGTTTATTTTATATGTAAGAATATTTTACTCTAAGTCTAAAATTAAATCAACAAAAATAAACTGCTGCAGCAGCAAGAGTTAACCACCCTCCCTGTGAGCAGTCTGCATGCACATCTTAAAGTGCTGCATGAATGTACATAGCATCCCTTTATTCTCTGTTGAGCTAACAATCCAACATCCCCCAAACAAAATAAGCTCTCTTTCTTATCCAGTCCCCCAGAACACCAGTGTGGCTTGGCAGTCGTGAGAGGCATCACGTCCTCCTTGCCCTCCTCCTGCCTCCCTCATGGTAAGCCTCTGCTTGCAAAGCTGCACCATGAATTAGGAGAGCTGCAAACTCATCTTTCACTCCTCAGTGGGTTGAATTTCACCCATAATAGCATGTGAAGAAGGGAGGCAGAGGAGCAGAACTGCCTCATTCATGCCACTTCAACAGGGGTAAGGCTGAGCTTTAAAAAGCCTGCTTCATTCTGAAGGAAGTGGTAGAATTTACACCTAATTCCTTCCAGCAAAATGTAAAGAAGAACCTTTATTGGAAGCTTTGCAAAATTTGAAAAAAAAAATTTAAAATGCTGACTTGTCTTGTTGCTTCAGATGAGTCTTTTCAGATTCCTGAAACTTGTAACTTGAATCTAGAAAATGTGTGCACAGGAAGGATTACTAGTTTCCTCTTTCCTCTCCCCTTTTATGCGCAGGATTGGTTGCAGATGGTATTTACACAGGGCTTGATCCTGAGGCCATCAAAGAAAATGGAAAAGCTCCTACTGGTGCTTTTGCTGCAGTCATGGGGTAAAAAAGGACAGTTTGATCTATAATTAGACCCAGCCACAACACAGCAGAAAAGAAGAGAAACAGGAAGAATTGCCACGGGTCAGATGCTAGGCCAGTGGCAGATTAGGAAAGTTGTCCAGATCTCTCAATTTCCATCTTCGCTCTGACCTAACCCAGCAGGCACAGCTCTTCCCACTGTGGAGTGGGTATGTGACCTTACAGCAGTTGTGTTTATGGTATGGATGCCTGTCCCACCTACACGTGCGCATGGATTTTGTTTCTCTTCTCTTGCTTTATAATTGTTTTCTTTCCAAACTCCAGGACCTCAATGCCAGGGAGTACTAAGTTGGTTTCAGTCCTATACTGTGTAATAATTTACAAATTTCACAGTGTGACAACCATTGCCTTCGGTGGGAAGAGACTACTACTGAATCCACACATCAGGCTTTATCTAATTCTAGCCTGTCTAATAGCTGATAAAGACTATCTTCGATTTCACAAAGATTACATCCACAGATTTCTCTCCTACTCAAATTAAAATCCTGAAATAGGTTAAAATAAATAAATAAATAAATAAATAAATAATTAAAAAAAAAGAGGATAGATCTCCGTTTCCAGAGGAGTATTTAAAAAAATATATAAAATACCCCAGTGCACACCTCACAAAAATGACTATGGGGGCAAGATAAGGTAACCCCCAGTGAGCAGAGTTAAACACAAAAGCAGTTGAGGCAAACAAAGGCTCTGTTACACACCTGACATGATTTTATCACAAAAACACTTTCCCTTTTAAAACCTAAATGATCTGCAGTGATTGCCTCAGGTCTGTGAGTTTCGTTATATACATCCCACAAACTACTTTAGCCGGAATCACAGAACCACAGAATCAGAATCACAGAATTGGAAGGGACCTCAAAGATCATCCAGTTCTAGCATGTCTGCTACTGGCAACAAGCCACTGAGCAGGCAAGGTCCAGGCTTTGTCTGGATGAGAGTTATCTATAACTTCTATTAACATTCACTGTGCATACTGAAATACTTCTTACGCCCATAAGAGCACACATTCATTTTCTGCAGATTTTCTCATCAAATTGTTGCTGGATAATGAACCTCAATTTTTTCTCTTCTGACTCTGGACACTCTCTCTCACTAAGTCCACTCCTGGGTATAAATCTTATCACTTCTTCATTGACAGGCAACAGGTCATGTTTCATTCTTTAGATCCATCTTATTTTGCCCTAATCTATCTCAGTGGCATCTTCATATGGACTCTGTGGAGACAGCGGGACAGAGCAGGACTGATGCAGACAGTGGCTGCAGCCAGTTACACCATCTTGCTATCTCAACCTCAATCACTACAAGGCCTCCTACCCCCAACTTCTGTCTCTCTGGATGACAAGATAATATTCTTTCCCATTCTTTAGGTAATTGCCTTTGGGTCAGCCTTTTCTCTGCAGGACTTCATTTC
Source organism: Tetrao urogallus (assembly GCF_951394365.1). Lineage (NCBI taxonomy): Eukaryota > Metazoa > Chordata > Aves > Galliformes > Phasianidae > Tetrao > Tetrao urogallus. The sequence goes on along the minus strand of NC_136817.1, from coordinate 44,682,176 downwards.
CAGAGAGACTTCACTACAGGAGACAGCTCCGTATCTACCTGGTCCCTTCTCATCCAACAGAATTCAGAACCCTTACCTGGGCTTGCAGCCTCCTTCACCTTTGCTTTGTAAAGCCCTTCTTCCTAACCAAGACCATTGTAACAGTATCTGCCTTTCAGTCCCAGTCCTTGTACTGGCTGGCCCCAAAACACAAGGTATTGGAGCTTCTCTAGGAAATGATACACGCAATCTACTCTTCCCAGTCATCCTATCAAAAATAGCCAAACTAGCTTAGCTTGAACTTCTTTTAAGAAAGGCATCCCAAATCAGGCACACACTATCAAAAACGTCAACTTGCATGACTAACTTCAGCTAACTTATACATTAAAATACGGCCTCATGATACAAAGTCTTTGTTAATCTAAATACCAGTTAGTTCTACATCAGCCCTAATCACTGCCACTTCATTCTGCTTTTCTCAAAAGGAGAAAATTCTCATCCCACAAAGTCAAGAAAAGTGAAAGCAACACACTGTAGGAGATACAAGCATTTTAAACTAGAATTTTCCATCTCAATAAATGTACGATCTAACTGTAAGCTTCAGTTTAAAATATTTTCTTAATAGATTTAAATACTTTGTTCCTCATTGCAGGGCAAATTCCAGCTCCATTATACCTGCAGCTAACTGATGACACAGGAGCTTCATTGGACAGTCCATACCTTGTTCCCAGAGCTCATCTGCATGTTATAACCTGCAGTAGATGCCAGCTCTCCACCAATCAGACTGCACAAGCAGCAAATGCTGTTCACTTTAATCCATTGCAATCAATTTCTTGGATGAGAAATCGGGGTGGTAAAAGATTTACAAAACCTCTTGCGCAGATAGTGTGGCAGTTTTCTGGTTACGTGTAAGGAGATTAAATAGGATTTTCATCACAGCTTGCTATGTAATTCGTGCTTAGCAACCACAGCCTTTAGGACAAGCGCGTTTCAGTGCTTAGTTTCATGAGTGCATTATGTGGGCAGTTACCCTCTGAAGATAAATTCCTGATCATTAATCTTAGAGTCTTATAAAACCACGGCCAGCAGCACAATCACTACATAAAGCAACCTAGCAAATTAAAGCAGAATCATGACTCCTAGGTTTTTAACCCTACATTTCATGAAGTACCATATACTATCTCTGAAATTCAAATCTCAACTCACTTTTCACTTAGAGATTTTCAAGAAAATCATTAATGGAGTGTGGCTATTGAAACCTTTCCCATTTATAAAGGAATTTTACAAAATATTAGGAAAACTGTTATTGAAGTTATATTATTTTTCATGCTTAAATTAATAAGGTTATTAAACAGCAATTGACAGTACAGTTTAGATGTAAACTATAATTTAAAATGCTTCAAGCTTAAAAAGTATACAGCATTTATTTATCTCTGTGCTGAAAATGCAAATAATTCCAGAACTACTCTGATTTTCAGTAAAGAAACAACGATGGCTTATGGCTATAAAACAAGTCTGAATTCTTTACTGAGTAAGATCCTTTACTTTTTATACACCGACCATGGCATGAGTCAAAATAAAACTGGGTTTGAGGAAGAAACAGCATTCCAAATGATGTACCCTCTCCATGCTTTACAAAATTAAGCAGGGAGATGTCAAAAAAAAAAAAAAAAAAAAAAGAAAAGAAAAAAAAGAACAACACACAGACACACACAAAAAAAACCCCAAAATCTAAAGGTAGAAATGCTGTGATAATGTACTGCTTTTGTCTAACACACATTACAAAGGGTCAAATTCAGTTGTCCAATATGTTTAACTGAATTACTTCTGTTTTATTTTAAATTGGGATTTGAAAGTTTCAGTTTTAAAGCTATTTTGTAAGAGATAACTGTGGCTTCAGAGGCTTCAGAATGATGTAGCTCAGCCTTTAAAATCAGGCTCAAGCTGCAGAAACACCTGTAGTCTCTTATGCCCATTATACAGAAAACAGTTTGAAGATGGAAGCAAACAGACTACTTTACAAGTAGCAGATTTGTGAAAGACTGCCTAGTTTCACAAGATATATGTTTAGTCACATCATTCTGGCTCAAAAAATAAGATTTCATTCATAAGACAGTGAACTTCTGCTGGTCTCTAAATTCGGAAAAAGTGGCAATTGCTTTTATCGCTTACATTTGCAGCAAGTCTCAAAGAGATAAAGAAGATACATTCTTACTTTTAACAGTGAGAAACAACCTGCTGCCTTTTCCTTTCCATCTAAATAAATAAGTCCAGGTTTAAAAGTATTCTTGCAGGAGAACTGTAGATCCAAAATATGCTGGCTTGACTATATTTTGTTTTCCTGGCAAGGGAAGACCATGCTTCTGGGAAACAGCATTTATTCACATTGCTGTACTTTCTGTTCAATCATTTCGAAAGTTTCAGAGCATACAAATAAACAGACTGATGTATCACATTTTAATTTTGATAAATTTGGTGCCTTCCCCTGCATCCACAGTGTGAATTTAACATTAGTGAAATTTTTCCCTTCCCGATGACTGGACAAATCTGTTTTCTCAGTTGGAAAATCCTGCAGATATTTCTGAGCAACTTCAAAACTCCAGTTTCTCTTCCCCTTCTAAGTATGGCACTGATGGCAAAAGAACACTATAAATGAAACCCTTTCTTAAAAGGGTTTTGTAATTCATTAGAGTTACTGACATTTAGAGCTGTGGCCATCATGCATGCAGAATCAAAAAGTATTCATTCTGAAGACAATTTGGAAAGCTGCCAGAAGCAATGCAATAGCTGCACTCACAGATGGCTGTTGCCTGCACAGTTCTGCTTCCCACCGGCTTGCTAACTTGAGAATAATAAGAGCAAGTAAAGAATAACAGTAAAAGATACACCTATGAAATAGGTACAAAGACTCTTATCACAAATACTCCTGCCATATTTCTCCCCACTTGGTTTTAAACAAGATCCCCAAGCATTTCTTAGCCCAATATACTATTTCAACTAAAAATGCATACAGATATTTGATAACAAAAAATGGCTGTGCCAATAATAAATATTTGTGGTTATGCGTTTTCCAGATTATACCTCTTCCTGTTATACAGGAAGAGTTTAGTTTCAAGATGCAGTGTGATTTCTTTCCACTTACCTGCATAGGGCCTCAATGGCATCTCTGTCCAGGAAGTCATGCTCTCGCTTGACAAGAGCAATGTCAATCGGAAAGAGGAGATCTGTAGGAATAGAGACAGATGAAGAACCACAAAATCTCTTTTTTTCTAGTGGTATTTCAAGCCCACCAGCTGCCTCCAGATGAGCTAACCAAGATGCGATTGATTCTCAGATAAAGAAAAATCAGCTCAAATGCCAGAGACATTCACTGTCCATATACTAACTTTTATGTGCAGCTTTGATAACTGAAAGCTGATAATTACAGAAGGAAAAAATGAGCAAAGCAAAGATGAAACAACAGGAAAAGAAAGGAGGCAAACATGAGCTCCCTATCTGATACCAGAAGCTGAAACTAGTTCAGGCTAGATTCATTTAAAATAAATATACAAGTGATGCTCCAAAAGTAATGCCTCCTATTTTGTTATCTTGGCCCATAACATCAGAGGTGGATGGTATGTAGAGGTTGTATGGCAGTAGAGGCTGACTGTTCTGGCTAATATTCCATTACATTTTGTTGCCATATGGCAGGTGGCAGCAAAGGGACAGTGACAAAATTGCATCTGACATGGAAGTGCATATGAAGCAGAGATGTACCACTGAATTCCTCCCTGGAAAAAAAATTTGCACCAATGTTCATCAACACTTGTTGAACACTTATGAGATCAACCAGTGGATGCAAGCTGAGTGAGGTGGTGGGTGGTGTGTTTCAGCAGTGGCAACAGCGACATGAACGACAAGCCATGTTCTGGATGGTCATGCATATGCAGAGCTAAATAACATCTTCAGTGCACTGGGAATGACGGTAGCAACACTGAAATATTGCAAAGTTTGTGTCAGATGCGTTCCACAGGGTCACACAGGAGCCAGGTCCAGATGGCTCAAACAGGAACAGAAAGAGAACATATGCAAGCTTGTCAGGGCCTGTAGAACCAAAAAGAGGTTGAGAGTGACAGTTTCCTGGATTGTATTATTATGGGTGATGAGATGTGGCATCACTATTATGAGCCACAGCCAAAATAGCAGTCCATAGAGTGGTATTGTGAATTTCCTATTAAAAAAATATATTTAAGATGCAGCCCTCAGCAGGTAAAGCAATATGTACTGTCTTTTGGGATAGGAAAGGGGTGATTCTTCTGAATTTTCTGGAACCTGGAGGAACTATCAACTCTCACCACTACAATGTGATGCTGACTAAGCTGAAGGCTCAAACTTCCAATATTATGCTGGAGAAGAAAGAAAACAGTCTTTCTCTTGCAACACAATAACACCAAATCCAATAACAGTCTGAAGATTGCGGAGCACACTGCTAATCTTGGCTGGAGTGTCCTACCACATCCACCACATAGTCCAGATTTGGCACCTTCTGACTTCCATTTGTTCAGGTCGACGAAAGATGGACTGTATGGGAAATGTTTTCCTAGAAGTAATGCTGTCACAGTGGGTTGCTTCCACTGGTGCAGATTTTGAGAAGTGTGGTGTGCAGGCTCTCATTCATCACTGGTGAAAATGCAGTTAATGGTGGTGATAATGTTGAGAAATAGTTTTCTAGCTGAGAACATGCTCTGTGAAACAGTGTTACTGTGCTCTTTGTATGTGTTGTAGTTTCCATGGAAATAAAGAGGAGGCATTGCTTTTGGAGCAACCTCCATCTAAGTACTAGTATCTCAGAATATAGGAAAAAGATCAGTAAAAACCAAATCGCTGGAATGAAAAACAGAATCTCCTTGGCTGTACATCAAGCAGTTTAAGTGCTTGTTACATTAATGAGATAGAGGCTAAAAAGAAAGAATGCCAAGCTTCTAGAGCCCACACTATCCTTTCCTTACAAGATTATTTAGGTAAATAACTGGGACAGTGAGGGGGAGGAGACAGTGCTGTCAGAAAGCTGTAAATTTACTACAGCTCTGAAGCAACAAGAAGATATATATTATTTACTGTCCTCCACAGATTCCTGACTGTCATTTAGGTCCTGATTCAGCATTCTTTGCACAGCCATACCTTCCACCAAAACCACTCAGTGTTAAATACATGCAATAATACAAGGACTATGCGATAATACAAAGACTAAGGTACTGCTGCAGTTGCATACAACTTTGTGTGCCCACACGAAAATATATGGCAGAACAAAAGATAGAGGGGGGACTAGAAGTTGATGGTCTTCACAAGTCCTTTTTTTGTTACACTTAACTTTGCTGATGCTGTTTTTGTTGGTGTTGCTCCTACCAAAGAGGCCTGCAAAGGACAATGGCATATTGTTTTCACATATCCTTTCAACGGGTATTGTTGGCCTTGCTTTCACATCTCGATCTCACTCTCTGCAGTCCCTTTGATGTTGGACAAGAAACTGATCCTCAACTGGAAACTGCATATAAGCTTGAAGTCTCTAAATTTGACAACTGCAGCCATGGGTAAGTCATGTTTTCCAAATGCTAGTAATTTTTTAGATTTACAGCTTATTACAGCATGAAACCCACAAGACCGTATATTCAGCTTGGAGTCCCGTCCCCACTTTTAACAAAGATTGGAATTAAAATCTCAGGTCTGCATCCCAAGAAAATCCTGGTATCACCAACAATAAATAAATAAATAGATAGATAGATAGATAGATAGATAGATAGATAGATAGATAGATAAATGGAAGAGTAGTAACAAAAGGAAATTTAACTTCTGAAGTAGCAAAGGAAATTTTTGGTACGCGCTGCTTTTGAAAGTACTATTATCATCTCATATTGCTAATACAACTGCAAATGAAAGTTCAGCCAGATCATTTTTCAAGGTCAGCTCAGCTTTTGCTGTAATTTCCAAGTTATCTGCTATATATCTGCTATGAATAATGGGCTTTCTAAGGTCATTCTTACAAGCTGGAATTTTCTTCATAAAATGGAGATGGATAAGAAAGTGCAGAACAGTTCTGCAACAATGCAAGCAATTTCATGGGATGGGGCAGGGAAGGAAACAACTCTGATCAATAATACACATTAAGAAGGATATTTAGGATGTCCCTCTTTAAATCAGACTTCTGTAAGTCATTCTGCATCAGAGCAGGAGAGGTTAAACAGTTGGGTAAATCTGCAAGTTTCTACCATGTCAGCACGTCAGAGAGAGAATAAAGACATGAGAGCTCTACTTGAGAAAAACCTTTGCAAAAATGGTAAATAACAATAATAATAAGGAGAAGATAAAAGCAGAAATTTGAAGCATTCAATTTAAAACTCCAAGAGCGTTTCAGAGTCACACCAGTTTTGGCATGCCTGTGTGCGTGGAGTGCAGCAGAAAGCAACCTGGTCTTTAAGATTTCTACAGATTAGCATTTCAGTCGTACACATGACCCTTCTGTAATGGATATTACAATACACTGTCCCAAAACAAAGCTACATGCTTGCTCTATATCAGTGCCACAAAGAGTTACCCTGCAAGCCTAGCTTCCTACCTTCATAAAGCTGTGCATATTGAGGGAAGCCAGCAGCTCGCAGCCAGTCACAAGCTTCCTTGGCTTCAATTTCTGAAAGAGGACAGAAACAGAGCACACTCGCATTAGTTACAGAATCACAGAGCCATTAAAGTTGGAAAAGACCATTAAGATAATCTAGTCCAACCATCAATCCATCGTCACCACACCCACTAAACCATGTCATCTGCAGAGCAAAAACCTCCTCCCTAGCACTTTCGTTGCTCCTGTCATGAAGTAAGCGTAAAGATGCATTCACCATTCAGTAACTTTGAACTGAAACTCAAGTCTGCTTATATGAGCTTCCTTCTCTTCACAATACCAAACATATTCCAGAATTCACCTCTGATTTATCAAAAGGTCATCATTTTAGCAATTAGAGAAACAGGAACAGATGAAAACTACAGGAATCACAGATTATTCTGCACAGGTTTTGTAAACACTAGAGACAGCAGCATTACAGTGAACATGTGGTTTTATTCCACAAATCTTATGATCCTCTTGGTGTAATTATTCTGTCTTGATAGAAATTCCTCATAGAGCCTTGTGCTTTAACATCCTATAGATAGTACTGGCAGTCCAGGAACAACTGACTCACTGTATTGCAGCAGGCATTTACTGCTCAACAAGAACTCAGTTTCACTGGAGGTCTTCAAGGTATTTATGAGTGCCTTGGTCTATTATAGGAAATTCAGTGAAAGTTTCCCTCTCACTTCCCAAAACAGCATGCTTCAAAATGAAACTATTCACATACATAACACCAAAAGAAACATTCTGAATATAGGCTATATAAGGCTACAAACAAATTGTACATGAATTTGTTACCTAATAGACACATAAATAAAGAAAATATTATCTCATTAGCTCACAAACCAGGAAAACATACAGGGCATTTAGGGTATCTGCCATATGTTGAGGAAAGTGCTTGGGTTAATTCTGTTCTAAAAATTCAAGAAAGTGCTCCTGGGAATTTAGTTCCCTGCTTAGATCTAGCAGACAGCGAACAATCAGAAACTCTTTATGTTCATCTGGCTTTGATTATATTCACTCTTCCTGATGAGCCAAGAAAGAAAAGCTTCATTATGTCCAACTGAGTAGACAATTTTGCCACCTACTTGGAGAGGTTATCATCGCTACCTGCTGCAGAAACTTTGCAGAGTTCAGTACAATTACTCAGAATATGAGCTACTGCATATAGGTAAAGAGCCAAACACAACATAAGCAAAACAACTTAACTTCTTGGCACATTATGAAATATTCCCTGTGAGATACAGGTATACAAAATTAAAATCAGATGAAAGAACAAACACATTTAAGGGTCTTCAAAAATACTGCCATGCCCCCCTGAGTTTTCAAACAGCTACAACAGGATTAAAATATTTGTGCTTTGCCAGATTGCTTTGCTAAAACACATATCCAAATCAAGGGGTTAAAGTGAGCCAAGGCATCACATTCCATATAAATAAACAGTTAAAAACCTACTCTCGCTGGAGTCAGGACAAGCAGGTATTTGTGTAACTTGTTTTTGCTTCAACTTTGGGTTATGGAACCACACGAGAACAAGCACGTACAGACATATTGACTTAGCTACTCATTAAGAAAAGGCATTCTTCAACTCCAGTTGCAAGGAATTGTAAAGCTTTGCTTGGAGTTGTATTTTAATTTTAGTGTCTTTGGGAAGTACATGGGAAATATAGCAAAGGTAAAAAAAAAATCTAAAATGTATTTAAAACGTACACCAAGTGCAGGTAACAGAATATTGCTGTATCAGATGAAATGAAAACATTAAAGTAAAAAAAAGATTAATTTTTAAGACTGTCTAGAATAAAACATAGTATTTTACAGGTCACATCTTGCAGAAGTGACTAGATTGAAAGAGAATTTCACTTGATTAAAAATGCAGCTATATGTTCATAGCACAAATGAAAGAAGTGTCAGATTCCTTACTACTACAGCAGCTCTTTCATGTGTTTAAATATTTGTTCATAGGTCATTTAACAAGCACTCACAAATATGATTTGGAAAGTATGTTTAAAGTTAAAAAGTTAAGAATATGCATTTATCAGACTTTTTTTTTTTTTTTTTTTTTTTTTTTAAACTTATCTTTGTAGAAACTCATCTTTTCTCCAAATACAAATGCAAGTTAGGTGGAAGTCATATTTAATGGCTGCCCGGGTATCAGGTGTCTTTAGAATTTTCAAGGTATATTTGCATCCAAATGCCTTTGAGAACGCCTCAAGAAGTCCATCTAGGCAACACAGGTTCCCCCTATCTGGCCAAAAGAGTTGCAAAGTAATAAAGCACCAGTGCGTCTGTCCGTTAGCTAGGCTAAGTAAACATAATTTCCCATGACAAGCATATTTCTTGAGCACCTATCACTGTCTGATAGTGATAGGACAAAGGGGAATGTTCTTAAACTAAAAGACGGGAGAATCTGCTTAGATGTTAGGAGGAAAATCTTCACGCAGAAGCTGGTGTGGCATAGGCTTCCCAGAGATGATGTGGAGTCCCATTCCTGGAGCTGCTCAAGGCCAGGTTGGAAGGGGCCCTGGGCAGCCCAATCTAAGTGGACATCAACCCTAACCATGCCAGGGGAGTTGGAATTAGTCTGTCGTGAACCTAAGCCATTCTATGATTCAGATGAAGACATGAAAGTTTTCATCTGAAGGTGCAAGATGATATAGCTTGCTTTGGGCAAGGGCCTGGTCTCACTCCCTCCTCTCCAGCCCAGCAGGGCCACTTCCCATCTACTGCTGGCCATGACAATAAAATCAAACACCCACATCATTTAAAACCTTTACAATAACCAACAATTCAGTATACAATCCACACAAGAAATGTCCACGCAGCTTTTCAGACGTATGTCCTGTCCTGCCTCCTGTCTTCAACAAGAGGTTCTTGTACAAAGAAATGCTGTCAAGAAAGAAACTGCACTATTTCTAAACGTTCTGATACACAAGAAATTCTCTTAGAAAGTAAAACAAAACAACAAAAAGAGGAATACAATGAAGTCTTTATTCTCGGTGTTGTGTAAGCAAACAGCAGCCAAACGTGTTAAAGAGGAAACAGGAAATTTTTATTGGAAACAGCTTTATTTGCTAGTCCACTTCACAAAGCTGACCTCCATGTTCAAATCAAGGGACGGAGTTCCTTTTGTGTGTGCTTGGGAACCATCAGTCCTTATTTACCCACTTCCTGGGTATTTAAGATGATCCAATTCTTCCCCAAAGAGTGAAAATGGGAACATCAAGCTTATTTTGGTTAATTTTGGTTTCTGACACTGCAAATGTGCAGATTCAAAGTTTTATAGCAAAAGTAACTCAATTCACAGCTGGTTTTACACAGCAACAGTAGAAGAGAAAAATCTAAGATGTGTATCATCTTATTGGATGATATCTCCCTTGTCACTGAAAACAAAAAAAGCATAGTTTGATGGTATCATGTCCTTTCGGGAGAAAAAACAAAACAAAACAAAAAAATCACAACAGTATAACTTGCACTAGGAAGATCGAGACAAGTTAGAAGGGTGTTTTATTTTCCTGTTCTTACTTGTTTTTTTGCTTCCATGAAACAACATGCAACTTAAGCAACAGTTCTTTCAGGGTCTTGAAGAAAAGGTGCAAACCAGATGCACCTTTGTACAGTCGTGAAGGGGCTTTCATTTTCACCCAGGTGCTAAACATCACATGAACAGTTCTTTCAAGCAGATGGTTTCCTCTTGCCTCAACCCAGACACCTTTATGGCTATACTGACACTTCCACAAATCAGTTCTACTCATCTCACCTTTTGGCTCTTTTAAGAGAGTGGATTGTAAAAGTCTGTAGTTAGATTGGTCAAATCAATACTGTTAAAATAAAATCTAAGCTAAAATGGACTTCCACTGCTGAAGGTCCCTCTCCAATGCCATACCTAAGAACCAGTTTGTCTGGGATTCTTCTTGGTCTTAAATTTTGACCAGGCTATTCTAACTGATATTAACTTCTTAATATTTTCTTCAGAAGGAAATAAAAAAGAAGGCAAAATTTGAATACAAAAACATTTTCTTGTACTATCTTGCATGAGTGATTCTCTCCTATGCAGTGCAGACAGTTTGATTTCTTACTACAAATGATAGAGATGAAACCACTTGTCCTTGCAATGCAAAAATCTCCAACTGCACGCTTGTTTCCCAGTGCTCCCATTTAATGGCTGCAAAAAGGCTTGTACTCTTTTTTCTGTTCATATCAGAAATTGTCCCTGCATATTGTGTCCCTCTGAAATTTCTGGTGATACACAAAATTGATGGTCAACTCTGAAACACTACCTTGAGTGAGCTATCAAGAAGCCCAAGGCTACCCAGTATCATATTTAAGGCCAGCTGTAGCTCAGATATGAGAAATTTTCTTATTTGGGTAGAACTCACTCTACTGCTCAAGTACAAGCAATCATTTTTCTAAGTGCTTGAATTGCATCCCTGACATGCAAACTAATTTCCAGCACCAGACTTGATCAAACTATTCCAATCACTCAGTTAACGTGACTGAGCGATACACGAAAACGAACTTGGATGCAAAATCTGAGACAAACCTGGAACAAACACTGTGTCAACTGTCCACAAACAAAAGCGGTTTAATTTGTCATATGCCTGCAGCTCTCTAAATGAGGACAGTACGACTTCTGAAGACTTAACCTGTTATGAATCCATGACCCCAGATGACTTTCATTTTGAAGATGCACTACTGTAGCTTGATAATAGTTAAATGCCTTTTCACAAGAGATTCTTCTCAGAGCTATGCAGTTAAATATTCCTTAGGCAGTATTATTAAGTTTTTGCTCCACATCTATCAAGAAACCAGCACTTCACTGAAGAAAGCAAACATTTAATTAAAGAAAGACAGCATTTTATAAGGATAATGCCCTCAAACACTGTAATTTGGTAAGTTATTCAATAAATATTCCACATCTGAAAGGTAGAGAATTCTGAGAATCGCATTAAAAGTTTTTGCCAAGTTTCTAACACATTTGGAATCTCCTTATTCTACGTGATTACTTACATCACTATTCTAAAATATTATTCAGACACATTCAATCCGTGAAGGACTAATCTCTTGAAGAACCAGCGAGTCATAGAAAATATATGAGGCATGCATTTTGGAGTGATGACGACCTTGCAGGTTTTGAATTACAAGCTAACCACCGTCCTAAGAGGGTGTCTTTCTTCTTTTCACCTTTAAAGCTCAAAAGGCCCCTTTGCAGTAGTGGCCAACTATTGTGGTATGCTCCTGTACATCTTCATGCTTCAGTTTATCTTCTATAGCCGAATGACATGTGCTGTACTCTCCACTTTACCTCAATAATCAATTCAAGTGAATATGGACGCACGCAATTTAAATAAAATATTTCTTACCAAGAAGTTTCTGGGAGGAAAAAAAAAAACTTCTTGAAAGAAACCATACATGTCACCAAGTGTATGTACTGCTTTCCAGTCACAGAAGCCCTGGAAAGAAGTGGTGGTGGGGAATGTTACTCAAATATCTCTCAGCTATGTGATGATCATCGAAGAAACACTCTCCTTGTGCTACTGCTGGCTTTGGGTTAAACATGGGAATTACTTTTTCAAGTTAGAGAGCCTTGCAGCAAAACAGTAACTATGCTGCTGATGTTATGTATAAACCACAGGACACTGGGAGAAGAAACAGAATATGTTTGGAATTTGTGTGGGAACAGATGAAGAAGGAGTAAGGAAACAGATGTTTAAGATCATATATTGATATTTGCTTTGAAAAAAAATCAGGAAGCTTGAACAATTTTTTTCAGCTAAGCCTTCTGAAAGAGCAAATATCTTAACTCTACTTATGGAGTTTAAAGTTTGTTTACTCTCTTAAACTAACTTAAAAATTTTTTTTTTTTTTGTATATCTGTGTGACTGGTTTACAAAATATCTGCATAGGTGTCTGTTGGCTGCATTTAATTTTCCTTCCTACCAACTGCAGCAGTTTACATAACATAGTAGCTTTTATTGCGCATCAATCTTCTCAGCAAGCCCAGGATACACAATGCTGCTTTTGTGAGTCAAAACCTAATTAACATGAATCTCCTTTTCATAGTCTTCAGCATACTGAAATCAGGTTCACGGTCCTTTTAATTATTTTCAACAATAACTAAATATCTAAAATGAGACTTCTTTCTCAAAGTCTCATCAGTTACACCCCCAGGCCAAGGAGGTCTTTATTGCAATCAGAGGAATTGCAGTGCCTCATGGCACTTACCATCAAGTACACTATAAACCAGGATCACCATTTATTTTTAATATTTCTTTATATGCCAAAATCATTTAAAATTAACTTTGTTTAACAAAACAAAAGCTTTCCTGCCAAAGAACAATTCTTTTTATAAATTAAAGGTGGTCCTTCTTCATTCATCTTTAAAAGATTCAGAAATGAAGAGGAATAAGATGTTAAGTGACTTAAAAAAATCTCCTAAGAAATAATTAGGCACGTGGGTTATTTATCTGGCCTGATTAACACAGGGTGGTCTTGGAGGAGGATTATTTGGGGCAGAGAAAGCATTTAGCCAAATCCTCCAAAGGAGGTCATGTTGACAGATTCCAGAGTGAGAAAAGAATCCTCCTCCAAAGATTGGGAAACAGTAGATGACTTTAACCTCCCATTCCCTCAGAGATGACTTGGTGAGAATGGCCTTTGAACAGGGATAGAAGGGTAGACATTAACCACTGTGACTCCCAAGCACAGCACCTGCACCCTCCTGGAGTCTGGGCCACCTCTCCAGATCTAAGAAAAAATAGTCGATACGAGAGCAGATACGAGCTGCCCGATGGCTCACAGTAGGCTTTCTTCAGTTATTTTTGGATTGATAAGGCTCAATCTCAAAATCATCAGCATGCATAAGAAGGACAGTCTGAGAAAAGGACATCTTTTGCACCATAAGCATTCAGTGCTCATTCCAACGAGGACCCCTTATGAGCTCTGTGTGGATGGTACTGTATTAGATATAAAGGTCAGAAGCTACAGTGGCAGTGATACAGACAAGCTTAAAGCTCGTAGGACCCCAGCTGAACACTCATACACCTTAATCAACACAAAAGGTGCAAAACTGGATTTTCCCAAAACAATTGTAACTGTTACAATTATAATCTGACACTTACAAGCACCTAGACCTGTTGGTTCACAGGGTCACAGAAAGAACTTTCCCAAAACACAGGAATGCGGAGAATATATTTTTCTTAACTTCTAGTCTTCCAAAAGGAACAAGAATGGGTTTGGGAAGGTCAAACCATGCCCATCTCTGGCTTAAGTGAATATCCTTCATGCATCTCCTCAGGAAGTTCTTTGCACAGACTGAGAAGTGCATGTGAATTGAGAGGTTTTTATATATATATATAATATATATAATATAATATATATAATATAATATATAATATAATAATATAATGAATATATAATATATATATGACAGATATATATATATATAATATATAATTTATATATAAATATATATAAATATATTTAAATATAAATTAAAATAAATTAATTTATATTTAAAATTAAATATATTAAATATATATTAAATATAAATATATTTAAAACCAAGCTTAAGGAATTCTGTACCATTTTGGACTTAAAAAAAAAAAAATCACCACCAGGAATAAGTGGGCCATCACATTATGTCATTATTAAGAGAAAGGCTGGATAATATCATTCCTGATCCTGTCCAATCTAGCACAGCACTTCTCAAGGGTAAACAAATGCCGGTATTTGAAAAAATTTCCCCCTCAGCATGCTCTCTCAAAGAAGAAAAGAAGAAAAGCTGCTTCAGAACAGTGCATAGTATTATCAGTAACTGCCAGATAATGAAAACCAGAGAATTACAGCTAACTGGTCAACTCAAGAATGGCTTTACTGCTGCCAGTTATGTCAAGTAGCATCATACTGTGTTAACAAACCTATGGATTTCAAAGGTTTGCTCTGCAGGAAAGGGTATCACTCAGTATCAGCAAGCATGACCAAGTAAGAGAACTGTGAAAAGAACCAGAAAGTTCCAACCATGCTCCTTTAATGGACTTACTTATGGTGGCTATTTTTTTCCTTTAAACCAGGAGAAAGGGGAGGAGGGAAACAAAAGAAAAAGTAAAAAGGAAAGAAAGAAAAATTTAGAAATACACCTGGAATTGCTGAAATTATCAGAATTACTGAAGATCGGCACACACTGAACAGCAAGAGATGATGCAGTGTTCTGTAATTCATGAAACACTGAGAACTGTAAAATATGCCTAACAGTATGATACCCAGTAAAGGTGTATGAATTATATGGGGATATCATCTCCTAACTTAGTGGAGATCAAACCAGCAAGTTTTCCACAGACTGCAGATCATTAGATTGCTGTATTTCTGTAATATGCACAGGAAGGAAAGGGAAACATCTGAAGTTATTTTTATTTCCCCAAGTCTTCTGGTTATACTGTATGAATGTGAGGGTGGGTCTGGCATTGTCTGAAACATGTCAGGGTCCTTTTGCATAGCCTCATTTCCTTCTTCCTGTTGCTAGGAAGGATAGTTAAGCATGAAAAGTGCTTGTTTACAGTACAGGACCATCCTGTTAAGCACATGAGCTCTCCTCCTCCATCTCCTTTTCACCAGACAAGGGTGCAGTTGTGTTTATACTGAAACCAATAGCAAAATTCCAAACTAAGGGGATTTATAAAAGTAATTTGAATCTCTGAAGAAACCCAAATATAACACACTGGGGTATTCTGACTAGAAAAGGAAAAAAAAAAACAAAAAACAACCAAACCACCAGAACAACAAAAAATGTTATCATGCAAACTGCATCTCTAAATATTTGCAAAACTCAAATTCTCACGCCTGAAACAAATCATTGCCTAGAATGTAATGGATTAGAAAAACCAGAACAGTAAAACCAAATCACCTCTCATCCCCTAAGAACCCCAACATAAACAGACAAGATTAGTCCATAAGGACAACCTCCGGTTTTTTCTTCCCACCCTCACAAAGCACACAAGGTCCTTGGGGGGGCTCTGTGCCCAGCATTTGCCCTTCCTTGGACCCAGCAGCATGGGCTGGGGAGATCCTGGCTTGAGAATTAACAAGTCCTAGACTGGATCTACACAACAAATTCAGAAAAACAAAGGATGGCAAGATATTCTTGCTTTTAACTACTATTTAGAAATTGAATTTAACAAAAACTCCATTCAGTTAAAAAAAAAAAAAGTAGCTGCATTTCCCTTTCATAATAACTTGATTAACAAACCAAGTAACTTTAAAGGAAGATAAAGAGATCAGAGGTCCCAGAGGTTACAAAGGTAGTGCCAAATGCTTTGATTCCTTGACCTTGTAGATGAAAGGAGTTCTCCCAAACAGCATCTACATCTTCCTTTGACTCTGCTCTGCTCCACAATCAAAGAGCCTCAGCCCTAATCAGGATTTCACAGGCAAACTGGAGCAGTAACACGAACCTATAAGTTACAGACACACAGCCCTGCTTCCCAGCCACTTGGATCACTTTGGGCACAGCAGGATGCTGCCAAGGGTACATGGAGGGGAGGCAGTGTGGCAGAAACACCATGTGCCCAATGGGTGCTTCATCATCTGACACAGACCTGATCCATACTCAAGGGCTCATGGGGACTGTGCCTGGACATTGCCTGCCTCCCTGCAGATCACTAGGAAAACCATTAAAATATAACCTGACCAGAGTAGTGCCATTGGTCTGATCCTGAGACCTTCTTCAAACATATCACACTTAATCCTGGAAAAACTAAAAGCATCTTTGACTGATGAGTAAGAGAAATACATTCCTTGGTCTTTTAATTCACATTTCCTATGACACATCAGACAGACACTTCAGACCCAGCCACAGACATCGCTCCCATGCAATTATTTCTTCAATACTTGTATTTTCCCAAGGAGAACCGAGGGGAGGGGGAATGGCAGGGAGGGAATTAACTGTAGTACCATGTACACATCTATAGGTAAGTGCCCTTGACTGGAGAAAGCGCTTAGTGGCCTAATGGCAACCCATCACTCAACAGCTTCACAGCGGCAGTGAAAATCAAATGCCAGCTGAAATGGGGGTGAGGCTGCAGCCGCCCCCGGCTAGGGCCTTCTGCTGCCCGGGTGGCCTGGGGTGATGCTCCCCGTGGTTCGAAGACCCAGCTGACCGTGGGACGGGCTGTGGGCGGCCACCGGGCTCCAGCGGCCAGGAGACCCGTGTGACGCACGGCTTCAAAGGCAGTGCAGCGCTTGCCGGCTCGTAAGCAAGTCCGGAAAGAAAAGTTAAAAAAAAAAAAAAATGTAAAGAAAAAAAAAAAAGAGAGAAAGAAAGAAAAGAAAAAGAAAATAAAAGGAAAGGAAAAGAAAAAGCATCAAAGGGGAGAGAGAAGCATGGAAAGCGAGACTTCGGTACCGCTCTGCTGCCTCGAGAGGGGACGCCCCTCACCTTCAAACCCCACCGCATTGCCCCAGCCCAGCCCCATCGCGACAGCACCCCATCACCCCTCCGAGCTTACGAGTGAGGATCATGGTGTCCCGCCCGCCGCAGAACCTCCACGGGCACCAAGCTCCCTCGCTGCTGCCTCCGCGGCGGCTGGCAGCTGGCACCGCCGCCCGGCCCAGCACCGCCCCCGCCCCCGCCCCGCTCCGCCCCGTCCCGTCCCTCTCCTCGGAGGCTGCTCCACCGCTTCTGTCGTGATCGGTGCTTGCGGCAGAAAGAAAAAGCAAACGTGCACGGCGATTCTGAGCGTCTGCGAAACGATCAGCGTGGAGAAGAGATTTTTGGGAATAGCGGAGTCCCTTTGAAGATTACGGCTGGTTCATTTTCCCCCAAGACAACTGCATATTTTACACTCTGCTGTTAATCCAAGTTTCAGTTATTGTTTCTGTGCTATAATCTGTCAGATACAGAGTATGTATGGTGTGGTGCCTTAGCAGACAATTTTCCTGAGAATAACCATCTCCCCCTCCTATGGGTTGCTAGCAGCGGCCAGTCGGCCATAGCAGTGTTGTTTCTGGAAACCCCTACGTGGCTCCAGGTCATTAATTTACTTCAATAACCCTGAAGAAGATGGAGCTGCACTATATCTTCAGGTCTGACTTGACATACTTTACCCACTCAATCCATCACCTCTTCATATCTGAGCTTCAGCTCCTTTTGGCACTGCCAGGCTTACCTGAGTGCCTGTTGTAGGCAACGGTTATGTGCTGACAAGGTTGGTGGGGTCCGTGCAACGGGAGTTCTTGGCTAACAGGGAGGGCGGGCACGTGCTGAGCTCCAGCTGTCTAACAGACAGGGTAATCCCACCTAATTGGCTTTGAGGCTGCACTCATTGTATCTGCTCTTAGGCACTCGGTAGACTGGGAAGTGACAGAATAGTAATGCGAGGGATGGAGAAGGCTGGTTGTGGATTGTGTGTGGAGTCTGAACTTCAGGAAAGAGAGAAATTCACATTCCTCCTATAATCATCCTCAAAAGGAAGAAAAACCAGAACACCACCAAACTGCCCAGAACATGGGAAAGCAATGCAGGTGCAGAGGTGCTTCCATCACAGTGATGGTGCTAGATGCAGAAGCCCACAACACATCGACTTAATACCCATGGTAAAAAGCTGAGCTGTTGCTGTAAACACTGCTTCCTGGCCCAAGTCTGCATCCCTGCACAGGACCCACAGGAAGCTTCTGCAGGAGAAAATGGACATTTACTCTGCAGCAAAAACAATGGGAAGGGTTTAAAGGACTTGGCAGTGTGCAAGAGACCTGAAAACTGAAAGCAGGAGAGTGTGAGGATGAGCACACAGATTGTGAGTACAGGCAAATGTGGTGCAGGCACTGGGAGAAGGGAAGCTGTGAAGAGTTCAGCCCAGGGTTATCAGCCTCAACTCCACCATTTTGTGAAGTTGCAAATGAATGGTGATGATGCCAGAACACCATGTGCTCTCCTGCTCTGCATGTAGAGCTAAGCAGCTCCCCCAGCCAAAGGGGAACATACATCCTTGTGTGGAGTCTGTGGATGTTCTCAGCACTGCTGGAGCTGGGGAGCCCTCTGATGGAGTGGTGTCTGTGGGATATGGCTCGATAGACGCCGGAGGATTATCACTGACCTGGATTAGATTCTTGCTGCTAATCTGAAAGAGAAATGCTTTGATTCTAGTTCGTTATCAACCCCTGAAGACATGCAGTCTCTCTGGCTTGCATTTTAACTCGGAATTCTATGGGGCTGCTTAAGCAGGCATGTTCTCAACTGAGAAGCAAGGCACCACTCTGGCATTCACTGTAAAATGTACTCAGAGTAGCATTCCACCTGAGGCATGGGTGTCAGCGGGTGGCAGCCACCCCAATCACTCACTGGACTGCAAGGAGCGTTGTGAAATCAACACGGCTTTGGTCTGTAATTTCTTTAGTTCTTAAACTCTTCAGTCAGCAGGCAGCTTCCTGACAGAGACGGACCCCGTAGGCAGCCTGCCTAGGAGGACTGTTTCTGTGCAGCATTGTTATCCTTAATACAGTCAATGAGCTTGTGCTGGATGCTAAAGCAATTGTAAAGGCTTGCCCAACAGGCGCAATTATTCACTGTAAAAGGTGGAATTCTCCTTCTGTTGTAACGGTGTAAGGGAATGATTGGTAGGACAGCATCTCATAAGAAGGGCCTGATTGTCCGTTTTTTCCCTTCAAGGCCCAGATGCCTCAATAGCTGACTGTGCCCTCCTCCCAGTGCTCCCCAGCAGCTGGCACACAGCGGGCAGCCCTGGTACAAGTGTGGGATTGTCAGACAAGCGGTGGCCATTCCGAGCTGCTGTGAATGTCCTCTGAGCAGCAGCGTGATGGATTACAGCACGTTCTGGTTTCCAGGCCCCTGGCTCTGGACTGGGACTCACTAGGGTGTTTGTGTGCAGCGTTTCCACAGCCCCAAGGATGTCCCTGTTTCAGCTATTGTCTAGGAAATAATTAAGTTTGCATTTTGTAGCACATGACTTTACTGAAAAGTAATTATTTAAAGGAGTCTTTAATTGTTTAGACCTCTTGACAAAGAGTGTTTACACTTATCACTTCTTAGAGATAAGCAGTGTTACTGCTCCTTGCTCTTCATGGAAGAAAGCTATTGTTTCACACAGGAGTGAATCACAAATGAAAGAAAGCATCTTCCCAAAGTACTTGTTAACAAAGTACTCAGGAAACTGCACATTACATACATGGGGCTTAAACATAGGTGCAGCTCTACTGCCTGCAACAGGTGGGCTCTCTGTTCCAGAAATCTTTCTCTAGAAATAACCAGAATTAGAATTATTTCCAGTTCATCATGTATGGGGAGCTGTTACTTGTACTGATCCCAGAAAACACTTCTTTTTTTCTTTATTTTACCAGTAAATAATAAAGAAATAACCTTTTCCTACCCTCTGTAATACATGTAACTGACCATTTAAAGGGAGTGATCAGTGAGCTCTGTAGTTTTATCTCTTCTGAATGCTCTAGAATAACGCAAGCTCAACAATTCAGGCTGAAAATGAAATCGGCAGGTTCACACTTTACTGAAGAAAGGCTCTATTATATGGATGCACAAAAGGATAAGAAATAAAAATTACACCAATTATGTAGTTCAACAAAGAACTACAATTTGGTAAAGTATAAATACAGAGAAAGTGAAAAATGAGGAATAGCAAAAATAAATACTTTTATTTCATTTAAAATATGGAGGGTAAGCTCCTGAGCTTACATGGAATACTGCTGGTTTACGGGAATTAGTAGAGATAAGGGATATCTTTTCTATATTGTTTTCAAGACATGTTAGTGATTATTTTTTGAAGTCTAAAGGATTTTCTAGTGCTGAAGAGTCTGCCTTCAATTAAAGATTAGTTTAAAAGTATAAGACTGTTATGAAAACAATGATGTATGATGCAAGCTTCCCACTAAAATAGATGAAAACAGAAAGACCATTGCCTTAAATATGTCAAATTTTTTAAAAAATTTGTTTATAAAGCAGCTGTGTTGTTACAATACAAGTGAGATGTCTGACTTTTCAGCAGAACCCCCTGAACAGGTCATGTCAGCCACTCAGTGCCCAACGGGGGCTGCAAGGAGCAGAAGGAATGAATTTTTTCTTTTTTTGTTTTTTCTTCCCCCCTCCCCTCCCTCCCCCCCTCCCCTCCCTCCCCCCCTCCCCCCCCTCCCCCCTCCCCCCCCTCCCCCCCTCCCCCCCTCCCCCCCTCCCCCCCTCCCCTCCCTCCCCCCCTCCCCCCCCTCCCTCCCCCCCTCCCCCCCCCTCCCTCCCCCCCCCCCCTCCCTCCCTCCCTTCCTTCCTTCCTTCCTTCCTTCCTTCCTTCCTTCCTTCCTTCCTTCCTTCCTTCCTTCCTTCCTTCCTTCCTTCCTTCCTTCCTTCCTTCCACACAGTAACTAAAAACATTATCCAAGGCTTTTTAGCTAAATGAACTTAATATTAATTAAACTTGTTTCCTTTGGAGGAAATAGTCACATGCATCCACCTGGACCAGTTGACCCATTATGTGGAAGACTGCTGCTGTTTTAGCCTGGGGGAATCTCCAGGAGTCAGGAAATCATTTTAAACCCATGACTCAATAAAGCACGATAACTATGGCAACTGGAACACATACACTGTGATGCCTAATTGCTCCTTGGTGTTCATCAGGGGAGGTACTGGGTTGATACTATAGCCTAGAGAGTGGCTATTGTTAATGTAATGTGAAGCTACTGAGACAGGGAAGAGAGAAAAAACGTGTTACAAAGACCAATAAACAACCTCGTGCCTGGTGTAAGTCAGGGCAGATCATAATCCTTCTCAGTCCTGCTTGTGAGAGCATGCTAGACTGCAGTCTTGTCCTGTTTCAACTTCTGGGGCAAGCTTGATCTCTCCATTTGCTTTCTCATACTCAATTTTTCCTGTAGACAAATTGGGAGAATAATACGTACTTCTTTTACAAAGTCCTTGAGTTGCACTGTGGAAACTGCTGTATGAAATTATTATGCTGATACTGTGCTTAATAAAAATTGTCTTGCAGATTGCCAGTTTGATGGCTTCTTTTACTGCATGCACTCAAGTTCTTGCTTATTGTAACTGAAAAACAGCTTACAGCAGCAATTACCTTGAGTTTTACTGGGAGTGAGGTGGATGCACACATGCAGCCAGTTATTTAAGGGCACCTTAAGTAACTCACTGGAGTGTCAACACCCATAATGATATCTGAGGAAAGACGAGAGAAGTGGAGGGGGAAGCTAGCTGTCTTGCCAGTAAGAACAAACTGAGTTGGACAAGATTTATTAGGTGTATATTACCCAGATGAATGTGATCCTGACTTGAATAAGAGCCAGCAATAGCAAGGGGAGAGGGTCAGACAGAAAGAAGTGGCTGTTTGGCCTTCATCAACAGATTGGAGACCTGGCAGGGATTAGGAGGAGGAGTAGAATTGGGTGCTCATTCTTCACTCAAAAATTTAGCATTATGAACTCTAAATGGATGGCCAGGTCAGCTGAAAAATGCTTCTTCCCTCTCCATGCTATATTTCTCTTTCTATGCTGATGTGTTACAGAGACTGAGAATATGATATTATTTGTGCACGTTATATGATGCATAAAAGTGACAGGCTAATAGGAGCTTGCATGTTTCAAAAAATAAAGAGACATTCTGTTACATGACCACAAGAAAAAGAAACATGGAAGGCAGTTAGTTTGCTTTAAAATTTCAGCAATATCAAGGTACAAAGGGCTACATTTTTTAGCTTGCTTATTTTTGAGGTTTTAGTTTTGCCTTCATATCATTTTATAAAGAGACATGGTAAATGAGTTTGTTCCTGAGAGAGCAATCTCTTTATATCTAACCCTACGAAGAACAAATTTGAGATATCTGATGTCCAAAAGAGT
This sequence comes from Tetrao urogallus, assembly GCF_951394365.1. Lineage (NCBI taxonomy): Eukaryota > Metazoa > Chordata > Aves > Galliformes > Phasianidae > Tetrao > Tetrao urogallus. Next base: position 44,659,705 of record NC_136817.1, on the reverse strand, counting down.
CTTAAAAAAAAAAAAAGATTTTTACCAGGAAGATACTGCAGAGCTTAATTTTTACTAAAACAAAACAAAACAAAAGTTAGTCCTCTAGTACTCTGAAATGCTGTATTTTTTCCATCGGTCTTCAAATTGCAAAAAGAGGTAGTAGTGACTGGGGGATGCTTTCACTCTTTGCCCAGTACATCTGACAATTTGAGTTCACCTGTTTTGTTTTGGTTTTTAAACTTTACAGCAGTTATGTCACTAAAGCAACAATGAACTTCCTATTATTTTAAACTCAAAATGCAATGAAGAACATTCTCTGCTGCTGCTGTAGGTGGACATTTTTAAAACTCGTGTTTGCACAGCAATATGGAAGAGCCAAGAATCTGATTTGCAACTCTTTGAAACACAATTTATTCCAGACTGCAGGCTTACTCATACTGTGGCAAGCTATTCAGCTTCATATACAACCTTCAAGAAATGCTCTCTAAAGAAAAGAAAGAAACTTCTCTTTCCATCACTAAGTGTCCAGCTGCCCTGTGAATGGGAAGTGACCCCTTGGGATCTGACACCTGGCACACAGGGAAGAGATACAGCTCTGATGTTTTCCAAACCAATATGCAATTGGATTCTTTGAATCTTTTGTTTCTGACAGTTTGACTGAAGTTTTATTAACATATATGATGCATAGTATAAAACAGAGTGTGCCTTATGGTCAGCATTAAATTGATATAGAACTTCATTATTTCTTCATGAATCCCACCTAAGTGTATGAACAGCTTTATTTATATGATGTGGTGCCAACAAGGGTATGAATCCTTTCTGGTCATGTGCTTTTCTAACATGACAAAGTTCTCAAATTAACACAAGAAAAAAAATCAGTCTGATTCAGCTAACCTGCTTTTTGTTTGATCACAGCTTCAGAGAGGTCAAGGCAGCTGGGGCATACCTGCACTACGATCAATGAGGCAAGTGATTAACAGTGAAAGGACACTGCACCTTTCATGCTTAAACCAGGACTTTCTCTCCTTTGAAACAAGAACCTTTACATCACTCAGTAGAATTACAGTTCATGTCTGCCGCACTAGAGTATGGAAATATTGAAGTTCTTTGTGACAAATCTTTATTTTGACAAATCTTTTTTTCCAGATACAGAAGTTCTATTAAATCTCAAGATTAACAGTGCTGTTTGTGTCTGATTTTTAATAAGGAAGTATAAACAATGACTTGAAAGGTGTATGTGCAGAATTTTCCATCTGATTTACCAGTAGCTCATTAGAACCTGTCATGCATGTCATATTGACCTTATAAACTTAATTACCTAAGCTCTAAGAATCTATACGCTTGCCTCTCAGCTCCTTAATGTAAATCAGTAACAGCACTAAGAAGAAACCCTACAAGATAACACAAAACATCCAGAAAACTTAGGTTCCAACAGGTCAGAATGTGGAACTTTTCTGCTGATGAAACGTCTAGGATTAATTGCAAACAGTTTAGAAGTAAAAGCCTTATTCCACTTGACCCAGGATGCAAATAACATCTGGATATTGTGAATCTCATGTTGAAAACTATAAGCCAGGTACTCCAAACGCATATGGGCTATACCTTGAAAACAATAAGTTCTGAGCATTTTTTATTCCTTAGTTTTGAATCAAATTCATGAATTTTATGTGATTGCCAATATGAAAAAACTGAGTGAAACCCAAAAACTGCTGTTCTTAGACAGGTATCTGAGGAGTTCAGTTGCTCTTACTGCTATTTCCACCACTTTTCAGGAAGTTACCTGACATTATTATTGGATTTGGGCCACACGGGAAACTTCCCACCTACTGTCCAGATTGAGAGCAAGGATAATTCAGCTGCAACCTTGTTCCGGAGGAAGGAAGATATTGCCCACTAAGGCAGGCTTTTAGTTAACCAGGGTTCTAGGGTGCTCCCTCTGTTCCTTCTGATAACTCCTATTTTTCCTGTAAGCCATGTAAAGAGCCATGCACATGTAATAATTGGAGCTTCTAATCTTCGTAGCACCTGTGTTGGGTATTTATTTCAGTTTCTTCCATTCATTTTTCCTTCTTTCTTTTCCATGTAACTGGGTGCTACCATTAGCAATTACAAGGGATAGAAATGCCCTCCTTAATTTCTTTTTCTCATCTTCTCTTCCTTTGCCCAGTGTATGTAAAGAACAGGTGGAACATTAGATCAAGAGTGGTTGAACAGTGATCTCCAAAGAAAGAAGGAAAAGCGCACAGACCAGAAGAAAACCATAGGTAGTTCTTAGGGGGAGCTGGAAATATATGACTTAAAAGAGAAATACCAGAAAATACTGAGAGATGTGAGGTCAGTGGTAGACTAAGTGAACTGGGACTCAGTCATTCGTGTCTGCATTTGTACAGCTAAGAAGAACTTAACAATTAATTTAATTGTTCCGTGGAGCTAGTTGATACCCAGAACTCAGAATCTTTGGATATGAGCAGACATTGAAACAGGAAAGAGAGTGGGCTGCTAGCATCCTGCTGAATCTCTGCAAGAACTGCTTTATAAAACAATTAGTTGTTTTAGTGGAAATTGTCACATGGAGCACACTATAAAGAAATTTGAGAGCCATTTTGTAGCTAGTACATAATATAATGCAGAGCATAATGGAAAGGTCAGGCAATTAAGGTGCTTACTTGTCTTAAAATAGTATTTCTCATCTTGCATGATCTTGTTTCTAGATTAGAAAGGGTTTTGTTTACTTCAGGATAAAATGGAATGTAACCCTTGTTCCTATGAATTAACATATGCAATTCTTTTAGGGTTGAAGGGTACACAGAAATTTGAGTACATAAATGCTTTCAGGAACATGGTCTTATTTTCTTGATGATGGAATTTCAGGCTCTTTCACAGATCATTTTTATGTCCTCAACCACACTCCATTTGAAACTTTTATACCTATTCCATTAAGAATAGCTTCCCAAGAATGAAAAACTGGTACTTCATCCTCTGCCCACTTGTACCTACTATTTCTGATGCGGCTGACAATGCCAGAAATCAAAGTACAGATTCTCAGAACAGCAAGGCTTTTCATTATAGTCTCTGCATGAAAAGTCCATGTGTCAGCTAAGAAAATTAATTTCTAATAATACTTGGCACTGAATGACTGGCTTGTCTCAAAGGAGTACACCAAGCACTGTTTACTTGATCGTTGTAAGACTGAAATAGGCTTAACCTATTTGTATTATCTTTGTCTTAGCCATCCTCATATCAAGAAGCTTATACTGGATACAGTAATCTGAAAAATTATTCTTTTTAATTAAAGAAATAAAAACACTAGTGAAATTGGAATTGGTGTTCTAAATAGTTTCTCTTTGTTATACAGTGAACAGAATCTTCAAACTTATTTTCAACATTTTCAAAATTAAGAATTGCTCTCTTTAAACAGGTAAATATTACTGAACTTTGCACAAAGTTAGTGTATGTTTGTAAAGATATTATCTAAATGCATGATTTCCATTCCAATCTAAATTTAATTACCTGGTATCATTTTCTGAACATGCTACTATGCAAACTGTATGTGATCTTACAAATTCAGTGTGAATATTGCTTTGCAATTTGCAATATTAACAAATAAAGGGTCTCAGATTTCATTGTAGTAGTAAGACATAGAGTGTAAAGAAACAAATATATACAATAAGATCAATTTAGAAATGAGTATCTGTGTTTTGTTTTAGATTTGAAATTATAATCTTAAAAAATACATGCATGCATTGAAAGGCTAATTCATTTTTCTTGGTTCATATGGCAGCAGTTTTAGAAGTCAAGCATTCCTTTACAGGCTGAAGATGAATCAAAGTTCCCTGATTCCTGTAAAAATGTGTGCCTCTACGCTCATAGTTTGTTCTGGATCAAATCCAGTGCATTGTGACTGTGGGAGCTAGAAAGGAAAACTCAAGGGAGTATTTTTAATCACTTTTACCTCTATTAACAATGTGATGCTATTTCCATTGTTCCTGTTATAAAAATAAGTAGCTGACATGTTCCCCAGAATTGATTACTGTATTTCAGTCAACAGATCACCCGGCAAGAAATTGTAGCCTATCAGGAAAGGGAGTGGAAAGGAGCAGACAGAGAAACCTCAAAGGAAAGGACAAGACACTGTGTCTTTTGTCCTTTGTTCCAAGATAGAAATAAACTGTCTCCACTTTTGATAAGCTTGTCTTTTGATCTTTGCTTGCAATAATTAGGGTTAGACACTAAGCTATTTTTTGAACTCTTTAAGATTTAGGCCTTTCTAAGTTAACATGAATATAGAATCATAGTTATGAGTTATTTGTCCTCTGCAAACAATTTAAGAGGATTATAACTAATATGCAAATGAACTAAATATGGATGGACTTGGAGATGAGAGGTAATTTCTTCCTGTAGAATTCATTTTGCTTCATTTTATAAATATGTGAATACATAAAAATAAATACATACAAAAATATATAGGTTAATACATCTGTGACCATGTCAGAAACAGACCATGTCACTCTGTGCAACAGCTACCCTTTTCTTAAAAGGCCCACCCCCACCTTGCTACAACCCCTATCTAGATCCCTCTGGAGGGCCTTTATATCCTCAAGTAGATCAACACTTCCTCCCAACTTGGTGCCATCTGCAAAGTTACTGAGGATGCACTCAATCCCCTCATTCATGTCATGAACAAAGATATTGAAATGGGACAGGCCCTAATACCAACCCTTGGGTAATATCATCCATGACCAGTTGCTAGCTGGATTTAACTCCATTCACCACCAATTCCTGGGACCAGCCATCCAACCTGTTCTTTACCCAGCAAAGAGTACCTGTCCAAGCCACAGGCTGCTAGCTTCCCCAGGAAGATGTTGTGGGAGACAGTGCCAAAGGCTTTGCTGAAGTGTAGTTAGACTACATCAACAGCCTTTCCCTCATCTATCAGTAAGGTCACTAGATCATAGAAGGAGATCAGATTGGTCAATCAGGACCTGCCTTTAATGAACCCATGCTGGTTGGGCCTGATGCCCTGGATGGCCTATGTATACTATACGATCTCATTCAAGATGATCTGTCCCATAGCCTTTCCTGGTACTGAGGTCAGGCTGACTGGCCTCTAGTTCCCTGGATCCTCCTTAAAACCATTCCTTTAGATGGGAATCACTGAATCATACATTCACAGAATTACTGAATGGCTTAGGTTGGAAAGGACTTTAAAGACCATCTAGTCCCAGCTAGATCAACTGTTCCAACTAGTTCAAGCTGTGACCCAGCTTGAAAGAGCAGGAGCTGATGTCAGTTCTCCAGTTTTATCATACTTGGTAGCCACTTCCTGATGTCCTGAATGCAGGTCCCAACCAGGCAGCAAAAAATCTCTCTCGTGAGAGATTATCTGGGCAGCAAAAGTGTGCCTCAGTGCCCCTTTTGATATTTTCATGCTATTGTCTGACAACTCAGTATCCTTAAGATCACAATGAAACTGGCATTGTAATAAGAATTACAAGATTTAGAGCTTCAACAGACATCCTACTGCAAGGACAAGATATTACCTTTGATTTGTTGAGATGTATCTTTGTAGTGGCTTTTTTTTTTTTTTTTTTACCTGTAGATTTGAAAAACTTAGTAACTTCCTGAAGAATGTAAACAGAAGTTTACATTTTTTTTTTTTTAAACTTCTGTTTACATTCTGTTTACATTCTGTTAAATTCTGTTTACATTCTGAATGTAACTTCTTAGTAAGTTCCTGAAGAATGTAAAGGTATAATCATTTATTTGAAAACACAGAATTCTCTTTAAGTGATCTAATTGCAGAATTCTTGTATCTCCAATGGAATATATTCTGCTCTTATCAGCTGAATAAGTGATGCAGTCTAAACAGAGGGTAATAATGTTCAACTGGAATTCCAGGAAAGGAAGCTTAATGAGAACTTCCTGATTTAATCTTACAAAAATAGAAAGGTTGATAGGATAAATGAATCACTCAGAAGAACAGATTTTGCTTCAGTTAATTAAAACAGAACATAAAAATGTCAAAGTAACCCTTTGTTATATTTAACAGCAAAACACACAAAACTATTTAGAGCATCATTTTCACACATAAGATTGAGAAGGATCTAAGAAACAACTCAATTTTCTGAAAACTTATATGAAGCTTCTTCTCATTTTCTGGCCTAGAAATCACAGTGATACCTACATGGACATTTCTCATGCAATTTCCTGTAGCTTCTGCTTTTGGTGGACCAGGAAAAGAGTATTTTCAGAAGTAAATTTGGAACTTCTGCTCCTGGAAGATATCAGCAAGTCAGAGATGCATGGAAATTAAAGAAAACAAAACAAATGAACTATTTTGAGTACTAAGAAAACATTTGGTTCAATTTAAGTTCACTTTGACTTCCTGACAGGCATAGTCACTTAAGCGTGAATAAAACCATGGAAAAAGTGGAACTTCTTGTGTAAGGTACCTGGTAAGTTAGTTGTAAGTGAGCAAGAGAGATGGCCCTGTGCCACTGAGAGAATGGAAAGGAAAACATCAGAAGTCTTTCCTATATCTAGTTTCCACAAATTTGTCACCCATAAACACTTTTGCATTTAGGGTACTTTTCATATTGGCTATATTCAGGTCAGGCAAGTGACACATTGTGACTGCCTCCTTCTTGCCTCCTAATAAGAGAGAAGAAAAATAAGTTAAAAAACGTGCGTGTGCTACCATAGCCCTCATAGCAGCAGCAAGCAGAATATCCAAAGGGCTGCCAGAGGCCATCCACCAGAAGAACAACTGCTATGCATTTTCCAAAGGCCTAGCCTATGCTCCATCCATTAGCTATTGTTGCCTTGAGTACAATATGTTTATTTTGCATTTGAACATAGACATTTCATCTTCAAATCAACTTTTTCGCACCATCTGATAATGGTGATAATAAACTTTTTTTTTGCATCTGATAATTTGCATCTTCTGATTATTTCCAGAATAGAGCTCTGATCCATGATAAACTGGTGGATGGGAGCCTTTTTGCTCTCATGCTATGGTTTGGCATAATTGCTGGTATTTTTTTCCTGATTTTTTTTATCCCAGGGTTTTGGTTTTAGCTTTTAGTTTTTTAGTTTATTTTTACCAGTTTTTACTATCTTCTGGTTTTTTAGTTTCTTTTATTTTGTTTGTGCAGCTGCAGGTTTTTCAACTTTTCTTTATGAGGATGTGAAGCTGCTAACAATGGGAGAGAAGATAGACACTTCAGGGAATAGGACTGCTTTGTGCTTTTATGATTGAACTGAGTGATGCCAGAGGAAAATAAGAGGCAGAGCTGGTGAAGTATTGCATCTGTACATGTAAAAGCTTCAGTTATGAAACTGTCTAGGAGTGGTTACAAATAATTGATAGCATCTGCAGCTAGAATACAATCAGCTCCAGATAATATTTAATTAACTAACTTTCACCTCTATTTTATTCATTGCTGATTCTACAGACAATTCCAAGACAGAATTAACCAGCTTATTGTAAAAATTTGATTTTTCACAATACCAAGAATTAATGCATAATGTAGTGATGATGGAAGAAATGAAAAGTAGCACAAAAATTCCAAACCATGTGGATGATCTTCCCTTGTTTGGGTACGGATTCTGAGATAGTAAATGTGAGAGATTTCCTCTCACATTTAAAAGGCAATAATCCTGAATAACACTAGAAATCGGGTCAGTACAAGTGAAGATAGGAAACAGACATCAACAGAAGTAAACTTATAGTGATCAGCAAAGAACGTGATGTTATCACTCCCCAGTGTGCCTGAAATATCTGGGTGTTTTTTACAGCTGTAAGAGATGAAGCACTTGTCTGTGATGAGCTAAGGATGAGATGAGAGCCTTACAGTTGAAATGGAATTGCCTACTTTGGACCAAAAGTGTACTTTATGGGAGGGTGTGCTTTGACTGCCAACTATCTGTTTTGTTTTGGTACTTGAAATTGTTCTCAGATAACTCCCTTTGGAGGTTTAGCTACAACTACAGATACGTTTCAGAAGATTCTTCCATTTCAGAAAAAAATAAAAATAAAAGGAACGTGTTCATTATGTACAGCTTTGCAAGATATATTTATATATTTTATATTTATATAAATATATATTATTTATATATAAATTATTATATAAATATTTATATTTTTATTATATAAATATTTATATATTTATTATATAAATATTTATAATTTTTATTATATAAATATTTATAATTTTTATTATATAAATATTTATAATTTTTATTATATATTTATATATAAATATATATTATTTATATATTTATATATTTATATTTTTTGCAAGATATATTTTTCCTACATAGTAGTTTGGGTAACTATTTTCCTAATGAAGAGACTTGTTACATTATACATTATACATTATGTTGTTTCCACATCACCTCTGTTTTTCCCAGAAGTTTTTGATTACTGATTAAAAGTGAATGTTTTCCAACATCTTATAATTATTGTAAGTAATTTCTCAAAGGTCATTAACTGTCAAACCACTATAGTCTACCTAAGTATTTTACAGCTTTCCTAGGAAAAAGAAAAATTCAAACCAAAAACCTATTTTGGTTTATAGCTATAATTTGAGATTAAAAAAAAAAAAAAAAAAAAAGTAGCTCTGTATTTGAGTGTAAATTATGAATTCAAAGCTAAACAATAAAAAAGGCCATGTCTATCTGTGCAATTACTAAATTACAGAGCCTATGAATCTGCTATGAAGAAACACATTTGGTTGCATTACTGTGATACCTTTCAGTGGAGGTTTGCAAAGCATGCCACAAACAATGTATTTAGTCTCCAAGTAATGTTAATGCGTAGGCTTTCACTTCACAGTAAGAGAAACTGAAGCAAAACGGAGAGAATAGGCATTTCCACAGCTACATTCTGAACTGGTTGAGAAAACCATGAACAAAACCCGGAAACCATTTTCCCTGTCTTGGAATTTACCGTTAGGCACCACTCACAGGGACCTATAACTCCAAGACATACCTGGTTCATACCTTTTTTCATTCAATTGTCACAGAAGGAAAAATAACAAAAAGCCTCAGCACATATTGCATTTGATTTTGTATTTGGTGTATGGTACGTACTCAGGTATGCATCCCATGTAGTTTACTTTTGCCTGATCAGTTATCACCTTATTCATAGTCTTATTATCTGAAAATAACTTCTGCAGTTATGTTATTTGAAGGTCTTGGTGCAGGATGTAATCTTGCCAGTGTAGGTATACCATTCTGTACCACCTTACCAAAGTAATTAAGTATTGAAGGATGCTTATTTCTTTGTCATTCTAATACTATAGTTATCTGCAGCTTGCATGCACTGCTAACAGATGTTTTGTTCCTCGTGTCCAACATTATGCAATAAGACAGTGAGTCCCCAGAACTCCACGTGTTAGGAACAGAAAGAACTCTAAGATAGTTCACTTTCATATTTTCTGGCATTTAGTGATGAGTAAACTTCCAAATGGTTTATAGGTCCATTTAGATTAGGCTAACTATCCAAAAATCTGATTCCTAGAACTCAGTTTGCTCAAACTACAAAACCAGGCTAGTTACATAATTAGAGTAGTTGGTACCACTGATCAAGTGAGAGAGACAAAAGTTCTTCATCTTTTCCAGAGCCATCTTGGTTCAGTTTGAAATCAACAGAAAATTTCCTTTATTTTTCCTTGCCCTTTCTCTAACTAGTATTTCACCCCTCGTATTTGCTACTGTCTTCATATTTGGGATGAAGTTTTTATCTCAGCTAATTCCACATAATTATTCTGACTACAGCTGAAAGATGCTTCTTTTATTTATATATACTTGCTTGAGTACTTCCATGTAAAAGCTTGTTTGGAAATAAAATAAGGATTGTCTGAGACATACAGATTTCAAATTCACCCTGATCATAATATTTCTTGAGATGGCAATTGAATAGGAGGGACTTCATTTGAAATCTGCTTAAAGAACCATTTGAAGTCACAAAAAAACTTCCTGTGATGTACTGTTTACTGATATCAGTTGAGAGAAACACAGGCTGCAAAAGCAGATTTTTTTGTCACAACTCCAGCAGTATCAAATATTAGGAAAATTCAGTTTTGCAAGAGTGGGACAACAAAACAATTTAATCTGTTTTAAATGACGATCTCCTTTGCACATTATAATGCACCTTTTTGAAGGACTAAGCATAGATAAGTTGGTACTTCAGCACAGGTGTATGAATGTACAATTAACATTTTGATGCTCAGAAAAAATCCTTATTGAGGCAATTATATTTGAAATGCTGCATAGCAGATTTTTTTCCCTCCTAATGGGATATAATTGAACACTATTAAATCACTATTTCTTCATAATTTTGCAATGGTAATATTTTGCAGCCAGAGTCATTTGCTTTTTGCAGCTGTTATTTTGTTCAGGAAGTCTATGTATGACTCGATTTTCTGTAAGGTTTCCAGAGAGAACTACTTTTATTTCCTTCGGTGTTCCAAGATTTGGCAGAGCCAGACTCATGAGAATAAATCAGTGAAGAAATTGCATAAACTTCAGTGAAGTCACAAATAATTATTTTTTCTTGGACCTGAACTCATACAAAAAAAAAGCATCAAGAAGCACAGAAAAACAAATGAAAGTAACAGCCTAACATGGTGATGAAACAAATACGCGAATCAGAGCAAAAACTGCAGAAACTCTGCAGGCTAAAGACATGATGGAAACAACACGGGTTTTTAGATGGGTGTTCATAGGATGTTAGGAAGCTCACATAGCACTTCCTGTAGCATGAGCAGAGGCTTTCAATCTCAGCTGCACTGCCTGTGGAGACTGCTTATGAGGGGCATCCATGAGATCAGTCACACACATCGCCTGCACAGTACTTTCTTGGGGCAGATGCCTGCACCAAAAACCTTTAGGTAGTTTGTAGAAGAAAAAGCCACTAGGGAGGTTACAAGCAGTGTCCGTTTTCACTTGTTATTGTTAGGTGTACCACAGACACACGTAGGGTAAGCTCAGATAGAGAGGAGTTTCTTCGCTAACGCTTCCACTCTACCTTCAGATTCTGGAATGGCCACGCTTGCCATCTGCTTAGAAAATTTTCTCTCTTTCTTTCTTTCTTTCTTGACTTCTCCTTAGTCAGAGGAAGAGTGACTAACTCACACTTTCCCAAGCAGGTTTATTGACAACCTACAGTTCCCACAGAGGGGCCTCTAACATTGCTGTGAGTTCTGTGAGCCATACAGCTGGCTAAGTGCTCCAGTAACAACACTGTGGCCAAAAGTCTGCAGACCGAGGGAGAGATGCTGCACAGCTGACTGATTTACTAAGCCTGGCATTAATAATATCTTGGAGCCATACCTTCTAACCTTCTGTTACAGTTGGTGTTACAGCTGGAAAGATTATCATGGTGAAAGCAGGAAAAGAAACAAACAGGGAAGGAATGCTCACCTGTATCTGAAGATCTAGGTTTACAGGAAAGAGGCCACAGAGGAGGGATCTCCAGAAAGAGATCCTTCCCCAGGGGCAGTCAGCCCCCTTAAATGGAGTGAATTGCCTTCACCTGTGCTCCCACAGCTGATTCAGTCCTTTCCTCAAGTGATCAATCAGTGGTTCAGACCCTGACTCAACAGTTCCTATACACCTTCACTCTCCATCCTCCCAAAACTTGGTTTGTAGAAAGAATACTTTTCTTCCCTGCTGTGTCTGTGCTCAAGGTTATATTTGAGGCCATGCAGTTTCCATGAAGTCATTTCATGGAATGTAGCTAAATGCTTTTTTAAAATGCTGCCTTCTGCTTAAGGAGAGAACAAAATTAACAACTCTCTCCCGGGACTGGTGCACAGCTGGGCTTGTGTGGAAGCTGATCCATGAAAATCAATACATCTGCATCTGTTCTCCAATTGGATTTAGCAGGAGAGGGCATATGCATAACAGCTAGAAAAGGCAGAGTGAATATAATACATGCTGCTATTATTCAGCTGTTCAGTGCAGCACTACTTGTTCTGCCTCTGAATGTTTCTATTCCACTCGCTCCTAAGCACAATTGAAATTAGAGGGGAGCGAGGAAGGGCTACTGAACCCTTGTCACAGGGAGGGAGATGGCCAAAAGCTAGGAACTGAATGGCAATGGATTAGGGAAGGAGAAAAAATCCCCTGCAACCAGTTTTGTTGCTGAATCACGCTGCTGTGGGTGTCTGGTGGCTAAAGCAAAATGCATGTGGGCTTGTTAATAGTTGTAATTTATCTTAATAAATCCAGAAGTAAGGGATTTAGATTTACTTCCCTTTATTTTTCATTGATTTGGAAGAGGATCGAGCCCATGCTGTTTTTACTTGCCTCAGAAAGAGAAATTCATGATTGCTAATGGAAAAGGTTGACCTTAATATTATGCTGTAGCCTATGCTCAGTTTTACTATTTTTACAAGACCAAACTGAAATATTTAGCAAGAACAGACAAACAAACATGAATTTATTTTTCTGGAATAAAGATTCCAGAGAGAAAACAAGGAACTGTTGTAATGAAGAACTGAGATGGGAAGTGCTTCAGCACATATCCTTTTTCCACAGCACTGCTTTCTTATCTTATGAAATAGACAGACGCTGGAAAAAGTGAAATGAAAATGAGTTACTGAAGAGATGTGCCAGCCTATTCCTTGCTGATGTATTGGCAAGCACTCCAGAGAAAAGCAGA